>NC_040913.2:44408346-45042521 GCF_004126475.2 Phyllostomus discolor | reverse complement strand
GAGGCTATTGAATAAAAAATGATGACCATTTCAAGACAGACATCAGGATTTCCTCAAAATAGAGTAAGACAATAGAAGTCATTAATATTACAAACTCCTTCACATTTGCAGTTATTGAGTCCAATTAAAAAATGATATGAAAAATTAAAAATGAGAATATATTTGAGTACCTTTAATAGATGCCTATAGTCATTATTGTTTAGATGAGTGGACATGAAAATGAAAAAGAATTAGTTGTTAAGGGCAAAGAAATAATTTTAACCCTTAAGACATTAATTTGGAAATTAAAAAGTTCCATGTCTTTAACTTTGCATGTGATTAATTTGATACAATTAAAAAGCATCTGAAGAATTTGAAAATAAAAACCCTTATGTTTATAAAACATTCTCTTTAAGAAATACCATCATGTTATCTTACATTTTTCTAGTAATCTAACATGTTTTTTTACCCTTCTAGACATAAAAGTTTATTATAAAACTATATATATAGTAAGAAAGTATGTAAGTGGCATAGATATAGAAAAGTAATTAGTGAAGTATAAAAAATTATCAAGAGATAACCATCATATGAGGTGGAAACAAAATAGGTTAGCCATATAAATAAAGAAAACTCAAGAAAATGTTAAAATAAAATTGGATTTATATGTCATAGCACACTTCTAGGAGGACTGAAGACAATATAGGAGACAAACTTAACCATTTGTGTCAGAGAGTTATTTCTTTTAAAAGACACATACACAAACTGCATAATTAAATATCACTTTGTATCATAAATTTCTCAATTATTGAAATTCACCATAACAATAAAGAAAACAAGATTCATTTTGAGAGAAGGTATGTTTAACATATATATGTATGTATTATTTAGAAATAATAAAATGCCAAACAAGTCAGCAGAACATTGAGTATCAATGGTATCAAATGGTATCAAATTTTTTAAAAATAAGGATATCCAAAAAACAATGGAAAATATGAGTAATCTCATTATCAATAAGGGACTGACAATTTAAATCACAATGTAGTCCCATATTTATCCTGTCAGATTATCAATATTACAATTGGTAAGATGTGGAGTACCTGAATTCTAATATACTATTGATATGAGTGTAAATTGGTAAAAGCACTTTGGAAAGAAATTTGAGATTACTTAATAATTTTTTTGCTAATATACTTTATTGAGTTAAAACTGTCATAAGAGCAAAGGCACAAATTGTAAGGGTTTGGCTTGATTAATTTTGACTAATGTATATGTACACTCATGTTACCATAAACTAGACTAGATATAAAACTTTTGCATCATGACCAGAAAGTTCTCTTATGTCCCTTTACTCAGGCTACCACTATTCTGATTTTTAAAAACAGCTTTATTGAAATATAATTCACTTACATTATACCTATTTAAAGTGCATAATTTAATGGTTTTTAGTATATTCACAAGTAATGTAACCATCACCAGTCAATTTTAGAAATGTTTACTGCCTGAAAAAGAAACTTCATACACTTTAGCTACGACTGCTCCATTTATCTAATGTGTTTTCCCATATATTTGGTCTACCACATTCTTTTCCTTTCTGATGTTGTAAGATTCCTTCTTTTATCAATTCCTTCTCTTTAGAAAACTTCTAAATTTATTCTCTTAGGTTAGATCTGCTATTGGCAAAATCTTTTAGTTTTTTTAATCTGAGAATGTCAATTTCCTCTCCATTCCTGAAGGATGTTTTTGCTGGATATAGAATTCTGGGTTGACAGTTCTTTCTACAGTTCAAAAATGTGTTTCCACTTCTTTCTGGTCTCCATGATTTCTAATGAGAAATCTACTGCCATTCAAATTGTTTTTCTCCCTAGAGATATGGTGTTTATTTCTTGCTGCTTTCAAGATTTCCTGTCTTTCATTTCAGAAGTGTTACTGTGATATGCTTTGGCATGAATTTCTTTAAATGTGTCCTGTTTGGAATACTCTTAGCTATTTAATTCTATAGGTTTATGTCTTTTGACAAATTTGGGAAATTTTCAACTCTTATGTTTATCTCAGTACTTTTTTAACTCTGCACTTTTTCTTTGCTCCTTCCAGGACTCTAATGACACAAATAGTAGATCTTTTTTTGTTTTAGCCTCACAGGTACCTGAGGCTCTGTTCATTTTTTTTTTCAGTCTATTTTTTGTTGTTTAAACTGAGTAATTTCTAGTGTTCTTTCATTCACTGATTTTTTCCTCTTCCCCTGCATTCTGCTACTGAACCTGGTTCTTGGTTTCATGAGTGATTTGCTATTGAAATCTGGACATGTTGGGTATTATTGTTATTGGGAAGAGACCCAAGTCAGGAACCCCTTGTCCCCCACTGAGCTTGTTCCTTGGTTCTTCCTTCACTCACAAAAGATGAGTTCAAGCAAGAGACAGCACATATAGTGGAAATGAGATACCAAGTTTATTTATGAAACACAGTTGAGCACAGAGCTGCAAACAAACACCCGGCTAGTCTGAATGCCCCACATACATAGGAAATAAAGTTGTTAGTAAGTTTGTTAGACAGTTTGTTCTATACCCTTGAGCTGAGGCTAGAAGTAGGCTTAGCTAATCTGAGTGCCCTGACTATTGGGGTTCAAGGATTATATACCTTAATCAACTTTTAGGTTCCCTTTCCTCCTTCCCCTTCTAAACTTTGGGGATAATATACAGCTACAAAGGCTTTGTTTCTCAACTAGTAAAGGCTGTTTGTCTTAGTGAAATTGGTACAGAGGCTCCCTTTCCCAGCACCAAGTCTCAAGGCTCCCCTCCTCCTATGCTATCCCTGCTTGTGATATTTGGAAAGCCTGGGAATCTTATCAGACCAGGCTCAGGACTGCTGAGTCAATGGCTGAGGCATGTTTCCCTCCTCCTCCCCGCCTTAGTTTACTACCTACTCTACCTAATATTATTAAGTCTCTGGATTATTATTACTTCTGGGTAGTAGTAGAATTTCAGATTTTCTACTAAGTCTCTGTTGACACTCATGGAGGGAGGAAGGACTTCTTGTTCTGGCCAAGTGTGGGAGTACTGGCTGCCCATTAGGCCAGTGCTGATAACCCTCTGGGAACGTCAGGGGCACCTCATTACTGCCCCCAATGTGGCCTCCACTAATACCATGTAGATAAGGCCTTGTTAGTACTAAATGCTAGTGAAAATCGTGACTCTCCACTAGGTCTCCTCTGACTTCTTTCAGTGAGGGGGGAATCACTTGATGGGGTAGAAAGCCAGGCTTCCCAAATGGGCTCCACTGACCCAATAGTTTATGGTTCATTATTGCTCAGTAGCAGTGAAAAGTCCTGGCTCCCCAGTTAACCTTCTTTGACACCACCCCCACAGGAATTGAGGCACATAGTTATAGCCTAGCAATGGTGGACATTTAGACATTTCTCTCATCCTTTGCTGGTTTGTGTGGTGATGGTGCTATAGTTTTTTTTTCCTTCTTTTTTTTCTGTAGTGTTTGACTTTAGAAGTTACCATCTGAAAGTTTTCTATCTTGCTAGGCTACCCTTTTCCTAGTTCTTTGGCCAGAGAGAGTAGGCTTTACTTGGAGCTTATTTGTCTGCAGCAATGGGCATTTCCAGGTAGCTGTCTTCTCCAGTATCCACTCTGTGATATCTGAGGCAAAATCACCCAGGGAACCCATCACCACATCATGCCTTGGGTCCTGAGGTCCCAGGACAGCTTCCTTTTTTGCTCCACTTCTCAGAAACTTATGTTTGTTTTACAAGGGGGGACTCTCAAAACCTGGAATTTATTTATAAAAATGTGTGTATTTATTCTTACATAGTGAAACTTCAGTCACCTTCAAAGTACTCTCCATTTGATACAATACACCAAGACTCTTTTCCACTGCTCAAAACAGTTTTTGTACTCATCAATTTTGATGACTTTTAGTGCTTTTGCTGTTTTTTGTTTCACCTCTCCCACATCTGCAAAACATTTCCCTTTGAGGACTTTTATCATCCAGATAAACAAAATAAAGTTGCTTGGAGGGAGGGGGGAACAAGGGGGTCATGGAGTTTTGGGTCAAAAGCTGCTAAACACAAAGCGCAGTGTGGGCAAATGGGCTTATAAATCACCTATCATGAAATGGACAAACGTACTGAAAGAGTCTTCAGAAAAAATTCCCTGAAGCTTAACAGATTCTCACAACAATGCCAACTGGTACACTGATACACATGGGTTCCTAGAACACTCACATAGTGGAGGAAGCCTGTACTACCAGGGGCCTGCCCTCCAGAAGATAATTCCTTTTTGGGGGCCAGGGTAGGGGGAATCCCTCCTCATATATATGTGTCTAGAAAAATATTTAAAGAAATATTGTACAAAATTTCTCCAAATGTGACAAAAAAATAACTCATTACACAACTTTGCAAATTGTAAGCAAGATAAATATGGGAGGAAGAAGGTATATATAAGGAAATTGTCAAGCTACTGAAAACCAAATACAAAGAAAAAATAATCTTAAAAGCAGCCAGAAAAAAGTCAAGAACAATAGTTAGAATAATAAATTGACTATTATTTAAGTTCACTGCAAAATTAAATGGAAAGTACAGAGAGTTCTATATGCTTCCTGCTCCCCAATAGCCTCCCCTAAGCCTCCTCCACTGTCAACATCTCCCACCAGAGTGGTACATTTGTTTCAACTGATGGACCTACATTGACACATGATTATCTCCCAGAGGCCATACTTTAAATTAGTGTTCACTCCGAAACTAAATAATATTGTATGCCAACTGTAGCTGAAAATTAATTTTAAAAAGGAAAAATAAATATAGCCAGACAATACATAAAAAATTACAGATTGGGCATTATAATTCTAATAACCCATAAGTCAAAGGAGAAATCACAAGACTGATTTTAAAATATTTGAAAATGAATGATAATGAAAGCACACACATGAAAAATTGTGGGGTATAGCAAAAGTAGTATTTAAAGAAAAAATTTACATATTTAAGTGACTATATTAGAGAAGAAAATAGATTTTAAAGCAATTATCTAAGCTTCCACCATAAGAGACTATGAAAAAAAAGAAATTCAGGCAAAAGCAAGTGGAAGAAATGAAATAATAACTAGCAGAAATCAATGAAATATAAAACAAAAGCAGCAGAGAAAATCGACAAAGCAAAAGCTGAAAAGCCTAGTAAAATAGATAAACCACCACAACACTGATGAAGAAACGATAGGATAATGAGGTCTATAGACTTAAGGGGGTGATAAAGGCCTATTATGAATAACTTTATGTCAATAAGTTTGATGACTTAGGTGAAATGGAATATTCCCCCCAAAACACATATATAACTAACACAAGAAGAAAATCCTTTATGTTTAGGCCTGTGATCCATTTCAAATTAAGCTTTACAAATAGTGTGGGGTAGGAATTATTGAAATTGAATTCATAATTAAAACCATCTTCATAAGGAAAACTTAAGACTGGCACAGCTTCACTGGTGAGCTCTATCACACATTTAAAGAAGAAATAAAACCCAGCCTATACAAACTCTTTCAGAAAGTGGAAAATGCTACTTATTCCAACTCATGTTATGAGGCCATCATAAATCTGGTACAAAACAGTGAACAGGAACATTAGCAAAAAAGAAATTACAGTCTAATGTCCCTCATTAACATAAATGCAAAATTGCCTAACAAAAAATTTTAAACTTGAATTCAGCTATATATAAAAAGTATAGTCCCTTGTGACCAAGCAGAGTTTATACCAGGAATGCAAAGTTGGTTCAACTTTCAAAAAGCATACAATGTTATTTGCCACACTAACAAAATGAAGGACATAAAAAGGTGTAATTAATGCAATAGTTGCAGAAACAGCATTAGAAAAATTCAGCACCATTTCATACCAACAGCTCTGAGCAGTGTAAGAATAGAAGGGAACATTCTCAGCCTGATGAAGGGCATCTATAAAAAACTTATTGCTAACAATTTCATATTTATTGGTGAAATGCTGAATGCTTTCTCCCTAGGACTGGGAACAAAGAAAAGATTTCTTATCCCATCTTTTCTCTAAAACATTATATTGAAGGTTGTACTCAGTGCTATAAGACAAGAGAAAAATATTTTTCTATATTAAGGAACATAAAAAACCCTAATAAACCAATAAGTGAATTTAGTGAGAAAGGTCTAATGACAAAATGTCAAAATACAAAAATCAATTATATTTCTATATAGTTTCTATGGGTAGCAATTAACAACTGGAAAGTGAAATAAAGCAAAATGCTTTTTATTAACACTAAAAACAAAGGATCCTTGCCAAAATTTTTATGAAAAAAATATGTAAACTTCTATAATAAAAATATTACTAAGAAATAAATAATAATAAATGGAATAATATACTATATTCATGTTCTACAAAACTCAATATTTTTAAAATGTTAATTTTCCCATAGAATGATATAGTTTCAACACCATTTCATAAAAATCCCAGTAGGTTCCATGGTTCCATGCCTGTGGTTCTATTTTTGTTCATTAGTTCATTCATTATTCCTCTTATAGGTGAGATCAAGTGAACAGAGGGGAGGGGAGAGGGGAATAGTGGTGGAAAGAAGGGGAAGGTACTAGACAAAGAACATGAATGAATGACCCACGGACATGGACAACAGTGTGGGAACTGACTGTAGGAGCAGGAGTGGGATGGGCAGAGGAGAGCAAAGGGGGTAAAATTGGGACAACTGTAATAGAATAACAATAAAAGTGATTATAGAAATATATCTGTAGGTATTTTTGTAGATATTGACAGACATTTAAAATTTATATGCAAATGCAAAGGGTCTAGTTAGCCAAAACAATCTTGAAAAAGAACAGAGTTGTAATATTTACCCTGTCTTACAGTAAGATTTATTATGAAGCTACTGTTATCAAGAAAGTGTGTATTGGTGAAAGATAAATGGACCAATGGAACAGAGTAGAGTTTAAAAATCAATCACACTTTGTCAATTTTATGAAGATTTCAAGATAATTCAATGAAGAAGAAAAGTCTTACCATAAATGATGCTGGAACAACCAAATATCTATATGGAAACAATGGACCCCTCTGCCTACCTCACAACACACACAAAACTATTTGAAATGGATCAGAGATCTAAGCAGGAAAGCTAAAACTGTTAAACTTTTAGAAGAAACTATAGGAGAATATCTTCATTATGGTAGGTCAACCAAAGATTTCTTAGGACACAAAATGTACTAATGATAAAGGAAAAAAATGACATTGGATTTCAAACTTTGAGACTTCTATTCTTCAAAAGACACCATCAAGCAAATGAAAAGACAATGAAGTACCCATCAATAAATGAATGGCTAAAGAAGAGGTAGTGCATACTGTATATACAATAGAATATTTCTCCACCAGAAAAAGAATGAAACTTTACCATTAACAATAGCATGGTGGACCTAGAGGATATTATGCTAAGTGAAATAAGTCAAAGAAAGAAAAATACCATATGATTTCACTTATTTGTGGATCCTAAAAACAAAATAAACAAGTAAAACAGAAACAGACTCATAGATACAGAGAAAAAACTGAAGGTTTCCAGATGGGGGAGGATGGGACAGCTGAGTGAAAAAGGTGAAGGGATTAAGAACTACAAATTGGCAGATACAAAATAGTCACAGGGATATAAAGTACAGGATATAGTCAATAATACTGTAATAACTATGTATGGTATCTGGTGGATACTAGACTTATCAGGAGTATCACTTCATTAAATTAGAATTGTCTAACCACTATGCTATACAGAAATTAATATAAATAATATTCAATGTAAACTGTAATTGAAAATAATTTAAAGAAAATGAAAAGACAGAATTATAGAAGGAGTAAGAGTATTTGCAACATGTATATCCTAGAAAGGATTTATGCCCAGGACTTGTAGATAATGAACTCCTACAATCATTTCTAAAAATAGGTAAAATATGTAAATAGCAATTTCACAAAAGAAGACATAAGATGGCCAATAAGTACATGAAAAGATACTTGGCATGTTTAACAATCAGAGAAATGGAGAAGGAAGCCATAAAAAATGAAAAGGTAACATTTCAAACTCAATAGAACTGTCAAAATTACAACAAATGATATTACCAAATGTTGCGAAGGGTGTGGAGCAGCCAAAATTTTTGTGCATTTTTGTTGAGATTATAAAATAGTGTGATTGTTTTGGAAAGTGGCTTCACAGTTTTTTTAAATGTTAGCATACACCTAAACTATGTCTTAGCAATTCCCTCACTGTTTACTTAAGAAAAATGACATGTCTTTGAAAAAAAGCTTGCATATGAATGCTCACAGACGCCTTATTAATAATAATCCTAAGATAGAAACATCACAAATGTCCCTCAAACTGTGCCTCAAAAGCAGAATGGATAAGAAAAATACATTGAGCATACATTGTTGTATGCTCATATGAAATATTAGTCAGCAATAAGGAGGATGAACAACTGACATACACAAAACGTGGGTATATAAATTTGACAAAAGTCGACCTGCACTAAAAAAATCTGTATATACTTTCATTAAAATACTTAACCATACTCTTTAAATTAAACAGCTGAAGAACAAGAGGTTACATGACATATTCAAATGGCAGCAAGTGAGCACTAAGTCTTTTAAGTGAGGTATGTTCTCCATGGTAAAACAATAACCTTGTGTAAATGTTTGTCACATGTATGGAGAATTGTGAACAATAAAGATTTAGCAATATATTTTCTATAATGTTCTTCTCAAAACAGGGTTGCAGCCCTTTGATTTACAAAAATTGTCTCATTAATTTATTCAACACATTTATTGAGTTCAGACAATGTGTCCATTATCTTTTTTAGTTCTAAATATAGAGTGGTGAACAAAATAAGTTGACAAAAATCCCTGCCCTCATGGAACTTTCATTCTAGTTGGAGAGATAGACATAAACAAGATATATAAGTAAGATACTTAGCACTAGATCTGGGGAACTTGCACATCTCTATTATGATCTGTTGTGTATTCATTTCATACTTTAACTTTTGAAGAACAATTTCAGAAGCAGGTTAATTTACCACCAACCAAATTTATTGATTAACCAAAAATTTGTTCTGATTATTATAACTGCTATATATATGCATATGTAATATATACATATATAAATGGGTATGCATTCTCTTGATGCATACAATATATTCAATGTATAAAAAATCTTGAATATAGCTTTATCACTTAATATATTTCAGTTTATTCCATATTTATTTCTAATCTTTTTAAAGTCATTTTTTATTTTACCAAGTTATCATCAGCAAGCCAAGATCACCAATTTGAATGAATTTTCAGAATTTGCAGAACTACCAAAAATTGAAAACTTACAAAAATGTACAAATTTTGTAGCAATTTATGTGGTATTAATTGACAGGTTCACTTTGTTTTTGTTTCTGTATGTTGTAATGCTTAGAGTATCTTCATTTCAGTTACCCTCCTCTGCTGCAGAACTGTGCTTCAGTATAATTTGTCTTTTTTGTAATCCTCTATGTTTTATTTTATGGGTTTACGTTTAAATTTTTATTGTATTTCATTACCATTTATTCCCCTTATACCTCCCTTTTCTTCACATTCTGTGCATTGAAAAACATCATTCTAAGGAGTCCATAGTTTTAACCATACTGTCAAAGTGATCTATTCCATAACAAAGGTAAGGAAGCCTTTAACTAAGTGAGGAGCTGGGAAAGAAAAATGAGACATTTTGCTGGGGGAGAAAGATGAGAGTCAACATGTGGTATAATCTGGGTCCCAATGACAGCTGAGGGGTAGAGAAAAAGGGAGACAGGTCGGGGACAGAATCTTAAGGCCCAAGAAACCCAGGGTCTTGTCTCCCTACATTCCTTTTAGGCTATAAACTTATTTTTGATGTTACTTTGATAAATTTGGTCACATGGTGTTTTGACAAATTGATCTTTATTTGTATTAGTCATCAGGGACAGTAGACACTGTTGAGTGAGCATGTGTAGTGTGTGGGCATTGCATTCAAAATGACTGAGCAAGTAGAACAACAAATCTGCATCAAATTTTGCATTAAGCTTAAATATCCCTCCATGGAAACTATTTGGATGATTCAGAAGGCTGGAGCTATGGGTCATTGGAAGCTTCACTGTGACAGCGTGCTCACTCATGTATCACATCTCATGCAGACTTTTTTTGTGAAACATCAAATCACCCAGCTGACTCAGCCCCCTTACAGCCCAGATTTGGTGCCCTGTGACTTCTGACTTTTCTCAAAACTAAAATCACCTTTGAAAGGGGAGAGATGAGACCATCAATGAGATTAGGAAAATATGATAGGTCAGCTGATTGTAATTGGAAGAACTGTGTGAGGTCCCAAGGTGCCTACTTTGAGGGGACTGAGGCATTATTTTCCTATGTATGTATGTATTTTCTTGTATCTTCTTCAATAAAAGTTTCCATTTTTCACATTGTGTGGGTGGATACTTTCTGGACAAACCGCTTATACCCCCAAGAAGAGAAAACATGTCCACAAAAAAATTTGTACATGAATATTCATGGAAGCATTATCCATAATAACCAAAAAGTGGAAGCAACTCAAATGTCCATCAAATGATAAAATGGATAAATAAAATGTAGTATATCTTCCAATGAAATATTACTTGGCAATAAAAGGGAATGGAGTATTTATACATGCTAAAGCATGGATGGCCCTTAAAAACATTAAGTGAAAGAAGCCAGTCACAAAAGACCACATATCATATGATACACTTTGTAAAACTCCCAGAATAGGAAAATCTAAACATATAAAGAGAAAGTAGATTAAGTAGTTGCCTAGTGCTAAGGGTGGGTCTGGGGAAATGGGGAGTCACTACTAATGGGCACTAGGTTTCATTTTAGGCTAATGAAAATGTTCTGAAATTGATTGTGGTGATGGCTGCACAACCCTGTGAATATAATAAAAACCATTAAATAATACACTTTAAAGGGTGGACTGTATGGTATGTGAATTACACCTCAATAAAGCTTTCTGAAAGTTCTTTGTATAGTCTCAGTACTATACAAAGGACTAATCTCAGGAATGTTGACTTTTTTACTTTCATGTACCCTGACACCAAAGCCCTTGCACTTTTCACTGTGCTTCAGTGTCTGGCTCAAACACTGATCTATTTAATGACAGGGAAATGGATATATTCTAGACCTTTTAGGTCAATGGGTCTATGTTTCACTGAATCACTAGATAAAGAAATAAAATTATTGCTCTTAACTGGTAACTGCTTGATAAGTAAAAGGCACTCTGTCACAGATGCTTCACATCCCAAACATCATCACTTGCTAGATGTGAAACTTTGGTTAAATTACTTAATCCTTTTGCTCTTTTGTTTCTTTATACAAAAGTGGGTGTCATAATATCCACATAATAAGGTGTTATGAAAATTATATGTAAAAAGCACAGTAACATGTATGTGTCAAAAGTTATAATACTGTTTATTTTATTATTATCCTTTACTGTGAATAATTCCTAATCAAGTGCTTACCTCTTTAGGATAATAAAAACATTCTTTCTGGCTATTTACTATTTATCCTTCTCTAGTCCTGTTGACATGTGTTCTTTTTATAGGTACAACATAAGAGATATGGTGCAATTCTTAAGCGTTTGCATTGTCAGGTGAACAAGCTTCAGTCAAATAGAAGGCAATGGCAATGGGACATTCAACAACTAGAAAAAACTGCAGCTGATCTAAGAAAATGCATTGCAATGAAAGATTAACATGGCCATAGGACAAAGTAGAACACAGAGTATTCCCACAAAAATTATGGGACAGAATGTTGAGAAATCAATCATATTTTTATTTTGGAATTTTATTTATTTACTTTTATTAATGTATAATTGACATACAATATTATATTTATTCCAGTTATACAACACAGTGGTTGTAGGTTTATATACAGTACCAATACCAATAAGCTTCCACTATCAGAGGTCTGTCTTAATGACAGATATATTTCTCTTTTTTCTAATCAGTCATTGTTGATAAAGTGCTTCCAACATTACAATTGATAGCAGTAGTTAGACAATAGGAATGCTTACAGAATAATGGATGACTCTGTGAATATTTTTCATGTATATGATATATTGTATTCATGAATGCCAGTTTATAAACTGTTGCCTTCACTATCACATAAAGTAAAAATTTAGAAGAAACCTTTGACTTTACAATAATTTAAGTTGTTAAGACATTTAAATGGTTGTCTGTTTTAAGCTTTATGAGAACTTGTTTTTTTACTACTGCTTTCACAGTAGCCCATAAATATTGACATTTACAATAATGTTGTTTTATGTTCAACACCTCAGATATATTTCTTAGTTTTCTCTTTCATCGAGAAGGTAGCAATCATTTTTCTTTGTTATTAGATAACATATTTTTAGAGTGTTGCAAAACATAACTTTTTGTTCCTGTTTCTGTCTTTAAATTCTTTATTACTTGTCTGACTAAAATAACATTGTGTAAGCCTAACTTAGTTAACCAGTACAAACATGTATTTTTTTCACTGAAAGACACATACTATGTCCTTGACAACAAATAAGAATTTAACTTGTGCCTTTTAAGATGAAAGTGTTCCTTCTCATGGCTCCATTGATTCACATTTTTAGGAGCAAAAATAAAATATTAATTATTAAATACATGGTTTCTATTTTTTTAAGAAACTAATGTTTTAATTGCAGTTTGTATTCAATATTATTTTATATTAGTTTTAGGTGTACAGCACAATGGTTAGACAATCTTATACTGTATGTAATTATCTCAATATTATTGACCATATTCTTTATGCTGTACTTTACTAAATACATAGTTTTTAAATATATGCTTTAAAATGTAATGATTTCAAATCAACATCAAAATGATATCACAAGTTTATTTTCTCCTTATATTTTCATGTGCCTGAGATTTAGTAAGATAACTGATATAAAACCTGATATTAATAATCTTATCATGCCTAACATTAATAGTCTTATTATGCATTAACATAGCTTATTATGGCTAACACTTTAAATGACTTATGCTATAACACAATCAGCTTTGGTCCATGACTCAGAAACACAGCTATGAATAAAAACAGTTAAAACTAACTTGTGGAATAAACCCTCTATACTCAGCTGAATACAAGGCCAAACCAAATGTGTATTATATAAAAATATTTAAATATAATTTGTACATTTAAAAGACTTTTTATGGTTATATTTATAATTTTATTTACAGCTAATAAAAGAAAAACCAGTTTTTAAAACTTTTTAAGTTTATAATAGGTTTTAAAATATTTTTTACAGAAAAGTTAATACTTGAGTTATACTTTTGAAAGTTTATTTTTAAAGTAAGATATAGGGATCCAAGATAGTTGTGGTATAGATGGAAGTTAACATCACCTCCTGGGACCAAACTGAAACTACAACTAAAATATAGAAAAGTCAAACTGAATAACCAACTGAAGACTAGCAGAACAGAAGTCATCTGACAAAGGATTTACAGAAGAAGCCACATTGAGACTGGTAGGAAGGGCAGAGACATGAAAAGGGCTGGCCCTGCTTCCCTGGGCAGCAGCTGAGAATCCAGGGAGCTATCACAGCTGTGGGGATTTCCCTCTGAAAAGCATAGCATCTAAACCTCAAGCTAGGCTCCCCAGCCTAGAGCACCAGAGCCAGAAAGATGTGCTCACATAATATTTGGCTGTGAAAAATCTGCAGGGATTCTGTCCACCAGGGCCAGAAAGGTATCTTCTGGGGACTCAGGTGACTTTTTAAAGGGACAGTGCACAAAATCTCATTTGCAGCCATTCATCCTGGGCTCTGGCAGAGAAAGGACAGACTGGAATAGAGTCATGTGATGAGAGGCTGGGTTTTGTGGTGACAGAGCGCTAAAGAGACAACTGCAGAGTTAGTGTGCTGAGTCCCTCTCCAACACTGCAGATGCCATCTTTCTTGGGTGGAGTACTACCCTACATAAGGCATCAGCCCAGAAGAAAACAAGGGACCCACCCTCTAAAATCACTGTGTCCCCACCCTGTAAATGCCACACTCTGCAGAGGAGTCAGCTGCCCGGGCCCAAGATATAGAGGTCCAGGCAGATTCAGGGAGTGTCATCAACTGAGTTCTGTAGCTATGGAGCAGGGACCATTCTCCCAAACTTACCATAAGCCTGACCAGTACCTTCTTATCACAGGAGTTCCAGTAGTTCCATCCTCCAACTCCCAGCAGTCCCACCCTCCCAACTCATGGTGGCTCCACCCTGCTTAGCTCACGCTCTCCAGGAGGTCCTGGCAGAATTCAGGACAAACTGAGTTGTGTGGTTCTAGGACAGAGACCATTTTTTTCTTGCACACCTGACTAATGCAGGCCTTTCCTTCACACATCCAAATCTTGGTCTTTTGGGGCCTGATAAACTCTGCTGGCCTGCAGACCCAATTACGAAAGACACTCTGATGACTCCCTGAGACCCTGCCACACCTCAAAGATCTGAGGCCACCTGACAGGTGGCAGCTAATTTTAGAATCCACTGATACTTTTTTAAAGATTGTATTTATTTTTAGAGAGGAGGGAATAGAGAGGGAGAGAAACATCAATGTGCAAGACAGATATTGATTGCCCCTCACACATTCCCAGCTGGGGACCTGGCCCTCAACCCAGGCATGTGCCCTGACTTGGAATTGATCCAATGACCTTTCACTTTGCAGGATGGTACCCAACCCACTGAGACACACTGGTCAGGGTTACCCTGAGACTTTTGCTGAGTGGCCCCAGATGTAGCACTGGCACTGAGCTTGAACCTGTATCAGCTTGTTGAACACCACTTACCTCTACTTGCTAACTCACTAAGAACCTACCTCTTGCAACTCTAGTACCATCAAAGGCTCTTTCAGTGATTGATACTAACAGGCAGCCAGCAGGTAGAGGAAGGCAGAGGTGGATATCAGGGTACCTTGAGCCTTTTGCTGACCTGTCCCTAGGGTTGGACCTGGTGGAAGAAAGCCTTAATGAGCAACTTAATCCTTCACACATATACCCAGGCCCAGAAAAGGCAGCCACAAACTTCAGATTGCTTTGCAGTTCCATACAGGTTGCCCACATCCAGCCACAGCACCTGACATTGACCCTCACCACAGTCCTGCTCATGACACCCCACAACAAACACACCAAGAGGCAAGCTTCAGACAATGTCAGAACTGGTTCTAATTAGTTTCATAAGCAACACATAGAAAGGAAGATATCAGCAGGCACTAGACACTGCTGAAGCAAATTCTGTTTCCTGTGGTTAACCCCTGCACAGCATTGTGGTCAGGGTCAATCCTCACAGTCAGCTGGTGTGAGCATTGACCCCACTCACAAATAGGCAAATAGTCAAGACCCAATTACAAAAGGAGGCTCACATAACCCACACAAGGGAAATTTCTGGAAATCACAGCTTAGGTAATTAAAGACACTGTGCCACTGGCTCCCAAAGGATCTGTAACATAAAGCCACCCTAATAAGACTGGGAAACATACCAGACTATCTAGTACACAGAAACAAACACCAAAAGGCAGCCAAAATGGTTAGAAAAAGAAACATACCCCAAGTGAAAGAACAGGAGAACTCTCCAGTTTCCCCCTCTTTTCCAGCTAAATGAAATTTAGCAGATTGGGGCAACCAATCTGCTAGCTTATAGAGTTCAAAACAATGGCTAATAGAATGCACAAAGAATTTAGTGAGAACTTCAACAGCATGAAAAAGGACATACAAACCATAAAAAACTAACCAGTTAGAAAGACACAGCTTGTGAAATGAAGAATACGTTAGGAGGAATAAATAGTAGGTTGCATAAAGCAGAAGATAGAATCAGTCATTTGAAAGATAAGGTAATGGAATAGACCAGACCTTATCAGAGCAGCAAAAAGAAAGGAGAATTTTAAAAAAATGAGGATAGTTTAAGAGTCCTTTGGGACAATATGAAGCATAACAACATTTGCATTATAGGGCTACCAAAAGGAGAATAGAGCGAGCAAAGGATCAAGAAATTATATGAAGAAATAATGACTGAATAATTCCCCAACCTGGTGAAGGAAAAAGACACACAAGACCAGAAAGTGAAGATAATCCCAACAAAATGAACCCAAAGAGACCCATACCAAGACACATCATATTAATAAGGCAAAGGTTAAAGACAAAGAAAAAATTTTAAAAGCAATGAGAGAAAGACAGTTAATTGCTTACAAGAGAGCTCCCATAAGACTGTCAGCTGATTTTTCAATAGAAACATTATAGGCCAGAAAGGATTGGCACAAAATGTTCAAAGTGATGACAAGGAAGGACCTACAACCAAGACTACTTTATCCAGCAAGACTAGCATTTAAAATTAAAGAAGAAATAAAAAGCTTCCCAGTCAAGAAGTGGCTAAAGGAGTTTATTATCACCAAAACAATATTGTAAGAAATGTTAAAGGGTCTTCTTTAAGATATAGAAAGAAAAAAGAGGAACACAGCTATAGAAAATAAAATGGAAATAAATACATACCTATAAATAATCACTTTAAATGCAAATGATTTAAATGCTCCAATCAAAAGACATAGGATAAATAGATAAGAAAATATGACCCACGTATAAGCTGTCTACAAGAGACCCAACTCAGAACAAAAGACACACACACTAAATACAGAAGGCTGGAAAAAGATATTTCATGAAAATGAAAATAAAAATCTGATGTATAATACTTATGTTGGACAAAGTAGACTTTAAAATGGAAGTAATAAGAGAGAAAAAGGGCACTACATAATGATAAATATGTCAATCCAAGAGAATATAAACCTTGTAAACATTTATGCACATAATATATAGGCACCTAGATATATATAATGTGATTCTTTATAGACATAAAGGGAGAGATTGACAGAAATAAAATCATAGTAGGGGATTTTAACACTCCATTGACATGAATGGATATATAATATAAACAGAAAATCAACAAGGAATAGCATTCTTAAATAACATGCTAGATAAGATGGATTTAACTAATATCTTCAGAGCATTTTCCAAGACAGCAGCACTTACATTGCTTCCAAGTGCACTTGGAACATTTTCTGCAATAGACCATGTATTAGGACACAAAACAGTTCTAAATAAATTTAAGAAGATTCAAACCATATCAAGCATCTTCTCTGACCATTATAGTACAGAAATAAGAATCAATCACAAGAAGAAAACTGAAAAATACAGAAAAACATAAAGGCTAAATAACATGTTATTAAACAACAAATCAGTTAACAAGGGGTCCAAGGAAGAAAACAAAAAATACTTTGAAACAAGTGAAAATGAGAACACAACAACCCAAAATCTAACAGTAATAGCAAAAACAATTCTAAGATTGAAATTCATGCCATCAAAAGTCTACTTCAAGAAACAAAAAAGTTCAAATAAACAATCTAACCTTATAGTTAAAAGAACTAGAAAACCCAAAGTGAGTATTAGAAAGGAAATAATAAATATCAGAGCTGAAATAAATGTAATAGAGTCTAAAAATACAAAAAAAATCAATGAAACTAAGAGCTGGTTCTTTGGATAGATAAACAAGATTGACAAATATTTAACCAGACTCAAAGAAAAAAGAGGAGACCCAAATAAATAAAATCAGAAATGAAAAAGAAGTAACAACTGACACCATAGAAATACAAACAATTATAAGAAAATATTACACACAGCTATGTGCCAACAAATTGGAAAACCTGGAAAAAATGAATAATTACTAGAATCATAATCTACCAGAAGTGAATGAAGAAGAAACAGAAAATCTGAATACAATAAATACAACTAATAAAATGAAGCAGTAATAAAAAAACTTCCAACAAACAAAAGTCCTGGAGTGGATGACTTTGCAGGTAAACTTTATTACCCATTCAAAGAAGAACTAAAACCTGTTTTCTCAAATTACGCCATGAAATTTAAGAGGAGGAAAGATCCCCAAGCTCATTTTATGACACCAGCATTATCCTAATTCCTAAAGTAGATGAAGACACTACAATAAAAGGAAATTATAGGCTAATATCCCTGATGAACATAAATGCTAAAATCCTCGAAAAATATTAGTAAACCAAATCCAGCAATACAGTAAAAAGATCGTATACCACAATCAAGAAGGATTTATTCCTGAGATGCAAAAATTGTGCAATACCCATAAACCAAATTAACATGATACACCATTATACACTATATAAACAAAGTGAAGGGTAAAATCATAGGATTATATCAGTGGATAAAGAAAAATCTTTTGACAAAATATGGCACACATTTTTTATTAAAACTCTCAACAAAGTGGAATAGAGGAGACATACTCAATATAATAGAGTCATGTACAGCAAACCCACAGCTAACATCATACTCAGTGGGAACAAAACTAAAATCATTTTCCTTAAGTAACAAGAAAAGGATGTCCACTTTCACCACTCTTTTTCAACATAGTACTGGAAATCCAAACCACAGCAATCAGACAAAAAGAAATAAAAGTCATTCAAATTAAGGAAGAATTAAAACTGTCATCACTTGCAGATGACATTATACTTTACATAGAGAACCCTAAAGATTCCACCAAAAAACAACTAGAACTGAAAAATGAATTCAGTAAAGTAGCAAGATACAAAATAAATATTCAGAAATTGGTTGCACTTGTATACACCAATAATGAAGTACCAGAAAGGGAAACTGAGGAGATAATTCCATTTACACTTGCACCAAAAAAAACCAAACAAACCTAGGCATAAACTTAACCAAGAAGGTAAAAAATTTGTACTCAAAAAGTCATAAGACACTAAAGAAGGAAATTAAAGAAGATACAAATAGGTGAAAGCACATACCGTGCTCATGGATGAGAAGAACTAACAGTGTTAAAACGTCCATACCACCCACAGCAATCTACAGATTTGATGCAATTTCTATCAAAATATTAATGGCATATTTCATAGAACTAGAACAAGTAATACCAAATTATATATAGAAACACCAAAAACCATGAATAGCCTCAGCAATCTTGAGAAAGAAGAACAAAGTGGGAGAAATCATACTACCTGATATCAAAATATACTACAAGGCCATAGTAATTAAAACAGCATGGTACTGGCATAAAAACAGAATATAGATCAATGGAAAAGAATATAGAGAGAACTGAAATAAACCCATGCCTATATGGTCAATTAATATTTGACAATGGAGGCAAGAACATACAATAAGGTAAAGACAGTTTATTCAATAAATAGGGTAGGGGAAGTTTGTCAGACTCGTGCAAAAAGATGAACCTAGACTAGTTTCCTTCTTTCTTTTTCTCTTTCTTTCTTTCTTTCTTTCTTTCTTTCTTTCTTTCTTTCTTTCTTTCTTTCTTTCTTTCTTTCTTTATTTCTTTCTTATTTCTTCTCTTTCCTCCCTTCCCTCCACTTCCTTCCTTCCTTCCTTCCTTCCTTCTTTCTTTTCTTTCTTTCTTTCTTTCTTTCTTTCTTTCTTTCTTTCTTTCTTTCTTTCTTTCTTTCTTTCTTTTCGCATTTCACTCTTTTATCTTTTTATTGTCATTCAAGTACAGTTGTCTCCACTTTCCTTCCACCACTACCCAGAAGCCATCCCCATTTCCCACCTTCAATCCTAGCCCCTTTAGTCTTGTCCATGTGTCCTTTATACATGTTCCTAAAAACCCTTCACCCTTTTCTCTCCGTTATCTCTTCCCACTTCTCCTCTGGTTACTGTTAGTTTGTTCTTAATTTCAATGTCTCTGGTTATACTTTGCTTGCTTGTTTGTTTTGTTGATTAGGTTCCACTTATAGGTGAGATTGTATGGTACTTGTCTTTCACTGCCTGGCTTATTTTACTTAGCATAATGCTCTCCAGTTCGATCCATGCCATCATTTAGGGCAAGAGCTCCTTCTTTTTTTTCTGCTGTGTAATATTCTATTGTGTAAATGTACCATAGTTTTTTAATTCATTCATTTACTGATGGGTGCTTAGGTTGCTTCCAGCACTTGGCTATTGTAAATTGTGCTGCTATGAACACTGGGGTGTGTAGGTTCTTTTGAATTGGTGTTCCAGATTTCTTAGGATATAATCCCAGCAGTGGAATTGCTGGGTCAAAAGACACTTCCATTTTTAGTTTTCTGAGGAAATTCCATATCGTTTTCCATAGTGGCTGCACCAGTCTACAATCCCACCAACAGGGCACTAGGGTCCCCTTTTCTCCACATCCTCTCCAACACTTGTTTCTTGATTTGTTTATGATGGCCATTCTGAGCAGTGTGAAGTGATATCTCATTGTGGTTTTAATTTGCATCTCTCTGATGGTTAGTGATGTTGAGCATCTTTTGATATGTCTCTGAGCCCTCTATATGTCCTCCTTGGAGAAGTGCCTGTTGAAGTTCTTTGTCCATTTTTAATTGGGTTGTTTGTCTTCTTGGAGTGGAGTCAAAACTAGACTACTTTTTTACACCATAAATAAGAATAACTCAAAATGGATTAGAGATTTAAATGTAAGTATCAATACCATAAACATTCTAGAATAAAATACAGGCAGTAAAATCTCAGACATTTCTCTTGGGAATTTTTTTTTCTGACATATCTTCTCTGGTAAGAAAAACAAGAGAAAAAAATAAACAAATGGGATTACATCAAACTAAAAAGTTTTTGCACAGCAAAGGAAACCATAAATATAATGAAAAGACAACCCACTGAATGGGTGAGCATACTTGCTAAGGATACATCTAATAAGGTGTTAATATCTAACATTTATAAAGAACTTAGATAACACCAAAAGATGAACAATCCAATTAAAAAATGGCTAAAGACCTGAATAGACACTTCTCCAAGGAGAACATACAGATGGCCAATAGACATATGAAAAGATGCTCAACATCATTAATCATCACAGAGATGCAAATTAAAACCACAATGAGATATAACTTCACACCTGTCAGAATGGCTATTATCAATAAATCAACAAATGAGTGTTGGTGAGGATGTGAAGGAAAGGGAACCCTAGTGCACTGCTGATGGGAATGCAGATTGGTGCAGCCACTGTAGAAAACAGTATGGAGGTTCCTCAAAAAATTAAAAATGAAAATTCTTTATGACCCAGCAATTTCACTTCTAAGTATACATCAGAAGAAATGCGAAGTACTAATTCAAAAGAATCTATGCACCCCTTATATTCACTGCAGTATTATTTATAGTGGCCAAGTAAGGGAAGCAACCCAAGTACCTATCAATAGACGAGTGGATAAAAAAAGCTGTGATACACACACACACACACACACACACACACACACAATGGAATGTTACCCAACCACAAAAAAGAGCAAAGTCTTATCATTTTGTGACAGCACTTATTATGGGTATTATGTTAAAAGAAATAAGTCAGTGAGAAAAAGACAAATACCATATGATTTTATGTATATGTAGAATCTAAAGAAGAACATAAACAATCAAACAAAGCATAAACATAAACATGGATATGGAGAATAGAATGATGGATGGCCAGAGTGGGACCTGGGTGAAAAAGCTAAAGGAATTGAGGAGTACAGATTGGTAGTTACAAAACAGCAATGGGGATGTAAAGTACAGCATATGAAATATAGTCAATAATATTGTAGTAACTACAGTGGTAGGCAAAAGTAGGTATAGTTGTGAGTACACAAAACACAGAGTTTTTTCTTGTATTATTATATGTAAATAATTGTATTAGTTTTATACAAACAACTGTAGATCTACTTTTTGCCCACCCCTGTATAAGGACTACAGGTAAGATCTTAATCGGAACATATACAATAAGTAACAAGAAGAAAATAGAGGTAGTAGGAACTACCTACATGTGACAGCAATCCTTCAGTTTTATAGGTTTAGTTCACATATGATTGTGGATATCCCTAAAAAGTACATGCTAGTTCTCCAGTTGTAAATGAGGTCATATGGTAGTTGTCTTTTGTTGACCAGCTTATTTCAGTTAGCATAATAGTCTGTAGTTCCACCCATGCTGTCACAAAAGGTAGGACTTTCTTTTTTCTTTCTGCTGCATAGTATCCATTTTGTAAATGGAAACATGGGGCAGACTGAGAGCTGTAGAAGGGACAGTGGCAGGGGAAGCATGGTGGAAAGAAGGGAAAGGGATTAGTCAAAGAACATGTATGAATGACCCATGAACATGGACAATGGAGAGGGGATTGACTGTGGAAGAGAGGGTTGGGCTGGGTAGAGAGGGGGAAGGGAAAAATTGGAACAACTGTAATAGAATAAACAATAAAAAAAGGATAGAAAAAAGTACATGCTAAAATAATCTCTGTTGGGAAGTCAGGAGACTGCCAAGCCATAAAAGCAGTGGCTTATCACAGAGTTCATGTAGGGTTGAGTCTGAACATGTCTGTTTTAAAGCTGGAATCTCGGCTACTCTAGACCTTCCCAAGTGGCTGTGGGATAAGAAATATTGGTGACACTAAGCAAAAATATGGCCTTCCATGGATGAGAGGAGATAGCAGTCAAAAGCCCAGAAAACTATTTGGATTACTGTGGTTCAAGAAGGTGGCTCAGAAAAGTAACTTCAAAATGTGAAGTCACTTCCTTGATAACTGACCACAGCAGATCTTGGAACCCTTGTTACCAGGCACCCACAATCTAGCAACAGCCTCATAACCAATTCACTTGGCAAGAGGCACTAGATAGTGAAAGATGTTGCCTTGCTCTTTCCTGTATTTCCTGGGCTCAGGGATTGGGAAACCTTGCCATGAGAGGCTTCGTAGATGCTGAAGTTGGCTGGACACATCCTTGAAGTCTGTGACCATTTTCCAACAGGTCTCATAAGGTAATATCAGGCAACCTATGTCAGGTCAACTTGGGCTGCTTTGCCTCTGTGAGCCCTTCCTGGGCAGTTCCCACACCACCCTTTTCATATGCTGAAAAAAGGGACATGCAGAGAGAGCTCCCCCTGAGCAAGAACTGATTGTTATGCACTATGCAACCTGGTGGTCCTCTTCAAGTCACATTTGAGAACAGGCCTTGCAGGGAGAACAGATTGCTTAGAGACTTTTTTTTCTGTGCCAATGTGCCTGCAAGGTTTTTTGGTTTTGGTTTGTTTTATTCTCATCTGCTCAGTCACTGGCATATTGATTTTGAGAGAGAGAGAGGAAAGGAGGGAGAGAGAGAAAGGGAAAGAAGCATCAATGTGAGAGGGAGAAACATCAATCAGTTGCCTCTTGTATGCACCTCGATTGGGGGACAAAACCTGCAACCTAGGCATGTGTTCTGACCAGGACTTGAAAAAACAAACAACCCAATTAAAAAATGGGCAAAGGTCTTGAACAGACCCTTCTCCAAAGAAGACATACAGATCACCAATAAACATATGAAAAGATGCTCAACATCACTAATAATCAGAGAAATGCAAATTAAAACTATGATGAGATATCATTTCACATCTGTCAGAATGGCTATCATCAGTAAACCAAACACGTGTTGGGAAGGATGTGGAGAAAAGGGAACCCATTTGCACTGTTCATGGGGATGCATAGTGGTGCAGCCACTGTGGAAAGCAGTATGGAGATATCTCAAAAATTAAAAATGGATCTGATTTTTGACCCAGCATTTCCACTTGTAGAAATATATCTGAAGGAACCCAAAACACTAATTCTAAAGAACCTAAGCACCTCTATGTTCATAGCAGTGTTATTTACATTGTCAAGATATGGAAGCAGTCCAAGTATCCATCAGCAGATGAACGAATAAAACAACTATGGGATATTTACACAACAGAATACAACCTGGCCATAAAAAAGAAAGTTCTACCCTTTGTGACAGTACAGATAGACATGGAGAATATTATGCTAGGTGAAATAATCCAGTCAGAGAAAGACAAATACTATATGATTTCACTACTAGGTGGAATCTAATGAAGGAACTGAACTAACTAACAAGCAAAATAGAGACAGACTTATAGAGAGCAGGATGACAGCTATGGTGGGATGGGAGGATAGGGGGTGGAGGAATTAAGCAAAAAGGAAAAAGGACTCATGGACACGGACAACAGTATGGTGATTGCCTTGGGGAGGGGGTAGAAGGGGACTAAATGGTAATGGAAAAATACAATAAATAAAGACATCTCTATTTTCAAGAAATGACTATTACTATACCTCTGTTCTTCATTCCAGATCAATTGCACTTCCAGCAGCAGCGAGAGGGTGGGAGGGAGGGAGAGAGAGAGAGAGAGAGAGAGAGAGATGGATGAAGGGAGGGAAGGAGGAAAAAAGGGAAGAAGGAAGGAAGTCTCAGCAGCAGGCAAAAAGAAGAAAGACAAGAAGGAAGGAAGGAAGGAAGGAAGGAAGGAAGGAAGGAAGGAAGGAAGGAAGGAAGGAAGGAAGGAAGGAACAACAAATGAACTTAGCACCTTGGAAATCTAATCACTGTATCATTTAGTATAATTTTGACATTATTTGGTTTAATTTAGGAAAGCAAGCCAAAAGGCACAAACTTTATTATATGTTTTATTACAACAATAAACACACACCATTAATCTTCAAATATAGTAAACCAATCACTATTTTGCATTGATCTTTTTTGATATTAGTATTCTTAGGAACTACTGTATTGCTACATGTAATAAATGTATTAAATAAATCTTCATTCTGAAACCCCAATTTAAGTTTCAGATATTTTTTCAACTGTGTTGAGGGCATGTGGTTTTAGACAAATTTAGTAGAAGACTCATGCAACCATGCAACATGGGTGCTTTTCAAGAAGACATTTTGGTTGCTCTTATTCCAACTAGATGGCAGACAGGGACAGGACTAACTCATGGAGCACATGCTCATAACCTCACAAAATCTTCCTGGTTCTCTCAGGCCATTTTCCCATCTTTGCCATTTTTTTAATTAGCAGTTTTTCCTCCTAATCATTGACTATCCCAACTACAGCTCAAGAACACTAGAATAACAGCCTGTTGGAGATCTAGAGTAATTAACTCACAAAAAAAAATGTGGCTTTATAAGATAGAACAGTGTGAAATACCAAAGTCGTAGCATTGTCTTCATGGTATCAGAAGATTTACAGTAACTTTAAGTGTATTTACTGCTAGTAATATTTTATAATATCTTTGTGATGTCCTTACTATAATAACATTTAAATATAAAATGAGTAACAATTATGAAAAACAAGTTTTGGTGTTATGAAAGTGATTTTATGGTAGGCAAAAGTAAATACAACTTTTTGCTCTTGAACTCAAAACACTTGTGAACATTAAAGTTGCTAAACATTTGTAAACACTGAACTTATAAACATTCAATTTCAAAATTTGAAGCTGATGTACAAAAGTAAGTTTACATTTGTTTGTATGGAAAATAATATAATAATTAATACATAATAATACAAGAATAAATTCTGTGTTTTGTGTACTCACAACTATAAACCAACTTCCACCCCATCCTGAATAAAACTGCTGAAAAGTATCATACACTAATGGAAGTGGAGCCCAGCAATGGAAAGATAACTCGAATATTGACTTTCATTTTGTGAGATAGTCTAAAACAAGACCTGACTGGGTGGGTCAGAGCCAAAAGCAGTGAGCTAAGGGCAAAGAAACAACTGTCATGTTCTACCTTCTTTGTGTTAAGTAGCTGCAAAAATAAATATGGCATAATTCTTTCCATTCATGAGATCACTTTTGTTGTCAGTAGAGTCAACTACAACTACAATCACAATAGAACTATAAACTAAGTCCTGTGGAAGCACAAAATAAGGAGCAATTAATTCCAAACAGTGTTAGGAACTTCAAAGAAGTGGTGATATTTGAGGTGGGCTGAGAAGCAATTAGGTTCTCTTAAGAGTTTGCACTCATCAGACTCTGAAAGTTTCTTTTTTTAATATACAATCTCTATTACATTTTTCCATTACCATTTAGTTTCCTTATAACTCCCTCCCCCAGCAATTACCTCACTGTTGCCCATGAGTCCTTTCTCGTTTTTGCTCAGTCCCCCCACCACCTACCCTGCCCAACTTGCTGTCACCTGTTTTATTCCCTTTTGCATCTCCAGCAGCTTGTAAATACCTGGCATGCCAAAGAGGTTCTATAATGTATGTTAAATGAATTAGTGGTTAAGATAATGAGCCATTATTTTCAGTATCCCCTAACATTCCCATCTTTAGTCTCTCTTAGCTCTAATCTTACTATTAGTACTATTGCTTGAGTTACCTTCTTTGACTAAAAACTCAGCATGGGATTCCTTACTAAAAGGAAAAAAGAAAACTTTGAATGCTTGTTCACCCCCATTTTTTCCTGTTCTGTTTAACAATAAACTCTGTACTCCAGCCAAAACAAAATTCTGACCCTTCTGTTAGCATGCATTTTCACATATGATTTTCTCTGCTGAAAGTTCTCTCTCCTACAGAGCCTCCAACTCAGCCTTTGGAACCAAGTTCAATGGTTACAGCTCTTGTAGGCTAAATATTTAAAATGTCTCAATTTTTCTGCAATGCCACAGCTTAGAAGTACTAAAAAATCTATATCATGATATCCAAATTAAAATAAATGTTTGTTTACAACATAGAGAACTTAGAAATTCTTGTTTAAAATAAGTTAAAATAATTTTAAGCTTTTAATATTGGGCTTTATAATGAACAGCCTGGCATGGGATTATTTGATTGACATGAGAGCATATCAAGTAACAGACAATTGACTTCTCACTTATAAAAGAATATGAAAATTAGTTGTTCCATGAAAACTTACAAAACCTACATTTATGATTTTAAACCAAAATATGTGAATATTTAAAAAAACCAAAACTTAAAAAAAATGCTGTTCTAGAAAATAACATGATACTTTTAGGTAGCTCTAATGAAAGTAAATGTGTTTAAAAAGCCTTAGAAATATTCTTTTGTTCTTCAATTATAAATACTTTGATTGAACCACACTGTTAAAAAGTTTTATGTATTGAAAAATTATGTAAAATGTTTCATCCTTTAAGAAATAAAACTGTAATAAATTACATGAAAATACAACTAAACAAGTGGGACTGTATGGAAACAGAAAACAAAATTTTCATTAAAAATTGAAATCATAACATTTCTCTGAATATAATATTATACATTAATCATAAGTTTACTGCATATTTAGGATAATTTTAAGCAATTTTACTTTGTTTTTATCATTACTATGTGTGTTATGCATAATTACAGAGTTTAACTACAATTTGAATATAATTTTTCCCAATGACACACTTTATATCTTTCCTAACTACATCTATAGCAAAATTATTTTCAGAAAACATGTGTTTATTTATTATTCTTTATACCACTGAAAATAGCCTCTGTTTTAATCACTTTAAATATTCCTTACTTTTTTCTTAGAATTATAATATTTAATTAGCTGATGGCACAGGGGTTTTGAGGACTTTTCAGAGTTTGACATCAGAGGTATCGTTAACCCTGCATATTAGGCCTTAGAGAGTACTAATTTTCTTGTACAAAGAGAGTTTTGAGCTTTCATTAGTGTGTTTCCCAGATGCTTTCATTTCAGATATAGTTAGTGCAATTAGGGCTGCTTTAACCGGAATGTCTTAAAAATAAGCAACAGAGAAAAATGAAAAAGCACTGAGTTGCCAATAAATAAATAATCTAGTAACATGGTTTAACATCCCATTTACCAAAAGGACAATGTGTATTCTGTGATATTAACTATTGTAAATGCCAATATATTACCATTTAGGTAAATGAGTTCAAAGAATACCAGAGTCCTTGAAATTGTAACCATTCTTTGAATCTGAATTTAAAATGCAGCACTATGTAATATGGTGGACCTGAGTGGAGTGAATAAAAAATGAAAGGCCAAATATAACTTATTGAATAATGGGGCAAAAGAGCTTACTAATATGCATATTACCAACAGTATGAATTCATTGAATAACTTTAAGAAAGTAGATTATAAAACATTATGAACAATATATTCTAATTACGTTTTTAAAAAGTGACTATGAGATGTATCTCAGCAGGCTGGGAACATTTAAACCACACTTTCCCCAAGTACTCCTTTCTCTGGGCTACAAATCCCCAATTCTTCTATGACAACTCATGTGACTTTAGTTTGAGTCCCTTCACCATCCTAGTCATGACTCTGCCTTGATATTGTCCTATGAAAGATGTGGAACAGAAAGAAATACTTTAAGATATGGTCTGATACCTGCAGAAAAGGCCTACTTATTTCATCCTATATGTGGGACTTTTTTTTTTTTATTTAATGAGACCTAAGTTTACAAGGACTTTTATAGTAGTTATATTATATTGCTCACTCCTACTGAACTCATTCCCAAACTGAGCGATTATGTTGGCATACAAATGGTTACGTTTTTTGACTGATCTTGGAACCATTGTTTAATGTCATGTAATAAATTTTTGTTATTGACTCCTCTTGAACCATATAAAGTGGAATATGCGGTATAATATTTGTTAACAAAATTTGGTTTTGGATAATGGATATTATAATCTGAAATCAAACATTGTGTAATTAGGAAAATAAATTTTAATAATAGTCTCAATATCATGTGTGTTCTCTCTATAACATCTTCAAAAAGAGAAATTATAGCCCTGGCCAGATGGGTCATTTTGTGGGAGTGTCGTCCTGTCCAACAAAAAGTTACAGGTTCAATTCTTTGTCAGCCACATATCTATGTTAAGGGTTCGATCCGAGGTCAGGGAGCTAACTGGAGGCAACCGATCAATATTTCTCTCCTCTCAAATCAATAAACATATTCTGGGGTGAAGGAAAAAAAGACATTATACTCTTCAAAAGAGTAATTATAAAAGTTAACATTTACTGAGCCTCTGCTCTGAGGCACTATGTAATAGATTATAAATGTTTCCATTTTAGAAATGAGAAACTTGTTTATTTGCTAGATTCTTATATAAACAAAAATTTTGCTTCACCAACTCTTTTAGTTAACAAGATATATATGTGGTTGATACAAGAAAGCCAAGATATATGCTAGGTTATTTCATTTTAATTTTCAATTTTCAGAATGATGAGGTGATATCCTATGTAAATGAATTCAAAAAGCACTGGAGTGAAAAGGAGAAACTTTATTCAAACAAGAGTTTGTAAACGTAGGAGATGCAGCCACCAGTAGAAATGGAAGAGTGCTCTGCAGAGACAAAGGAGAGGCCATTTTTTATAGAAAAACTTCCTACCCATAGTTTCCATAACAGCTTATTTTATGTAAACAAGGTTTCCAAATTGTATAGTTTGGTTTGGTCCATGCAGGTCACAATCTGGTTGTAGAATGATAGTAGGCAATGGCAGAACAAGAACTTCCCTGCAGGGCTGACTCAGACTGCTTAAATATAGGCAGGCCATAGTGTGGGAATCTGAGGGTTCAGCACTGTGGTTCTTCCTGGTATAGAGAGTACATTAGAGACCCCATCAACAAGTGGCTGCTAAGTCTCTAATTTTTGAATTTAGGTTCAACTAACCATAGGGAGTCCGAGTCTATCTTAGTAATTCATTCTCAAGGCTCATAGGTAAGTTTCTTCTTAGGGTTCACATTAATTTTCTTCTCTGGGTCTACATCTAACAATCTCTAACACTCATAATTATAATTTGAGTTACCTTTTTAAAAAAATTCTCACCCAAGGATATGTTTGTTGATTTACAGAGAAAGGAAGGGAGGGAGAAAGAGAAAGAGAGAAGGAAACGTCAATGTGAGAGAGAAACATCAATCTGTTGCCTCCTGTAGGTGTCCCAATCAGGAATGGAAGCAACAAACTTGTTAATGTGCCCCTACTTGGGATTGACCCTGCAACCCATTAGTATATGGGACAATGTTCCAACCAACTGGGCTCCCTGACCAGGGTTCCAAGGTTTTTTTTTTTTAAAGCATTATAATAAAATCCTACATTTTTATATATTTAATATTATAATCAATGGCAGTATTATTATGAACATTCAGATAGCCCATTTTTGACCAGTAGGAGCTTCTGCAGGTTAGCTTTTTATCCCTTGGCACAACCCTTAGTTTTTCATAGTTTATTTGATTTCAACAGTGACAAGTTGTCTCAGCCTTATCTTTTACATTTCCTGTCTCAGATCTGAAACCTGCTATTTTACCATGGACATTCTATTACTTTATTAGGAAGTGATATTTAAGGAAAATAAGCTGAGCATGAAGGATGTCTATTGATACTGGGGCTGTCTTGTTCCTAGGATTCTTCAGTGGGCTGAAGTAAGAGATATCAATATTTTGGGGCAAAAAATAAATAAATCATGAATTCATACTGTATTTTCAACTCAAAGATTATGCCAAGTTTTACTTAACATCTTAAATTTTATATGTTTTTTCTTTTATGCTGAACATCTTAATTTCTAAATCACATTAATGTGATATTTATTTTAGATGCACCAAGATGGTGGAGGAGTGAGTGGAAGTTACACTAACCTCCTCCAAGGACCAATCTGGAATTACAACTAAACTGTGAAGAAATCACCCAGCACAAACAATTGAAAAACAGTGAGAGAGAAGCCTTATAACCACGGGCAGACAGAAGAATGAGCTTCAGCACAATGGGATTGGTAGGGAGTGTGGTGGAAATGTGAGAGGACTGGCTGGGCTCCCAAGGTAGCAGCTGAAGTGCCAGAGAGCTATTTAAGCTGCTGGTTGAATCCCCCTGAGAAGTGTTGGGGCTAAACTCTAAGATGGGACACCCAGCCTAGAACACCAGAGCCCAAAAAGTACACAGATAACATTCAGGTGTGAAAAGAGGAAGGGTTGCTCTCTGCCAGAGACTGATGGCTATAGATGCAAAGAGATGTTTAAAGGGCCCATGCATAAACTTTCATTTGTAGCTACTTACCCTGGGGTCTGGCAAAGGTAGGGGGCAGAGTGGACTACAGACACTTGAGCAGAGACTGGAGAGGCTTTGTGGGGAGAACTGAGGGAGTAGCCACCAGGATCCTAGTGCTGAGTCAGCTCCCATACTGCAGCAGCCATCTAACTCAGTCAGACCACTCACCACCAACACCAGCAGCCTTAGGGGAAACAATAGCACCAATCCCAGGAGGGATGCTGCCCCACCCTATGGTGCTTAAACCTGACTGCTGAGTGCAGAGTGACTATATTAATCACTGAAGGAGTCAGCCAAACACAGTAGATGCGTGGTAGTCCCGAATACACTGCCTAAGGTGAGATGGGGTCACCATCTGACATCACCAGAGGTGGATCCAAAAAGAAAAATAGTGATAAATACTAGTTGCTACAGAGTTGCACAAAATCCACTGTGTTCTCCAAAATTTGTGATATATTCTTGCCTGAATAGCTTTTTAACATTCACTTCTTGTCCTTCAAGTTTGTGCATGTTGTCACTAATTTTATACTATAGTTTATTTCAATTTATGTATTTTGCTCCTCTCTTCTCTTACCCCATTTTACCTTATTTTTACATCTTATTTTCATTTTAGGCTTTGTTTTCTCTCTTATTACAACTTGTTTCCATTCTGTACTCTCGCTATTTCTCCCCACCCAACCTCTCAAAACCAATGATCTTGTCAATGGTCATCTCCTATTCTTTTTCTCCCTCTTAAAATACACATGTTCTTGCTCCACCTTTAGCAATCTTTGCTCATTGGTTGTGGGTAGGGTAGTTGTTGCATTTTTTTCAATTTTATCTCTAGATCTTCACTAATTTTGTATGTCAAATCTCAAATTTTACTGTTCTCCTCTCCTATTTTTTTCATCTAAAAATTTAATTTTTCCCCATGTTAAGCTGGTTTTCACTCCTTACTCTTAGTATTTCCTCTCCCTCTATCATCTCAAAATCACTAACCATTCTTCTAGACATCTCTTAAGCTTTTCCCTTTCTTTCTTTCTTTCTTTCTTTCTTTCTTTCTTTCTTTCTTTCTTTCTTTCTTTCTTTCCTCTTCTTTCCTCTTCTTTCCCCATCCCACCTACATTAATTTTAGTTCATTTGTTGTTGATAGTAATGTGGTAAATCTTCCTTTCCATTTTAGTTTCTATTTTTAGGTGAAAATTTTTGCATTTTTTGTTGTTGTTCAAGTACAGTTGACTCCATTTTCCCATCACCAATTTCTCCTGCCCCACCTATGTGAACCTCCTACCCATTCTTCCCCTTTTGGCTTTGTCCATGGGTCCCCTACACGTGTTCCTTGATGACACTTCCCTTCTTTCCACATTATTCCCCTCCCCCTTCCCTCTTGTTACTGTCAGCTTGTTCTTTATTTCAATGTCTCTGGTTATATTTTGCTTGTTGTTGTTGTTGTTGTTTGTTGTTGAATAGGTTCCAGTTGAAGGTGAGATCATATAGTATTTGTCCTTCACTGCTTGGCTTATTTCACTTAGCGTAATACTCTCCAGTTCCATCCATGCTGTTGTGAAGGGTAGAGGATCCTTATTTCTTTCTACTGCATAGTATTGCATTGTGTAAATGTACCATAGTTTTTTAATCCACTCTTTTACTGATGGGCACTTAGTTTTCTTCCAACATTTGGCTGTTATAAATTGTGCTGCTATGAACATCGGGGTGAGTAGGTTCTTTTCAACTGGTGTTTCAGAACTCTTAGGATATAATTGCAGCAGTGGAATTATTATTAATTTTCTTTTTCTTTCTTTCTCTCATTTTATTTTATTTCATTTCATTTTCTGTTTAAACCTATTACTATATGTTCCCCTTCTTGTACTCCATTTTGCCTTCTTCATTCTCTTTTTTATGTATGATGTAAATTTTATTTTCTTTCTTCACATTGCTCCAATTACCAACTCTTATTAGTGCTCCTGCCTCTATTCTCTCAAAATCATTTTTCTTTCAGTCAGTCAGTAATCTCATATTCACTCTGCTTTCTTATACTAGTCTTAATCTCTTTACACCTTTATAAATACTAATTCATTCATTGTTGATAGTGGGATAGCAGGTGGGAGTTATTTTTGTGGGTGTGGGTTTGTTTCCTGGGCTTTGGAGTTTTGTTCTGGCAGGACCTGCACAATAGCATACAAGATGTGGTGGGTGGAGTGACCCATAGTCAACAAGCTACAGGAAAAAATCCACTAAAAAACTACCTAACAACAATCAAAATCCAGTTACATCCAGAGCCAACATAAATGGCATAAAAGGCATTCCAAGAGCAACAAGTTCAGGAGATTAAGGAGACTACACCACTGAATCATATAGGTCTTCTGCCACAGAAGTTCATACCACAAACTCAGGGAGTTAAAACAGATCTATTTAAGAAGCAGAAGCAAGCAAGAAGACACTCCCAAAAATTGGAACATGAAGAGAAAACCCCAATTGAAAGGAAAGGTGGATTCCTCAGAAAGAGTGCTAAATGAAATAGAGGTAACTAAACCATTAGATATTGAGTTCAGAACAATGGTTATAAGGAAGCTCAATGAGCTCAGTGAGAAATATCAAAAACTACAGGGAATCTACAAGGAATTTACTGTGAATCACATCAGTATAAAAAATGACATAAAACTATTAACAAGAGTGAGGAGGAAATAAAGTATGCAATATCTGAGTTGAAGAACACAGTAGGAAGAATCAAAAGCAGGCCAGATGAAGAAGAGGATGGAGACAGTGGGCTGGAGGACAAGGTGGAAAAAAATTCCCAGAAAGAGTAAAAAAAGGAAAAAAGACCCAAAAAGAACAAAGAGGGGTTAAGGTAACTTAACTGGGCAGGACAACATGAAATGTAATAATATCTGTATAACAGGGATACCAGAAGGAGAAGAAGAAGAGCAAGTGATAGAAACCCTGTTTGAAAAAGTAATGATGGAAAACTTCCCTAATTTGATGAGAGAAAAGTCACACAAGTTCAAGAAGCACAGAGGGTCCCAATCAAGAGGAACCCAAGGAGGCCCACTGCAAGGCACATCATAATTAAAATGGCAAAATTCAAAAACAAAGAGAATCTTAAAGAAAGACAGCAACAGATAAACAGGAAGTAACATACAAAGGAACTCCAATAAGGCTAGCAGCTGACTTGTCAACAGAAACATTACAAGCCAGAGGGGAATGGCATGAAATATTTCAAGTAATGAAAAGCAAAAGCCTGCAAGCAAGATGCTCTATCCAGCAAGGCTCTCATTTAAAATGGAAGGTGTAATAAGGAGTTTCCCGGACAAGAGAAGAACAAAAGAATACACCTCCACCAAACCAGCATGGCAGGATATGCTAAAGGGACTGCTTTAAGACGATGCAGAAAAATGGTGAGAGAGAGAGGAACACGGGTACAAAGGGGGAAAATGGCAATGAATAAGTACCTATAAATAATAACCTTAAATGTTAATGGGTTAAATGCTCCATGTGACATAGGGATCAAAAAACATAGGGTAGCTGAATGGATAAGAAAACATAACCCACACATATGCTGTCTACAAGAGACCCACTCAGAAAAAAAAAATCTATGCAGACTGAAAGTGAAGTTGGAAAATAATACTCCAAGAAAATGGACAGGAAATAAGCCAAGATAGCAATACTTATATAATACAAAATAGACTTCAAAACAAAGGTGATAAAAAGAAACACAGTAGGACACTTTATAATACTCAAGGAAAGAATCCATCAAGAAGATATAAACATTATAAACATGTATGCATCCACATAGGAGCACCCAAATATGTAAGGAAAATCTTGGAGGACTTCAGGAAAGATATAGACAGCAACACTTTTATAGTAGGGGATTTTAACATCCCACTGTCAAAAATGGATAGATCTTCCAAACAAAATATCAACATGAATATTGTGATACTGAATGATGCACTAGATCAAAAAGACTTAACTGATATATACAGAACCTTTCATCCCAAAAAAGAAAAATACACATTGTTTTTAAATGCACATGGAACTCTTCAAAGATAGGTCACTTGATAGGACACAAAACAAGCCTCAACAACTTCAAGAATATTGAAACCATATCAAGCATTTTCTTGGACCACACAACATTGAAACTAGAAACCAACCTCAAGAAAGAAACTCAAAAATAGTCTAATTCATGGAAATTGTATAAGGTCACATTAAACAATAAATGGGTTGACAACGAGAACAAAGAAGCAATCAAAAAGCTTCTAGAAACAAATGAAAATGAACACACAATAGTCCCAAACCTATGGGACTCTCCTGAGGCAGTCCTGAGAGGGAAGTTCATAATGATACATGCCTACCTATGTATCAAATAAACAACCTAACCCTGTATGTAGAAGAACTGGTGAAACAACAACAAACAAAGCCCAGAGCAAGTAGAAGGAAGGAAATGAGCAAGATCAGAGCAGAATTAAATGACATGGAGACTAAAAGAACAATTCAAAGGATCCATAAATCCAGGAGCTGGTTCTTTAAAAAGATAAACAAAACTGACAAGCCTTTAAGCAGACTCATCAAGAAAAAAAGAGAGAGGACCCAAATAAACACAATCAGAAATGAAAGAGGAGAGATTACAACTGATACCACAGAAATACAAACAATTGTAAGAAATTACTATGAAGAACTATATGCCAAGACATTTAAAAACTTGGGTGAAGTGGACAAATTTCTAGAAACATATAATCTTCCCAAACTGAATCAAGAAGAAGCAGAAAGCCTGAGTAGACAGATAACAGCTAGTGAAATTGAATCAGTAATCAAAAAATTCCTGGCACACAAAAGCCCTGAACTAGATGGTTTCATAGAAAAAATTTACAAAATAATTAATGAAGAGCTAACCCATATCCTTTTCAAACTATTCTAAAAAATCCAAGAAAAACGAAGGCTCCCAAACTCTTCTTATGAGGCCAGCATCATCCTAATCCCAGATAAAGACACAAGAAAGAAAGGAAACTATAGGCCAATATTGCTGATGAACATAGACGCTAAATTCTCAACAAAATATTGGCAAACCACATCAAACAATACATTAAAAAAATCATACACCATGACCAAGTGGGATTCATTCCAGGGATGCAAGTATGGTACAATATTCACAAATCAGTAAATGTGATACATCACATAAACAAAAGGAAAGACAAAAATCGCATGATCATATCAATAGATGTGAAAAAAGTATTTGATAAGATACAGCACCTATTTATGAGAAAACACTCAGAAAAGTGGGTGTAGAGGGAGCATACCTCAATACAATAAAGTCCACATGTGAGAAACATATAGCCAACATCATGCTCAATAAGCAAAAACTAAATGCTTTCCCACTAAGATCAGGAACAAAACAAGGATGTCCACTTTCACTGCTTCTATTCAACATTGTATTCAAGTTGGAAGGAACAAGTATTGGAAGTTCTAGCCACAGCTATTAGACAAGAAAAAGAAATGAAAGGCATTCAAATTGGAAAGGATGAAGTAAAACTGCCATTGTTTGCAGATGACATGAAAGTGTACATAGAAAATCTTATAGACTTCATCAAATAACTACTCAACCTAGTAAGTGAATTTGGCAAAACAGCAGAGCACAAAGTCAATATTCAGAAACAGAAAGTATTTTTGTAGACCAACAACAAAATATCAGAAACAGAATTTATGAAAAAAAATCCATTCGCCCTAGCAACAAGAAAAATCAAGTATCTAGGAAGAAATCTAATGAAGAAAGTAAAAGACCTGTACTCAGAAAACTACAGAATACTGAAGAAAAAAAATGAGGAAGACACAAATAAATGGAAGTATATACCATGTTTATGGATTCAAAGAATTAGCATCATTAAAATGTCCATACTATCCAAAGCAATTTATATATTCAGTGTAATCCCTATTAAAATACCAACGGCACACTTCACATATATAGCACAAACTATTTCAAAAATTTATATGGAACCAAAATAACCCCCAAGAGCCTAAGTAATTTTGAGAAAGAAGAACAAGGTAGGAGCGATCACAATACCTGATACCAAACTATATTACAAGTCCACTGTAATCAAAAGAGTCTGGTACTGGCATAAGAACACACAGACCAATGGAACAGAATAGAGAGTACAGAAATAAACCCAAGTGTCTATGGTCAGTTAATATTCAACAAAGCGGGCAGGAGCATAGAATGTAGTAAAAATAGCCTCTTCACCAAATGGTGTTGGGAGATTTGGACAGCTATATGCAGAAAAATGAAAATCAACCACCAACTTACATCATACCCAAAAATAAACTCAAGATGGATAAAATATTTAAATATAAGTCATGGCACCATAAAAGTCTTAGAAAAGAATATAGGCAGGAAAATTTCAGATATTCCATGCAGCAATATTTTCACCAATATGTCCCCTAGAGTGAGGGATACAAAGGAAAGAGTAAACAGATTGCACTACATTAAATTAAAAAGCTTCTGCCTGGCTAAAGCAAACATCAGCAAAACTAAAAGGAAACCGACCATAGGGGAAAATATATTTACCAGTGAAACTTCAGACAAGGATTTGATCTCCAAATTATATAAAGAACTCATACAACTTACACCAGGAGGACAAACAATCCAATTAATAAATGGGCAAACGTCCTGAACAAATACTTCTCCAAGGAGGACATACAGAGGTTCCAGAAACACATAAAAAATGCTCAGCATCACTAGCCATGAGAGAGATGCAAATTAAAGCCACAGTGAGACAACACTTCACACTGGTCAGAATGGCCATCATAAACAAGTCAACAAACAAGTGCTGGCAAGTTTGTGGAAAAAAAGGGAACCCTAGTACACTGTTGGTGGGGATGCTGACTTGTGAAGCCATGGTAGAAAACAGCATGGGATTTCCTCAAAAAATTAAAAACGGAACTGCTTTTTGACCCTGAAATTCCACTGCTGGGACTGTGCTCTAAAAAATCCTGAAACACCAATTCAAAAGAACCTATGCACCCCAAAGTTCAAGCAGCATTATTTATAATAGTTAAGTGCTGGTAACAGCACAAGTGTCCATCAGTAAATGAGTGGATCAAAAAGCTGTGGTACATTTACACAATGGAACACTACACAACAGGAAGAAGGAAGGAAGTCCTACCCTTTCCAACATAATGGATGGAACTGGAAGTTATTATATTAAGTGAAAGAAGCCAGGAGGTGAAAGATAAGTACTATATGACCTCACCTATAGGTGTAACCTAATCAACAAAACAAGCAAGCAAAATATAACCAGAGACATTGAAATAAAGTACAAACTGACAGTGACCAGAGGGGTAGGAAGAGAAGTAAATGGGGGAAAGAAGGGGAAGAGTGAAGTCAAGGAATGTGTATAAGAAACCATGGTGAAAGACTATGGAGGAGGAGAATTGAAAGTAGAAGCTGTGTAGGGCAGGGGAGAGTAATAGAGGAAATGGGGAACAGCTATAATTGAAAACAATCAAACTTAATTAAAATATGACATTTATTTTTAAAAATAAAAATAACAATGTGACAATGTTAATACAACAAACACATTTTAACTGTTCTTTCTTAATAATTGGGTTTTTTCCTTCATCATTTTGAATAGCTACCTTTTAATATGGACTGGGGTGGTAAATACAGAAGTTGCAGTAGATAAGGCCCAATTCAAAATATGCCTGCAATGTCATTTATTTGGTTTGTTGGTTTATTTTAAAACTAAACTCAACATCTCAGATTGCAAGTAGAATGCTAATATTTATTGAACACCTAAGAAATGCTAGATATTTGCTAGGGTACCACACAAATATTTACCTTGATGTAATTAAGTATTACAAAGTTCTGGATCATTTATTCAACGATTGTACATCTGTTAACTGCATCTCTCTGTAACATAATATAATGTGCAATATACAAGTATGTTCTTTTCTCTCCTTTGTCTTATACCCTGTTGTGCCAGTAACACATGAATAAGATGCATCAGTTTGGCAATGTTAAAAGGTTAAATATAATGAAATCCCATTGCATATAACACATTTGAAAAGGAACTAAAACATGAGCAGTCTTTGGGTTGATGGACAGGTCTTGGATGGAAAGAAAAGGAAAAGATTAGATATTTCAAAGTAGAGCCATTGTGTGCAGGAACAACCACAGCATGCAGGTGTAACTGGGGAAGAAGTAAAGGAGAATGTTTGAATCAGATACACTGAGATTCAGAGGCTGGGCGGGGTTGGGCAGGCTGCTTGATGGAGGAGTAGAAGAGAAACATCTCTAAGAACCGCCACCATTGGTTCATCTGTTGTATCTGGCTCCTCTGGGGTGTTTGGATATGAAATCACAATTATGCCATGCTTCTTTATATAGTGTTACATAAGTATTATTGTGTATGATAATTCCATCAAAATGATTTCAAAACATGAAGTCAGCAAGAATGGTGTTATCTGTAATTATTAAAGTAACTCCCTCTCCCACAAGCAACCCTCAGCCAGCCAACCCATTCATCCAAGTTAAACTGGACACTATTAACTTGGGAGGAAGCCACAAGGCCTTTAAAAAAGCAATCTACACTTTTTCTTTTTAAAGCCTTAAGCTATACTAAATAAATATGAAGAGGTAGTAATTTATAATTTTGAATTTGTCTTACTTTGAACTTGTCAAACTAAGTTCAGATGTTTTTATTGTTTATAGCTCTAAAAGTTGCTAACGAGTTGATGCCATTTTATCATGCCTCTTGAAAGTAAGAAGAAATGGCCTGTCGAAGTTTTACTTTGACAAATGCTTGAACAAAGCCTTCCAGAATATATCCTACAATCCCCAAACCGACAGCAGTTCAGACACAACACCAAACTGACTCTGAATCAGAAAACCCTGGACAGTTGCATGGGCTGCAAGGGACGGTTTAGGTCTTTTCACCCTTTGCAAATCCTCAGCTCTTCATGAAGATCAGCTAGATGGGTGTTTGACCTGTGCAGCCACACCTTCTGGCCCAAACCTCCCAGCATGCCTAACATGTCCACAGATTATTTAACTAAAATGCCTATGGAGCAGCCACTCCATGCACACTGCTGAGACCCAGTACAGATAAGTGTAGTTTCTGATGTAATCAAGCTTATAGCTGAGCAGGGAAGGCAGATATTAAATAACTACAAGGCTAATTATTGAATTGTTAAGATGGTAAGTTTTCTAAAGAAGCAGGGAAATCCTAAGAGGATGACCTCATCTGGGTAGCTCAAGTAAGACTTTGTCCAGCTAAGGAATGCTGCACATGTAGCAAGTTTTTTGCCATGGAGACTATAGAATTTCCATAATTCTAGAATCATGGTGAGAACAAGAAAATTATCATTAGCAAGCACTCTTTTTGTATTTACTATGTCTCATACACTCTCATAAGCATTTAATAGGCATTAACTTTATCTTCATAACTTCCTTATGAGCTAGGTGCTATCAGTATCATCATTCCCATTTCACATATGGGGAAACGTGTGTATGGTCACATAGTGACATAATGGCTTAGCCAGGGTTTGGACCCAGGTGCTCTCAACCACTGTGCTCTGTAGTTTCTCCTATATGACAAGCAACAGGGGGAAGAAGTAAATGCATCAAAGTATAAAATATGGTATGATTAGCTTATGTACATTCATCTTCTGCATCCAATAGCAGAATTCAATTGGATTAAGATTACTAAATTCCACCAGAAATCAGAAACAGCTGGATAATATTTGATACATAATTTATATTTTTCCCATCTACTTATTTTCCCTCACTTCTTTCCATATTCAAGTCAATAGCTAGCTCTGTGCTATTGACCTGAGATGAAGAAAGTAAAGTAGTCTCTATGTTTTCTAGCTTTCTAAAAATAAAACTAAGCCTGAAGAAGAACTCAACACTGTCTATAGAAGATACATAAGGGAGAATATGTTTGTAGAAGCAAGCAGAATATGAAAAAAGTGGAGGGAAGAGAAGAGCTTTCCCAGGAATTCCTTGAGCAGGAGTTAGATGCAGCCTTCAGGAACTATCCAGAGGAGAAGATCTTGGTGCAGAAAGACTTCAAGAGTTGGCTATGACTGGCCAGGAAGGAGAACATGGAAGCATCAGAGAGCCACCAGAGTGGAAGAGACAACACATGTGGAAAGAGACAATGGGTATGAACTCAGTAGGACAATCAGGAAACTGTTTTCATGTGTTCTGGTGGACGTATAATCTCTACCACTCAGTAACATCTCAGATTCATAGCATTTCTGATCATTTTCAAGCATAGCTACAGTTTCACCTTTAGGGAAGCATATATCTGACTTGAATTTCTTGTTTCAGTGAAAGTTTCTTCTGTTGTATCATCTAAGGTCTGATTTCTGGCTTTGTTTGGGTACCAAGAATAGGAATGCAGGCTATTTCTACTGATGTCTTTTAAACTGTCTCCCAACACCACTGCAATGTGGAGGAGGAAGGCTGAGAAGGCAGAGCAAAGGCCTATTTACTTTTACTTTTACTATTTGCTGTTTGTAGTTCTGTCAAATATAGGCTTTCTCTCTCTTTTAGGTTATATTTGCATATTATTTAAACACTTTCCAGTCAGGGACTTCTAGTCTGCACCATTCTCTAATGAGATACATTCCAGATGACCTCTTACCACCCCCCCACAGCTGTTCCTCTAAGGATGTACATACAGTCTCTTTCTGCTGGAGTCCTTTCACTTGAACAGGAGCCTCCTGAGCTGGTTCAAACCCTGCTCTCCTCTAGAGTTCACTTAGTGATGTGTAAAACCCCACTGCAACAATGCATTTGGCACGGGGATTTTTCCAAGAAAGGCCGAGGTTAAATTTACCTTGAAGCTGGAATGATGGGAAGTCCAAAGTTAGAAATTGAGTTATAGAAAATAAGTGAATATTTCTTACATGGTTATATCTATAGCTTGAGAGTCATACCTGCTAAAATAGTAAGCCTGCTGTGTAAATGTAGCCCCTTGAAACTGTGTGCACATGTCCCTAATCATCTACTAAATGTAGGCCAAGAACTTTTTTGCCCATCATAATAAATTTCCTTGAACTTCCTTAGAATACTTGTAGAGGAGAAGTCAATTGCCATTATCCTATAAGAGGCTGAAGGAACAATTTACTTTCTAACCAATTTGTAACCACAGAGACTCTAATATCCAATGACCAGTGCCTTTTGGTTTCTCATTCAAGGGTTTTAAAAACAGTCTTTATAGTGAAGCAATGTGAAAAAAGAAATTTCTTCTCCTACTTTCTTCTCTTCACCCTCTCTCTTTTTTTGTCAGTTGATCAGTAGTACTCCAAAACTTTGAAGTCACTGCTATCACTAATTGTCATGAATTTGGCTTTTGTTCACCTTCTACTGCCTAGATTTTATCTTGTCCTTGTTGTGGCATCAGGGGGCCATGATGTTTCGACAATTTTCTATTCTATTGATGTTCTCTGTTAATTTTCAAGATAGTTAACTTTACTCTCCATTGGGGGGAAAAATCTGTTACCTAGCTTTTATCCAATATTAATAACAATTCTAAAAGAACAAAGTTTCATACTTAAAATTATATGATGCTACTGTATTATTGCATTCCACTTTATCTCTAAAGAACTATTAGGTGCTGTTGGGTCAACTTTGACACATTTAATTAGTGAGAAAAATAATAAGCCTACAATTTGGGTCTGTAGACTAAAAGAAGGCAACATGGCTGGAGGTCTTTCAAGAATCACATATCTATGTATTCTGCCTCTAATTCTAGCTTTCTGACTTCTCAAATACTTTTGATTTTTCATTTACACATCTCTGAATCCTTAAAAGACTAGAAAAAAACCCCTAAACCTGTTAAATCTATTAACATGTTAGTGGGAAAAAAAAACAGCAAGGAAGGTGGAACAGCAGTAGAAATGGCTGCTCTCAGCTCACAGTGCAGAATATGTTTTGGGGAGCCTGACATGGTTTCATGGCAATTCCAGGTCAGCAGTTCAATACTACTTCTCTCAGGCTCATCCCTCAATAGGTTATGAGTTCTTTTACAATAGTCCTCAAAGTTCCCTGTATATCCCTAAAAGCACATCTAGTGAAACTGACAAATAAAAACTCTCGTTTTTTAAATGTATTCAAAATCAGTGTATAAACTAATTGTATATTCTAGATCAGCTATCTTTTCCTGATAAAATACTTATTAGACGTAGATTTTGTGTCATCATCATTTACACTGATTACTGACAGAAATATTAGGGATCCGATAGTGTGGCATACAATTAATAAATCAATTTCAAATGGATGATGGGAGGGAATTTTATCCTAATGTGAATCATTTTATTTTCATAAAACCAATTACACACATATATTTATTAGCCATTTACATATCTCCTATACACTTATGTGCCATGCAAAACATAGTGATGGGCAGACAAATATGCCATGCTGTTGTGTTCAATGGCAATTAACATTTAAAATCCTGGAAACAGTGCATGAGTGGGCAGTAAACTGGGTTAGATGTGATAGCTGGCATCCTCATTTACTGGGCAGTGCATTTGAGTGGGAGTCATGTTTCTAAATTCCATTCAAGGCAATCCTCTCCTCAAAGCAAATTACATCTCTTGTCTCCTTAATTTCTCCATCCTTAAAGGTTGGGAGAAATGCTCGAGAAGAGAGAACATTGGTGAAGATTCCCAAGGTCTTGTTTTATCAGAGTTTTTCATGTCATACCAAGTCATTATTCATATATTAACTAAGTAGTTCTTAAATACATTTGGGGATCCCTAGATTTGAAACCTTTGAAATATCTGAGGACTCTAGTTACCCCTGTAAGGTGATAGAAGTAGGGTAAAGTATAACTACACTGTATTCATACAATTTTATTAAGGTTTCAATAGTCTCTATTACTGTCTTCTTATTTTTTGTCAATGTCTGTTTTTTTAAGAATTTTATGTATTTATTTTTAGACAGAGGGGAAAAGAGGGAGAAAGAGAAGGAGAGAATCAATATGTGGTTGCCTCTCGTGTACCCCCTACTGGGGACCTGGCCTACAACCCAGGTATGTGCCCTGACTGGGAATTGAACCAGTGACCCTTTGGTTCGTAGGCCCACACACAATTCACTAAGCCACACTAGCCAGGGCTCAATGTCTATGTTTTCCTGTATTAATTTTTAATAGTTAAATCTCAAGCCAGAATTTGTGATTTGAGGAGAAAGGCAAAATAGTAACTTCTTAGCTGAGCGCAAAAATGTGGAGTGTTTTCAATTTTGTCTGAACATTAGAATTATTGGAGATTTAAAAAAACCCCACAATAACATGGAATCCTGGCCCCACTCCACACCAATTAAATAAGACTTGCTTAAGAGCCTTGTGCATCAGCATTTTACAAACTTGTCCCGATGTTTCCAATGTGTAGCTAGAGTTGAGACCCACTGGCAAAAGTAAACCAACAACGAGTAGAAGAGGATGAGTCTTATGGCTGTGGAACTCTTGGGAGCAGAACAAAAAACATACTTAGAGGAAAATGTAATTGCCTTAGGATCAGTTCTGTACAAAGAGAAAAGCATGGAGAACCAATGAAAGCTTGATAGAAGCAGGTAGGCTTCTAAAATTACCAGGTCAGAAGGACTTGGTCTGGGAAGGGATTGAAATATGAATGACAAGACAATGATGGGTTGGGGTGCTACGCAGTGGATCAGAATCACTGAGAGGGGTCCCAGGAATGTACGACTGTTAAAAGTGCCACTGATGGTGCTGCTGTGCAAGCACACATGGCTCTATAACAGTCCCCCCAGGGAGGCCTTGATGACTCATTGGAGCCCTCCCCACCTGCAGTTTGATATTTGACATCATACATAGGAAAGAATCCCAAGGATCTAGACAGTGATTACCAAACTCCAATGTCCATAAGAATAACCTGTTAAATGAAGATATCTGAGCCCCAGAGCAGAGGTTTATGGTTCAGCATGTCTTAGGTTCAGGCCGGGAACCTGTGTAGCTCATACACTCCCAGATCATGGTCATGTAGGAGGTTGCAGGAAAACAAGTTGAGACTGTGTGTGGGGGTGTTGCCAGGACACAGATCACAAAGCAATGAATGGATGTACACCAACTGGGAGAAAGCTCAGCCCTCTTTTCTGCTATGTGGGAGGCATGAAGTAAGCATTTGTATACAATACATAGATCATAGCCTACTGAATAAAAAAGTGTTTCTCTTTTCTTCCTCCTCTTTGTAAAAAAGGAAATACATTAGTTAGCCTCTAAGGTGGATCAGATTAAGGATGGAGAGAAGAGTAGTTAGCTGAGCTGAGGGGATGAATTATTTCATGAATTTGTGGAAGTTTTTCCTCTCAGTTTTCACTTGGTGATACTTACATGTATGGCAGTTTAACTTTCTAGAGTGATTTTTTAAAAATATCAATATAGATTTCTATGAAGGCAATTATTTTGTTTTATTAAATATTTCTATTAATAGAAAAGTGAAACAACTTAGAATGTACTCATAAAGAAATAAACATAGCCATTTAAAAAATTTTCCTGAAGTCTTTATGACAGGTAACAAAAAGATCTCTTCATATTTATATTTTGTATAGGTATTGAATATGCACAACAGTTATGCTCATCTGCAAATCAAGTAATAGAGAAAAAATTAATGCCCAGTAGATGGCACTGTTTACTTTTCACAAGTGAATCCAGTGAGAAAATATTTCCCTCATCCCAAACCTGTTTGTTTTGACAATAATATAAATCCAACCTCCATTTTTAAAAGACATTACTTACAAGGAGCCCAATCATTACGTCCTTTTCTGAACCCACATTGAGTAACTCTGTCACAATTTATTAAATAGAAAAGTACTTAAGGATTATTAATCTTGTCTGAGAGCAGAAAGCATTTAACTTGCTCCTTTTTTTTCAGTGCCACTAGGCAACTGTGATTTTCCTCCCCCGCATTAGCCCCCTACCACTACAGACACTGTCTCTTCAAAAAAGATGTAGGTTAAAAATCAACTTCAGACCAGAATGCATTTGTGTTTAAATGAAATTGTGTTTGTGTTGGGATGCACTTAGTTCTCTAGCATCTCCCTCTGCCCAGACATTATAATACATTCATGAACTAATATTCTATTGTCTTTTGACATGAGAAAAAACAAATGTATAACTGATGTAGGCAAGACCCTGAAATCAGAAGAACACTGGTACGAGCTTTGGGGCTCCAGCCCCAGCAATAAGCATAAGACCCTGACTACAGTAATTAATGTTCTGAATATCATTCTCATCATGTGTACAATGGTGATAACAATGCCTACTCCACAGGGATATTATGAAAATAAAACTAGACAATGTAAACATCCAGTACAATGCATGATCCATAGTAGGTACTCATGTGGTGGTATCTCATTCAGGTTTATATCAAATGAATCTCCGAGAGTCAGGCATGCCTCACACAAACCTTTCCTCAAGAGCTCCAGGAAAATAAATTCCATAATTTACATTAGCCATATATTTAGTCCTAACTCTCCTCCAACATAAGTGGTGCTGTGTTATTGTGTTTTCTTATCACTAGCATCAAACTTACATTTTTAAGCGTTTTGAACTTTAGAGCACATGAAGGCAATTCAGCAAGCACTCTTTACTGTTGAAAGTTAAATCTTGTAATCTCCTACTCAGCTGCCAATACTAATTTAATATGGAGAGGTGAACATATGGCTGAAATGTATGACACAGTATCTATTTTTCCCATTTTGGTTTAAGATTATGAAAATTATATATTGTCTACAAAAGTTAGTATTTCTCATTAGTGATAGTTTCCCAACATCAGAACAGTAAATATATGAGTGCCAAGATATTCTACTATGAATTAAAATTTGATACCTGTTGGCATTCAATTTGATTAAAATTCAGAAACCAAGCAGAAAAAGATAAGCAAAATAAACTAGAATATTCACAAGGAAAAAAAACTTGTAAAGAGAAAAGGAGGGGAAATCACCGTAACAATAATTTGAATTTTCTATATTTATCCATGTGTGTTTGCTTGACTTGGTTGTCAGTTTTAATTGGTCTGAAACATGCTGTGGTTCCAATGTATTCAGAATTTCAATTGTCATTTCTGCCATCTATTATTGTATCCCTAAATGCAGTCTATGCCTAGTGAATAATTAGGGTTTCCCTCACTATAGAAATAGCTGGCTTATGAAATCTACTGCTAGTTTTTATATCTATGACACAACTGTTTAGAAGTGCAGAAAATGAGAAACTGTACCCTTCACGGACCATATTTACTTTACCAAGAGCAAGGATGATTCATCAAAGTTGACCTAAAGGTTAAAGCAAGGCAGGTGTATAGGAAAATGTCTGGAGTTCACTACTGATAGTCATGTCTTTTTCAATGCAATTGTTTCCTGGATTCCAGGATCATTTTGAAAAGAAAAGAATCCTACTCTGAGTCCTGGCCTGGTTGCTCGATTGGTTAGAGCATCATCCTGATATGCCAGGGTTGCAGGTTTGATCCCCGGTAAGGGCACATACAAGAATCAACCAATGGATACATAAATAAGTGGAATAAGAAATCTCTCTCTCTCTCTCTCTCTCTCTCTCTCTCTCTCTCTCTCTCTCTCTCTCTCTCTCACACACACACACACAAACCAGTGAATAAAATAGCTCCATAAAATAAAACACTCCTACTCTGCTTGTGTGCATGTATGTCTGCAAGTGTATATATCTATATAAAACTTGATGGTTTTAGAATTTGAGAGGTCAGATGATATACTGTAAAAAGCATAGGCCTTGGAGAAAGACAGATTTGGATGGTTAGATAGATATTAACATTTCTTAGTTTTCTTACCTTAGGAAATTATTTAACCTTTCGGAAGCAGGCTTTGTCATCTACAAAAAATGAGGCTAATAATGCATGCCCCACAGGAAGTGCTTGGTATATTTATCAAAATGTCTGAAATGTAGGAGATGCTCAATATCTGTTTAAAAATTAACTCAGAACATAGGTAAACTCTTAAACAACTTCATATATAAAAATCTGGGTGTGTAACAACAAAAATTAGTTGTTGATTATTTTCAAACATAATTATAAGAGAAATAACAGAATCTTTTTAAAAGCATCTATTAGTATATTTAAAATTTAACAAAAATAACACTGTAGAAAACATTATTGAGTATGGTGAAATATACTGCAGAGCACCAAAGGGCAAGGCATTATGTTGCTTCTAGGCCATTCATTTGTTCACTCCTATTAATAAAAACAAACACTACTTGAGTAACACCTAACAAGCATTTTTCTATGCTCTGTTATAAACACAACTGGTTGATATTTAGATATTGGGATTTGTTCATTTAGCTAGTGTCAATTTGTATGTGAGTGTGTATATTCTTTTGCCCTGTTCAGACATACTAGTATTTGCCTAATTAGTATAATATAGAGATTAAAAATTAAGTAAAATAAAAATAAAGAAGATTTAAGGGTCATGGGGTGGGGAGTTGGGATTCACATTCCTTTGTCATTTTCTCTGCATGTCTCTCAGACCTCTCACTTGATATGAAAAGTTGGAAAAGTATTTAAAATCTCAGATGGTTTCATTGAAAGGATAATAAAACTGAACTACTACAAGTTGATACTGGATGCATTAGTGAATCCAGTGTCGGATATTCAAAATGTTATTAGACTATATTATCATAAGGTTTTCATTTTAAATAAGATTTTCTTCCCAGAGAAATAGATTGATTGATGTTTTGTTTTTAATTTTTTTTTCTGGAAAATAAAAAATTGAACTAAGGATACAATGTTAGCTATAATTCAACAATCTGTGTGTTTGACTGAGGCTGTGTGGGTGACAAAGGGCTTGTGGTAGTCTCCTGAATTAATTATGATTCTAAGGAATAAGACTCAGTTGAGCTTAACCACTGACTTCCTTGATGAACAATTTTGAAAAGATAGCCAAAATGCTACTAACAAAGTAAAACACGTCTGCAAAATGATAGTATACCTAAAAAGGATGTTGAGTTGGTCCCTAAACTATTGCACATATCAAGCATATACACTGTCATTTGATTCTGGCAACATTAAAGTTTGTAGGGCACTCCTAGCATCTAATATGTGTGCAACACCTTCAGCTCAAATCCCATGCAGCTAGTAAGATTACTGCCTGTTTTCTGACACATCTAAGGGAAGTAGCCACTGAGAAATACACAGCCATTCTCACACCCTTCCCTTAATTCCTCTCTACTATTCCCCAACTCTCTTATTGCACAATCCAGCTTGTGTGCCCAAGACTTTTCAAAGCTCAATATAGCACACAAATATCTCTGAACTTTCATGCATTAGCACGAAGAGAGGACATTAATAGCAGGCTCTCAGTTGCAGTCATGTGTGTCCTGATATTAGTATATGAATTCTGGACAACCCAGAAGATTTTAACAGTAAACACATCACACACTTTCTTAATGAAAAGGTTAAGCTTGAACTTTTTAAGGCTTTTCCATTTACTACATTTTGCAGGTTATAGTTGAGTTTAATGGACAAGTGGAAATGTGCCTGAGCTACTGAATGGAGGTAGCAACTTCTTGGAAGAATGATGTGACTGGAAAGTGATACTGAAAACTGGCATCACAAGTTTTACTGAATGATACAAAAAATCAGCAACATACAATGGTTTTCATGGGTAAATCAGCACACTAGATGGCAAGAACATCAGGTCATGGATTCAGCAATTAGTTTTTGAGTCTTGATAGAATATTCTGATAGGATATCCATACTATTAGTTAATTAGTTAAACAACTATTTATTAAGCATGTACTGTGGGCTGGGGTCAGGGTAAGTGCTGAGATACAAAGGAAAGAAAATAGACATGCTTCTTGGCATGTTCGCAGAGCCATCACAGTTACTGCTATGGCACTCCTGTGGCATCAGTTGAGAAGAGCATGGAACAGAGATTCTGCGGGTACAAATTCCTCTCTAGCTGTGCTGCTGGCTTGCAGAGGGGCCTTAGACAGGCATTTAACCTGCTAGTCTCATTATCTGCTTTCATACAAGGAGGCTAACTGTAACAGTGCCCTATGTAGCTTCCCAACAGTGTCACTGTGATAGACAAATGAGGTAATCGATATGAGAATGCTTTGAAAATTGTAAAGTACCCATTTTATTTCCACCTTGCAATGGCAGAAATAATAATTTACACCTATTCACCTCACATGGATGCTGTTTTTTCTTGGCATTTTTTAACAGCAATGCTCTCTCCTTAATTTACAAATAGAATTAGACAGGGTTCCTGCCCTGTGATTTTAAACTAGGCAGATATGCATGATAAAAAGATGAGAAAACACTCAAGATAGACAAGGGTGGTGATTGCCTGGAGGAAAGGGGTATAAGGAGACTAAATTGTAATGGAAAAATATAATAAAGATTATATATTTTTAAAAAGATACACAATATTGTGTGATGATGATTAGTATCTTTAAAAAAGGCCTATTTTCTTAGTCCTTAGGATATTTGTTTATTGTGCAAAAGTAATCTATATAATGTAAAACAAGAAGGAAGGTACAGGAGGGTTGAAAAGAACTGAAGTTGAGTAAAATGAAAGGAATAAATAACACACACAGGGCAGCTGAGTCAAACAAGATGTACAGAACACTTTACTGTATGCTTTATACTTTGCTGAGTCCCTGATGAGGGAAACATTACTGTTGGCATGAGATGAACAGCAATTCAGTTTGTAAGTAGATTCTTCATTTTACTCTAATGGATCACCATACTATATTTGGCTTTAAAATATTAATATTTTAAATAATAACAACTGTAGTAAATCCCCAATTATTTTAGCATTTGTGTAATGCTTTAGATTTTACAAATTTTTTATGTGAGCTATTTAATTTAATCTTTGTAATAACTTTGTGAAATAAGCCTCAATATTATCTCTAATTTAAAGATGAAAAAGCTGGACGGGAATTGGTAAAATAATTTACTCAAAGTAAGATAGAAGTGGGATACCCATGATTTTAACCCAATTTTTCTAACTGTAAGATGTGTTTTCCATCTTCACATGAATAAATGAACAGTCTGAAACAAAGCACCATTATAATGTGCTGAAAAAGAAACCTGTAAAATAAATTAAAAAGTAAATGTAAAGCATGACTTTAATTTGAAACTATTGTCCCTCCTACCCCTCCTCTTATTCCAGTTGTAGAAGTTAGAAGTCAATCCCACTGGTGTCGAGAATAAGGCAGTCATTAAAAGAATTTTGTTCAAAGGTCATTCTGAGCAAATAACGTCTTTGTAAGGAGTGTCACTATGAAAGTTTAGTTGTGGATTGTGGTTCTGCATATGTGTAGCATACATTTCTTTTATAATACTGTCAGTATGCAAAAAAAGAAAAGATTGATGTGAGGTTCATGGAAAAGTTTAAGGCATTTTTTTTGTGTCACATATAATATGAAATCTGAAAAGAGAGCGAAAGTGGCTTTACAGAAGTACAAGCCAAACCCAAAGTCATTATTGATATTTCCATTTTAAGAATTAAATGAGATTCTAGTTAACTGTATTAATGACAAAGGTATATATATAAAACCTATACTCATTCACATAATTATGCACTGTTGTTAACAAAACTTTAATGATTTCCTAGAATTTTAATAGTCTTCTAGTCCAAGAACAGATTTCTACACGTCCCCTTTGCCAAAATTAGAGTAAAAGACAACAATTACAATAACTTTTTATGTAGCATTTTAGTTCAGACTAATATAGCAGAATATAATAGACTGGGTAGATTAAGCAACAAACATTTATTTGTCACAGTTCTGAAGACTGGGAAGTCCAAGATAAAGGTGCTGGAAGATCCAGGGTCTGGTAAAAGCTCTCTTCCTGGCTTACAGATGGCCATCTTCTTGTATCCTTACATGGCACAAAGGAAACTCTCTTCTCTTCTTATATAGCCTCTAAGCCCATTCATGAAGGCTCCACCCTTATGGCCCAATTACCTCCCAAGGGCCCCACCTCCTAATACTAATACTATCACATTGGGAGTTAGGAGTTCAAGACATGAATTCAGGGGGGTTGGGAAGAACACAGATATTCAATCCATAGCAGGTAGCCTAGAATATCTAGCTTGTTCCCCCTCCCCCACTTACCCCACCACAATAAAAACATCTTTAACACAAGATCTTTTGCCACAATCAGAATAAAATCTTGTTTCTTTTCTCCTGTTGTCTCCATTTTATCATTCTAGAGTATGAAATGGAGATGTCTTACTAAAATAGCTGCTAAAGATGAATTTCTTTTTCTTTTAATTTCTTCTATAATTGTCATGGAATAATACTTATTAAAATGTATAAATACCCTAGTCTGTATTTTCTATTATAGTATGAGAGAATCACTTGACTAGAAGAGCATTTTATTGATCATCAATGTCTGGCTTTAAAAAGCACTGTGTATAAATACTTTTAACTAGACCTATTTATAAAGAGTTACAAAGAGGACAATTCCACCATCTTTCTTAGGAACTCAATTGGGACATAATTGCTTTCTTTGTCAGGAAAGTATAGTTTAATTAAATCCATTGTTTACAACAGATTAAGAAATACAAATATAGAGATGGAATCTTTTACATGTGAAAACTTGAGTCTAAGAATATCTTTAATATAAAAAAGAACTTGAGTTCATTTATTCCCAAAAACTTCTGTTGTGATTTTTATAATATGAAACTCACTGAATGTTTCAGGTTAGGTCACACAGGATGCAAGCCTCTGATGAAATCTTCATGGTCTGGGGCTTGTTTTACAGTTTTGCAGTTTCCAAAATGTAGGAGTAGTCTGGCCCTGAGGAGTTGCTTGTGATTTCATGCTAGCTGAAATCACAGGGAACTAATTTAGAAGGGTATACGGTGCGATATGAGGGGTGGGAAGTTGAGCAAGAAGGAGGAAGGTCAGATATGTGGTTTTTCTGTTGGGCTGTTCTTCTTAATATATGAATATATTTAAATAACTGAATTACAATTATACTTTATTGATTCAGAAACAGTCTTGACATGGAAAGTAAATAAAAAGAGTGATTTGTAGTGAAAAATAGATATTCTCAATTCTATCTAATGAATTATTTTGATGAGAGAAGACTCTATAGTTAGTACATTGATAGAAACAAGAGATAACTCCCATCATAAAGAAATATAGAGAAAGCAGATGTGTGAACTCAAAAGTCCATGTAGTGGAGGGAGAGGATGTATTAGGGTTCTTCAGAGAAAAGAACCAATATACATATTGTTAACCCTTAAACAACATAAGTTTGAACTGCACGAGTCCACTTACACATGGATTTTTTTCAATAAATATACCTTTGGCTCTCCATATCCCTGGATTTCGCATGTACATATTCAACCAACTGCACATCAAAAACAATATTTCCTATCTAAGTTTGGAAATCTACACATGTGGAAGGCCAACTTAAGTCATACAGAGATATTTGACTGCACCCTTGACCCTTGTGTTGTTCAAGGGTCAACTGTCAATTGTATTTACATAAATATAGATTCCCAGTCAGAGCACATGCCTAGGTGGTCAGACCCAGTTGAACACATGTGAGAGGCAACTGATCAATGTTTCTCTCTTACATCTCTCTTTCTTCCCCCTCTTCCTCTCTTTCTCTCTAAAATTAATAAGCACATCTTCAAGTGAGAATAAAAAAAGTTTAAAAAACTTATCTAGTTCACTTGGAGAGCAATAGACTCATGATTAAAATCCAGCTCAATCTGATTTTAAGTCTCACCATATTTTTACTTTTCTATGCTATATGTTTTATTATTAAATATTTATATTTATTATAGTGATTCTGATTTATGATTAGGTTCAAAGATGTACAACATACTGTATTTCAGCAGAATTGCCATAAAGTCATTAAACTAATAATTTTTCTTCATTATTCTGGTCAAATGTGGTTTTATCATATTAATTTAAAGGATGATTTTTGAGAATTAAACCAAAAGAAATGAAGGTGGAGAGCACCCATCTCTTTGAGCTTCAACCAAATCAGATATTGCATGTGGGGTATTCCATGGCTACTCAAAACTCATGAACTTGGTCTGGACCACTGGCTTCATCTCGCCTCCCAGTTTCAAATTTTCTGTTTTTTCTGCTCTCACCTCATCTTTCAGATCCAATGCTGTAAACTTGGTATCTCTCAATAAAGACTTTGCTACTCTTTCTGCCCAAGGCTACTTCTCAGCCAAAGGTGGACCTACACAAAAAAACTTGTAGCATCTAGCACAGGAAAGAATCAAGATAAGTGATCCTGGGCAAGAAAAGGACATCTTTCTTGTTGCCAAAATCTCTGATTTGCTAAATATAATGGCTCTCTTCTTTGATTAATGCTAGAGGCATGCCATCAAGTCTCTAAAGCTTTTTAATGCATATTGTTATGCCAAGTACTGTAAAACATTTCCAAGACAATAGCTTCTCTCATATGTTGTATTTTATTATCTCGATACTTTCTTATATAAGTTGCACTTACAGAATGGTAACTTATTTACTTAAAACTTTCACAATTTACAATGTAGGGTATATATTCTTCAGAGAACTACTATACATAATTAATCTCACCTTATTTTATTTTTTCCTTCTTTCCTACTATCAGTTCTTTAGCCTTTGTTTCAAAAATAGTATCAGAGAGGCTGGTCTCTTAGATTTACAAAATGAGATAGGCTGGTTTGGGGTTGTTTTACTCTAGGAATTAACAGCCTTCTGTACAACTAGCAAATTGGCAAAATTATAAACATTGCTATACATTTCATTAATAATGATAGCTTCTTGGGTAAAATAGTGAACATGCTCAATTGCAAAAGTAGGAGAATCTATTGGAATTATAGCCAGCATTTGCATTGTGAAGAGATGTTTATGGACTTTTAAAAGCAAAAAAACCCCAAAATTCTCTGATTTTGCCTGCAGCAATTGACATAAAACATGAACTCAAATAATTTACCTTCAGGCTAACTTTCTGCAGAACCAGTAGATGGCTACTCCAGTAAACACTCTGGTTACTTATTGAAAATCAAGAATCTTTTCTGCTCCATCAGGAAATATAGTGCCAGATCCAAGGTCAGAGCTGGACCTCATCTTGAGGGTGGAGGTTAAGTAATGCAAAGCATCCACAGAATGGCCAGAGGCCAAGGAGCAGGGCTTGTGACTCCAGAACACGTCAGCTGAAGGTGAGATTAAGTTTAAAAGGGTCGTTAAAATGTGCTCATTGTAAGAAGTGGTAAAGTGAGGAAATAAAAAGGCCAAGTTTCAAGGATGACTAGCTAAAATCCCATAAAGGACTTGCTGAGCAAAGATCCCATCTTAGAAAGAGAGAGTATGAAAGGAAAAAAAATCAAAAACACTTTGGGACCTTTTTGTGAAAGTGTAACTGTTTTTGTTAAAATGCTAGCATTTAAATGGCTGAACTTCAACTTGAATGACATGTAAAGAAGGGTATATAACAAAACAGTAATGGTGGTTGGTGCCTGAGAGGTGATGTTACAGAAAGTTTTTCTTCTTTATACATTTCTGTATTGACTATCCACCCCTACCCATTAGCAAACACACAGCTTTCACAATTAAGGGGGAGAAAACAGTGAACTATTTTGTTTAATTTTAAGGTTGGTATTAATCTTTAAAATAAATGTTTTCATAGCTAAATTAGCAGGGCAAGGCACCACTGGGGAGGCAGAATCTGTGTGGTGGAAAAAAATAGACTAATCAAAAAGAAATGAACACAAAAGCTTGGGTTTTGCAACAGCAGCAGAATTTATAGAATTACAGCACCTCTACAATTATGGAAGCCACAGTTTCCTCATGTGTCTGTTTCTGCCAACTTTTGGTTGTCTGTGGTTTTCTTAAAATATCCCTGGAAAGTACTCCCAGGAATCATCAAATCAGTTTAACGTTCTTTCAGTTATAATCTAACGAAGGCTTCCAGAATTTCTATAGGAGCTTCCAATTCATGTACATGTTCCAATTATCTGCCACACACATTTGACTTAGAAGCAAGAGTACACAAAGAGTTACTGACCTTCTACAACATGAGGAACCCTTTTCCATTATTTTCTTAAAGTTACTATCCACATTACACAGGAGGGCCAACCCGAAACTTGGAAAGTATGTTAACTAAGGTACCACAGCAAATTGTTGGCCAGGCTGGGATTTGAACTCAGATCTTATGATTTGGTGCCCAGTGCTATTTTTATATGATACTAAGACTGCCTCTGGAAAAGTAAAAACATGAGACTGACAGTCCTGGTTTTCCTGGGGCCCTTGAGGAGGCAAGGCAGGCTGTGTAAAGTGTTCAATACATTGATACTTGGGCTTTCAATAGCTCTAATGATCTGACTGGCTTTATGGCTGTTCCACCCTATGAGTGAGGGGGAAGTTGATGGTAACACTACCTTTAAGCACTGAAAACTTATTGCTTCCTTCTATTTTTTAAATCAGTTGAATATAAACTCTAGCATATTCTAATCAATTCCACTCTGCCCAGGGATCCTCGGTGATAATCTATAGTTGCCATTGACAGCATGGTTCATTTGTTCTTATAGGTACTTTTCTTTCTATCCCCAATTCATGGTACATCTCACAGCCTAAATTTACTAGTCTTCAGAGGGACAATATATAAATATTTTTATTTATATGTATATATAAATAAATAACATAGATTAGATACTTTTATATATAAATAAATAAATAGATTGGTTAGTTGTGGTTAGATCAGTTTAACCTTCCTTTGATTATAGTTTGCCCATTCTTTATAATTTTGTTATGAATTAATAAGGGACTTGTATTTTTAAAAGTTACAGTAACAAAAATAATTCTGTGTTAATAAGTGAAAAAATGTGAGGGGGTCAACATTAAAATTTTTAAAGAGTAATAATAAAATATTATGTTAAAATTACCCAAGAATAGACTGCTGGTTTACTATTTTTTAAATCAGTTGAATATAAACTCTAGCATATTCTAATTGATTCCACTCTGCCCAGGGATCCTCAGTGATAATCCATAGCTGTCATTGACAGCATGGTTCATTTGTTCTTATCAGTACTTTTCTTTCTATCCCCAATCTAAAATTCAGAATAAAGAAACAGAATAGCTTTCTACTTTATACAGCATGTGCTAATCCAAGTGATTATTACTAGGGAATATGAACATGAAAATATACATATATACATTAGCCACTAATAATTTTCAACGGAATGGTTTATTTATTTAACAAATGGTTTCATTAAATTGTATTGGTAATTCAAGTAGAAGTTTGTTGTACGTGGTCAAGTGGTAAATTATGCTTGTGTTCACTGTTTTGTTTCCCAGAACAACAATAGCTAGGTTTTAGGCTCCTTCAAGATTAAGATAGATTGTGTTTTATACTTCATTGGTAATAACCACAGCATTAGGAACAGAACTGATTATTAAGCAGGTACTTAATAAATAACCTGTTCAGTTTGCTGATTTGCTTATGCATCTTCTTTAGATTAAAAACTGAAGTGAGGACATTAGTAAACCTACCAATTCATTTCCCTTCAGCCATAAATGCAAAGGATCTATGTTAAACAGGGGTTCTTGACCAGAGCTTCAAAAGAGGTTCCCTTAAGTCCTTCAAGTTATATTCAAAATGTTTTTGTATATTCATATGTTCACTTTCCTGAGGAAACCATCCATAGCTTTCTTCTACTTTCAGAAAACCCATAAGTCCATAAACTATAAAGAACCATTGGTATCATATATCCACCTGCATCTCAATTGTTAGCATTGGTAACTAAGAAAATCTATCTACTTTTGCTTGGAATAAACTATAAGATTTTTTCTTTTATTTTTGATTTTCCTAAAGATGCTTGATCTCCAGTCAGAATTTTTTCCCTAAGTAGTATCTGGAATAAAGCTGTGTATCAAAGCATGACTTACAAATAGGATAAAGGAAGACTTCTTCTTGACCTTATGCTATATACTCTGTGTGTACAGAGTTGGCATTTTGTGTCCACATGCAGGTTGAGGCATTTTTTTAAAATCATTTAAAATTCTAATGGCCTAAGTTATTTGGGACCTAATTATGGGGGAAATTACTTGTATCTTTATGCATGCTCACAGCCACTAAAATCTACAACAGCACTTCAGTTAACGGTCCTTGCCTTGTCACTTTAAAGAATTTGGGGCAATTTGCTCCCAGCATGAGGCGTTGACTTTGGAATTCATGGTACACCTCACAGCCTAAATTTACTAGTCCTCAGAGGTATAATACATACATATTTTAATTTATATTTATATATAAATAAAATAGATTTGATATTTTTATAAATAAATAAATAAATAAATAAATTGGTTAGTTATGGTTAGATCAGTTTTAAGTGTTTCTCCACATACCCTATTCTTTCCTAATATTGTGTTTTTGAGAAAGTTAATGTTTGACTAGTTTATTGCGCTGCTGCAAATTGAACAGAGCAGTTATACTAAGGAACATTCCCTTTTTTTTTTGGAAGAAAAATAGGACCTTTATAATTATGCTACTGATTCTCAATCCAATTAATAATAACATACTAAAACAAATCTTTTAGTAGTACATTTTACTATATTTAGTGTTTAAGTAACATGAAGAGCTATGGTTTGTATGGTTTATACCATTTTAATCTTAGCTGGTCCTTCAAACTTTTACCTTTAAGTGGATCAGAAATACTATATATCTTATATTGCTATTCTTTCTGTTGTTTATCATTTAAATTAACATAAATTAAGATGGCTATAACCCTTCATCCTTATTTTCAAATGCTGGCTTCTTGTAAATAAATGTATTTATTTTTTACAAAGACAAGACTGCTCTCTTTGGTGGTCATCAGAGAAGATATGGCTTTGTTACATTCTTCAACCCCCCAAGTGAGAAAATGACATAGAATGCTGTTGAAATCCTAAAGGGAACTTTCTAAGGAAAACAAATCTTTGAAATTATTTCAAAAGACTGTGATGCATACCCACTTTAAAGGTTGGCCATTGAGTCCATTTTGGTTATTAGAGTTTTTCTGCTCCTCTTGTAAGTTCTAGAGCTTCAAGTAAAAAAATTAAATATCTAAGATTTTAACATAAAAAAGGCACCTTAATCCCATATCACAGCAAATGGTTTCTAAGAAGATTTTAAATTGAATGACAGAAGAGAAGTCATTTAAAGGGACACCTAACTAGAGAACACAGGCAGCACCCAAATAGATCCATTTTAATTTCCAGTTTATTGCAGTTATATTTCAAAGCTGTGATATCATGAGTGGAGACAGAAGCAGCTCATAGAAGAGCCTAAGTTCAAAGGAACTGAAATTTAGCATGCGATGGAAAATTGAGGACTTTTGCTTTTAAAGGTATGATTGTAGAAATGCCAAAGCTGAAGGATGTGGGCTTTGTGGTAGAGCAGAATTAGTAGTCTTGGGCGACCGTGTATCTTTTGGCGGATGGCCATCAAGTAAGGCTCTTTACAAGAGAAAAGCTTGTACCTGATAAGGTTTTAGAAAGCTGCATTTCTCATAAAACTGTTTTCCTGTCCTAATTTAGAAGGGACACTATAAACTGCTAATGAATGCTGACATTCATGTTTTGAAAGATTAGATTCCCCCAGGACTGAAATAAACCATATTTTAGCCTCTCACACCCGGGGTATCCCGTTGGCTTCCCTGTAGAGTGCTCTCTGCTTGCACCCTCTGGAAAGGTTGCACAATGGATCAGTAGTCTCTGTTGTCTTTCTTTAACACTGGGTCTCTGGCTTCCAGAGGGGAAAATAGCCACACACACAGGGAAATGGCGTAAGTTAAAATCATGCAAGCTTGGTGGGGTAGTAATGAGTTTCCCAGGATCCAAGCTGGAAAACAATATGATTCATTCAACATTTATAGAAAACACGAAAAGTACGCAAAGTACGTGCTACTGTGCTAATTACTGGAGGGCATGCAAGAGTATACAAAACATAATCCCTTCTCAGGGGATTCCTGACCTGGAGGCTACTTCAAGTATCACTCAGACCTTATAGTCGACCCTTCAAGAAATTATTGGGTGAATAAAAGTGCACTATTTAAAATAGACATGGAAAAGGATACTACTAGGACAGTGTGTCCCTAAGGAGCAAGGGTATGTAAATGTGCTTGAAATTTTTATTTCTGAGGTATATAATGTGGCTTGGATGAATGAGGGTCTAGGGAGTTTAAGAGGCTCACGTCGTCAGGGTGACCGCACTAGCCCCTTCTTGAAGGAGCCTGACTTCAAAGAGACACTGCTCAGATGCCTGCACAGTTAGTTGAATCCGAACAAAGGAGGCCAGCACTTTTACCTGGGATGTGGATAACTTGGAGGAAAAGTGGCCTCCAAGAAGGAAAAAAGGCAAATTCCACCCGGAGTGAGAAGCATCCCCACCTCCCTGACCTTGCAAACCAATAGCATCCTTCATGGACCTACTCCCGTTTGTTCTCCGTCCCCGCATTCTCTACCCAGGCCAGGCGGTGGGCCGAGTACGGGCGGATTCCACGGCCACTCCACGCCCGCAGCCCCTGCACAGGCTGGCTCCAGCCAGTGGTCGGCCACGTGCACAGGGATCGCCCTTCACGGGTACCGAAGCCTCCAAGATTGCAGTGGTAAGCGTGGGGTCCAGATTTCTGTTGCCCTGCACCCAGCGGATGAGTTCGGACTTCTGGGGCGGGAGCGAGCTGCTCAGCCCCTCCCTAGAGGGGGCAGCGCGACAGTGGGCTGCGGGCGCCGCCTGTGCTGCGTCCAGGGCTGCGCGCTCCGCTCAGCTCTTTCCCGCTTCGAACCGGAGTCCGCGCACGCCGCGCTGCCGCCTCTTCCTAAGCCGCCGCTCGGCTGGCTGCTAGACGCGCGTTCGATTCTTTTTCCTCAGGCTGACTGATTTTCGGGTGTGAAGAATTTCGCCTCGGTCCCTACGAGCATCTCGGCCTCTCTTCCCCTCCTCTCTGGATTCCCCCACCCCGTAGGGGAGCGCGCGCGCGCGCGCGCACACACACACACACACACACACACACACACACACACTTCCACTTGCAAACGCGCGTGCGCACGCCCGCGCGCCCCGAGCCGGGGAGTCTCCAGCGCCCCTCAGCAGATCATACTCTCTCGGGCGCCGCTACTCACACAGGCTTCCAGCCGCCACGGGGCGTCCCCTATCTGCGGCGGAGGAGGCGGAGAGAACCGCAGGTACAGCCTGGCCGCTTCTTGCAGCTCCGTGTTCGGGACGGAGTTCGGGAGAAGCGGAGAAGGAGGACACCGAGACAAGGAAGAGCCGCGCCCGGCTCCTGGTATTGCGGCCCCAGGTAAGCAGCTCCGGGGCCCGCGGCATCCCTGGGGCGTCCGGGCTTGTATCCGGGGTTCCCCAGCCCCGCCTCCGCCACGGCAACGGGGCAGAGGCTCGGAGGGGAGTGGGCTGGGGCGGGATATGGGGAGGGGTGGGGAGAGGTGGATGGAGCCAGAGGTGAGGTTGGTACTATGGGTGCTTCGAAGCATGGGGGCTTCAGCGCAGCCCCCCCCCCCGAGCCTTACTTCGCCCTATCCGTGTTACAGCCCTGTCACTTTTACAAGCCCGGGGGTGTCTGGAGATCCAGACAGCTGTTCGCTGCTTTCCCCGCGGCCCGCAGCCAGTGTTGGCTACGAGCTCCGCACTCGCCGCGCGCCTCCTATCTCTCCTGCACCTTGGACAGCGCACCCCGCCTCCCCTAGTCCCCTGAACCACACGCAGGACCACGTCCTACTCCCGCAACCCTCCCGCTGCCCTCTTCTTCCCAGGTTGTTACCCGCAAGCCCTGTGTTCCCTGTCCTTTCTTCCTTGGCGGACTCTGCTGTGGTGCGGGTCGGAAACTTTCCTCCCTGCTTAGTCTGCGCTAGGTACTATTGTTGTTATTTGTGACTGTCCCCTTAATGCGGGGGAACTCAGACACCTTGGATGGGTCTTCCTTGGTGGGAGAAGTACTGCCCGACCAAGCCCGAGGCAACAGAGGCACTGGGTAGCTGGATTTGGAAGCTGCCAGCAGGCAGAGCCCGCTCCTCTTGGACTCCCCACCTCCGAGACTCCACACGTGCGCGCCTCCCGCCTCCCACGGACTCGCCCCTCCCTGACCACCCCGGTTCTCTCCCGGCACGGCCACCGCCACCCCATAGGTTGGACACCGGGGCTCGCAGGCCTTGATTGGCTGAAGGCGTAACCCCGCCTCCTTTCCGTAGGGTGGTGGTGGTTCTGGAGTGTTGTGGTTGTCATCCCGTTGCGGCGCGTACTTGGGGGAAGTGGGGTCTACGGGTATCGAATCCCTGCTGGATAGGATCCCGCGTCCCATTGTGTACAGTTACTCACCCACCCTTTTTCCTCCAAATACACTACTGTGTTTTCTCCTTTTCTCTCGCACAACCGTTTACTGCTATGACATTAAAAAATAGCCTTGCAAACCTGTTTTTATTAACATTGTATTTGTTCGGTGGTAGCGATTTTAAAAACAGGTCCTGAAGAATGAAGGAAACGTGCGTATGGTGGGGATCGTGGCAAACTGGGTTGCAGATTTGATCCAGTAGTCTGGACAATGTAATGGGTGCTTAAGGGATTTGAAGAAGGTTGAAAAAATGAGGAAGAAATTTTTTTTATTTTATTTTTTTTGGAGGAGAGACGTTGGTGAACGAGCTTGGGGAGCTGAAGGCGAAGGACGTGGGTCTTTTATGGAGTGAGACGTGAAAGAGAAATCCAGACGGGCGCTCCTGAGAGGTGGAGGTGGCTGCCTTTTGAAGAGGGCTCTGGGAAAGAGGTAATTATGGGAGTACTGTATTTAGTTCGTTACTAACACACTTTGTTTCTATTTTGCCCGTATGATGGGGGACTTTGTAGTAATAACGTCAATCCATTTAGTGGATTTTCCTTATCTTAGTTTCTTGTAATATATAGATTTGCTACTGGTAATGAATTTCAAAAAGTGAATTTCAGAGGCTCCTCTACGGGGATGCACTAAAATAGTTAAGTTAGAACACTTTTGAAATATTGTGAAGGAAGATGGGTGAGCATTGCATAAAATCCAAAGATTGTTCTGGTATTATTTAGGGCCCTTGCAGAAGTAATATGTAGGCATAAATGCTACTGATTTCTCTTCCTTTCAAAGCATGATTGCCTCTTGCATTTTGAAGCTTTAATTCCTTCAGGCTGTTTTGATGTTGTGTCTGTACATCTCAGAACATTGTAATTCCTATCTTTTGAAGCCTTGTTGCAAAACAAAAAGCAACTGATGCAAGTTAATGTTGACAACTTTATATTGAATACACTGGGTTATTTTATTTGTAAGCTACTGAAATATGCAAGAGTAACATAGCATGGTTGTTATTCCCCAGGGACCCACATCAAAACAAAGTGGGGATCACGGTAGGCTATTCCAGGGAGAATAATTCAATTATTTAAAAAATGAATGTATTTTAAGCTTCTTGGGTGTAAACAACAACCAAATTTTCCCATTTGAATTATTATCTTTGTATACAGTGGTTCACATACCATTAAGTAAGGTAGCAAATTAAATATATTAGATGATTCCAAAGTAGGTAGTAAAGGCTTTCCATTTATTATTTTTATATAGATAGACAGAATTGTATTACTGCTGGAGAACTTTGTATTCAAAAAACAGAATTTGACACATCTAGCCGAACAAATTATTGTTATTGTTGAGAGTATAATTCTTACTGTGTTTTCATATCTCTAAGTCATGCCTTCATTTTCCCTCAGGGATTCAGATGCTAGTTTTTTGCCTGTTAAATTTGATGCTCTTGGAGGTAGGTAGGAGAAGAATGTATATATTCACACATATACATATATACAAATATAAGTAAGTGTATCAGCACACAGCTATATATTTATATACATGGGGCACATTCAATGTATTTGTTTATATATATGTTGTCATCCTTAGAAGATTTTCTCATGTCTTCTTGTCCAAAAGGTGGCTCTGTTTTAAACTGTAGAAAGCATTATCAACAGTAGAATTGTCCAATAGATCATGGAAACAGACAATAGTATTTTGTTGCTTGGCAACCACATACTGTGAATGAAAAACAAAGCAGTGACAGCTGCTTCCATATCCTGATACTCCTATTGTAGCTGAAGCTTTGCAACCCTCAAATGAGGCAAATTTGCGGAGTTTCATTTGAGTAAGGTGAAACTGCCTCTTTTGGGGATGTTTTAAAAAAGAATATTTAAACATTTTATTATGATAAGACATATTATTATTGTGGGATGAAATGAAGCATCTGATTTCAGTGGTCTTATGAAACCTAGTGTGTATACCAAATAATGCAAGATTGGGAGGCATGCCTAGTCCCTTCTTATTCTTCCCTCTATAGTCAGTGAGCACAATTTTTGCTACCCTAGGTGTTTGTAGGATTTTACCAAAACTTTTGAATTCTCCATGATACTTAAATAGATGGCTGGATTTTAACTGCCAGGAGGGAATTAGAGATTGATGTTCTGGCCTAACCCTTTAATTTTAAAGGACACTGAGGCATGGTGAAGTGATGTGAGTAGACTCTGGTGACAAAACCATCTCCAGGGTGTCTTGCCTTTATTTCCTCCTCTGACTTACTCTTTTTTTGTTCTTTATTTACATAAAATTTGTAACCGAGATATACTTAGAAAATACAGTAATATTTTTGGGTAAAAACTCCGATTTGACACTAGACTAGACTATAGTTTTAGATACGTTGTATAATGTGTATTCTGCCTTTTATCTCTGAAAGTCCTATGACTCTCACCCCTTTCCCCAAAGTGAAGAAGCCCAGTCCTTTGCCTTGGTAATTGTATACAGCTCTGGACAGTCTTTACTGATCTATTATTCTCTATGTGAATTTTAAACATGGATGAGATTGAAAATTGTATTGGTCAGCTTGTAAATCTGAAGGAGTTTAAACATTATAGCTTATTAATAACTCATTCCAGTCTTTTGTCTGCAACATGATAGACATACTGTTGGTGTAGTGATCTGGATTTTGTAATATATGTGAGACACACTGTGTCATTGCATAATTCTCATTTGTCTTTTATCAAAGCTGTCTTGCTAAAATTGTAACCTGAAGCCTGTTTGTGGAGAACAAGTCATCTGTGAGAGATGGTAGTAGTGCAGATTCTTTCTTAACTCTGAAAGGATAATGAATAGATTATTGGAGGTCAAACCTGGATCACATATGCATTCTTGAGCATTTCTTGTAAACTAATAAAGTGCATTGCATGGGTGATATGTTTTGAGGTTTCTTATGCTATTTTAAAGAATCTGTATTCCTTTGTTTATTACTTATAATAAAGGTAGGCATTTAATACCATACCTTAAGTAGAAAATTTCAGACTGGACTGGTTGGAGAAACAATGAAGTGACAGTATTAGTGTCATTGAAGAGCCATTCTCACCAGAAAAGCATGCACTTTAGCAGATTTGTAGGGGGGAATAAATTGATTTACAGCATATTTAACCTAGTTTTAGAAGCCTGCTATTAACTTGTTCTAGCTAGAAGGATTTTCAAGCAGAATAATAATTTGGCAGATTTCAAGTGAACTTCACTAACTTTTTAAAAAACCTTTTTCCACAGGCTGGTTATAGCTTGTCTAGGGCAAGTACTTCTTTTGGGTTAATCTGAATTTTAAGGTCACTGTTATTATTATTTATAATTCCTGAACCATTTCTCTTTGTGTTATGTGATATTAAACATGCTGCAGTTCACACATTTAGTTTAATCCACTGGAATCTTGAAATTTAATGAACTTCCCTCTGCTATGTTCATGTACAAGATAATGTGTGTATGTATATATGCAAATGCATATACAGTACTTACATTTTTTCCTTTTTGTTGTTTTCATCCTTATGATAGAACACTAAAGGGCTTGGTTTATGTTGTTTTTAATATAGTAAAGAGAAGCTGTAAACAAGAGATATTTACATTTTCAATTTTCTTATGTCAGTTTCTGCTATTATAGTCTATAAACTCTCACCCACACAAATAAGATGATTACTAAAGACAAGGAAACAAATAAATATATATCTAAGCTTCATCCCATCTGCTACCCTCCAAGTTAGTCAAAAAAGGATATTTTCTCATTCCATCACATATTTTCATACAAACTCACATACACTGAATTTAAGGTTCTATAGACTCTTTTATTGTAGGAGTGGATAGAAAAAGTATTTCATTGGGAGACCTGTGTATGGCAGTTTTTAAAAGTAAATACTACCTATTCATATTTTCAGAAATGCGGTAGCATTTGGGAGAATTAAATTGAATTATTCCCTTCGGAGATTTTTCAAATTTATGCTGACAATGTAACCCATATCCCTTATAACAGTGCTCATTACCTACATACTTAGTAGAAACTTAATATGTATTTTGTGGAATGTGCACTTGTTTTCCTTCTTTTTTAATGTTGCAGATATTTCAATTTGTTATCTATATGAATGGTAAAAGTTGAGAAAATGGAGAAGAAATTAGTTTTTTAATTGTTTCTGACACCGTATTAAAAAGTAGAAATAACTACCTTAACCAATGATATTTTGGAATGTATTTATTTTTAGTATATAGAGTTATACTAGGGGTGTTGATTTTTCACAAATACAGCCTTCCTGAGTCCAGACTAGCTCTGTAATAGCCCACCGCAGCATAACAAAGGTTATGGCAGCTAGCTCGAAGGAATACTTTATTTAGTTGGAGCTGGAGGGTGAAGTTTGCCAGCCCCAATGTAATTATCCAGACTGGAATATGGCCAAGGTGCTGTGCTTAACATCCTAAACAGTGGGAGAAAAGCCACAGTGACCTCTTCGGTCACTTACATGTGGCCAGACCTCTTCTCTGATCTTATTTGCAAGATAGCACCTTAGTAGCTTGAAAACTGTGGAAGCTATAGTACACTTGAGGGATAGAGCCCAGGATGACCATCTGGCTCCCATGCACCACATTTCTGGTCATTGGAAGAAGTCTTAATCCCAAGAGCTCGGGGCCACTGAGATAAGACTTTCTTCTTTAGCCTGCCTCTCTCTTTGTGAAGTAGGTGGAAAGTGTAGTGTCTCTGGGGAAAATCCTGGCAGAATCACAAAGTAGGAAAAATCTAACAAGCTTCTAATTCCTCCTGAAGAATCCTTCACCTTTCTACCACTTTCTAGGTGTTTCTTTCCTTTGTAGGATTTAATTCACAGTTTCTTATTAGCAAATCTTTGTTAATGTCATGCTGAAGAAGGCTACAGGATTTTTCTGGAGGAATTCTTGAGTGTCTGGCATATGCTAGGTGTTTGTTATATATTTGTTTAGTTTCACTAGTAGAATTGTACCTACTATTTTGGTAAATATGGGAGATAGTTTTGTTCAAGAAACCTTCTTAGATAATACCATACCATTATCTTTTAGGATTATTTCTTTAACAAACATCTGTTGAGCATTTATTATATGAATGGTACAGTATTTGGCTGTAGGGATCATAAAAATTTTTAAGTCACAGTTTATGCTCACGGAAGAGCATCTATACTACTTGCATGGAAGGGCATACATTCAGTATGGTTTAAAAGTGACTAGGCAGAGGTGTCAATAGTCTGGAGCCAGAGCATGGAGGACCTAGTAACTAGTAACGACCACCAAAGATATTTCACTTAATGTTATTGGTCAGTGTTTTACAACTTACTGTTCAAAGGAATCTCATGAAATGCTTGCTCTAGTATTGATTCCTGGGTCCCACCCCAGACCCACTGAATTAAAATTTTCATGGATGTGGGGTGGAGCAGATGTGGTCAACTTCATGCTCATAAGCCAAGAAGCTCACTGCTCTAGTACATGTTTGCTGTTTTCCACCTGAGGGCTTTCTCTCTCATGTAGCACAGCTTTGTAGAGTGGCAAAGTTGATGGCCTCAAGAATGGACCTCAGCCAATGACAGGGGAGAGCTGTATGGTAATATACTAGAATTCTGGACCCTTGGGTGCAATAAATGATGCATACTGTACACTGTGTCCTACAGTTCCCCAGTGAGACTGAGCTTCAGTTGTCCATGTTGGCCATCTGCTAGATAAACCTGTGCTTTATTGGCTGTCTCCATTCTACTTCCTGGGATTCCCTCCCTGCAAAAATAACTCGCATTTAAATTCTGCCTCAAGGTCTGTTTTTGGAAGAACCCAACATATGATACTGAAGAATCTGCTTTATTTTATTTTTTATTAATTCCCCACCCTGGGTTTTTGCTGTATAATGAGGCAAATTTGGGAGACCTAGCTTTATGTGATAAAGAGCTACTGAAGGATTGAGATGAGGGGACTACCACTTTCTGATTTGCAGCAGATGGAGGGAGAGTTGGGGGCATGGAGATGAGCTAAGAGGTGCCCAGGAAAGTGATGATGAGCCCCTAAGCAGAAGTAGTAACTATGGAGATAGGGAAAGGATGTAACATGGATTTTGATGGAAAGCTGTCTGGAAAAGTCAGCATAGCATAGAGGCCTGTGATGTGTAGTCACTTAGCTTACTGCCATTCTAAGAACAAGATTTCCGTATTCTGTCCTGCACCATTGCCCTGTCCATTAGCCTTGGCACCCCTCGAAGGGCTGAGAATTCTCTCTTTTGCTTATAATTGTGATCAGACTTTCTAGATTTAAGTAATATAATTCTGGACATAAGTAAAAGAATACAGAATAATTAAAGAATATAAATAATTCTCAGATCATTAAAAGAAGAAAGGTATATTTTATAGGAAGGATTTGTGGAGTTGTAGAAAAGGAGAGTTGGAGAGATGCCTGTGATATGTGTTTATGTTGTGATGAACAGTAATTCCCCCCCACCCATACTTTGGCTAAGAGGTGATTTTCACCTACCATCTGTTTCTGGAAGACCTAGCATGAACTTACATCTATTGTTTTCTCTGCTTCTCTGACATCCTGTATTCTAGCTAAGTGAATGATTCGTAGCTTTGGGTGGAGCTGATTCTTTGCTCTTGTTCTGTCAAAATGCCAGGCTTTTGACTCCAGTTTCTCCTGCCCCATCTTAGGTCACCAGTTTCCAAAGGAGATCAAAGGATACAGGAGGTAGGAAGAGGAATCGTAAATCCATAAAGAGAACCATTTTGAATTAAATGCTTAATTATGAAATGAGCAGATTTAAGCTTGTTAGATGATAGGAAATAAGATCAGGCAGCCTTCTAATTGTCTCATGTATGAATGCTAATATTCTGGCTCTGTCTGTAGTTAGAAAGACAAAGACTGAATAATGAAACCAGAACACACTGAATAATTCTGCAAAAGTAGGGTGGAGGGCGGGGACTGGGTGAAAGAAGGTGAAGGTATTAGCTAAAGAACATATATGCATGACCCATGGACACAGACAACAGTGTAGGGATGGCCAAAAGGGAGGGGGGAGCAAAGGCTGGAGCAGGGAAGCAGGCAAGGGTGGGGAATGGCAACATCTGTAACATTGTCGATAATAAAAATAAAGTAAAAAAAATAAGAGCCAATGACAAAGATGGGACAAAGTTATGATAAATTGTTGAATGGGTCAGCAAAGAGCTTACTGGCCTGCTTAACAGAAAACACAGAGTCGAGACAGTAGAAATATTGAACATGTGAATATGAAGAGGCTGGAGACACTGGGTGTGTAACACAGTAGAAAGGCAGAAGCCTTATTAATTTATCATGTTATGCACATTTATAATTTTTTAAATTAAACTTTTTATTTGCAGATAATTGTAGGTTCATATGCAGTTACAGGAAATAATACAGAGATCCTGTGTACCCTTTGCCTCCCAATGGTAACATCTTGTAAACCCATCTAGTACTATATCACAACTAGGATATGATTGATAGAATCTACTAATCTTGTTCAGATTTCCCCAGTTTTACTGCTACTCATTTGGGTGTGTTGTGTTTGCACATGTGCATGTGTGTATTTTTTTGTATTTAATACTTATGATTTTATTTTTATTTTTTAAATATTTTATTTATTTTATTTTTTAGAGATGGAAGGGAGGGAGATAGAGAGAGAGAGAGAGAAAAACATCAATGTGCGGTTGCTGGGGGTCATGGCCTGCAACCCAGGCATGTACCCTGGCTGGGAATCAAACCTGTGACACTTTGGTTCCCAGCCCGCGCTCAATCCACTGAGCTATGCCAGCCAGGGCTAGATATTTTTATTTTTAAAAGAGCTTTTTTCATTCTAGAAATATGAAAATAAAATTCAGTTGTTTAGACTAGTCCTGGCTTAACTGTAACTGAAGAAAGGTGTTATAGAATAAATTCCTCAACCCCCTTCCAAGTCTGATTTTGCAGAGCAGCATCTGCTGCCACCTGAATGTGGCAGGAACATCAGTGGGTCATTTGGCTAGGTATAGTTTATACTTTATTTACTCCCTGGTTACCATTATATGGCAATAAGAAAACCTTTTAAAAGCATGACTGTTGTAAAAGAAATTTGCCAGCTGGTTGTTATTCCTCTTCCTTGTACCAGAATTTCTATCCTTCCCTTATAGCATTCCTTGCCCTTGCCTCTTCCTCTCTGTGTTGCTTTCCCAGATTTCTGAGTCAGCTGGCTCCCATGTGAGAGGCACATGGGAGATAGCAGGGAGAAGGGGAAAGACAGGGTGTTGTTTTCTTCTAGCTTTGTGCAGCATCTCTGACAGTGAAATGCTTTCTTGGTAGCACCTCTCATACTGGACAGACCTCTGGTTCTAGCTGCTCACAAGTGACCTTGGCCCATGGACTCCAGCAACACTGCTGCCATGATAGTCTCTTTAGCTAGGGGAGGTAGCAGCTTCCTGCTCTTGGTAATCTTTATATTACCTCAATATTATGTATTAGGCTCTCTGCTCCTCTGTCACCTGAGTAACCAATTCTCTATATTAAATTTCTTCCATGAAAAAATACTTGAAGAGATTTCTGCTTTCCTTATTACACATTCTCCAGTTCCTCCAAGCATGGCAGTGGTATAAATCTGATGAGGTTTTCCTCTTTTTACATTCTGGTTTCTTTTACTGCAAAAATCTTGGCTAGCTACAATCAGAATAGAAAGTACCTTAGTATAAAGTAAGTTATAACTTTACCTCTTCTATCAGGAATCTCTGTCCTTTACTGACTATTCACCCCTTCCTAATCACTGGTATTTCAAATATTAATTTCCGTTTGTCAAATATATTTGGCATTTTGACAATCTCTCCTCAAGTCTTTGTTATTGTATACTTGAGCTCCTCTTTTACTTACCTCCTCTATCTTATTTTCTGCCACTAGCTCTTTCTGACCTCTTTGCCTGTCTAATATCTTTATGCCCATATTAACATGTTGGTCCCTTGATTCACTCCTAAATGTACTTTGGTTCACAAGTAGGACCTCTGCCACTTAAGATTTGGTTTTGCTGACACTTCACTTTCCTGCACAGGGATACTTTTTAAATACACATTATCAGGCTCTTTTACCTCACCTCCTATGGAAGTGTTACATGTGATTCTGTAACAAAAACAATGTAAAAATGTTAGTAAGAATGCTTTTGAAAGACAGGAACAGGATTCAAGCAGCATCTTCAAGGACAAAGCAACTTTAAAAGCCATGTTGTAGGAAGCAAAACTGGGGCCAACATGGTGGCCATATAAACTGCCTTAAGGAAAGGGACACCGAAGAGAAAGTTAGTATCTTAGAGAAGGTGCCAGGGTAATGTAGTGACTGCGGTGGTTCCTCTGCCATTGGAGAGCAGCCTTGTTTGTTGTTGCCATATTGGACCTGTAGTTGGCCACACTGGGCATTATCATCCCTCTCCAGGCATTTTCCAGCCAAGCACAGAGAGCTGAGAATTGGAGCAGGTAGAAGGGTTTAGAGCTGTCTTGGACTAAGATGTTCAAAGGGCATACAAACAATGTAACTATAGGCGCCCCACACTCAGATGCCAGGAGTGGTACCATTTCAACACAAATGAAGATTTTCTTAAAATTAATGGCCATGCAAATCAGCACCAGGTCTATGGAATTAGGCCTGGGAAAATTCAGAGCTTTGGCTAAAGAAGAATATAAATATTGAAAAATTGCCTGTGGCATGGGCTTTAAGTGTATTCAGGTCCTCATTTCTGCTCTTGCAGTGGGAACAGGGCTGGGGGGTGTTTGTGGGCTAGTGCATACAGTTCTGAACAGACGGAGCTCTTCAGGACCTGCCCCTAAGACCACTCTTTTGCTTCTGCTCTCCATAATGATTGGAAGTGGCAGGAGAATTGTGGATTAGGCAGCTCTGAGTAAAAACTAACAGTGGAAAAGAAAAGTGTATTTTAACTAGGGGGAGGGTGGTAATGGGAGGGAAGTGGGGAGGGGTGGGTGGGGGCTGGATTGGGAGTAAAAAGGAGAAAATTGTATTTGAACAATGATTAAAATAAAACAAAAAAAAGAAAAATGTATTTTAAATGGGTATACGTTTTGAAGGTAAGTAATAAGACACACTTCAGCCTCATGGACAAATTAGGAGTATACAAATGCAAAATTAGAAAAGATAAATCACTTGCACTCTTAGAATCACTAAAGAACAGATTGTTTAGTAATAAATCACTGATTATGCCTGCTCTTCTGAGTTTTTCCATGAATTACTTTATTCCTTTATCTCTCAGTACTGACTGAGTTCAGGTCTTTTTACCCTGGGAGTACTCTGTGCCCTTCCCTTCAGGAAGATTGTGCCTACATGAGAGTCCTCAACAATTTTACATAACATCTTGCCAAAGCCTGTTCTTTTAGCCATTTCAGATGCATCTTTCTGCAAGTGTATAGTCTAAGTTGCTTTCCTTATTACTCAGTGAAAACAGAGACTATATTTCCTTGTGCAGTGGCACAAGGAGAAAGTTTCTAAGTGGAATTCCTTTGAGGCTATAGGAACTGATTTTGTCAAGAAACAAAGCAGGTGCTACAGAAGTTAGAGAAGTTGTTTTCTGTGAACTAGTTGGTACATTCTCTATCGTGTTGAATTGCCCCTCAGCAGTTTCTGATTTTTCTCATCCAGTTTTAAAAGAATAATGTTAGCATATATTTTATTTTTTATTTTTAAGTATATTTTATTGATTATGCAATTACGGTTGTCCCCTTCCTCCCCTTCTTGTTCTCCATCCTGCAAACCCCTCCCACCAGCATCCCCCCCGCCCCACTTAATTCATGTTCATGGGTTGTACATATAAGTTCTTTGGCTTCTCCATTTCCTATACTAGTCTTAACCTCCCCCTGTTTATTTTGTACCTATTATATATGCTTCCTATTTTCTGTACCTTTTCCCTATTCTTCCCTCTGATAACCCTCCATGTGATCTCTGTTTCTGTGACTCTGTTGCTGTTCTAGTTGTTTGCTTAGTTTTTTTTTTTTAGGTTCTCTTGTTGATAGTCATGAGTTTGTTGTCATTTGACTGTTCATATTTTTAGTCTTTTCCTTAGGTAAGTCCCTTTAACATTTCATATAATAAGGGCTTGGTGATAATGAACTCCTTTAACTTGACCTTATCTGGGAAGCACTTTATCTGCCCTTCCATTCTAAATGAAAGCTTTGATGGATAGAGTAATCTTGGATGTAGGTCCTTGCCTTTCATAACTGGGAATACTTCTTTCCAATCCCTTCTTGCCTGTAAAATTTCTTTAAAGAAATCAGCTGATAATCTTATGGAAACTCCTTTGTAGGTAACTATCTCCTTGATGCTTTTAAGATTCTCTCCTTACCTTTAATCTTGGCTAATGTAATTATGATGTGCCTTGCTGTGTGCTTCCTTGGGTCCAACTTCTTGGGGACTCTCTGAGCTCCCTGGACTTCCTAGAAGTCTGTTTCCTTTGCTAGATTGGGGAATTTCTTCTTCATTATGTTTTCAATTTGTTGCTCTTCCTCTTTTTCTGGCAGCCCTATGATTTGGATGTAGGAACATATAAAGTTGTCCCAGAGGTTCCTAAGCCTCTCCTCATTTTTTTTGAATTCTTGTTTTTTCATTCTGTTCTGGTTGAATGCTTATTTCTTCCTTTTGCTCCAAATCATTTTTGAGTCCTGGTTTCCTCCTCTTCACTGTTGGTTGCCTATATATATTTTTTATTTCACTTTGCATAGTTTTCACCTTTTCCTCTATTTTGCTACCATACCCAACCATTTCTGTGAGCATCTGATTACCAGTGTTTTGAACACTGCATCTGATAGATCAGCTTTCTTTTCATTGCTTTGTTGTATTTTTTTTTTTTCTGGAGCTTTGATCTGTTCTTTTTGGGGGCCATTTTTTTTTTGTCTCAACACACCTGTTATACAGTAAGGGCTGGAGCCTTAGGTGTTCATCAGGGTGGGGCAACCCACGTCCTACTTTGTGGTGCTGTATGTGAGGGAAGGGCCTGAGATGGAACAATGCCACCTGCTTGATAGGCTCTCTGCCAGTTTTCAGTCACTTCTCCCATTACCCACAAGCAAATTGGGTGCTTCTTGTGCTGATTCTCGGGCAGATGGGTTTGTGTACATTCTAGGACCTTGTGGGTCTCTCCAACATACTCTCCTGTGAGGCTGGGTGTTTCTCCTGCTGCTATAACCCTCACAGGTTTTTTTAGGCAGAGGTTTTGAGGCTTTATTTCCCCACAGTAGAACACTGGGTTGTGTGGTCTGTTTTGCTCCCCAAGTTTTCCTCTGGGTCTATCTGCATGCAAATGTGTGACCACCCCGTCTGCTAGTCACTGCCTCACCCAATCTGCCATCTGCCTCCTTGCCTGCCCCAGTCCTCCAGCCTCTGCCTTGCCACCAGTCTTCTTTGCCCCACGTGCCAGCGTTTGCCCCTCCTACTGGTCTGTATGAATGTTTCTTCTTTAACTCTTTGGTTGTCAGGCTTATATACAGTTTAATTTTCTGTCAGTTGTGGTTGTTTTTTTTGTTTTTAAATTTGTTGTTGTCCTTCTTTGGTTGTGCAAGGAGGCACAGTGTGTCTACCTACACCTCCATCTTGGCCAGAAGTCTTTGTCAATACATATTTTAAATATCACATAGTATTGTGACCTAGCTTGATACTCCATTTGTAACAGAGATTTAATGTTCTCTTAGGAAAGCTTGCTACACATTCATTGAGCCAAAAGAATGGGTATTTATTGTGCCATATTCATGCTAGGGAATGCAGTAATGAGCAAAAGTGATCGCTGTTCCTGTCCTTCTGTGATCCACAGTTTACTGGAAAGGATACTAGGCAAAATGAAAATAATTATAAAATTAGAACTCATGATAAGTAGTTGGAAAAGATTAGGTTTCTTTGAAAGGGTATAATGAGGGTGAAGTGGTCATGGGAGGCTTATATGGGAGAGTAATTTAGAAATTGAGACCTGAATAGGAATTGGGTCCAGGTGGGAGTCCAGTGTGGGAAGCCCAGATATGAGAAAGAGCTTGCCCGTTGAAGCCACTGAAAGATAGACAGTGTGCCTGGAGTGCAGGGAATGAGGTTGTTGAGGTGTGAGTTAGGACCTGATTGTGCCAGACCTATAAGGCCATGCTGAGGATTTTGGATTTTATTCTAAGTGTGATGGACAGCTATTGAAGGATTTTTGCTTTGTTTTATTTTTCTTTTTTCAAAGTGAGATGAAAGACATGTAACATAAGTGAACAAATTGGAGACATTCACAATGTAGTGCAGCCATCATCTTGAATCAATTCTAGAATATTGTCATCACCCCAAAAGGAAAACCAATACCCCTTAAGCAGTCATTGAAGAATTTTAAAGGAGTGATGTGATGTGACTTTAAGTATGTAAGATCTTTCTTCAAGTTTCTGAGAACAGACTGGAGAGGATAAGACTGGAAGTAAGATAGCCCACCTGGAAATTATGCTCAAGTCCAAGGAGTGATGGTCCTGGAGGCTTCCTGGACAAGAGACAAATACAGTGACCACAGATAGGGAGAAGAGTGGGATTATCCAAGACAGAGTTATAAATCAGGTTTGATTATTTACAAGTGAATTAATCACCTTGCAATTGTTTACATCACTGTTTCCCACAGATTGATCTATAACCTACTCAGATCTATCTAGCATGCTTGTTAAAAGTACAGCTACTTAAGTCTACTTCAAGATACTTATGCAGAAGGACTAAGGAGGGACTCTAATGGATTCTTATTAAAAATGAGGTTTGATAACCATTCGTTGTTGTCCTTTTTGTTGTTCTTATGTCCTTTAAGATTGAAGGCTACCAACATTCCATCAAAGTGAGATGAAATTAGAGTGAGGCACAGAATAGACAATGGATAACCTAGTACCTGCTTGTAATTTTGAGTGGGAAGGATGCTTTTTTTTGCGATGCATCTTTAATTTGATCCCAAAGGCAGATAATGTGAATATGGACAATTTTATGGGTGGTGTTTATTTTTGAATCTTTTCTTTCTTGGAGCATTGTGGCTCTCCCAGAATTAAGTTGTGACTGGATGAGAACAATGGCATTTTGTGAAATACAATGTAGGTATAGTGTAGTAATTTATAGTAAGAGCAGCAAAATTAACTTGTAAAACAAATCATCCTAGTATTATTTGCAGTTACCTTGTATCAACAAGATTCGTATTACTTTAAAGAGATATTAACTCCAATTAACTAATTTTATTTAGAAGCCACACTTTTTGAGATGTGATAGTCAGAAAATCCTACAAGCTGTAGTAAAGAAGTCACTAATAAACAAATCAAGATATTTTTGGCTTATTTTTTAGTTGTATAATTGCATTTTAAATTTTTTCTTCTTAAAAATGTTTTATTACATATACTGTTACAGTTGTCCCGATTCTCCCCCTTTGCTCCCCTCTGGCCAACCTGCTGGGGCATGCATATGTCTTCTTCATCTAGTACCTTCACCTTCTTTCAAACAGTCCCCACCCCTCCTCCCCTCTTACAGCTGTCAGTCTGTTCCATGATTCTATGCCTCTGGTTTGATTTTGCTTCTGTTTTCCATTTGCCTTTGGTAGATTTTTCAAACCCAGAGCTACATTTTATGGCTGTCACTTTTAGCCAGAGTCTGCAACACTCAGATGTTTTTATCCTAATTGTGTACAGATCTTTCAAACAGTCTCTGCTCCCCCTGTAAATTTGTGAAATATATTTGCTTAAGGTATAATTTTATAATTGAAAGGGGTCACAGAGAATGTCTAGTTTTTAGCTTGCTTGTAACTACTTATTACCTTTGGAAAGCTAAAGTGACTGGAATGAAGCTCTGCCACTGAGGAGCAGGGTTCAGTCCTTGGATATTTATCCCCATGTGAAAGTGTGTTTGATAACCAGTGGCAGTCAGGGTGCTCTACCCAACAGCATAGCACCCCAGACCAGGTGCCTTTCTGCAGCTTTGAGTAGCCTCAATGGCACCAGCCCTTTCTGGAAGCAGCTGTATGTATTGCTCTCCCTGCACTGTTGGCCCTCACCCACTTTATCTTTCCCTTTTTGGAGTAGGAAGTACTTAGCTTTTGTGAGATGTTTCATTTTGATCGGTATTGCTTCCACACTTTCAGAAAGGCACTTAGGCACCTCTGGCTGTGTTTCTTTTTCAGCATATACAAATTCAGATCTTAAAGTGGTTTTATTGCTTCATCGTGGAATTTTATAATAAAATAATACTTTGTGTGCCTGGCTAGCTTCTTTGATTTTTTTTCTGGAATGGGTATGAGGCAAAGCTCTTTGTTTATTTTTCACTGAAGATAAACAGAATCCGTAAATAGCCAGCTTTTGAAAAAAATCCTTAATTTTCTGTCCCACAGAAATTTAGGCCATCCTATAAGAGCAATGCTATAGAAAAATACAAAAAGGAAAATAAAATTAGTCAGAAATACTAGAGATAATTGTTGTTGACGTTTTAGTAAAATTCTTCCAGGCATATCTTTCTCTCTCTCTCTTTCTGTCTTTGTCTCACATGTACATACCATGTAGAAAAAAAATTCTAAGTAAATGGGATTTTGTTTTATGTGCCATTCTATGGTCTGCTTTTTTTTTTTTAAAACAATATGTGGGGGTCATCTTTCCATGTCACTAAATATATATTATCTTTTAATGACTTAATACTTTTATTTGAGGCTTTTTATTGTAAGTAACACAAATCCTAGGACAAACCAGCTTGAGAGCATTTTGATGGTTGCCAGATGGGAGGGTGGTGTGGGAGAATGGGTGAAGAGGTCAGGGATTAGGAAGTACAAATAGTCACAGAAGAGCCATGGGGATGTAAAGTACAGTATAGGAAATGGAGTAGCCAAAGAACTTACATGCATGTCCCACGGACAAGAACAGTGTTGGGGGCATTGCCTGTGGGGGTGGGGGATTGGGTGGAGGTGGGGCAAAGGGGAAAAATCAGGAAAACTGTAACAGCATAATGAATAAAAAAGATAAAAACAAATATGTTGAAAATTTCAGTGGATAGGGATGTCTGGCACAATTTACTGTAATTCAGATTTAGGATTATGTTTTTTATAATTTTTCTTTACTCCTCTTTTTCATGTTTCTTATGTAGCAAAATAACTGCACCTCTAGGGGCCTGTTCACTATTCAGAGAGCTTCTCATAATCATCAGACTAAAATTCTGGGCTGCCTTCTACTTGGACCATCTTAGGTAGTGTGACCAAGGGAATGGCATTTTCATTGCTTTAGATCTGGGTAGAAGTTTTTGTTAATCCCATTCAAGCTCCATGAATAGGAAACTCAGAGTTCTGTTGAAAAGAAGGGCAAATTTCTTGCTGGGGAGGCAGCTAATGGTGTCTGTTAGAGTTTACAAGGCTTACTGAGAGACATTTACATTTCCAGTTTTTCAATCTAAAAATCATTGCTGCTCTAAACATGCTTATATGTTTGCCAATTTATACTCATGCAATAATCTCATTTGGGTAAATTCTATTAGAGGAATTGCTGGATCAAAAGGTTTACCAATTTTACCTTTTAATAGCCATAAACCATCAAATCTGTAAAACCTGTAAAATCACATTTTTGCCAATTATACATTATATGTTGAAATCCCTCAACCGCCTGTTGTGAGCTGTGTGTGCATCTGAATCTTTAAGTGGAGGCTTCAGAATTAAAGCAGAATTTCAGGTGTCACAATTTCTTTGAACAAGACAAATTTGAAGTGACATAATTTGAGGTTAATCAAAGCTTCTGTGGTATAAAATATTTCATCAGGAAGGTGAAAAGGATGGGGAGGAATGTACTCAGTCAGCTGCAACTTTAGTGCTTGGTGGGTGATGCTTAGGGTAGACTGTTTGCCTGTCCCTGAGTGCCCTCCTGAGGCACACCATTGTCCCATGCTCTGCAGTCAGTCTATTGTGGCTTGCCTCCCCATTCTAGTGTGTGATGTAAAGACCAGTCAAGAGCAATCAGAAGTGCTGGTAGCTGACAGCCATGTGTGAGCTTACTCTGCACTTTTACCTATAATACTTCTGAAATTCTTCCAGTTGAATTTATTAGAAAAAAGTTAACTTAGAAATCAGTGATCTCTGGGATGGCAGGACCTTGTATGCCTTGGTCATCGTTTTGAGGAAGTGAGTGGAGAAGCTCATTGGGATGACATGCTTTTAGGGACTCAATAGCAGGTAGGTGCTATTCGCCAGGATAGCCTTTATTAATGTGAACACAAGGGACATTTGAATGGGAACCTAGCAGAAGATCTCAGAATAATAGTCATATCTTGAGTATTTTCAGATATAGCTGCATATGTCATTCCATGTCATCCTCATGGCAAAATTTTTATGTCAGTAATAAGAAGAAAAGCTCAAAAAGATTCAGTAACCTCTCTGCTGCCATAGGTAGTAAGTGGAAGAAACAAGAATTTTGAACTCTTCCAAACATTGATACTCTTTCTCTCCTAAGATAGAAATTATTAATAGTAACTAGCTACTTTATTTTAACTGGTGGTACAAAAGGAGTGCAGTGTTTAGTATTGAAATTGAGATATGGCATTGAAGATTCACCTGAGAGTTGTAAATGATAAAAATGACTGAAAGAGCAAATGGCCCAAATGAGGTACGTGACCTAGAAAATAAGGGAGCTGGGTCAACAGCGACAAAGGGAACAGGCTTACCTGTGGGAAATGACTGCAGGGTGAGAGTTTCATGAGCATGAGCCATGTGGAAAGGGGCCAGATAGGAAAAATGAGTAAGATAAAGTGATATGGTATATATGAGCACATTCTAAAGCTGTGACTATGATAAAAGATGTATATTATTATGGCTAAATTAGAAATGTTTATCGTGGAAGCATATTTCCATGACAGAATTTAATTACATAATAGAGAACTAGGGAGCTTGGAGATGTGTAAACTTGGCTGCTGTGTTTGTTTGGGTTCAGGATGCTGAAGGGATATGGCTCAATTAAGACAAATAATACCCTTATCAAGAAGAAGAAAAAGGGCAGTTTATAATAAAAGCACAACTTTATCAGATACATTTATATTGAAAAAGAGAATGTTAAGGTATCCAGTACTTAGCAGAGAAAAGTAATGGTTTAAGCTCACAGGGATAGAGTTAAATTATGTAACACAGGACCAGTTCTGCTAACATTTAGAATAAGAGTTCTTTGTGAGCATGGTCCAAGGAGGGCCCCAGCTCTCTCAGGCTCTCTTGCTCTTCTCCTTGCTAATTGCCAAATGCCAGGTGGAGCTGGAGGGCACTGACAGACTGAGTGATCCTAGTGAGTCTCTGTTGCGTCTGGCACCACTTGCATGGCTGTCCCTGAGCTCTTGCTGGCTGCTAGGCACTGCCTGTATTTGTGGGATCTGCCAGTGGACAGCTGATTAAGAGCCACGGGAGAGTACAGTGCTCTGGCAAGTGTGCAGCTGCACATGGCAGACCCTTCTCACTCGAAGTGCTATGGTGGGAACTGAGTGCATTCTTTCCCACTGGCACTCTAATGAACCCATTACAGAATACCTGCTATAGTATCTTTTTAGTCACCTTTATTGGAATTGACTCCATTGCCCAATTGCATTGATTATTAAAAACTTTTAATGTGCAGTCTCCTTTTCTCTCCTTGGCTTGAGGCATTTGCTGCCTGCCCTATTTGGCAGTTGCTGTGAATAGCTGTGAGCACTAGTGATGTTATTGGCTGAGGAGTAAAACAGAAGCTGCATAAAGTTTGGCTCCCAGCATAGTTCAGGAAAGAGCTTCTGGGTTCAGGGTTAAAACAACACAGAAATAGCAACTGAAAATGTCATTGAGCTGAGCATCCATGAATGGCCTTGGATGCCCAGTGGGGGTGTCTGCGGTTCGGTGTGGAAGATGCTGTTGCTGACTCCACGCTCTGAATTTGTGCTCATATCTCTTTAGTCTTAAAATCTTAGCATGAAATATTTACTACCCCAGGAAAGCCAAATTAATGGTGAGTCAAAGTAATTAAGGCAAAGTAAATAATCTCCAAGGTTCCCGTTCCCCGTGAAACTAATTTCATATCTTATCCTTCATGTGTTAAAAATACTTCTCTGCTAATTCAAGATGCTCGTGCTCTGTGTTGGTGAAGTGCACTTCAGTTCTATTGAAAGATGCACAGCAGAGTTATTTTCAATTGGGCATTTTTTTAAGAGATACATTTTGGCACCACAAGAGCCTGAATCTCTTTGGTTGAACTGAAAGTTGGATACAGCTGTAGCTGGGCAGATGGAGGGCCAACAAGCTTATGATAACTTGCAGCTGGGATAGTCTTTGCATCCTTTTACGGAGGACTCTCAATTACCATCCTTCTAGCCAATGAGGAAATTAGTTAACTCCTTTGCAGGATTTTGATTGGCCATAGCTTGACCTCCCTGTGTCTACAAGTTTACAAACTAGATCTGTTTAGCTCTTCTGAGCAATGGGAACATAGGTACTTGAACATAATTTTAGTTATTTTTCACCTTAAAATAATCATGACATATAAATAGGGGAACAGTTGGAGCTTATGGGTTTTTAGGCCTCAGACTAATACCAAAGCCAGCCTTTCCACAATTGAGCTATTGCAGTGACAATAATCCCATTGTCCCAGGGCCAGAGAGGACAGAGGAAGTGGTGCTTTGGCTTGAGGCATGGCCATGAGGCTGTGGCTACTCAAGCTCATGAAGCTGCTATAGGATTTATTGCTGTTACAGCAGTGGTCTTGATTAAATGAGAGAATTCTTTCTCTTTGTAATAAGAGAATATTTTGGTTAGGAAGAACAGGGGTATTTGAAGGTAAATGTTTAACATAAAATCCTCAGGTACCTTTCACCGCTTGGCTTATTTCGCTTAGCATAATGCTTTCCAGTTCCATCCATGCTGTTGCAAAGGGTAAGAGCTCCTTCTTTCTTTCTGCTGCATAGAATTCCATTGTGTAAATGTACCATAGTTTTTTGATCCATTCATTTAATGATGGGCACCTAGGTTGCTTCCAACACTTGGCTATGGTAAATTGTGCTGCTATGAACATTGGGGTGTATAGGTTCTTTTGGATAGGTGTTTCAGGGTTCTTAGGATATAGTCCCAGCAGTGGATGATCTCACCTTTACCAACCTAATCAACAAAACAAAGAAACAAACAAAATATAACCAAAGACACTGAAATAGAGAACAGGCTGACAGAGGGAAGAGGGGAGGGAATTTCAGGGGAAATGGGGAAGGGTTTACAGGAACAAGTATAAAGGACACATGGACAAAACTAGGGGTGGGTGGAAATGGGAGGAAGGTGGGGAGGGCTGGGTGAGTGGGCCGGGATGGGAGTAAAAGATAGAAAATTGTACTTGAACAATAATTAAAATAAAAAAATCCTCAGGTACCTACAGATGAAATAATGAGATCATTATTTTGCTGTTGCTCACTTTCAAAATCCCTTAGTTATCTTTTTCTCTTCAAAGACCTGCCTCAACCTCCAGGGCATCATGGACCTATTCTCCTGGGGAAATTCTGTTTTGCTTTTAAAAGGGTTTAAGGTGGCAACGTTGGAGTGGAGTAAGCAGTACCAGCACACCTCAGAGATATTGTGGGTTTGGTTCCAGACCACTGCAGTAAAGCAAGTCAGAATTTTTGCTGGTGGAGGGTCTTGCCTTCAACTTATAAAAACACAAATCTGTCAAGTGCAATAAAGCAAAGTGCAGTAAAACAAGGTATGCCTGGGAGGCCTCTACACTAGGGCTGGGGTCATGCAGTAAAAGTGTACCTGTTTGTAGCTAATAAAATGGCATTTGCTTCACCTGTCAGGACACTTAACTGAGAATGTTTGGGCCTTAGTCTGCAGTCACTTGGAAATCTAAAAGCTTTAGTAATTATTCTGAAGAGGATGGTGTTTTTAAAAGTTGTTTCTCTGGTTTAAAATGACTTTTTCTTCACAGCGATGAGTAAGTGCTAGAAATAATTGAAAATGACTTGAAGAAGGAGGGTAGAGTAGAGGTAAAGCATTTTATCTGCTGGCTGATACCAATTCTTAAAAGCAGGCGGTTCTGTTAGATTTTATACACTGTGTGTGGTGTAAAGAACAAACCTTTCTATTTTTTTCTAAGAGCCATGATGCTATCTTAGTAATTGAAAATAATCTTCTAAAGTTGTTCTTTAACTAGATTTATACAATCCCTTTTCAAATCAGCTGTTATCTGCCCTTACATTTCACAGTAAATGTTGCTGTCTGCTCAGTCCCTGCTAACAAGAAGATCAAGTGTAACTCTTTTCATGATTTGAAATAAAGTGTTTTTATTGTAATTATCCTGGCTCCTGGTTGTGCTGTTACAAGTGGGCTCATTTCTCAGCTGCTTATGAGGATGTTTCATTGCAGAATAGAAGGCCTTCTGTTCCTGCAGGGTTTTCTCTCATAGACATTTTAAGGATTTCTCGCAAACATTTACATTTTTTATGTTTAAAATAATTTCATTAACCAATGCTACCCCGATATATTTAATAAAAATAAATGAAAAGCTGTTGGCAACAACAACAACAAAAAAACCCCATTTTTTTCATAAATATTTCAGGGTATGGTCTGGGATTAGGGACAAGTTTCGGGAATTTTTTTCTCCTATACTTGGGTGATACTTGAGAGGCACTACATCTCCTGTTTATATCTTCACTGACCTCAGTTGTGCAGAATTAGAATAAACACTATGCCTGTTAAACTGCAGGAGCCAGGTTTTAAATAGGTGTTTTGTGATGGTGGTGAGAGAGGTAAACTTTAAAAGGTTCTGCTGGGGAATGTTGTAAGAAGCAATGGAATCTCTTTTGGAATTCAGGAACCTTATCAATTCTCATGTTTAGGCTACAAATTCTGTGTGAGTCTTCCAGATTTGTGATAGTATACGTAACTATTTCTAGATTGTGTTTATGTTTTATTCTTAAGCTACGTTATTTCTCTTGCATAGTTGGCTTACAAAATTATTTTGCTTATTGTAAGCTAGCAAAATTTTCATTAAGGTTTTCTTTAAATAAAAATTGCTAATTATTTCCTCAAGGAAGTTACTGATCAAGCCATAGAAAGATAAAAGTACATTAAGTCCTATTTACATTGGAGCATCTCATCAATCTTAGACTGTATATAGGAGGTTCTGAGTAGGTATTTGTTACTGGTATTGGAGAAGTGAATAAGGCCTGAGGGTTGAACTGAGGATAGGGTCGAGGAGGGAAGGTGCTAACTGGGCCAATGAGTTGGTTTTCAGACATCTTTTGACTACAGTCCACATGGCTCCACCTCTTGATATCAGTTGGAATGGATAGATTAAGGACCTACTCTTCCATTTAACAACTGTGTAAATCTGTTAAAACATTTTAAACCAAAATTCTATTGGATACAAAATAAGAGAGTTGGACACAGTGACCATTTAAGATTCTCAACTGCTCTGAAATGACAAATTCTATTAAATCTGAAGAATATGTGCTGCACTCATTTACTCATGATAAAGAGATTGGATTTATGAGCTATACAGTCTGTCTTTTTAGCTGTCCTTTGTATCACTCAATTCTATAAGTAAGGATTATTGAGAATTGATTGAATTATTTAAGCACCTTTTAAATTACATTAACAAAAATATAAATGTTCTGCCCTGGCTGGCATAGCTCAGTGGACTGAGCGTGGGCTGCGAACCAAAGTATTGCAGGTTGGATTCCCAGTCAGGGTACATGCGTGGGTTGCAGGCCATGACCCCCAGCAACTGCACATTGATATTTCTCTCTCTCTCTCTCTCTCTCTCTTTTTCCCTCCCTTCCCTCTCTAAAATAAATAAATAAATAAAATCTTTAAAAAAAGTTAAGCGTTCATTTAAAAAAATATATAAATGTTCCTTAAATACGCCTATTTACAAGCTTGATGTAATGACACTTCCCCCCTTAAACTAACTTCTGAGTTTAAGTGGAATGAGTATTGTTTTGTATTGTAAATAGTAAGAGTGTAAATATCTTGCCTAATTCCTACAGTGGGCTACAACAGTGCCTTTTCAAGACTGTAGGATTCCAAGTGAGTGCTTGTCCCTGATTATTAACTTTCACCTGGCGGAAATAGATACCACTGGCTTACTCTTGTTGGAAGCAAGGTATCCAGGTTGAGCTTCTACTTTTCTTTCTATACTGTGTTTTGTCTTGTTTAATACTTACTACTTCAACTGTTTAGAAGAGATCCAGGAAAAATTATAAGGCGTTCAAATCAAATTTATCCTATGGTTAACTAAATAGATGAGGAAGGTGATAAGAAACTCAACTCTGATAGTTAAAAAAGAAGTTCATTTATACCTAACCTCAATCATCTCACAAAACTGAGGCTTGGTTGTCTTGTAGAATAAATAATAATGCTCAACATGCATACTCTTTACTCTCTGCAACAGTAGGTTGCTGACAGGCGAGGGAGTAAGGGAAGATTGAGGGGAGGTATACATGGAAGAAATGGAAATGGCTGCTTCTGTAACTTTTATCCTGGAGCTACAAACTGTGCACTGTAGAAGGAGAGACCAAATTGGTAATGAAGTTTAAATTGCTCCTGAGCTGCTTTAATATATGAGTTTCTCACTTAACTGGAGATGGTACCAGATGAATTCTTCAGACTTTTGCCAACACTGAGCAATCCTTCAAGACATATCTCAGCAGTCATATCCATCAGAAATAGTTCTAAGCACATCAAACATGATTCTTGTACTTGTACCAGTAAGTTCAGCTTTATTTGATATTTAGTGCAGAAAAAGTAAAGAAGGAGGATGTGCATTAGTTAGATTTGCAGGGGGAGGTAGGATGACCCACAGAAGGGCAGAGACGTATTTTTATTGTTTTTGGTTCTCTTCCTGTTCTGTTGCTACTAGTTGGGACACTGTTTCCAATTCCTCTGCTATAAGAATTTGTAATATTGCACTAATTGAGGCTGGAAAGGGACAAAGATCAGCTTAAAGAGGTAAGAACATTGTGAACACTTGTTATGTAGCAAGAGTCCTGGGCGATTCATCTGAAACAAATGAAGAGAAAGAAAGGAACCACAGTCCTTCCTGTAGAACAGGGAGAAGATGTGGGTCCAAATGCAGAATTCAGCTGAAAGCAGCTAAGGCTAATGCAGTAAAGTGAGATGACATCAAAGATAGTGAGTGCTGTTATGTGTAATATGCTAAGGAAAGTCACTTCTGTGAAAATGTATATAGAGTTTTACATACTGTCATAGAATGCTGTGAATTTTTTTCATTGTATGAAAAATGAGTTACCTCATTTATCTGAAGTAGCTGCAGGGTGCTGGGAAAGACGACATGTCCATCTTCTTGTGGAGGTTGTTGAGGGTATTTTCCTCTGAACTTTAGGTATTTTCTGTATGAAATAAAGATGGTTTCCTTCAGGCTGAAAGCACTTATTAAAATTTTTCACTGATCATAGTTTTGAGGAGCTTGCTTTACCTTACTTTAATTTCTCTATATCTGAGAGGAAGATTGGGTATCTTGTGGGCATTTCTGTGGCAGAGCTGTTTCTTGGAGATGAGATGAGGGCAGGAAGGCCCTTAAGCCTCTTTCTGTGACTTTAGGAAATTTCTGTAGAATTTTGGTAGTCATGGCTTTCTGTTCAAAGTATTAATATTTATTTATACTTGTCTTTTTCTATATCTCAGAAATTTGGGGAAATTGAATCAGATAATAGTACAAATGTTTCACCTCCTTGTAGGGAAAAATGCTATATGATCATAATCAACATAATGTTCACTGCCTGGCAGCTAGTGTTTGTCTCTTTGTTTTTTTCTGCTCAAATGCTCGGGAATATTTGTGATCTGGAAGTAAATTCAGGAAAGCACAGTACCCCTTAGCTCCCCCAAAAGATTTCCTACAAATCCTGTGCATTTTATCTTATTTTAGGCAGAGGCTATTTTTACTTTAGATATGGTACTTATTTTTCAGGTTCCTTTGGAAATCTTCATTTTTTTAACATTTTTTTTATTGTTGTTCAAGTACAGTTTTCAACCTCCCCCCACCCCTCCCCACCACCCTAGTCCTCCCCACCTCCTTCCCCTGTTTCCATCCCCACTTGTTATTGTCCTGTGCCCTTTATAATTGTTCCTGTAAACCCTTCACCCTTTCCCCCCATTGATCTAGCTTTTAAAACACAAGAGAACAGTGTAGCCAGAGAGAGCAGGTTGGGAGGGAGGAATGACGGCGGAGGCAGATGGAGTGGACAAGTGGCAGTGGACTCACCGGCCCTAATAAAGGAAACTGTGCTTCAGGGCACTTGCCTGTGTGGTGCAGGGGCAAACATGCTGACACAGTCTCTGGTTACAGGGGGCGGGGGGCACAGACAGATGACAGGCTGTAGCATGCAGCAAGACTTCTAGTCTTTCCATGTCTCAGCAGAGTTCAAAGTAAGTACATGATTCTGGCATTCATAATGATCACCAAGTACCACTGAAAAGACAGTAAACTACAATCATTTGTCTGTTTTAGTGGCTCAGGAAAGTGTAAAGCTTGTTGCATTTTAGAAGGATTTAGTTTTTAGAAGTTTAAATAAAATTTTAGTACAAAGTGATACTTTCCAGCTTTATTGAAAGTAATTAATCAGACCAGAATACTGTTTAATGATGGCAGATAATGGAAGAGATTACTTTCATTATGTAAATGGAAAAAATTGAGCTATGTTTCACAGTTTATCACTGTATGGCAGACATTCTTACTGTTCTTGATAACCTTTCAGATGAGTAGATGCTTCTACATCTAGGGTGGTATTCCCAAAGCCCCTCAGTAATCCCCATTATTGTACATTTTATGATAATCAAGCCATTATATTATTCTCCTGATAGACTATAAGTTTTGTGAAGGCAGAGACCATGTCAATCTTGTTCATTCTTGTAGCTATAACATTGAATACAGTACCTAACACATAGAAATACTCAGTAGTTATCTGTTGAATGAATGGATGTACCTACATATAGTACAGCTTGATTATCCTGTATCTTGGATGGATTCAGACATCAAACAAGAAGAAGAAGTACCAGTACATATCTTAAGTGTTGTCTACAGCTACATACTGAAGAGACATCACTCTTCAAGGTGACATAAAATGCCATATCCATAGAAACCATTAATCTTTATTTTTAAAATGCTTATCAGATGATTGTGATGTGTGGCTCAGAATGTCAACCTCTGATGCAGTTACATTGTACTTTGAAAGATGAACTTCTCCATCACTGGGAGTTAAAGAAAATGAGACATTTCCTTATTAGGCATTGTAGAGACTATTTCAGCAGAGCATGGTGGGTAGAAAAAGTTCAGTATCTTAACAACAGGGATTGCTATCGTCTGCCTTGCTGTTATGCCCACAAAATCTGTCTGGACTTTAAACAAATGAACAAAAAATACTGTAACATAGGAGTTCCAAGCTGGGGAGCTGCTCTTTTGTTTGTAACATTCTGAAAAAGCCACCCAGAGGACCAGTAGCTGTGGACATGCCTTTTATTACTCACTTTACAGGGGAGTGCACCAAGGCTGGGGAGGCCTGAGGATGGGCGAGAGACTGCTCCACCTCTGGTCTTGGTGCTGCTTGTTGGGTTAGGGAGCAGCAGCATGGAGGGAGCCATGGCAGCATGTGAAAATGCTACAGGATTATGATAAACATAGGGGCCTTGAGAAGGCTGGGACTCCAGGTACAGTCTGTTTTCCTCACTCTTCATGGCTGCTGGCCAGGCTGCCACCTGTTCACTGAGGTGGAGGAGCTGAGCCGTGTCTTGAGCTACCTCACAAATATTTATTTGTCTTTGTTTACCATTTGTTTTTGTTATTTGTCATCATTGCCACTAATATTATCAATAACAACATTTATTGAATGCCTATTATCTTCTAAGAGCATTATAAATATCATTTCATTTAATCATCTCATTTAAGTCCTATTAGCCACTATTTTTATCCCCATTTTACAGATGAAGAAATCAAGACATTATAAATAAGTTCAGTAATTTGCCCAAAGCCACTGAGGTTGTTAGTTTTAAATCAAACCTTTTATTTTGAGATAATTGTACATTTACATGCAGCCTTAAGACAGAAGATAGAGACCCCGTCTATCTTTTACTTAGTTTCTCCAAATGGTGATATCTTCCAAAAACTACAATACAATATCACAGCCAGAATACTGACATTGATACCATAAAAACACAGGCATTTTCACACAAGGATTCTTCTCATTGCCCTTTTTAAATGTCCACACCCATCTCCTCTCTTCTGACCCCTCCCCATAGCTGTGACCCCAGCAACCACCAGTCTGTTTTCTAGATTCTATAATTCTGTCATTTCATGCGAGTTATATAAGTACCGTATGTGGTCTTTGGGGGTTGGCTTTTTTTCCCATACAACATTATTCCCTGGAGATTTATCTAAGTTGTTGATTCTATCAATAGTTTGCTCCATTTTATTGCTGAGGAGTCCAACTTTTTAATCACTTTTCTGTCAGAGGACGTCTGGGTTGTTTGTTTCCAAGTTTTGATTACTATGAATAAAGTTGCTGTGGACATTTATGTAGTATAGATTTTCTGTTTGAACACATCCCAGGTTTTCCTTTCTCTGGGATAAATGCCCAAGAGAGCAATTGGTTTATAGTTGCATAAGAAACTGCCAAACTGTTTTCTACAGTGGCTATACCATTTTACATTCCCACCAGCAACGTATGAGTGATCTGATTTCTCCATGTCTGCATCAACACTTGGTGTTGTCATCTTTTTAGCCACCCTGATAGGTGTATAGAATAGCTCATGGTGGTTTCAGTGTGCATTTCCCTAATTGTTTGGTGAAATATTGTGCATTGGTTCACATGCAGCATGGGTCAGGGCTGTCTGGTCTCAAGGCCAGTGGTTGCCTGACATTCAGCTGGAGTCGTGAGGGTGGCAGAGCTGCAGGGCCTCTTGTTTCCCATCACGCAGCGGGCAGCTTGGTGACTGAGCATGGTTCTGAGAGAGCAGACGCTCACAAGGCCTTTCGAGACCATGTCTTGAGCTGGCACACCTTCAACTCCACTGTATTCTGCTATCCAAAGCAAGTCACAAGGCCAACCCAGATTCAAGGAGTGGGAAATAGACTCTACCTCTCGATGGGGGAAGCTGCCAAGTCAAGTATCAAATGGCATGGGTACAGACAGGGATAGAGAACTGGGGGCCATTTTGCAATTAATATACCACATTGCTGTATCTTGTATCATTATATTCTACCCATTTTTTGGAACCTTGTGCCTTAGTGAAAATATATTTAACTAAGTGTTGGAACGTCAGTTGTGTATGTGTTGAGAAATTGGGTTAAGGATGCCAAGAGCCCTAATATTATTCAGCTTATTTATGAACCTTTGCCTTTAACATGTGCAGGGTTAGCTTCTGCCTAAAATACAATGTTACAGTTATAATTAGAGAAATGTAATCATGTTTTTATCTTTTTTGTAGTGTGTTACATAGGCTAATTTCTGCCTACTCAGTTTCAACTCAGCTACCTCTGGGGCAGCCCTTACTAAGCACCAGCCACTGGGGTTAAAAAAATAGGAATAAGATGCTTGCCGAGGACTTCTCATCCAGTGAGAGACAAGGCTGTACATAAAATGGGAAGTGGTGTTCTGTGTCTCTTACCTCATTCCCATCTTTTTTCTTTGGACCTCTAACACTTACTATGTTCTTTTCTTCTTCTCACCAGGGATGCCATGGCTTCAACTCTTTCCACTTTCCTCTCTCAGGTGTGTGATCACATGTGCGTACAGGCTACTTAGAGATTTGTCTGTGTGAATGGGGCATCTGTCTCATGCAACCTGGTTGAGTGACGGTGTTCTGGGTATCACTTTCTAATTAGTAAGGGATTTCTCAATTTGTTTGTTAATTCTATTCATTTCAGTAATTAACTGTAAGCTGGCTGGAGGTAGTGCAGGTATCCCACCATAGTTATTTTGTGGCTTTGGTTGAACCTCTAAAGCTCTCTGTGACATTTTATTTCTTTTGTTAAGATCATAATAAAAAGTGATCTAGCCCTGGTGGGTGTAGCTCAGTGGATTGAGTTCTGGCTGTAAACCAAAGGGTTGCCAGTTTGATTCCCAGTCAGGGCACATACCTGGGTTGCAGGCCAGGTCCCCAGTGGGGGCCACGTGAGAGGCAACCACACATTGATATTTCTCTCTCTCTCTTTCTCCCTTCCTTCCTCTCTCTAAAAAATAAATAAATAAAATCTTTAAAAAAAATCACACCAAAAAGTAATCAATATGCCTTCCTGCCATTTTGCCTACTTGACAATTTAGAAGATGATTGTGGATTACTTTATAATTTCATTTTTGTTAAAAATGTTGTAACAGAGGAGAAAATTCTGGAAGAACATATACCAAATGATTAGGAATGGTAATCTCTACCTGGTAATTTTAATGATAATTTGCTTTTTTTTATTTAGGCTTAATTGTGTTTTCTAATTTTATGTAATAAAAATGTATTATGGTTGTAAGACAGTTAGAAAGTTTATATGAAATAAATTTAGGTTCCACAGGTAATGATCTATAACCAGAGAGAGCATGAGAGGGAGATGCTTCAAAGACCTTCACAGGTATGTGAGGTCCTGCTTAAAGCAATGATGGAGGCCTCCTGAACGACTGTTCTGTCAAGGGAGAGAGATAAGAGGCAGCTTAGAGAATTTTGACCAGATTTTATTCTTTGATGTTAATTCTGTATGTTTTCCTCTGGTGTCTCTATTTCTCTCTGCCCTTCATACAGTGTGTCATTCATACTCAAAGATGATGATCCTGACAGTGATGGTCATTTGCATACATGCCTGTAGCTGAAGATGCTTATGTTCAACCCCAGAGCCTTTCAATTAGGGACCTGCTTTGAAGTTTTCTCTGCAGGGTAGAATAGTGAGTGGTTTGTGTTCTGGGGTTTGTAACAATGGTGTCCTTTCTGGTGATGTGGAGGGTGGAGAACCATGTGCCCTCTGAGTTTTCTGTTGTGGAGAACCAAGGCAGCATACAGGGTGTGCTGCATTGTGAAGCAAGCATCCTATGTACTGATGTGGGGTCAATGAGAACATAAGCAGACTTCAGGGTCAGCAACCCAAGACTGATCATTCAACAGATAAGCAGATATATACATAGAGGAAATACTTCCATTTATGGCCCAGTTCTGAAAGGTACAACCTAGATTCCTACTCAGAAAACCTGGTCATAGTGGAATGAGGAAAAAAGGCAGAAACCAGCCTAAAGACCAAAAGAAAGGCAAAGCATGACTATTATTGATCCCCTGGAGGTCCTTTTCTCTGGTGAGGGATTATACTGTTTCACATTTCAAAAATTGTTTTAGGAAGGACTGTTTGCATTAAATCTTAGAATTTTTTCCAAGACAACTTGGATAATGTCTTATTAACTCACCATGTTAGGCCGAAAACATGAAAACAGAAATGCTGAGAATAAATGTTTTCTTCTCCTCTTTCCCCTAACAAATCTGTCTCCACACCATCCCTTTGCCCATAGGTAACTATGATTAACTTCCTTTCTCCCACTTGGCCTTGAGATGTTAATTCTTAATCTAGTGACCTCTGGCAAGAATCCAGGATACAATTTCAATATATATAAAATTAATTGTATTACTATATTAATAACAACAAACAATCAAATTGAAATAAAAATGTCATTTATAATAGCACCAAAATATGAAATACTTAGGGATAAATCTGACAAAAGATGTATAAAACCTATATACTGAAAAACCATAATATATTGCTTAGAAAAGTTAAAGAAAACCTAAGTAAATGGCAAGCTATAACTTATGCATGATCAGGAGTCTAACTGTTGCTATAATGTCAGTTTTCCCCAAATTGGTATATAGATTCAAGGCAACCCAAATCAAAATGCCAGCAATCTTTGAAATTTAAAAGATTAATCTAAAAAGTCATATAGGTACTCAAAGAATCTAGAGTGGCCAAAGCAACTTAGCAAAAGAAGAACAAAGTTGTAGGACTAAAACTACCTGATTTCAAGACTTACGAAGTTCAGTAACCAAGCCTGTGGTGATGGTGTCACAACAGTCAGATAGATTACTGGAAGAATGAGAAACAGTTGTTCATGTAGAGACAACTGATTTTAGATGAAGGAGCAAATGGAAGTCGGTAGAGAAAGGATTGTTTCTTCTACAAATGGCTCTAGAAACACTGGATATCCATAAGCAAAAAAAAAAAGTGACCATTGAACCATATCTTAGAGTATCACTGACATATATGTAAATAGATCACAGACATATCAATATATGTAAAACTCTAACTATAAATCCTGGAGAAGAAAACATAGAAAAAATCTGTGATATTGGGTTGGATAGAGAATTCTTAGATGTGAGATTAAAAGCATAATTCATAGAAGAACAAAGTGATAAACTGGATTCAAAATTAAAAATTTTTGTTCTACAGAAAAGATACTGTTAAAAAATGCAGAGAGAATCCAGTTTGGGAGAAAAATATTTGTAAATATATCTTATAATGGACTTGCACTCAGAATATATAACTTTTCTTAAAACTTAATAATGAAAAGGTAGGCAAGTGATTTGAACAGATATTTTACCAAAGAAGAAATATGGGTAGCAAAGTAAAACATGGAAAAATACTCAAAATCATTACTAATTAGGGAAATGCAAATTAATACCTCAGTGAGATTATACAACAAATATTAGTATGGCTATGATTAAAACACCTAACCATGTCAAATGTTGATGAGGATATAGGGGAAATGGAATTTTCATTCACTGTTAGTGGGACTGTAAGATGGCCTAGGTACTTCAGAACATAGTTTGGCAGTTTCTTAAAAAAATTAAATATACACCTATCACATCGTTCATCCATTCCCGCTTCTAGATGTTTACTCAAGAGGAAAAGAAAACATGTATCTCTGTCTGCAAAGACTTGTATATAACTGTTCATAGCAGCATGCTTTGTGGTAGTCAAAAACTCAAATGTTCTTCAACAGGTGAAAGGATACTGATTGTGACATAACGATATCTGTGCTGAAACTACACAGGAGTAAAATGTAATGAACTATTGATTCATGAAACTACATGGATGAGTCTCAATATAACTATGCTAAATGAAGGACACAAGGTGAAAAGTAGAAGTACATACCATACAATTCTGTATATGGAACCATGGAACATACTAACACATCTATTGTGTCAGAAAACAAGCCAGTGGTTGTCTGGGGATGGGAATGGATAAGAGGGACAGATTAACTAAAGGGCATGAAAAATATTTGGAGGAAGTGGATATATTCATTATTTCAGTTGTCAACAGTGGTTTGACATCGTTGAGGCCATATGTTATAATTTATGAAATTGTATACTTTAAAATGTGCAGTCTAGTGAATTTGAATTATTTCTCCATAAAGCTACTTAAAGCTGTGGTAAAGTTCTGTGGCAGGCAGAGGTATAGGGCATTTTGTGGTACAGAGAAAGGAGTGGTCAGTCTTTCTAGGGAGACAACAATTGGTAAAAGTAGGGGTGATCTTTGCTGAGCTGGGAAAGATTAAGAAAATTGTCAGAACTGCCAGGAAGAGAAAATATTCTAGGTAAGGAGTCAGTGTTGGCTAGGACTTATAGGTGTTAAGGAGTTGGGCAAAAATTTTGAGGACTCATGGAGAGGTATAGCATCCTTGCAGCCATGGAGATAAATGAAGCTAAAGAAGTAGGTGGGGGCAAGACCATAGAAGTCTTGTTTGTCATTCTGAAGTATTAGAATATCAGGTTATAGGTACAGGTGAGTCACTGAAAGTGTTTAATCTGAGCAGTAACAAACCATATTCACTTGAAGGAAGATTATTCTCCTATTAGAAAGAATGCTTAACTATAAAAATTAAGGACACATAGGATTTTAATTAAGAAGAAAATTTTCCATGATAAGTGTTCCATATGATCATTTTCTGTGAAAATATTTTATTTTAAAGGGCGTGAAAGAAATTTGATCACATGGAAAATGTGGCACTAAATGCCAGCTGTGCAGACACATGCACATGGGCAGACATTCCTCTATTTCTCTCCTGTCTTCCACTTACCCCACCTGTTGACATGGAGGACACATTCCTCAATCTTGTTCCAAAGCCCTTTTGACAAAAGGTTCTAGATCAGAGATATTGCCTTAATCGAAATAGTAAAAGTGCTTGGCTACAGAATCCCATCAGACTGGAACTGATAACCAAGCTCAGCAGCCTGGAGATTTGGAAGGGCCCTCTGTGTGTTTGAGCTCCAGTGGCCAAGCACTCAAGACTAGGCCTACTTCTCCCTGGGGTATCTTGAAAAGCCCCTTGTATGTTTGAAAGCCAGCATTCCAAGGGCAGCTGATCATGTCTCAGCTGGAATGTTACACTTTGAGAACATTTAAGGCAGGGATGTCAAGCTCATTTTCACCGGGGGCCACATCAGCCTTGAGTTTGCCTTCAAAGGGCTGAAATAATTTTATGACTGTATAAATGTAACTACTCCTTAGCTGTTAAGGAGTTGAAATTACATTCTGAGAGATCAGTAGTGTGTATAGGTTTCAAATGAAGTCAGACCCTACTAATTGCCAGGTGAGGAGCAAGGCCAGTCCCCTGCTGGGAAATAGGTGCATCTCTCTGCACCAGGGATGCTGACGTTGCCCTTGCTGTTGTCATTGAGCCCAGCATTTCCATGGCTCCTTTCTCCAAGGTGAGCTCCAGCCTGGGCCTCAGAGGCCCCTCTCTGCATCTGTTTAAAGATAAAAAAGCAAAGTTATGTTTATCTCTATATGGCACAAATCTGTCATCAAAAAAGAAGGATTGCAAACCTTAGAAAACCTTTCCTGTATAGGGTTTGGCAAAGCCATGGAAAGAGGCGACTTTCTAGTCCCTCCTAGAAAACAAACTGTAGCTGCATTTGCCCCCTGCCTTGTTCTTATTAACATCAAAATATATTCTGTAAATGGTTACATTTAAATGGGACTTACTCCATTTTATTTATAATAAATTTTACTAAAATTCAGAAAACAGAGGAAAAAACATTCAGCATGACTTGATGAGAAACCATTGTATGATAACCATTATATGATAAACTGATGATGAGAATGATAATGGCTGAAAATTACAGCTCACTGTGTGCTGGCACTTTTTTATGTACTTCATCTATGGTTGCTAATGGGACCCTTATAATGATCCCATGAAATAGACATTCTTATTTTCCATATTGTATATACAGAATCTGGAAACTGAATCTCAGTGAAATTAAATAATTTACCTTGGTGTTACATGGCTTGTAGTGGTGGAGGAAAATTTGAACCCAGGCAGTCTGATGTTAGAGTCAGTATTCTGAAACAATGTACAATATTGCCTCTTAATTATATCATATTTTGAAGAAATAATTTAAGCACTCAATGTAACTTGTTGTTTAAATGGCATTAATAACTGAAATAAAGTAGTAATATGGCTGAAACTTATTGAGTACTTACTATGCCAGGTACTGTGCTTAGTACTTTGCATGTATTATTTAGTGTTTTGCATGTATTGTCTTAATAATGCTTTGAGGCAGGTATTATTATTCACATTTTATGCCTGAGAAAAAGAAAACTTAGAGAGGTTTACTATCTTTCTCAAGGGCAGGTAGTAAATTTGAGATAGGATTCAAAGCCAAGTCCTTGACTCAAATGCTTCTGTTGTTAATTCAAAGCTATAAGGTAATAAGAAGAACCCAAATTGGACTGTTTCATGTATAAGCAGCTCTATTATATAAATCATACCATAACTTTGAACTTTTCAGTTTTTTAAATAACTCATACATATCAGAATGGTTGCAGATTCTCAAATGGCTTTATCTTCACATTTAAAAATATTTCAAGCGATGGGACTGGTGCATGAATAATGCTTTGAATTATTGGCAGTATAGTCTGGAGCAGGGGTTCTTAACATTGTTAGTGTCACGGAATCTTTGATTATCTGGTAGAGTCTATGTCCTTCTTCTTGAGTACAGTGTGTAAGGTAAAGCATAAAATAAAATATGTAGAATAACAAGGGACCAAATACATTGAAAGAGTTAAATTATTTAAACAAATTTGTTTTGTGGTAATACATGTGCTTTTTTTTAAAAGATTTTATTTACTTTATTTTTAGACAGAGGGGAAACAAACAAGAAAGAGACAGAGAGAAACATCAATGTGTGGTTGCCTTTCACATGCCCCCAACCAGGAACCTGGCTGGTAACCCAGGCATGTGCCCTGAGTGGGAATCCAACCAGCGACCGCTTGGTTCCCAGGCTAGCACTCAATCCACTGTGCCACACCAGCCAGGGCTACATGTGCTTCTTTATTAACACATTATATTAGATATTGTATTGGGTATAATGACCACTATCATTTCCTTTTATTTTGTATTTTATTATTTTTTATCCTCATCTGAGGATGTGCTTATTGATTTGAGAGAGAGGACAAGAGGAAGAGAGAGAGGGAGAGAAACAGCCATGTGAGATACATTGATCGGTTGTGTCCTATATGCATCCCAACTGGGACTGAACCTGCAGCCTAGGCATGTGACCTGATCAGAGACTCCATCTGTGATCTTTCAGTTTATGAGACAATGCTCCAACTAAAACTGATCCCCACACTGGCCAGGGCTGATCACTATAATCTCAAACTGATTATGAATGTAGATGATATTTTGAAATATCAGCAATTACAGTAAGATTTGAAAATACCTATGATTTTTGTTGGTGACAGTTGTAAAGTACTGTGAATGCTACCTTGATTTGTTGTGTAAATTAATAATTGAAGCAAATGCTAAATTTAAGTTAGCTATTGACAAAAATGTAGATCTAATGTTTTCCAATCTGAGTTTAAGTATCTCTGTGAATTCTATCCATGGACTCCTTTGGGATCCATGAACCCAGATTTACAAACTCTAGACTAGAGATAATTGATTAATCTTATTCTTTTCAAGTAAATGTATCCAATTTCACATGCTGTTTACATCCAAGCCCTCAAAACTTTGCACCTCAACATTTGAGGTGCCAAATGACCTGGGATCCCTTTTACTACCACCACATATAGGTTCTCCCTGAGCTTGAGGAAGGCTTAGAAATAGTTTCTTTTCTTCTTGACTTTATAGTGTTCATTGGTTATTTGCCTGCTCATGGAATATGAAAACTCAGTCCTCACTATCTTAGATTTTACAGTTCTAAAGAGTGATGGCAATAGTGGGAATACTCTTTCAAGTTTGAGGATGATAACACTGCCTAGGAAGCTTGCTCATGATGGACAATAACAGTCATAGAAGAAGTAAATGGGAGACTGACATTAAAAGCAAGATATGTAGCTTTACTACCACAGTAGATTCTGGTAGATTTTTACCCTTTTCCATACCTTCTTTTCATGCACAACGATAGTACCACATGTAGCACAAGGGATTTGGAACTGGGTTACTTTGTGCTTGACTGGCTTTTTGTAAATTGATTGTATGTTCTGAATCTGCTCAGTAATTCTGTTTATTCTCCTGTTTTTCTTTTGTGCTATTTTATTTACCATTACCCACTTTTCTCAACCTCACTTTTCCATGTTTTGCCATGTCCTCTCTTTTACCTTTCAGAAAGTCACTATTACTTTTTGTGAGCACTGTGCAAATGAACAGAGATCCTTTGGACCCTGTGAAATACCTTCTCCTGCCTTTATGTTCACTTGATGTTCACATTCCTGCTGCCCCTCAATGTAGGGTGATTGGTTAACATCTGTTCAGGTTAGACCTTAGCATGACCAATTATTTTCATTCCTTAGTTATACTGCCTGTCTATACCCTTCCCTGCCCTATCCCTAACCACCCTCTACCATTTAAAGCTCCTCTTGGAATTTACCCCTCATTACCCTAGCATAAACTTCCAAAAAGTTTGTCCCCACATGCCAGTTGTTTCAATTTTTAAAATAATTTTTGATTATTGTATTACAGTTGTCCCAACTTTTTCCCCTTTGCCCTCTTCAGCTCATCCTACCCCCCATTTCCACATTCAGTTCCTATACTGTTGTCCATGTCCATCGGTCATTCATACACATTCTTTGTCTAGTCCCTTCAAATTTATTTTAATGGTATTTTTCCATTACCATTTATCCCCCGATACCCTTTTCAACCTTCACCCATCCCCCCAGCCAGCTGTCACCACTCTGTTGTTCACGTCCATGAGTCCTTTTACCTTTTTGCTCAGTGTCTCTATACCCTAACCTCCCCCTTTCCCCACCAGCTGTCAGCCTGCTCTCTATCTATGAACTGGTCTCTATTTTGCGTGTGAGTTCAGCTTGTTCATTAGATTCCAAATATGAGTGAAACCATATGGTATTTGTCTTTCTTTGACTGTCTTATTTCACTTAGCTTAATGTTCTCCCAGTCCATGTGTGCTATTGCAAAGGGTAAATATTTTTCTTTTTTTATAACCAAGTAGTATTCCATTGTGTAAATGTTTCATAGTTGTTTCATCCACTCATCTAATGGACACTTGGACTGCTTCCAAATATTGGCTGCAAAAAACAGCCATTGTAAATAATCCTGCAATGAACACTGGGGTGTTTATATCCTTTCAAATTAGTATTTTAGGTTTCTTCAGATTAATTTAAGTTTTACTCATTCAGAAGTTGTGTAATGACACATATAATACAAAGTTATACAAAATTCAAACATTACAGAAATGCAATAATGTAGAAAATGAAAGTATGAAATCCATAATTTCCCTGTCATTTAGTGTCTATTACTCTAGATGCTTTCTTTCTTGTGTATAGATCAATATACATTAATATAGCTTATTCATATATATGATTATATCATGCATATATTACTGCAATGTGCTTTTAAGAATTTTACTTGTCATATATCATAGGCATATCTTCATGTCAATACAAATAGATATACCTCAACTTTAAAATGGCATAGGAGATCATTTTATGTATATATAAGAATTTATTTAATCTGTCTCTTATACATGGATATTTGAGTTTTCCTCTTTTTAACAATCACAGAGCTGCAATGAATATTCACATATACTGTAATTGCCCATAAAAATATAGTGTGTGTACATATGTGTACCTACAATAAGAATAAAGGACATTTTCAAAGAAAACTATGTAATTCTACTACTTACTTCTAATGGTTTGGGATTTTCGATATTCCCTTCTACATTTCAGCCTTTTATATACATGATTTTAGTCATGGTATATTAATCACTTAATATTTTGCTTTTATCATGTAACAATCTATTATAAACATTTTTCCATGTTGATAAATTTTGTTGGTGGTTCTAATGGGAAAGTCAGTTTCCCTTATATTGATTTTCTGGTTGATATTCTTGTCTTCTACTCTTCCACTTCCTGTTACCTGTCTCATGATACTTTATGGGTTCAAGATTTTTATTGCAGTTACCTCTCTTCTTACATCTTTGCTAAGCAGCTTCTTTTCCCTCTGCTCTTGTGAAACCTTCTGAGCAGAGACTGTAGTATCCTTGTTACCTCCTCTGTGGGGCTAAAGGCCCAGAACACTCTCAGTGCTTAATAAATACGTGATAATCATTTGTGACTGAGTGCCTTCCCAGTTATTTCACTAAGAATTTTCTCCACAATGCTTTGTTTCTGCAAACGTTGCCTTCTGCAAAAAGGAGTATACCCTGTTGGTAATCCATAAATGTGAAAATGCCTAGGAGATATAATTTATATTCACAACTACTTATGCAGTGCATTATTTAGGCAGTTCAGCACCAAGGAGAGTGACTATTCCCTTTAGCTTGGGTTCAAGGTTAGTGGAGGATTTACTGTGTTCAGGCCTCTAAAGTGCTGTTGGCAAGATGTAATTTTTCCATAATAGATGAAAAGCCAAATCCTGTATAAACAAACTATAATAATGTCAAAAGCACAGGAAAAGTTGTACACCAAAGAAATATTAAAGTTCACATTCCTGTAACTTAGACTTAATTGAAGCAAATAGTCTTCATATTTACATTTGGGTTGTTTGTTTTAATATCAATTCCTTGAATGATTCATCACAAGTCTTTCGTTCCTCTACACCGAAGTGCTAACTGCCTATTATTTCAGGATTCCCACTTGGTCTTTGTCTTGTCTCCTTGCCTGAGGAAAGAATTAAATTTCCCTTTCTGTGTCTTGGGAATCCTTGACATGGTACTCTGACCTCCTTTGCTCTGTCTCTGGTGCTGGGGGTATTGCATTCTCATTAGGTGTTGGTTCACTGGAAAAAAATGGCTTGAAGGGCTTATTAGGGTCTTGAAGAGCTTTTTGTTTGCTTGAGTAATGGCTTCTCTGAACTAGTTAAGGTATGGCTTGGAACCTGTTTCAGAGAAGCCTTGAAACCTCATGTGTTCACTGGAAAAAAATGCTTGATATTTTTTGTGCTCTTGAACTCAGTATATTTTCACCGAAATGGAATCTTGTCTATGATAGAAGGAGTGGAGAGCTGCTAAGTCCAGAAGAAAATCACCTGTTTTATGCAGAAGAAGAAAAATAGCTTCTGTTTCTTCCCTGTGTTGTAGTACTTATCCTGCTATACCTGCTTCTCCTGAGGCCAGAGGAGGACGATTGAGTCTCTTCAGGAGACACTAGAGATATAGTGCTTTTCTCCTTTCAAGGCACAACAATATATGTGAGTTGTGCCTTGACTGTCTTCTCAAAGGGCTTTAATAGAACTTGAGTATTTATGCCTGAGAACCCCCTGGGCTGGACCTATTAGGAAGTCTACATCAAAAGCTACTTGAGACTTTGGGCCAAGATGGAGGCATAGGTAGACACACTATGCCTCCTTACATAACCAAAAGAAAGACAACAACAAATTTAAAAACAAAAAACAGCCAGAACTGGGAGAAAATTGAACTGTATGGAAGTCCGACAACCAAGAAGTTAAAGAAGAAACATTCATTCAGACCCATAGGAGGGGTGGAGACAGGCAGCTGGGGTGGAGAGGACTCTGGGGTGCTGCAAGGCAGCAGCTGGAGACTGGGCAGTCCCACAACTGGGGAGCATGACAAAACATGCAACCCAGGGTTCCAGTGCAGGGAAATAAAGCCTCAAAGCCTCTGACTGAAAACACCTGTGGGGATTGAGGCACCAGCAGGAGAAACTCCCAGACTCACAGCAGAGTTCATTGGAGAGACACACAGGGTCCTAGAATGTATACATAGCCACCCACACAAGAATCAGCACCCGAAGGGCCCAATTTGATTGTGGGTAGTGGGGAAAGTGACTGAAAACTGGCAGAGAGTGGAGCAAGTGGCACTGTTTCCTCTCAGACCTCTTCCCCACATACAGCATCACAATAGAGCAATGTGGGTTGCTCTGGCCTGGTGAACACCTAAGGCTCCACCCCTTACTACATAACAGATGCATTGAGACAAAAAAAAAACAAAAAACAAGTGAAAGAACAGATCAAAACTCTAGAAAAAATACAACTAATGGACAAAGAGCTAGCAAACCTCTCAGATGCAGAGTTTAAAACACTGGTAATTAGGATGCTCACAGAAATGGTTCAGTATTATTGCAAAATAGAGGAAAAAGTGAAGGCTATAAAAAGTAAAATAAAGGAAAATATACAGGGAACCAACAGTAAAGGGAAGTAAGGAAACTGGGACTCAAATCAACAGTTTGGAGCAGAAGGAAGAAAGAAACATTCAACCAGAACAGAATGAAGAAACAAGAATTCAAAAAAATGAGGAGAGGCTTAGGAACCTCCAGGACATCTTTAAAAATTCCAACATCTGAATTATAGGGGTACCGGAAGGAGAAGAGGACAAGGAAGAAATTGAAAACTTATTTGAAAAAATAATAAAGGAGAACTTCCCCAATCTGGCAAAGGAAACAGACTTTCAGGAAGTCCAGGAAGCTCAGAGAGTCCCAAAGAAGTTGGACCCAAGGAGGAGCACACCAAGGCGCACCATAATTACATTAGCCAAGATTAAAGATAAGAAGAGAATCTTAAAAGCAGCAAGAGAAAAAGGAGACAGTTACCTACAAAGCAGTACCCATAAGACTATCAGCTAATTTCTCAAAAGAAACCTTACAGGCAAGAAAGGGCTGGAAAGAAGTATTCAAAGTCATGAAAGGCAGGGACCTACATCCAAGATTACTCTATCCAGCAAAGCCATAGTTTAGAATGGAAGGGCAGATAAAGTGCTTCCCAGATAAGGTCAAGTTAAAGGAGTTCATCATCACCAAGCCCTTTTTATATGAAATGTTGAAGGGACTTATCTAAGTAAAAGAAGATAAATAATATGAACAGTAAAATGACAACAAACTCATAGCTATTAACAACCAAACCTAAAAACAAACAACAACAACAACAACAAAAAACCCAAATCAAACTAAGCAAACAACTAGAACAGGAACAGAACCACAGAAATGGAGATCACATGGAGAATTATTAGTGGGAGAGTGGGAGGGGAGAGAGGTGGAAAAGGTAGAGAGAATAAGTAGCATAAGTGTTAGTTAGAAAATAGACAGGAGGAAAATACAGGAAATGTACAAGCCAAAGAACTTATATGTATGACCCATGGACATGAACTAAAGGTGGGGAATGCAGGTGGGAGGGCGTGTGCAGGGTGGAGGGGAATAAAGGGGGGAAAATGTAATAACTGTAATAACATAATTAATAAAATATATTTAAAAAAGAAAAAACTACTTGAGGAACAATAAAAAGTATTCAACAGTAAAAACAACAACAAAAAAACAAACCAAAAAAACAAAAACAATTTCTGAGTTAATAAGAAGGAGGCTCTCTTGTCTTTCAGTAAAAATGTTTTGGAGGTGTGTATTTTGAGGAGTGCTTCAAATCCTATCTAGCCTGTAATATATTCTCTATTGACCAGTGGGGAGATTTGTAGTTCTCACAATTCATTATTTGGGGTTACTCATCATGTCTCTAAGAAGTACTAATGACAATGCAAATAAATGATCACTGAAGGATTACCTCGCAGCTTTCTGACTGGTCCCTCTGCTTCTCTCTTTACCCCTTTTCTGTGTATTTTTAATAGAGCAGCCTGGATAATCATGTTACTCTCCTCCAAACCAAAATTTCAGTCTGTGTGACTTCAAAACCAAAAAATATTGGAATCAACTTCAAGTTCTCTGTCACACCACATCCAATCTCTAAGCAGATCCTATCAGCTCCAGAATTTGAAACAAATGAAATTTGACCACTTCTCACTACTTCTACTTCATGCTCTTCACTGAGCTATGTGGTTTATGACAGTAATCTCTTAGCTGGTCTCTTTACTTTCACCCTTGTGCATTTAGCCTATTCTCAAGACAGCAGCTAGATAAATTCTGTTAAAATGTAATTTAGTTCAACAAGGGTGCTAAGATAATTCAATGGGGAAATAATAGTCTCCTTTAAAAAATGGTGCTAGGACAACTATATTTCTACATACAAAAGAATTAAGTTAGAACCCTGGCCAGGTGGCTCAGTTGTCCACTACAACAGAAGATTGTGTGTTCGATCCCCGGTTGGGGCACATACGAGAGGCAACCAGTTGTTGTTTCTCTCTCACATCAATGTTTCTCTCTCTTTCTTTCCGTGTCTCTAAAATCAATAAAACATATCCTTGGGTGAGGATTTTTAAAAAAGAATATTTGGATAGACCTCATTCTCTCACACCATATAAAAATAAAATTCAAAATGGATTTAAGATCTAAATGTAAGAGCTACAACTATAAAACTCTTAGAAGATGAAGTAGATTTAAATCTTCATTTTTTTAAAATTTTATTTTAATCATTGTTCAGTATAGTTTTCTCCCTTTTACTCCCAATCCAGCCCACCCTCCCAACCCTCCCCACTTCCCTCCCATTACTACCCTCCCCCTGGTTTTTGTCCATGTGTCCTTTAAATTTGTTCGTTCCCGTAAACCCCTCCCATTGTACCCTGAAATTCCCTCTTTTCTCCCCTCTGGTCACTGTCAGCCTGTCCTCTATCTCAGTGTTTTTGGTTATATTTTGATTGTTTCTTTGTTTTGTTGTTTAGGTTCCTGTTAAAGGTGAGATCATATGGTATTTGTCTTTCACTGCCTGGCTTGTTTCACTTAGCATAATGCTTTCCAGCTCCAACCAAGCTGTTACAAAGGGTAGGAGCTCCTTCTTTCTTTCTGCTGCATAGAATTCTATTGTGTAAATGAACCATAGTTTTTTGATCCATTCATTTACTGATGGGCACCTAGGTTGTTTCCAGCACTTAGCTATTGTAAATTGTGCTGCTATGAACATTGGGGTGCATAGGTTCTTTTGGATTGGTGTTTTAGTATTCTTAGGATAGAGTCCCAGCAGTGGAATTGCAGGGTCAAAAGGCAGATCCATTTTTAGTTTTCTGAGGAAGTTCCATACTGCTTTCCATAGTGGTTGTACCAGTCTCCAGTCCCACCAACAGTGCACTAGGGACCCCTTTTCTCCACAACCTCTCCAAAAGTTGTTGTTTGTTGCTTTGTTTATGATGGCCATTCTGACTGGTGTGAAGTGGTATCTCATTGTGGTTTTAATTTGCATCTCTCTGATGGCTAGCGATATTGAATATCGTTTCATGTGTCTTTGGATCTTCTGTATGTCCTCCTTGGAGAAGTGTCTGTTCAAGTCCTTTTCCCATTTTTTAATTGGGTTGCTTGTCTTCTTAGAGTGGAGTCGTGTAAGTTCTTTATATATTTTGGAGATTAAACCCTTGTCTAAGGTATCATTGGCAAATATGTTTTCTCGTACAGTTGGTTCTCCTTTTATTTTGATACTGTTTTCTTTAGCTGTGCAAAAGCTTTTTATTTTGATGAGGTCCCATTTGTTTATTCTTCCCTTTGTGTCCCTTGCTCTAGGAGACATGTCAGTAAAAAAGTTTCTGCGTGAAATATCTGAGATTTTCCTACCTACGTTCTCCTCTAGGACTTTAATGGTGTCATGTTTTATATTTAAGTCTTTTATCCACCTTGAATTTATTTTTGTATAAGGTGTAAGTTGGTGCTCGAGTTTCATTTTTTTGTATGTGGCTGTCCAGTTCTCCCAACACTATTTGTTGAAGAGGCTAGTTTTACTCCATTTTATGTTACTGCCTCCTTTGTCAAATATTAATTGACCATAGAGACTTGCGTTTATTTCTGGGCTCTCTGTTCTGTTCCATTGGTCCATGTGCCTGTTTTTATGCCAGTACCAGGCTGTTTTGATTACAGTGGCCTTGTAGTATAGTTTAGTGTCAGGCATTGTGATGCCTCCTACTTTACTCTTCTTTCTCAAAATTGCAGCAGCTATTCGGGGTCGTTTATGATTCCATATAAATTTTTGAAGTGTTTGTTCTATGTCTGTGAAATAAGCCATTGGTATTTTAATAGGTATTGCATTGAATGTGTAAATTGCTTTGGGTAGTATGGACATTTTGATGACATTAATTCTTCCAATCCATGAACACGGTATATATTTCCATTTGTTTGTGTCTTACTTGATTTCTTTCCTCAGTGTTGTGTAGTTTTCTGAATACAGGTCTTTAACTCTTTGGTTAGGTTTATTCCTAGATATTTTATTTTTCTTTTTGCTATTTCAAATGGAATGTGTTTCTTGATTTCTGCTTCTGCTGTTTCATTGTTGGTGTACAGAAATGCCTTTGATTTCTGGATATTGATTTTGTATCCCACTGTTTTGCCAAATTCACTTATTAGGTCAAGCACTTTTTTTTTGTCGAGTCTATAGGATTATCTATGTACACTATCTTGTCATCTGCAAACAGTGACAGTTTTGTTGCCTCCTTTCCGATTTGGATGCCTTTTATTTCTTTTTCTAGTCTGATTGCTGTGGCTAAAATTTCCAGTACTATATTGAATAGAAGTGGTGAAAGTGGGCAGCCTTGTCTAGTTCCTGATCTTAGTGGAAAAGATTTTACTTTTTGCCCATTGGGTATGATGTTGGCTGTAGGTCTCTCATAGATGGCCTTTATTATGTTGAGGAATGCTCCCTTCATTCCCACTTTGCCCAGTGTTTTTAGCATAAATGGGTGCTGTACCTTATCAAATGCTTTTTCTGCATCTTTTGATATGATCACGTGGTTTTTGTCTTTGCTTTTGTTTATGTGATGTATTACATTTACTGATTTGCGAATATTGTACCATCCTTGCATCCCTGGAATGAATCCCACTTGGTCATGGTGAATGATCTTTTTAATGTACTGTTGGATGTGGTTTGCCAGTATTTTGTTGAGGATATTAGCGTCAATGTTCATCAGCGATATTGACCTGAAGTTTTCTTTCTTTGTTGTGTCTATCTGGTTTTGGGATTAGGATGATGCTGGCTTCATAAAAAGAGTTTGGGAGTCTTACATTTTTTTGGATATTTTGGAATAGTCTGTGAAGGATAAGGGTTAGGTCTTCCTTAAATGCTTTGTAGAATTCTCCTGTGAAACCATCTGGCCCAGGGCTTTTGTGTGTTGGGGGTTTTTTGATTACTGCTTCAATTTCTTTTGCTGTTTTTGGTTTGTTCAGGCTTTCTGCTTCTTTTCCATTGAGTTTTGTAAGATTGCATTTTTCTAGAAATTGGTCCATTTCACCTAGGTTTTCAAATTTCTTGGCATACAGTTCTTCATAGTAATTTCTTACAATGCGTTGTATTTCTGTGGTATCTGTTGTACTCTCTCCTCTTTCATTTCTGATTGTGTTTATTTGGGTTTTCTCTCTTTTTTTGTTGATGAGTCTGGTTAAAGGCTTGTCAATTTTGTTTATTTTTTCAAAGAAACAGCTCTTAAATTCATTGATCCTTAGAATTGTGTGTTTAGTCTCTATGTCCTTTAATTCTGCTCTGATCTTGGTTATTTCCTTCCTTCTGCTCGCTCTGGGCTGTCTTTGTTGTTGTTCCTCGAGTTCTTGTAGATGTAGGGTTAGGTTGTTTGTTTGAAATGTTTCTAACTTTTTTAGGTGGCCTGTATCACTATGAAGTTCCCTCTCAGGACTGCCTTGGCTGTGTCCCATAAGTTTTGGGTTGTTGTGAGTTCATTTTCATTTGTTTCCAGAAACCTTTTGATTTCTTCCCTAATATCATTCTTGACCCATTCATTGTTTAATAGCATGCTGTTTAATCTCCATGATTTTGAGTGTTTTGGGTTTTTTTTTTTCCCTTGGGGTTGGTTTCTAGCTTCAGTCCCTGTGATCTGAGAAAATGCTTGGTATGATTTCAATTTTCTTGAAATTGTTGAGGCTTGTTTGTGTCTTATCATGTGGTCTACCTTTGAAAATGTTCCGTGTACAGTTGAAGAGAATGTGTATTTAGCTTCTTTGGGATGGAGGGTTCTGTATATATCAGTAAAGCCCATTTCATGGAGGTATTGTTCAATGCCACAATATATTTGTTGATATTTTGTTTGGAAGATCTGTCCATTTTTTTAGTGGGGTGTTAAAGCCCCCCCCGCAATAATTGTGTTGCTGTGAATATCTTTCTTGAAGTCCTCTAAGATTTTCTTTATGTATTTGGGTGCTCCTATGCTGGGTGCATATATATTTACAATATTTATGTCTTCTTGATGGATTCTTCCCTTGAGTATTATGAAATGACCTTCTGGGTCTCTCTTTATGGTCCTTTTTTGGAAGTCTATTTTGTCAGATATGAGTATTGCTACCCTGGGTTTTTTTTTTCCTCTCCATTTGCTTGGAAGATGTGTTTCCAGCCCTTCACTTTCAGCCTGTGCAGGTCTTTTATCCTGAGATGGGTCTCTTGTAGGCAGCATATGTGTGGGTCATGTTTTCTTATCCAATAAGCTATTCTATGTCTTTTGATTGGAGCATTTAATCCATTTATGTTTAAGGTTATTATTGATAGGTACTTATTCATTGTCTTTTATGTATGTGTGTTCCTCTCTCTCTCTCTCTCTCTCTCTCTCTTTTCCTTCCCTTCCTTAAAGCAGTCCCTGTAGAATCTCCTGCAGAGCTGGTTTGGTGGAGGTGTAATTTTTGAGGCTTCTTTTGTCTGGGAAGCTTCTTATTTGGCCTTCTATCTTGATTGAGAGCCTTGCTGGATAAAGTAGCCTTGGTTGCAGGCCTCTGGTTCTCATTACTTGGAGTATTTCTTGCCATTCTCTTCTGGCTTGGAGTGTTTCCATTGAGAAGTGAGCTGTTAGCTTTATCGGGGCTCCCTTGTATGTTACTTCCTGTTTCTCCCTAGCTGCCTTTAAGATTCTCTGTTTGTCTTGAAATTTTGCCATTTTAATTATGATTTGTCTTGAGGTGGGCCTCTTTGGGTTTCTCTTGATTGGGATTCTCTGTGTTTCCTGGATTTGTGTGACTTTTTCTCTCATCAAATTAGGGAAATTTTCCTTCATTTCTTTTTCAAATAGGTTTTCGATCCCTTGCTCTTCTTCTTCTCCTTCTGGTATCCCTATTATGTGGATATTATTACATTTCATATTGTCTTGCATTTCTCTTAATCCATCTTCATTCTTTCTGAGCCTCTTTTCCTTTTCTTGCTCTTTCTGGGTGTTGTTTTCTAGTTTGTCCTCTAGCTCGCTGATCCGATATTCTGCTTCATCGATCCTGCTTTTCATTACTTCCACTGTGTTCCTCAGCTGAGAAATGGCATTCTTCACTTCCTCTTGGCCCTTGTTGAGAGTTTCTATTTCTTTTTTCATGTTTATATAGTTTGTAGTGAGATCATTGTAGCTTCCCTGTAGTTTCTGATAGCTCATTGTGAGTTCAGTGAACTTCCTGATAATCATTGTTTTGAAGTCATCATCTGATAATTGAGTTGCCTCTATTTCATTTAGCATTTTTCCTGAGGCTTCCTCCTTTCCCTTCAATTGGGGATTGTTTCTTCATTTTCTCATTGTTTGTGGGTTTCTTCTTGTTAGCCTCTGTTTCTTAAATTGATCTGTTCTGGTTCCCTGTAATTATGGTGTGAACTTTTGTGGTAGAGTACTTATGATATTCAGTCTTGTAGTCTCCTTTGTGTATCCTGGTGTTCACAAATTCCCCCTACTCATCTGGTTTTTCAACGATCGCTATTACTTTTGATGTCCTGTTTTCAAAATGTTTCAGTAACCTAGGCCACTTGCTGTGTTCCTCCACCTATCTGCGAGTTTCCCTCCTCTTCACAGAAGCTGAGAATCACGCTGCCTAGAGTAAAGCCACCATCTTTAATCCAATTTGAATCTTCATGATCTTGGATTAAGCAACAGTTTCTAAAATGTGGCACTAGAAGCAGAAGCAACAAAAATATAGATATACTATTAAAGAATTATTGTTTGGAAGATATTTCTGTTTGAAAAGTATTGAATGAAAACATTTTCTATTTAAGAGTAGATGGTTTAATATTATCTTTACCAATTAATCTTTTTAATTGATAATTTAAAAACTAGTGCCATTGTATTTTGATATATGGCTCTAAAGAAAGGCATTTAACCTTAAAATAGGTCTATTGTGTGTAAGATGCTTTTCGTTTTCGCTTAGCATCACAGAACTTTTCCTCAAATTACTAGATTGTTTGACTATATATTTGACTGTATAGCTACATATTGTTATGTTAAGATCTGATTAAAGACTCTTACACTTAAAATACTATGGCCTAATTTATAAAATTATTTTCCTCTTGGTTATATCATATAGTATGTGTTTTTTGTGCTTGGGTAACAGGACTTTTGAAAGTATTCTCACTAAAAAATTAAAAATATGGCATTCCTAGTGATTTATAATTATATTTGGAAAACACCTTATTAGTAACATTTTTGTACATGTTTTCATTTGAAATACACAAGATTTTCAAGAAAATGAATTATGTTGATAAATTTAAGTTTAAGTTAAAGAATTCTATAGAAGGAAGAGAAAAGTGGTTTAAAATCATAGCCCCAGTTCCATCTGAATTGGTTCAGATGAGGCTGATCTCCAATGTGGGACATTGAGCAGAATAAGAATTAAATCCCACATTATTAGGAATGTTTGCTGTGTAAGAGCCCAGTGTGTGTTTAGTGTGATTGCAGATTAGCTATAGATGGGTTTTAAAAAGTGAAGGTACATTCAGGATACTCACAAATTATAACTTGCTTGATAACATTTATTATTGTGGATACCAGATTTTTAAACAGGTCGTCTTTTCTAGAAGGTCAAGCCTAGTCTTTTTTCTAGATGAATATACTATTTTGCTTTTCACTCATGGTATGTAGATATGTTGAATGTGCTTTCTGGGTAATGAATATAACTTGTGCAAATGTGTGGTGTCCTTGGCCAATGAGATTACTTCTGAGGAAGGGTAACCAAATGGAGGGAGCATCCATGCTTAGGAATGGTGAAGCTAGGAAGAAAGTTGAACCTGTCTGAGTATTCAAGCATTCATTGCTGCTGCTGAACAATGCAGAGATTTCCCAGAGATCCAGACCAACAATTGTTTGAGAAAATCTGTGTCAGTCACTAGTCCAGTGCACAGGCTGTCTGTTATTTATTATAAATACTTAATCTGTGTAGCCACTCTAGTAATAATTGGTACCAGTCAGGCCAGAAGCAGCTTATGGAGAAGTAGTTCTTCCCTCTATTGTCTGGGATTGGAAAAACTTAAAGAAACAACAATGGTATGTAGCAGTGCAAATTTAAATGATTTTCCTAGTTGGACCCATGATTTTGGAAGTTTCTTTCAGAATGCTATTCTTGGTTTTATTACATACATCATTGTCTTGGTATTGGAAAGTACTAAATGCATTGGGAAGTGTATTTGCTGGTAAATATTTTTAAAAATCTATGTCTAAAGCTGCCTTCCAATAGAAATTTTCTGTGGCAGAGTGAGATTAGATCTGACCTGCATGAGTACACTATCTTCTGGTTCACTTGATTCATCCAAGTTGAAGTCAACTATTTTTAAGGCTCCCTAAAGTGGGATTTGAGGGGAGAGACGTAGGATGAGCAGCCAATGTTTTGTCTATTTTCTACCTCAAATCTAATGTCTTTGCTGCCTCCTATGTCTTCAATTAGCATTCAGTACTTCCCTTCCACTTCTACTAAAGGTCCCCAAACCCACCTTTCATTGTGGATGTAAAGCTCGTTTTACAGATTTCTCACCCAGTTGATCTCCTTAATTTCTATTGTTAATCTATTGCAGAGTATCTGGGTGAGAATGAGTCCTTCCCTAGAACTAGAGGGCCATGTGGCAAATTAGAGACAAAATATTCAATAATGTGGTGATTGCTAGGGGGAGGGAGGAAGGGACTACATGGTAATGGATAAAACTACAATAAAGATTAAGTAAAAAATAGTAACTTAAATGTGGTAAAGTAATTCACCAGACAATATATGCCACTTCATGGTTTGTCTACAACTATTAGCACAGATCTAAATTTTGTGGTATTTTTTCCCCAGAAAGCTTGCTTATTTGGTGAGCTCTGTGTAATCTGAATATGGTCACCTGGAAACAGAACACTTGCTTGACATTCCCAGGGCTAAATTAAGGACATGTCAGTAATATTCCTAGAAATTAAAAAAAAAATTCATCCAATGAATTGTTCAGTATTGTGTAATTCTCTCTTTAGAAAAAAATTCTTATTGACAGCACCTCTGACACATAACCTGTTAACTGGCTTTTTTTAGAGGAACAAGCAAATTACTAGGCTTCATTTGGTGAAAATTTTTGATAATTTTGTTGCTATAATTTGAGAAAGTAAATATATTTACAATAAAGCTCTTCATGTTTTCTGGCCTACATTAATAATTAAAAGATGAATAAAAGCACTGTAGCAAAAATTTCCACACAAGTATAAATGTGTACAATTGAATCAATAAGGTTCATTAAACAATGTTCTCTGCAAGCAAGCTGACTGAAAGAGTTCCAAGTGGGTTTAAAAAAATCAATAAAAGGAGGGAAATGGAAAGAGATATTCCTGAAAATAGGTTTTGATCATCATTATCTGTTGCCTACTTTACCTTTTATAGTGGTGTGCTTCAATGGGAAGTCTGAGGAAGCAGGGATTCTTCACATCATTGTCTGCACTGTGGTCAGTACTAAATGGAAGGCCTGTGTTGTTCTAAACTTTAACCTTGAGTGACCTAATGATGCCCATCTAACTTGGAGGTTTTGAATTATTTTTCTTCATTGTCTTTCATCTTTCACATTTCATTTTTCTCTAAATTTGCCTTTTTTCTTTCATACTTTCCAGCTCCACAAGTACTTGTATTACTTAAAATTATTGTTAGTAAATTTTATTGTTTGTGTCAATTTGATAAAAACCATAATGAGTTTTATTGATTACATTATTGTTTTGTTATATATAGCAGAGAGGAATTTTTAATATCTGTTCAGAAAAGCCAAGTTGTAATTGTGGTCTTTAAAGGCCCAGTTACTAGATTGTTCCCTTAAATGTCATGCTTTCTGATACATTTAAACGTGGAATATTTTTATTAATATTTTATAACATAAGAATGCATTCTCTTTTTTCCCCAACTTATTTTCCAGTTTAAAATGGTAGACCTTTTTTCATTCTGACATAATACTGGCTTTAGCTGAGATATCTAAAAGCATATTACAAATAGTGTCACCTCCCACCTGCCCTCTTCTTTGGACACAGAGAAACAGACAGTCAGTAGCAGTCTGGTAGAAAGCCTGCCTAAGGCAGCCCTGGCTGGTGTGGCTCAGTGGATTCCGCACTGGCCTGTGACCCAAAGGGTTGCTGGTTCAATTCCCAGTCAGGGCACATTCATGGGTTACAGGCCAGGTCTCCAATAGGGGGCAGGTGAGTGGCAACAACACACTGATGTTTCTTTCTCTCTCTTTCTCCCTCCATTCCTTTCTCTCTCTAAAAGTAAATAAATCTTAAATTAAAAAAAAAAAAAGAAAGTCTGCCTAAGTCAGAGCTGGCAAAGGTATCTTAAAGGTGCATCTTGAGCATGATTTTTCTTATCTATAAAATTATGGTATGAGATCTCTAAAAATATAACTAGCCTGTAACAAGTTCTCTGATTCTGTGCTTTCCAGAGCTGTCTTCTGTCTTTGTGAATATATCCCACATATTTTTGTTCCAAACAGAGCAAACTGGAACCTTCTTTACATCACATATTATTATAGCCTCTTTAACAGGAATGCTCAATTTTCCCAATTGCTAGTGGTACATGCTGTGATTTCATTAAATGAGATGTAGTTGTCATTATCTATGTGCTTATACCTGCAGATGTTCAAACATCAAGTTACTAAAGGGTATTTAGATCTGGGTGATATGAAAAGCAAATGACAAGGGTCAGAAGTTGATTGCTGGCACTTCTGAATTTGCTTCACTGCCTTCCCCAGGAAAAAGAAGGCACATCTACCCCAGCAGTGTCCAAAGATATTTTTCAGCTTAAAGGTAGTGAATTGCAATAATGACTTTTCATTTCCCTTTTGGTTTCAGAAAAGGTTCTGATCTGAGGGGACCTTATCCATTGGGATAGATTACAAAGGAGTTCAGTGACCTCAATTTAGTCTACCCATTAGGATTAATTTTTATGAAGTCCTGCTGGAAGGAAGAAGGGAAGAGATCACCCTTGTATTAGTTTCCCAGGATTCTGTAACAAAGTACCCATGATTAGAGTAGCTTAAAACAACAAATATTTATTGTCTCTTAGTTCTAGAGTCCAGGAGTCTGAAATTAAGCTGTCAGCTGGCCACGATCCCTCTGACACCTATCAGGGGAAAATCTTTCCCATCTTCTTTCTAGCTCCTGCTGGTTTGCTGGCAATCATTAGCCTTCATTGGCTTGGGCTCTATAGCACTTTAATCCCTGCCTTAGTTGTCACATGGTAGGTATTCTGCCCTTGTCTGTCTGTATCTGTTCTGTTCTTTCTATAAAGTCATATTGGATTAGAGCCCAGTGTACTGACCTCATCTTAATTTGATTACAACTTAAAAGACCAGATTTCCAAATAAGATCAGATCTATAGGTACTGGACATTAAGACTTCAACATACCACTTTGGGAAACATAATCAACACATAATATTTCTGAAGCTTTTTTCCATGTCTGAGATACATAGAGTCTCTTGGTGTGGGGTTAAACCTGAAGATGAGCCATCTGAACAATTAAATTTGGAAAACAAGTCTCTGGTACAAGGAAAGATAACAAAGCCTTTTAAAGGACAGTACTTTGGGTACATTGAAAATCCGTGTCTCTATTTTTCTTTGGAACATTCAGACAATGTCAAGGGTAAATCACCACATTGGATATAGCTTACTCTAATGCCTTTTGATGCTTCTGACATGTTTTTAAAGCCCAAGATTCTTTTGTGCATAGAGGTTATTATGTTTCAGTTCTTTGTGTGGAAAATAACTGAACTGATGGTTTTTCAATAACACAGTTACTGGACCTTCCATATAGCAATTGCTATTTGGTATTTGCTCTCCTCTGATACATAGAAGGTGTTCTATGTACCATTTGTTGTATTTTGTTATTGTTGTTATAGTTATCCTATGTGGCTAGTTTAAGACTGTTTAGGGTATATGAAATACTTATGTTTTTGTTTCCCACCCCACACAGTACGGACATTTTGTGTGTGTGTGCAGAATGAGGTCTTGTCATTGAGGTAAGAAGTTGTACCCTGGAGAGCACTTTGTCCTTTACCAGGTCTGGAGGGAGGGTTATAGGAAGGGGCCAATTAAGAGTGATGTATATCTTGTGATTGTCCCAGCTTACTAGATGTGGGCTTTTACTCTGTGTGTGTGCTCCTGTGAAGTTAGATATAATCTGTGTTAGTGATATGAGCTGTCATGGATTCGTCCACACCCAGAGCAGTCTGATGGGCAGGTGGGCAACTTGCTTTGTCTTGCCTTCCTGGGTGAAGTGTAAGGCCAAAGAGAATCCATTGAATACTGAGGGCCCGTAACCATGCCCCCCTCCCCCCCCCCAAAATTAATAGACAGTACTGCCTAACTCCATGCTTCATTCTCTGAACTTTTTGAAAATACCAACTTAATTCTTGCAGGGACTCTCAATTATGAAAATCTCGGAGCAAGATTTAAGGTGAAGATATCTTAAGATTCTTTCACCTAATAGCACACTGTATTTTTTGCAAGGGCACTGTTTTTGGTATTGATTCTTTAGTGCTTAGCAGTTGGAAGCCAACTGACAGACATTTTTAAAAAAATGGCAGGGGGTTGATTGGGCATTCATCCTTATTTGGTAAATGTGCTTTAATGACTTGGTAGAAAATAAAACTAATGCTATGAGAATGGAAGTATAGTTGACCCTTAAACAGTGTGAGAGTTAGGGGCACCAACCCCTATGCAGCCTAAAAATCTGCATATTAAGTTTTGACTCCCCCCAAACTTAACTACTAATAGTTTACTGTTTTCTGGAAGCATTACCCATAACATAAATAGTTGATTAATAAATATTATATATGCTATATGTATTATATATTCTGTTCTTACAATAAAGTTAAATAAAATGTTATAAAAATCAAGGAGGAGAAAAGACATTTACAGTATTATATGTATTTGTTGAAAAAATATCTGCATGTAAGTGGACTTGAATAGTTCAAATCCATGCTATTCAAGGGACAACTGTATATTCTTAGAGGCTTAAATCATCATATGTCAATTTCAAATAGTCTTGGTAGTGAGGATTTGAGGGAACATACTTATGAACAAACACAGTGAAATATGGGCTTAATGTGTCTTCTGTTGTTGGATGCTTAATCACAAAGAGTAAAAAAGACAAAATACAAAGAGAATTTTGAGCCATCAAAATTGTCCATCAAACAAGAGTGGGTCCCTGGAGTTCATCTTATTTGTCACATGTCTCCAGGCAGATCTGCCATTGGCTGTGCGAGACTGTGCAAAATCCAACCCTGCAAATATGCTGTTTTTTAGGGTTAGCTGAGAAGGTGCAGGAATAAGAGGGTATCAGGCTGAACTGGTGGTATTATAAACCTCTCAAATTATAGTCACATCACAGATTCTGATAAGATTTGAAATGAATTCTTATGCTGTTAGTATTGATTTTAATTTTCTTTCCCTTTTCCTTCTCTGCTTGGGATAAAATGTTAATTAACTCTCACCTGTGAAACTTGTGTGACTCACATTGCTTGTTTAATTTAGATTATGAGCCCATGAGCCAGGCTCCTTTTGTTTCCCTGCAGTGTGAGGGGCCCCAATAACAGAAATGCTTATTATTATTATGTTTTATAATAATCATGATGTTCTACTAAAATATTATGCTGATTGCATTTACTCACATATGATAGCTTTAGTCCTTTCAACTTGAAAATGTTTTGTTTTGCTTTAAGCAGGTTAGACAGCGGTTTTATAAGGAAGACTAAGCTAGTTACTCACTTGAAATGTAGTTTAAATGCATTTTTGAATTGTGTTGGTTATTCTTTTTTTTAACTTTTTTTTTAAAGATTTTATTTATTTATTTTTAGGGAGGGAAGGGGGGGAGAGAGAGAGAGAGAGAGAGAGAGAGAGAGAGAGAGAGAGAGAGGGAGGGAGGGAGAGAAACATTAATGTGTTAATGTGTGGTTGCTGGGGGTTATGGCCTGCAACCCAGGAATGTACCCTGGCTGGGAATCAAACCTGGGGCACTTTGGTTCCCAGCCCACGCTCAATCCACTGAGCTATGCCAGCCAAGGCTGTGTTGGTTATTCTGAGCCAAAAGCAGCTATACCTTCAGTGTAAAGTATGTTTTAATTATTTTCAATCTCTTCTTACTCCAGAATGGAAAAGTGGACTTTTTTCTCAAATTATTCCCAAAGAAAGAAAGAAGGTAGAACTGGAACCAGGGGCAAAAAGGTTTGACTGAGGAAAGGGGTTATGATTCGGTGAAAATAGGTGGCTATGATATTCTGCTTAGAAATATCTTCAGTGGGAACTATTGAAAAATTCTAATCTCTGTTATTTACTGTAGAAGGCTCCATCTGTTGAAAGTGACAGAAAACTGAAGAACATATATCAGAATAATTCAGGTCAAAAAAAACATTCCATGTGAACTATATCAACAGAGAAAACCTCGTTAATTAATGCTGACTTGGAAAGGCCAGCCATATTAGTGAAATTTAAATTAAAGTAATCTCTAACGTAGTCCAAATTGATGTAATTACTCAAGGCCATCACCTAGAACTTGGCAGGGGTTCTGGGTAGTGGGGAGGAACTCAGGCAGGAGCTGGGCTAGCTTGGTGGGTCTGTGTTCATCATAGATGGTTACTTGTTTTATTCTTTCAGTGGGCATTTATTGCACAATTAATACGTAATTGGCTTTGTGCTAAGAACTGGGCACATGCAGATGAGTAAGATATTGCTTTCTGCTCTCAAGGATGATACATGCCATAAAGAAAGACTTAAGAAGCTACTATTAAAAGGCCAGTGGTAGGTTACAGGATATCACAGAAATATTGAGAATAGTTAGCTAGACTAGCCCAGGAGCTAGAGAATGTTGCCTGGTGTAGGTGATGCCTGAGTTGAATCCTGCACAATGAGGTGAGGATGAGGACACAGTGTGAACAAAGACACTGAGGTCAGAGATAGTACAAGCATTATGCTAAGTGAAATAAGCCAGATGGTGAAAGACAAATACCATATGATCTCACCTATAAGTGGAACCTAATCAACAAAACACACAAGCAAGCAAAGTAGAACCAGAGACATTGAAATAAAGAACAAACTGACAGTAACCAGAGGGGAGGAGGGAAGGGGTAATGGGAAAGAAGGGGAAGTATCATCAAGGAACATGTATAAAGGACCCATGGACAAAGCCAAAGGGGGGTAGGATTGAGGGTGAGAGGTGGGAGAAAACATATATAAAGAAAGGAATAGTATAGGCATAACAGGAAGTCATAAGCAGTTATTGTACTACACAGAGCTGGGGGCGGGGGCAGTGATGGTGAGACTAGGCAGTGGACATAGACTAGATTGGAAGTTATGTTAAGGAGTTTAGGCTCTTCCTGTGGGTGATATGGTGTTACTGAAGGGTTTTAAGTAAGGATGTGATAGAGTCAGTTTGGTGTTATACAAAGATCTCTGGGGGATAGTTTCTTGAATAGAGGATGGATTTGAAGGATTTGAAGGTGGAACAAGTCCAGAGGCATGCAGGTCAGTTAGGAGACTTTATCAACTTTATCCAGACAAAAAAAAAAAAGAGGAAAAGCAATATAATCTCAATAAAGATAGCAGCCCTTGGAGATTAACTGGATGCAGATTCTGAGGGCAATGGAGGAATATAGAATGAATCTCAGATTCCTTGTTTGGACATCTAATGGATTGCTGGCATTAACAACTGAAATTGAGAACAAAAGTGGAGGATCAGGGTGATGGGTGAAGGTGAAGAAATGCCTAATTTGATATGCTGTGAGATATATACAGGTGCTCTAGTACAAGGCATGCCTTGGAGATACCACCTTCCTCTCCTTCTCTTTTCCTCTTTGTTGCTTCACTGCAGAAGTGTTTAATGTGGTCAACTATAGTAATGGACTTGGAAGTCATTAGCATATGGGTGGTAGATGAAATTATAAGAGTGGAAGAGAATTCCCCCATGGGTAGAGGGGATCCTCAAGAGTGTGGTAAGGACCCCAGAGGGTGGAGACTCCCAGAGCAGGAGCAGAGGGGATATCCCCTTAAAGAGTGGGTGGTTACTTAAGAAGGGACCCAGTGCAGAAAAAGAGACTTGTTTGATATACAAAGTTCAATTTTTGGTCACTAAAACAAAGGTTTACTCATTTCTTCCATCAGATAGAGACTAGTATTTTGGGGCCACTTGCCATTTGCTTTCTTTTATAGTCATCTTTAAGATATTAACTTTTACAGGTTGATTCTACTTTAATCAAAACATTGGCTTCTATGGGGTGATGGGGAAAGAACAGAGTATTCCATGCATGTTTTTCTAAGACTCCCCTTATTAAGAATATTTTATGTGCCAATTTATTTTTCAAAATGATGACATGAACAAGGTGTTACAAAAATCTTTTAGTTGATGAAAAAAACATAAGTTTTTGATGGGTTATTGTTAAGATGTTTGAAAATCACTTTTTGTCTAGCATATATGAATTAAATGTTTCCAGTGTTGATCACATTTACATTAGACATATGCCTTCTTCATTAATAATGTTAGGAAAAATGTTTACCTATGCCTACTTGAATTATTCCACATGCCACATTTGCAGAATATGAGTTAAGAGGTTTTACTATAATTTAGTCAAAAGACTAGTGTTTTAATCTGCATTAAGTAGATACTCATTTAGATTTTCTGCTTTATATTAGCATATATAATTATATTTGAAGTATATATAGAGTAAAAACAAATTTAGGGAATGTTGGATATTGTGGAACATTGAATTTTCTGTTTGTGCCATGTTCTGCCACTTTCTTATTGAATGACATCAGGCAAAGTAGATCATTTCTTTGGGCCTCAGCTTTCTCATATGGACCAAATCAGTGGCTTTTGTGGTTGTTATGATTATTATTTTTGATTGAATGACTAAAGCTGAGAGAGAGGCTCAGGTTTGAGTTGGAATGTAACTGTGTGCCAAGGAACTCACCAGGACCGTATGTAACTAGCTAAAGAAAGGCAGAAACCTCTCTCCACCTTCTGCTCCCACTGCTCTCACTGAGATTCTTTTTTTAAAAGTATAAACATTATTTTAATTTTATGAAAATGCTAAACATTTATATCAATTTTGGTCATTTTTAAATTATTATTCTATTACAGTTGTCCCAATTTTTCCCCCTTTGCCCTCTGCCCATCCCACCCCCTACTCCCACAGTCAATTCCCACACTTGTCCATGTCTGTGGGTCGTTCATACCAGTCACTCAGATTCTAGATCATGTTCCACGCACCTCCATTATACAGAATACTTTAAAAAGATGTGTGATTGTATTGAAAATATGTTGTCCATTTTTCTCCAAATTTTATTTTATAGAACATTGATTAGTGGTACTTAACGAAAGGAGTAAGAGGTTAGATAAGTCTTGAGGAATATTACCTACCTAATCCCTTCCTTAGAAATTTCTAGTGCATCTCACATTTTCCTGGAAGTTTTCCTATAAACAAATGTTTTTTTTTAATCTGGTGTAGTTCTTAAATGAATTTATTAGATTCAGTCTTCAAGTGCTGAATTCTGATTAAAGGTGAATTTCTACTTCCCCCATTAAGCCAATTCTTCTTGTCCTTTATTATTTAAAGCACATGTACTGACCGTATTTTTTGGACTGTAAGACATACTTCCTCCCTGCAAATTTGGGAGGAATAATGGTTGTTAATGCTGCTGTTGAGTTCTGTTTACATTTACATTGGTGAAATATTATGTTATTTATGTTATTAAATATTTTACCACATTTTTTGCTTCAAAAGTTTTTTCCTATCTTCCTCCTCTAAAACCTAGATGTGTCTTATGGTCCAAAAAATATGGTAATATTTGTTGGGTGAATCAGGTGTTTCCCAATAGTTTATTTTTAAAAAATAAACAGATGATAGAATGGTCACTGAATAATTAAAGTTGCAACATGAAAAATTGCTTAGCAAAAGTCAGAGTTTAAAACCTTAAGATATTTTTTGTCCCTTTCTGTGCATTTATGTTTTTTCATATTGCACGACCATACTTTGTTTTATTCCTGTTTTGTAAATATGTGATTTGCTTTGGAAAGTAATATCATCAGTACTCATTGGATCATATCTGGTTACCATGAAAATTAAGAGCATCATAACTATCTTTAAGTGGCTTATAGCTGGTCAGAAATAAAGTGGCTGTAGAAATAATAGCACAGAGCAGCAACCACTTCTCATACAGAAATTTCTAATTTGTGGAAGCTGAGTTTGACTCAGGAGACAAAAGATATGCCTTATTTGTAAGAGTCTTGTTTCCCAATCCTTCCCTAGTCTCAGGGAGAGGAGCATGACTTTGGTTGACACTGTTAGCTCTCTCAAGCCCTCTTTTTGGGACACCTCACAGCAGGAGGTTAATAATGTCACTATTTGGTATTCCTGAGGTCCGTATTCTTTAGATTGGCAGTGATTATAAAGGCCCCGTCAGCCATGTTCTGATTCCTTAACATTCAGTCATTTCAGGGAAGCAGGGTTCTTTACAGTCATCTTATCTGGCTCAGAGTGATTGGCTGATGGTTGCTTAATCAATGGGAATGAGAACCTATTTGGCTTTCTCATAATTAAAAATTAAAATGCTTCTATCTCTCCTTCTAAACACCAGTCAGAAAACTATTAGTTTATCCTTTACTGCCAAGGTCAAATGCTTTAGCATTACAACTTAATAGTGAAGGGAGCTGGGACAAATATCCCATATAATAGCATTTGAGTTCTTGATATGCAAGAGAATGCTAGCTATGTTGTGTCAACCCCCAGAGTAATCAGTGGAGGCAGTTGTGCTCCCTCCTTCCCCTCCTCCCAGTGGTTCTATGTCATCATGATGAGAACAACAGATAATTTTTTCCTCTGCAGGTATCATACATGTTGCATTTATAGCAAGATGAAGCAGGGTAACTAATTTAAGAGTGTATTTCTTGCATAGATTTAAATAGGACCTATTTGTGAGAAGGAGGAGGAAGGCCATGGAAAGGGAAATGGAATCATGATATTTGTATTTTTCTGACTACCTTATTTCATTTAGCATAATACTCTCCAGATTCATCCATGCTGTCACACAAGGTAACATTTCCTTCTTTTTTTTTAACCAAATAGTATTCCATGAATCTAATTAACAAAATTAACAAACAAAATAGAAAAGACCCATTGATACAGAGAACAGACTGACATCTATCAGAGGGGAGGGTGGTTGGGGGGCTGGGTGAAAAAAGTGAAGGGATTAAGCCAAAAAAAAAAAAAACCAACAAAAAACCTCATAAATGGTGATTACCAGAGGCAAAGGGGAGTGGTGGAGGTAGAAGAGGGTAAACAGGGGATAAATGGTTGTGGAGGGAGATGATATACAGATGATATAGGATTGTACACTTGAATCCTATATAATTTTATTAACCAATGGTCCCCCATAAATTCAATAAAAATTAAAAACAGTAATCAAAACAGCAAAGTACTGGTATAAAAACAGACACATAAATCAATGGAACAGAATAGAGCTCCCAGAAATAAACCCATGCCTTTATAGTCAATTAATATTTGACAGAGGAAGCAAGCACATACAATGGGCTAAAGACAGTTTATTCAATAATTGATATTGGGAAAATTGGATATGTATGTGCAGAAAAATGAAACTAGACCACCTTCTTACACCATACAGAAGAATAAATTCAAAATCGATTAAAGACAAATATGTAGTGGCGGGAAAATGGAGACAACTATATTGGAACATTAATAAAAATGATTAAAAAGAAAAGACTTAAATGTTAGGCCCAAATCCATAAAAATCCTAGAAAAAATAGTCATTAAATCTGAAACATTGCTTGTAGCAATATTTTTTCTGATATATCTCTTAGGCAAAGGGAAACAATAAGCAAATGGGACCATATCAAACTAAAAAGTTTTTGCCCAAAAAGGAAACCATCAACAAAATAAAAAGACAACCCACTGAATGCGAGAACTTATTTGCTGATACATCTAAAAAGGGGTTAATATCCAACATTTATGAAGAACTTATATAACTCAACACCAAAAAAACAAACTCCTATAAAAAGTCAATCCAATTAAAAATTGGGCAAAGGACCTGAATAGAGACTTCTCACAAGAGGAATTACAGATGGCTAGTAGACATATGAAAAGATGATCAACATCAATAATCATCAGAGAAATGCAAACTAAAGCCACAATGTGATATCACGTCACACCTGTCAGAATGGCTATCACCAATAAATCAACAAACAACAAGTGCTTTTCAGGATGTAGAGAAAGGGGAACACTTTTGCACTGTTGATGATAATGCAGATTGATTCAGTCAACTGTGGAAAGCAATATAGAGGTATATCAAAAAATTAAAAATGGAACTGCCTCATGACTCAGCAATTTCACTTCTGGGAATTTATCCAAAGAAATCTGAAATACTAATTCAAAAAATATAAGCACCCCTATGTCCATTGTAGCATTACTTACAATTGCCAAGATTTGGAAGCAGCCCATTGTCCAACAGTAGATGAGTGTGTTACAGAACAGACCCCAGAGTACAGAATGATATACTATTGCCAAATGGACCAACCCCTGTGCTCCAGGGGTCCCCGACCCCGTACTAGGTTCGCCTTGCCCACCACCAGGGAAAGATGTCTGTCAATTCCAGAGACTGGTGAAAAGGAAAGAGATTATTTATTTAAAGAGTTATATAAACTTAAAAGTAATAACTTAATATCTTCATTGAGATCCACAGTCCTTTAGAATACCCACAAATGCACAATCCTTCCTTTCCCTTCTGCCGAGTCCAGGGTACCGTGTCTCAGACAAAGAAATAGAAGTCTGTGGCTCTTCTCTGCCCAAGCCACGTGGTCCCAAAGAGACATGGCATGGCTGGCTGCTGAGCCTAGGTTTAAATCCCAGCACCAATCTTCCTCTGCTGTACCATTTCCAGCTCCTCCCACAATTCGCCACAGCTGCCAGCCTTCCTGTATTTTTCCAGCTTTACTGGGCTGCCATAATAAGTCCAGGAAGGTGTGGCCCTGTGGTGTGGAGCCAATCATCTCCAAGCTCTTACACAGGTTCTGTAACCTGGGGGAGTTGCCTCCCAGTTATGTCATGGGTTGAAGTCACTCCCATCCCCCTGGCTCAAAGCATGACCAAAGCTATTTAAAATATCTATGAAACCAGTTAAATGTTATAGATATGTTAAATGACTGTTGTAGAGGTTATCTGCAAAACTGTTGCTATTCAAAATAACTCTCAATGGCTCTGGTCCACGCGTCCCATCCCCCAGCTCAGACTTATAGGGGGTAAGGACATCTTATATACATGTATTTTTCTAATATTTCCTGGACACCAAGTTCTGGACCCCATTACAAATCCCTATTTGGGGTCCCCCCTTGGCTGCACCCTGTTATAAGTAGATAAAACAAATGCCCTGGCTGGTGTGGCTCAGTGGATTGAGCACGGCCTGTGAACCAAAGGGTCACCAGTTCAATTCTCAGTCATCACACATGCCTGGGTTGCGGGCCAGGCCCACAGTGGGGTGTGTGTGAGGTGCAACAGCACATTAGCATTCCTTTCCCTCTCTTTCTCCCTTCCTTCCCCTCTCTCTGAAAATAAATAAGTTTTTTAAAAAGGTTTGGGAATTTACACAATGGAATACTACTTGGCCATAAAAAAGAAGAAAAGTTTACTCTTTGATGGACCTGGAGAATATTAAGCTAAGTGGAATAAACCAGTCAGAGAAAGGCAAATACCATGTAATTTCATTCTTATGTGGAATCTAATGAACAAACTGAACTAACAAGTGAAATAGAGACTGACTCATAGATAGAGAACAGGATGACAGCTAGTCAGGAGTTGGGGGTGGGGAGAAGTAAGGGGGTGGAGGGATTGAGCAAAAAAGAAAAAGGACTCATGGATGTGGACAACAGAGTTGTGATTGCGGGGTGGATGAAGGTATAAGGGAGATAAATAGTAATGGAAAAAATACAATAAAATAAATTAAAAACAAACAGAAAACAAGAAAAAAGAAAGGGAGGTGGAGAGAAAGACAGAGTCTTCTTTTGAAGAAGGTTGAATTAGATACACATGAATTAGAAACCATGCAGAATCTTTAAGTTCATTTTAGTTTCAGTTGGATTTCTTCCAAAATCTATTATTGGGGTTATAATACAAAGGCAAACTTGACTGGTTTTTGTTTAATCTTTACGTATGCATTTGGCATTTATTAAGTTCCTATTATTTTGCTAGTCAGGGGAGATACTCAAATAAATAAAATATTTCTTTTTCTCAGCTACAGAAAAATAGATTATTTCATCAATGTGGTACAGTCTTGCTGCCAAGGAGGGAGGGAGGCATAGGTGCTCTGGGAGTTCTCTCTTCTCTTCTTTCCTTCCATTGAGTTGGAGGTATTGATGAAACAGAGATGTCAAAAGGAGGACAAAAGGATAAACAAAGTATCCAACATATAAGGGGCAGAATACATAGAAGAGAGAGCAGGCCTATTTGGACTCAGCATTCATGGTCCTGGGGGGGGATAGATATGCCATTTCTCTTTGTGCAGAAGTGTGTGTTACCTTCATGCATGGGAAGTCCTTTGTATATATTTGATTTATTTAGTTGAAAAGAACTGGTGGAGAGGCAAAATAGACACTTCCATTTGGTCAGTAGCAAAAGAGCATGAAAAATGAATCCCTAGAATCTTTTCCTGGTGTTCACAGCATTATTTAAAACACTTAATGTGATGTCATGTATGATTTATTCTGTGGAGGTGTTTTTATACTGTGCTTGAAGTAGATAGGTATTAAGAATGTAATGTATTATGTAGTTGCAAATATAAAAACTGCTTAGTGATGTGAAGAGATAAGGTATACTACTGATCGGATAGTCTAGAATAACTATTTTCAGTGGCAAAGCTTATATTTGGACATTTTTATCCCAAAGAAATGTTTAGGAGTCTAATTTCCCTTTTTTCTACTTGTAGCTGTAGGGTTTGGTCCAACTCCTCTTTCTTTCATATATGTATATAATCTGTCCTGAAGGTATTCAGCAATTCACTATTAAAAATAGAGACATTTGTTGAAGAAGATACAAGATACAAGAAACGTTGTACACAGAGCAATGACGTCTCAGCCCCCTTCAAAGTAGGCACCTTGAGGCCTCATACAGTTCTCCTAATGACTGTCAGCTGCCCCATCAGGGGCACCATCGATGCCCCTGAATCTCATTGACAGTCTGAAATCTCTTCCTTTTCGAAGGAGATTTTAGTTTTGGGAAAAGCCAGAATTTGCAGGATGCCTAATCTAGGCTGTAGGGAGACTGAGTTACCTGGGTGTTTAGATGTTTCACCAAAAACCTCTGCATGAAACATGATGCATGAGCGGGTGCATTGTTGTGTTGAGCTGCCAATCACCAGTTGCCCATAGCTGGGGCCTTCTGAATCATCTGAATAGTTTCCACAGAGGAATGTTCAAGCTTAATGCAAAATTTGATGCAGATTCGTGCTCTACTTGCTCAGTCATTTTGAATGCAATGGCCACATAGTACACATGCTCACTCAGCGGGCATCTGCCACCCCCACTAACTAGTACAGTGAAGTCATCATTGTTAACACATGTGCATTCCAGTCCACTCTTCTTGGCTGCCAGGTTAACACTGATGTTGTGCAAACCATTCTCATTATGTTAATGATGGCTGGACTTTTTCTGGACAGACCTTGTGTGTGTTTTCCTTTCCTTTTTCCTTCCTCCCTCCCTTCCTCCCTCTCTTCCTTCCTTCCTCCCTTTTTCTTCCTTCCTTTTTCTTTTTTTTCCTGTCTTTTAATTTTCTTCCAGGCATTTGTATATATGTATAAAGTGGGTGGCATCACCAATCTGAAGGAGAGTAACACTTGGACAGAATGCATTGGTTCCCATTTACAGCCATGATATCAACTCATTTCTAATTTTGAGTATTTTTCATGACTGTCACTTTGTCTTGGGCTTTCCCTTTTTACAAAAGTGTGTTAATGCATTTGTACTCACAGAGTACTTTCTTAGTTGAAATGAATATAAGATCAAGAATTTAAAGTGCTTGTGGGAATAACAGATAGAGTCAGCTGTCTTCCAATTTTTGACATGTAGTTGAAATCTGTGGTGATGTCATTTGAAAACAATCCTACCAGGTAGAATGCAGAGCACTTGCATGGCTCCTGAGTAATTTTTAGAAAGGGAAAGCATTTAAATGAGAATCCCAGGTTTGCTTTTATAGACAGTGGTTTCAATCATGCTCTAGGCTTAAGTGGCAGGAAATAAGTTAGAGAAAGTAGAGTGCCCCATCAAGAAGTAACTTCACACCTGCTAGACCTCTGGTGCCTAATGTGGCTTTCCAAGAGAGGCTGTCAAGATGTTTAAGTATAAAAAGCAATAAAACTTATCTGAGCTGCTGTTTGACAGGTCCAGGCTCTCAGTCAGCCGAGGTTGAGGCTAAGGGCTATGTTTAGGGTCTTCTGATGAGTGACAGAGCTTCAGAACCTTGAATGTTTCTTCAGATGGTGGGACAGTTTTGAGAAGGCTGGAAACTCAGTTACTGTTGAAAACCTCTTTTGGCTCCTTGATGTTTTTAAAGTCCTGCTTTGTAATGATGTAATTCTTCTCAACAGGTTTAGTGTATCTTTTAAGTTTCCTCATAGAGATTCAGATGAATATTGTCATCTTTGTGTGAAACTGAGGGTATCATGTTGAGAGTATTTCACATTCAGATATAGGATTTGCACTCATCCTTATTGCATTTAGCATTTGGGTCAATGTTGTCCAATATTTTGGAATCTCAGGGTTTAAAGAAAATTCAGTGGAAGGTGGCTGGCTTCATAACATGGTAGCTTTGTAATCTTGAATAAATTACCTAGCTTTTCTTCTTTACCCTTAGAGTAAGAATAAGAGCAATAAGAGGGATATTACCCACCTCATTGGTTGGTTTTTTAATAAGATATGTAAAAAGCTGTTCATAGGGTTTGGCATTTAGGATACACCAAGAAACATTATCTACCCTCATCATTAAACTTGTAGGTGGAATCACTAAAATTATACTATTAATATATATTCTGCTCTTACCAGGAGAGTGGGCACAAAACTACCTCATATATTTTTATTTCACTTCTTGATATGTGTATATTCTATCCAATACTCTCTGCCTTTGGCTTACTGATAAATAAGAAAGACCTGAATGGAAAATAAACTATGGTTACCCTCTCTTTTCCTTTCTTCATGTCATTTTCAGCAATAATGTTGGCTAACATTTAGAACAGCATTCAAAGGCCAGCTGTAGCTGGAATGGGAGTAAAAGGGAGAAAACTGTATTGAACAATGATTAAAATAAAAAAATAGAAGAAAAGGCCAATTGTATAATATTATATGTCAGTTATATTTTAATTTTAAAAAGGGAGGCATTAAGAGGGCTTCTACATGTGCAAAAACTTTTGCTAAAGCGTAGAGGATTGGAAGTACAGACTCATTAGGTTCAGGGGGCAGCTATAGTCCAGGGTGGCTTAAGAAGAGAGAACATGGTAATTTTATAGAATATTTACTTTGTATTGCATGAAAATTATGGAATAAGGTCATTACTTCCTTATCTCATCTTTATTGCATAGGGTCTATAAATCTGTAAACATTGTCCTGAGAGAATCATCATATTTATATATGTGATTTTTCAATAGTAATGTAAGTAATTTATATCAACTTTACACAATTTCCCCCCAAATGAAACACTATTAATTCTCTGTTTGCTTTTGGAATGATTACAGTTAGAAATATAAATCTTGAATTTTTTTCAAATATATCTGCTCGAAGAAAGCAGTAGGTAAAAATACTGTAGGTTTTTTTCTTTATATGTGAAAACTCCAGTGAATTAAAATATGTTCTGCTTGTCACATATCAGAGATAGTATATGAGTTCTGATAGCCTTTCCCAGAAACCTGAAACAGGCAGTTAGAATTGGGCAAGAGACTTATGCATTTGGGCTAGGGCTTGGGAGGTAGTATGGTCTATTAGGTCCACAGTCTAAGGGTCTATAAAGTTCTTTCACGATTCTGACTTGTCTCTCAGAGTTCTGGCTGCTCTATTTCAAGTTCCAAGGCTGTCCATACCTGGTAAGCTGCATTTGGGTCCTTTGATGGTTGCTACTTTGAATTCCTTATGTTGAGGTGAAGGCTTAAATCAGGTGTCTTTTCTATGGATGTCTTAGGACTTGGTGCCTAGTTTCTTCTCTTTTTACCTGTGATTTTCTCCTTATCTCACAGCTTCCCAGCCAATGTATTATGACCATTGGCTTGGGAGGGGTTCAGAGGGAACCTGAATGCTCATCCAGTGCATTGAATGGCTCCAGCTCCCAGGCAGAGAGGTGGGCTGGGGAAAGGTGAAGTTGTAGAAACCAAAGCCCACACATAGCCTTGCACATGTAAGTGCTGATGCATGTGGGTGCATGTGTATGTCAATGATTAGGGCTTCTCTGTGCACCTGTGGGTAGGTGTGGAACACTGCAACTCAGTGGAAAGCGTAAATACCCAGTTATCACTGCTGATGAATATCTCATTTCTAGTAGGCAGTATAAGAGCCTTAGAAATCTTGGTGAAAGCCATTTTTTGGGAGACTGACTAGCTGCAGATCTTCATGGAAGGGTGGCCAGTGGGAATGTAAATGCTAATTGTTTTACATCTAGATCAGCTTGGAATTAGACCCTGAGCCTTCAGAGAGAGGTGGAGGAGAGTAGTTGTGGGAAAAAGAAATCAGCAGCTAACAATAATATTTTCCTATGCATGAAATATTTCTCCATGAATTTATTATAGCCATCATAAATGATCTTGACATGGTTTTAAAGTTTCTCCATAGAAGTCTTATACATTTTGAAGTTAATTTAATTATATTTTTGTTTTATTGTGGCTGTTAAGCTCATTTTCTCATATGTATATTTAAAGATTTTAATTTTTTAATTTTAGAGAGAAGGGAAGTGAGGGAGAAAGAAAGGGAGAGAAACATTGATATGAGAGAGAAACATTGATTGCTTGCCTCTCACATGTGCCCCAAACGTGGACCTCACCCTTAACCCAGGATTTTGTCCTGACCAAGAATTGAACTGGTGGCCTTTTGCTTTGTGGGTGATGCCCCCAACTGAGCCATGCTGGTCAGGGCATTCTTTTATATTTTCTATTTGGTTGTTAGAACTGTGTTGTGGATTTTTATAAGAAGGTCTTGATTTAACTATCTTGCTCACATTTCTTACTATTTTTCTATTTTAAAATCTATTTATGTATTGATATTGTTCTTTTTTATCTATTAGTTTTGTTTTTTTGTATTGATAATCAGATTTTCTTTTTTTCAGGAATGCATGTATACTCTATTATATAACATGTAATCTATAACTCTTTTCTTTATGTTTTATTGTTTAAGCTATTACAGTTGTCCCCACTTTTTTTACATTGCCCAGCTCCACCCAGCCACTGTCCCCCACCCCAGGCCATCACCACATCATTGTCCACAATCCATGGATCATGCATATATGTTCTTTGGCTAATTCCTTCACCCATTTCCCCCTTCCCTCTCCTCTCCAACATCTGTCAGTCTGTTCTATGTATCTATGCCTCTGTTTCTATTTTGTTTGATAGTTTATTTTTCTCTTTAGATTCCACATATAGGTAAGGTCATATGATATTTCTCTTTTCCTGACTGGCTTATTTCACTTAGCATAATAATCTCTAGGTCCATTCATGCTATTGCAAAAGGTAAGAGTTTCTTCTCTCTTATGGCCCTGAGGTGTATTCCATTGTGTAAATGTACCACAGCTATTTTTTATGTACTCATCTACTGATGGGTACTTGGGCTGTTTCCAGATCTTGGCTATTGTAAATCATGCTACTATGACCATAGGGGTGCATATATTTTTTCAAATTGGTGTTTCAGATTTCTTAAGATATAGTCCCAGAAGTGGGATTGCTGGGTCAAAAGGTAGGTCAATTTTTAATATTCTGAGGTCTGATTTTCTGTTTATCTATTGATTGTGTTAATTTTTCTGTGTTGATAATTGTACTTTCTGCTAATCCATTTTTTTCTCTTCTCCTTCAATCATTCTGCTTCTGATTTGCTTTTCTTATTGTATAGTGTTGGCCTGAAGTAGTGATAGCAGGTAACATTATCTGCCTAAAGTTTTTCTCTTATGGTACTTGCTGTAGATTTTTGTACATAATGCTTTTCTTGTTAAGTTAGCCTCATTTTCAGTGGTCTGAAAATTTTAACATGAACTATGATTACACTCTTTCAAATATTATTTCTGCATTTACTGAGATAATCATGTGATTTTATGATTTAATTTATTGATGCGGTGGGTTATTTAATAGATTTTGTGATGTCAAGCTATGCTTGAATTATTAGGATATTTATTCTCCAGACATATGAAGTATCTGAATATTGCAATAAATTATCTGATTATGACTTCTTTTTTCCCTTCTCTACCTCTTCCTTCTCCTCTATTATTATTTTAATACTCTTGTTAGGTTTGATTGGTTAATGTTTGCTTTAAGATATTTCCATCTATGTTGATTAGTGGAATTTGTTGTATTGTCTTGATCAGGTTTTATAATTAAGCTAGCATTGTTCTCATTCTATATGTTAGGCATCTTCTTTTCTTTTCATGTATTTTAACAGCTTACATAAGGTAGGAATTTTCTGTTCATTGAAAGTACAGCTCACTGGCAAAATGATCTGGGCCTGATCTTTTTTGCTGTGGAAATTTTTTAAAATTATCATTATTGCAAATTTTATATTTTATACTTTTTTATTTAAAGTTTCTACCTTATCTTAAACTATTTTGACATTTATGTCAATAATGTTTGACAGTTATTCTTCTCTCATTTAGATTTTTTATTTGTAGTTTTTTGTGTCCTTTTTAAAGATTTTATTTATTTTTTTAGAGAGAGGGGAAGGGAAGCAGAAAGAGTGGGAGAAAAACACATGAATTGGTTGCCTCTTGCATTATGCAAACCAGAGACCTGGCCTGCAGTCCATGCTTGTGCATGCATTAGGATTCAAACTTGTGACCTTTCAGTTTGCTGTACAACACCCAGCCTACTGAACTATACCAGTCAGGGCTATTTCTGTCTTTTCCTCCCTCCCTCCCTCCCTCCCTCCCTCCCTCCCTCCCTCCCTCCCTCCCTCCCTCCCTCCCTCCCTCCCTCCTTCCTTCCTTCCTTCCTTCCTTCCTTCCTTCCTTCCTTCCTTCCCTCCATTTCTCCCTCCCCTCCCCTCCCCCCTCCCCTCCCCTCCTTCCTTTCTTCTTTTCTTTTTTCCTGAGGTATAATTGACATATAACATTGCATTAATTTCAGGTGTACAGTGTAATGATTCAGTATTTGTATATGCTATGAAATAATCACCACAGTAAGTCTAGTTAACATCATCACAATGTGTAGTTGCAACATTTATTTTCTTGTGATTAAAAATTTTTAAGATCTCTCTCAGCAACTTTCAAATATACGATACAATGCTATTAATTATAGTAACCTCGTGGTATATCTCCATGACTTATTTGTTTTACAACTAGGAAATTGTACCTTTGGAATCCTTTCACCAATTTTGCCCCCCACCCCTGTTCTTTTTGTTGTTGTTAATGTGCACCATTTTTTTTTTTAAAAGGACCACTGTTTATTTTATTTTGTTACTTTTTTATAAAGATTTTATTTATTTATTTTTAGAGAGGGAAGGGAGGGAGAAAGAGAGAGGGAGAGAAACATCAATGTGCGGTTGCTGGGGGCCATGGCCTGCAACCCAGGTATGTGGCCTGACTGGGAATCGAACCTGCCACACTTTGGTTCCAAGCCTGCGCTCAATCCATTGAGCTATGACAGCCAGGGCTAATGTGCACCATTTTAAAAAATTATTCAGATTTGCCCGAGATATGTTCCACTTGGAATCTTTAAAAAAATAGCATTTGTTAACTTTTGTCACTCTTTCTTCTTCCTCTTCCCTTCTCCTCCTTCCTTTGTCTTCCCTTTATAAATATTTGGTGTTTTTTTCATGGATTTTTTTTTTTGCCTTCATCATTCTTATTTATTTCCTTTTTGTGTGTTTGGTTTTATTTCCAGATTCTTATATTGAATGTTTGTCTGCTTTTAGTATTTATTATTTACTTAAAAATATACTTAAAGTTATAATTTCCCTTAAGATTTTCTCTGTCATGGTTGCTTCATGATATATTATTTATTTTCCAGACATATTTTTTGTTTGTTTTTAGCTAACTCTTTGTTATCAACTTATGTTTATTATATATTATGGTCATGGAACATTTTCTGTATGATATTGACCTTATGGAATTTATTATTTCTTGTGGCCTGCTGCAAAACCAAATTTAGGGAATGTTCTAAAGCCCATTTATTTATTTTCATGTAGAGACTTATCTCAATCTGTTAGTTTCAATTTATTCATTGTGTTATTCTACTTTATTGTTTTGCTACTTTATTGTCTTCCTGATCCATCAGTTTCTGAAATATGTGTTAATATCACACATATTAAGATTGTATATTTTAGATTTATGCACTATCTTTATATTTTTCCAACTACTAATTGGTATATTCTGAGGGAAACTTGTTAGGTACTGTACTCATATACATGATGGATTTATATTCTTAACCTATTGTTCCTTCTAATAATGTGTAACTTCTTTGTCCCTTATGACTTTTCCGAGAATTCTATTTGTTTTTGTCAAATATTAAGATAAGTATGATGGCTTTCTTTTGGTTCATTTATAGTCTTATGTCTGGCTTCCTTTGCATAGTGTGATATTTTTGAGTTTTTTCCAAGTTCTTGTTTGTATCAGCACTCCATGTTTTTTATTGCTGTGTGGATATACCACACTTTATCGCTCAGACTATTGATGGAATTTTTAGTTTTGATTGCCTATTGTAAATACAGCTGCTATAAAAATTTGTGTACACTGCCTTCTTTGGAGGAAGTGGGAGAGGTCTGTGTACCTAGGAAATACCTAGGAATACCTAGGAAAGGAATTGCTGAGTCATCAATCAGTACATAAGAAAAGCCAAACTCTATTATAAGTAGTCATATTGTTTTATGTTTCCATCAGTGATATCTGAAAGTTCTAGTCTTTCCACATTCTCAGGCTTTTTTAGTTACCATTCTGGTAGGTAGGTCTTGTGGCTTTAATATGCATTTCATAGGTAATTAATGATGTCTAATTGAATATCTTCACTCTGTTACTTGACTGACCATTTGTATATTTTTGTGTGAAGATTCCATTTAATTCTTTTTTTGATTTTTATTGTGTTGTCTATTTCTTTATTGTTATAGAATTTTAAAATATGTTTTGAATGTAAGTCCATTTGTCAAGTATGTGTATTTTCTTTCTATCTATGGCTTGCTTTTTCATTTTTTAGTGATGTCATTTTAAGAGTAGAAGTTTTAATTTTGATGAGTCCAGTATATCAAATTTACCCTAATTATCAAGGTGTTTGTATGCAAAAATATCTTTGCTATCCTAGGGACATAAAGGTATTTTCTTATATTTTCACCTAGCTATATTACAATTTTAATTTTTGTGTTTAGGACTATGAAACACATGGGATTTCTTTTTCTGTATGTTTTGAGGCTCATTAATTATTACAGATTTATAGTTGTTCCAGTATCGTTTGTTGAAAAAATTCTACTTTGTTGAATTATTTTGGTGCTTTCAATGGCTATTAATTGGTCAAATATTTCTATATATATTTCTCAATTCTTTCTCCCATTGATTTATTAGTCCTTATATCAGCACCTCATTTCCTTGATTCTTGTAGCATTTTCATAAATTTTAAAGTCTAGTTTGATAAATCCTTCAATTTTGTTCTTCTTTGTAATGATTGTTTTCATGACTAGAAGTCTTTTACATTTACATATAAATTTTAAAATTAGCTGTTAATTGCCACAAAAATTCTTCTGCAATTTTGATTGGGATGGTGTTGAATCTATAGATGAACTTTGGGGCAGATGACAGTTTAATATAATTAGGACTTCCAGTTTTATGAACATTCAACATGAATATATCTCTTCATTTATGTAGGTCTTTATTCTATTCTTTAGCATTTTGTGGGTTTTAGTTTTAGAGGCCTAGCACATTTTTCATTATATTTATTCCTGAGTATTTAATGTTTTATGATGCTTTCACAAATAGTATTTCAAATTACATTTCTAATTTTTCACTGTTGGTCTATTAAAATACAGTCGATTTTTATGTAGTGACTCTCTATCATCTTGCCTTACTAAATGAAGTTTTGAGATCCAGTAGTGTTTTTTTTAGTGTGTGCATGTGTGTGTGTGAAGTAAAACTGTTTCCTTTTTTTCTTTCCCAGAGAACATGTTTGCTTACAAAGGAAATCTTAAGAACAATGTGAAAAGGATCTCTTTTCTCCACATTCTGTCCAGCATTTATTATATTTTTTCTTCTTGATATAGCCATTGTGATTTTGATTTGTATTTTCCTGATGATTTGTGATGTTGAGTACCTTTTCATGTATCATTTACATTTTAGGATTCTTTTTATTTCTGTAAAAAATGCCATTGATATTTTGATAGAGATTACATTGAACCTATAGAATGTTTTGGATTGTATGGACATTCTAACTATATTAATTCTTTCAATCTATGAGCACAGAATGTCTTTCTATTTATTTATGTCTTTTTCAAGTTCTTTCATCAGTGTCTTATAGTTTTCAGTGTACAGATCTTTCATCTCCTTAGTTGAATTTATTCCTAAGTATTTTCTTTTATTTTTTGATACCACTGTAAATGGAATTTTTAAAATTTATTTCTGATAGTTTGTTGTTGGTATATAGACAGGTACCTGATTTTTGTATGTTGGCTTTGTATCATATTACTTTCCTGAATTCATTTATTAGTTCTACCAGATTTTTGGTAGACCTTTTAGGATTTTCAGTGTTTCATCTGCAAATAGAGACAATTTTACTTCTCTCTTTATTAGGATTTGGGTGCCTTTTATTTCTTTTTCTTGCCTAATTGCTCGAGCTAAGGCTTCCATTACTATGTTGAATAGAAGTGGCCAGAGTAGGCATCCTGTTTTGTTTCTGATCTTAAAGGAAATCTTTCAGCTTTTCATAATTGAGTATAATGTTAGCTGTGGGTTCATTGTATATGGATTTTAATATGTTAAAATATGTTCCCTCTATACCTATTTTTCTTGAGAATTTTTATCATGAAAGGATATTGAATTTTGTCAAATGCTTTTTCTACATCTATTGAGATCATGTTTTTTATTGTTAATTTTTAATGTAATGAATCACACATTGATTGTTTTGTGGATATTGAATCATCCTTGCATCCCTAGAATAAATACCACTTGATCCTGGTTCACAATCAATTTAATGTACTATTAAATTTTGTTTGCTAATATTTTTGAGGAGTTTTGCATCTGTGTTCATCAGGGTATTGCTGTGTTCTTTTCTTGTAATGTCTTAGTCTAGCTTTGGTATCAGGGTAATGCTGGCCTCATTACATAAGTTTGGAAGTGTTCCCTTCTAAAGGTTTGAGAAGGATTGGTATTAATTCTTTAAATAGAGTATTTGGTAGAATTCACCAGTGGAGCTATCTAGTCCTAGACTTTAGTTTGTCAGTAGTTTGTTGATTACTTGATTTAATCTCCTCAATAGTAATTGGTCTATTTCTTCATGATTCAGTCTTTTTAGATTGTATATTTCTAGGAATTTATCCATTTCTTTTAGGTTTGTTGCCATATAATTGTACATAGCAATCTGTTATCTTTTGTATTTGTGTGGTATCAGTTACAATATCTCCTCTTTCATTTCTGATTTCATTTATTTGAGTCCTTTCTCTTTTTTCTTGGAGAGTCTAGCTAAAGTTTTGTCTATTTTGTTTATCTAAAAACCAGGTCTGAGTTTCAATGATTTTTTTGTCTTTGTTTAATTTATTTCTGCTTTGTTCTTTCTAATATCCTTTTCTTTACTAACTTCATGCTTAGCTTTTTTGTTTTTTTCTAGTTTCTTGGGATGCAAATTTAGGTTGGCTATTTGAGATTTTTCTTTTTTTCTATAAAGGATGTGGACAACAGTGTGGTGATTGCTAGGGACTAATTGGTAATGGAAAAATATAATAAAGATGAAAAAATTAATAATTTTCATCTTAGAACTGTTGGCTGCATCTCATAATTCTCATATGTTGTATTTCTGTTTTCATTTGTCTGAAGGTCTTTTTAAACATATTTCTTTTGAATTCTTCTTTGACCTTTTGAATTGTTTAATAATATGTTGTTTAATTTCTACATATTTTCCAGTTTTCTTCTTATAGTTGATTTCTAGTTTCATACCATTAGGGTTGGAAAAGATGCTTAATATAATTTCAACCTTCTTAAATTTATTATGACTAGGTAGCTTTGTGGCCTAATCCATGATCTTCCCTGGAGTATGTTCCATGTGTAGTTAAGTGTATTCTGTTGATGAAATCTGTAAATCTCTGTTGGGTTCATCTTATCTAAGGTGGAGTTTAAGTCCAGCGTTTCCTATTGATTTTTGTCTGGAAATTCTAAACAGTGTTTAAAAGGGGTATTTAAGTCTCAATATTGTTATATTGCTGTGTATTTCTACCTAAACATCTGTTAATATTTGTTTTATATAACTAGGTACCCCCTATATTGGCTGCATAAATATTTTATATGTCATATCCTGTTGATGAATTCAACCCTTTATTATTGTATAATGACATTCTTTTTCTCTTACAATCTTTGTCTTGAAGTCTGTTTTGTCTAATATAAGTGGTGCTATCCTAGCTTTCTTTTGGATGGAATATCTTTTCCTGTCCCTTCACTTTCAGTCTATGTGTATCTTTAAACCTATAGTAAGACCATTGAGGGTATCATACAGTTGCAGTTGTTGTTGTTTTTAATCTATTCAGTTACTCTATGTATCTTAATTGGAGAATTTAGTTTATTTACCTTTAAAGTAATTATTGATAGCTATGGACTTACAATTGGCATTTTGTTAATTGTTTTCTGGTTGTTTTATTATAATTTCTTTGTTCCTCCCCTGCTCTCCTCTGTGGTTTGATGATTCTGTATTGGTATGCTTTGATTCTTTTCATTTTATTTTTTTTGTATCTAATATAAATTTCTGCTTTGTTGTTACTATGAGACTTAAAATATCTTTTATTTATAACAGTCTATGTTAAGCTGGTAAGAACTTAACTTCAAATCTATATAAATGCTGTACATTTTTCACCTCTCCTGTATTTTGTTTTTGGTATTATAATTTATATCTTTTTACTTCTTGTGTCCATGAGCAAAGTATTATAGTTATAGCTATTTTTAATATATCTGTGTTTTAATCTCTATACTAAAGTTATAAATGATTTACCCATCACCATTACAGCATTATAGTATTCTGATTTTATCTATGGATTTACTTTTATCAGTAAGTTTTATACTTTCATATGTTTGCCTGTTACTAATTAGCATCTTTTCATTTCAACCTGAAAATCTCCCTTTACATTTCTTGTAAAGCTTGTGTAGTGGTGCTTAATTCCTTCAGCTTTTATTTGTTTGGAAAACTCTTTGTCTTACCTTCAATTCTAAAAGAAAATTTTGGCAGGTAGTGTGGTCTTGGTTGGAATATACTGATCTGTATGATGGTAACCCATGAGTCCCTACACTATCTTCAGTCATTTTCACTTTTTTATTTTTGTTTTTGCTTCTCTCTTGGGATGATTTCACTGCACTGTCTTTGAGTTCATTGATTCATTCTTCTACCTGATCTAGGCTGTTGTTGAGCTCCTCAACTGAATTTTTCAGTTCAGTCATTGTATTTTTTTGACTCTGTGATTTCTGTTTGGTACTTTTAAATATTTCCCACCTCTGTTGAAATTCTCACTTTTTTCATGCATTACTCCCGACATTGGTGAGCTCTTTGTAACCATTGTTTTGAAAACTCTATCAGGTAAATCTCTCATCTCAATTAAAACCTGTTTATGGAGATTTATCTTATTATTTTATTTGGAACACATTCTTATGTATCTTTATTTTACTTGACTCCTTTTGTAGTCTCTGTACATTAAATGAAGCAGCCACCCCTCCTAATCTTGACAGAGTGGTCTTATGTAGGAGGTGTACCTTATCAATCAGCCTAGACTGAGTTCCTGGTTGTCTGTTAAACCTTGGTGGTTGTGCAAACTGCTTTCTTTGGTCTTAGTTACTCTCAGCAGTTGAGGGTGCCCAAGACCTGTCCATTTCCCAAAGGGGAAGACCATATTCAGCTCCTAGATGCAGGTTAATTCAAAGCTGGATTTTCACGTCGTAGCTGGGAAATTATGCAGTTAAGCTCCTTTCAGGGACAAACTAGGAGACGGGTGTTTTTGCCTGCTCCCTCTGTGCTACATTCAAATGTATAGTCCTGAAAGGTGGGCGTGTTCCTGTGCTTGTTACAGATTACTGCTTTGTTTGAAACAGCCTGCTAAACTTGTGAATGCCAGTCCATTAGCTGGCAGAACCAGGTGATTTGGGTTCTTTTTCCTGGGCAGCACCTGAAAAAGTTGGGGTACCAGACTTGTGAACAGGCTCCTTTTAGGAAGATATAAGCAACTTGGGCTGGCTAGAGGGAGAAGGTAAGGGAGACGTATGCCAGCTTTCCTGGTTTCCAGGGAGGGCTGCCAGGTAGTTAGTTACTTTTAAAATTGTATTCTTTTTCTAGCTTTATAATTTGGCAGCATAGAATTTCAGTTTTAAATCATTCTTATTTTTTAATATAAGCTCCTTTTAAAGCTGCAAACTTTCCTTTAAGGACTCTCATTAATTTCACAAAATTTTATATGTATGTGTTCATTATTATACAGTTCAAAATATTTTCTAATTTTTCTTATTTCTTCCTTGGATTTATGGATTATTTAGAAATGTGTAACTTAATTTCCAAATAATTGTGGTGAAATTTCTAGTCCTTTTTAAAAATTTATTTCTAATTTAAATTCTTTGTGGACATATATCATACAGATAACATATTCTGTATGATATTTTAAAACTTATTGAGAATTACTTTGTGTTCCAATATGTGGTCAATCCTATTCAATGTTCTTCAAAGTACTGACAAGAATGTATATTGTGTGCATTATGTATTTTGAATTTGGTATTCTACATATATTTCAAGTAAATTTTGATTAATATTTTTGTTCAAATCTAATTTACCTATCTTATTTTCTCTTTTTATCACCTCCTGAGAGAGAGAGGTTAAAATTTTCTAACTATGTGTGTGAAAATTTTCACTTCTCTCCTAATTACTGTCAAGTTTTTAGCTTTATGTATATTAAAATTCTTAGGTACTTACATATTTGGATTGTTATTCTTTATGGATATAATAGCCCTCTAAATAATACTCCTTTATTATTGTGAAATGACTCAGTTTATCTGGTAATATCCAGTGGTTTGAAGTACACTTTGTTTGATAACAAACTCAGCTTTCTTAGGTGTCATATATTTTTCCATTTTCTTTTTAACCGGTGCCTTTATATCTAAAGTGTATCTTTTTTATAGAGCATATAATTAATTGTTTGCTTTCTTATCTAGTTTAGCAATCTATGCCATATAATTTCTTGATTTATTCTATGTATATTTAATGTAACTATTGATATTTGTGTTTAATTATGCAATCTTAATACTTGATTTCTACTTATCCCTTCTATTTTTGTTTTGTTGTTTCTCATTTCTTATCCATTTTGGTTAATTGAATATTTTAATATCCCATTATATCTTCTCTATTTTCTTTTATTTATATTTATGTATTACTTTTAATAGTTACTCTAGATACCACAATGGTCAGCTTTATCTTATTGCAGACTACCTTCAATTAATGTTATAAAACTGCATATGAAATAGAGGAACCTTACATGAGCACACTTCTATTTCCATTTCTCTTTGCCATGGTGCTGCTGATATCTCACATTTTTCTACATATGTGTTATTAAACTGAGAATATACTGTTGCTGCCTTTGTATTAGTGAGCTGACTTAAAAATTGAAATAAAGAAGTAGTATTTTATATTTATCCATATATTGTTTCAATCTTTTAATTTTTTTCCTTTAGAGCTCAAGGTCCAATATCCAACATCTGAAATGATCTCAGTACCATTCATTAGAGCTAAAATATTCCCCTTAATTTTTCTTGTTATGCAGACCTGTTGTAAATGGTTTTTGGTTATCTGAAAATCTTTATTTTGCCTTCACTTTTGAAATGAAAGATATTGAGTGCTATATGTGCCAAATATAGAATTTTAGTTAGATTTTCTTTCTTTCAGTGGCCTAAATATATCATTTCATTGTCTCTTGGCTTTCACTGTTTCTGCTGGTAGATCTGTTATCATTCTTATTTTTCTCCTCTGCCACCCCCATGTCCCCTTGTGTGTGTGTGTGTGTAGACTATTTTACTAGTTTTTATTTTTTTATTTTTATTTATTTTTTTAAGATTTTATTTATTTATTTTTAGACAGGGGAGGGAGGGAGATAGAGAGAGAGAGAGAAACATCAATGTGCGGTTGCTGGGGGTTATGGCCTGCAACTCAGGAATGTACCCTGGCTGGGAATCGAACCTGGGACACTTTGGTTCCCAGCTCGCGCTCAATCCACTGAGCTACGCCAGCCAGGGCTTAGTTTTTATTTTTTCATATTTGGTTTTTGAAGTGTCACTATAGTATTCAAAGCTGTGAATACTTTTTTCTTTTTATCTGTACTGGATTTGTCATTGATATTTTTGATTTACAAAATCTTTATCCTATAATCTTTTTGAAAATAGTTATTCAATTTGTCTTCTCTCTCCTTTGAAGTTTCCAATCACAAGTACGTTTTTAATATTGCTCAATTTATTGAGCCTCAGCAATAATAAATGTATTTATGGATTTGTTTCTGATTTCTGTGTTTTATTTTTTCAAGGTGTTAGTAATCATTTTATTTCTTTTTTTTTTTATTGTGGTTCAAGTACAGTTCTCTTCATTTTCCTGCTACCACTTTCCCCCACCCCACTTACTCCCACCTCCTGCCCTCAATCCTTCCCCACTTTGGCTTTGTCTGTGGGTCAAGTACATGTTCCTTAACAATGCTTTCCCTTATTTCCCCTGTTATTGCCCTTCCCCCTTCCTCTGATTACTGTCAGTTTGTTCTTTATTTCAATATCACTGGTTCTATTTTGCTTGCTTTTTTGTTTTATTGATTCGGTTCCACTTACAGGTGAGATCATATGGTATTTGTCTTTCACTGCCTGGCTTATTTCACTTAGCATAATGCTCTCCAGTTCCATCCATGCTGTTGCAAAGGGTAGGAGCTCCTTCTGTCTTTCTGCTGCATAGTATTCCATGGTGAAAATGTACCACAGTTTTTTATCCACTCATTTACTGATGGGCCCTTGGGTTGTTTCCAGTATTTGGCTATTGTAAATTGTGCTGCTATGAACATTGGGGTGGAGAAGTTCTTTGAATTGGTGTTTCAGGAATTATTTCTGTGTTTTACTTTGGATGATTTCTGTTGTCCTCACTTCAAGTTTATTGATTCTCTCTTATGGCCAATCGACTGTTGTTAATCCTATCCATTAAAAATTTCCACTCAAATACTGTGTTTTTCATTTTAGAATTTCCATGTTTTCTGTTTCTACAACTTATGTCTTTCCTGAAGTTCCTCTGTAGTCATCTTTTAGGTCAGCAATTTTCAACCAGTGGGCCATGGCACATTGTTGTGCCACAAGAATTTTTAAAACATGTGATACCTGACTATTTGGTCAAGAGCACTGACCTTCTTCCCCTTAAATTGTCAAATAAAAATATGATAACAGTTGACACTACAGTAGTCATGTCAAATGTAGTAAATTAGTCAAACTTATACCTATTTTTTGTCAGATTAGCAAAAATATATTTTTGGTGTGCCACAGAATTTTAATAAGTAGTTTATGTGTGCCATGAGATGAAAAAAGTTGAAAATCGCTGCTTTAGACCCAAATTCTCTCATAGCTTTTCTAACATGTATTATGGTATTTTAGATTTTGTTTGCTAGTTTCAACATTAAAAGTTGTTTCTATTGACTGAATTTTCTTGATGATGTGTCCTGTTTTCTGATTTATTTTTATACTTAGTGAATTTTTATTTCATGCTAACATTGTGGATGATACGTTATACATACAAGTATTCTGGATTGTTAACTTCCTTTGAATACTTGCGTTATAGCAGCCAGGTGTGCTAGGTAATAATCATTATATTCATGGGGGCTTGGTATCAGGCTTTGTTAGGGGAAGTCTATTTTAGTTTTGCCTTTAGTCCCATGAGAAATAGTCTGTCAACATAGTCTTCTCTTCTAAGTTGTGGCTCTTCTGTGGTGTCATACGAAAGCTCAAATTGTTTTCCAAGCTCCACCTCAGCAGGCAAGACTTGAACTGCAAATTTTGTTTCCTCTCAGATGAGCAGCTGCTGAAATCTATATTTGGTTCATTCAGTCTTCTGCTGGTTGGTTTCTCCTGTGCTCTTTTGAGTTTTGCCCCATGCATGCATGCATGCACAATTGCTAAATAATCAGCCAAGAATTTATTTTCAGATTATAGATTTTGTGTTTCTCTTCTATGGATTTATTCTTTCTTGGACCCCCACCCACCCTGGACACTTTTCACAGTGTTCTGGAAGCCTCGAACTGTAGTGTTCTGGCAGCCTCTGACTGTCCTCTGCCTCCTCAGACCAAAAAGACTATGGATTTCTGTTTGAATTCTATCTATACTGCCTGAGGGGAAAGTGTGTAACAGTAGATCTTATCCAGTGTGGTTTCTTTCTTCCACAGTTCAGCTCTCCTCTTTGTTTACTTTCTCTTCAATGCTTTCAGAGAGTTATTATCAGAAATCAGAACTCCTCTAAGATATTGATCAGTGAGTTCAAACTATTTATAATGATGTTAAGTACTGTTATATCAGGACTTGCTTCTGCTGTCTTATTTCTATTTTGTGTTAACTGTTTTTCTTTTTTTAATTTTACTTCTTTATATTTCCTTTGAAAATATAATTTTTTGTTGTTTTTTAAAAGATATTTATTCAATTTTTATTTTTTAGGTGATTCTCCCCAACTTATTAAGATACAATCCTTTTTTTGTGTGTTTCTCTATAAATCTCTCAATTTAATTGTTGTCCATATTCCTTCCTATCAAGAAAAGTAGAACAGTATCCCTGTCTTTCCCAATCCCTGTCATTTTGATACTTTTGGATTCCACTTCTTTGTCATCTAGGATTTTTTATTTAGGTTTCAGCCTGAGGAGGGGATACAACAGCCTCTTAATATAGTTATTTTTAATAAAATATAATTCCAGTAGATAAAGGACTATTTTTTAAAATATAAAAATGAGAGGCTAGTAAAGAAACAGTTTCTGAAGGAAGACTAGTTCAGAATTGGTTTATTCTGGTAGCCTGTGATTTCTTTTTGAACACATACCACAGGGAAACAAAACAGAGTCTTCATTTGGAATTTAAGGTAAGTTTTCTTACCCCCTGACCTATTACTTGTTTATTATATTTTTGCTTTAATGCCTCAGGTACTGAGTAAAAATCCACTATTAATAAATAATGTTGGGATATTCTGTAGAACACAGGTGGCAAACACAAGGCCCGCAGGCTAAATCTGGCCTTCCACCTTGTTTTATCTGGTCCCACACCTTGTTTCTACCCAGCGGCAGTGCCGAGCCCTTAGTTAAGGAGTAGTTACATTTATACAGTCTTAAAATTACATTCAGCCCTTTGAAGGCAACTGCGAGGCTGATGTGGTGCCCAGTGAAAATGAGTTTGACACCCCTGCTCTAGAACTAAGTTAAGAATAGGCTCATCACTGGGCCTTTCATAGTAGGAGGAGATAGATAGGTAACAGTTCCAGAGAAGCCTTAAATAGGTAACTGAGAATATCATTTGAAGCTGCCTAGACTTATGGTCCTGATATGTCTGTCTACTCAGGGGGAAAAAACATATTTCTGGGTATCCATAAATGAAGGAGATAAGCATGAAGAAAGTGAATGACACAGGGAGAAAAAGATAAATTGTTGAGTGGAACTATTATTCCATACTCTTGATATTTAAAAGGGAGAGAAATTTGATACATTTGAGGAAGATTATGGAAGACCACTGCCCATTTTACTATGTCTCCTCAATCATCCCTCTGCTTGGTTTGAGGTTACCTGAGGGATGAGTTAGGGAATAGAAACTTAGCATGCCCTAGATTCTGAGATGTGCCCATCAGTTTTCTAGCTATTGCAGTGGATAAGTTTAATCCTTTGGGAGAATGTTAGCCAACATTTTTGCAGCAGATATAAAGCCACTGTTCTCTAATCAGATTAAACAGAAAAACTCTTTATCCCCTATCTCCTTGCTTCATTGGCATTTTTATTTTGTTTGGAACTTGAGTGTTGTCAGTCCTTTAATATCTAACTTTAAATTTTGGAACCAAAGTCATTTTGTATGATGATAAAAATGATAGCAGTATTTTAAAGCACTATAAATGGTTAAGACAGACTATTAATACATGCAACATTTTGGATAGGTCTAAATGGAATTATGCTGGGTGGAAAAAATGCCTGTCTTAAGAGGTTACATGGTGCATAATTGTATTTATATCACATTCTTTAAATGACAGAATTCAGAATTAGAGATGGAGAACACATTAGTGGTGGCCAGGGGACAAGGATGGGATGCAGAGAGTAGCAGGAAAGGGTTCCTTGGTGGAGACAGAATTCTGTATCTGGAATGTAATGGCAGTTACATAAATGCATACAGAGAGAAAATTGCACACACACACACACACACACACACACAAGTGCATGCTAAAGCTGGTAAAATCTGACTAAGGCCTATCTATAATCCATAGGAGTACTGTACCAATGTAGTTTTCAGGACTTGATACTATAAGTTTATAATTATTTCAAAATAAAAAGTTTAAAAAATGTGCAAACTTTGTCACTTAGTCTATGTTCCTCCTCATTTAGAAGATAATAAGCCTCTAAAAATAAATAAATAAAATATTAAAAAAAAGAAGATAATAAGCAGGGGGGATGAGCTAGAACTTGAAAACCAAGCATGCTGTAAGAGCCTTTTCAGTAATATATTTTGTCCCTGATGAAGTCATCACATAAATAATCTCGAAAACCAAGAAAATATTCCAGTAAATAGTGATTTTTAAAGTCCATTTATCTCTTCCTGAGGATTTTTTAAAACTCAAAAGAAAATTTAATTTCTACCCTTACTGGATGAGATTATTGGCTGCCTTGTTTCCTGGTTTAAAATCCAAGACTTATGAAACACAAACTCATTTGTGATTATAAAAATATATCTTCATTTACTGTTGGATATAGTAAAATCAAGATACTTTTTAAAACAAATTATTGTTTTGGGGGAATAAGTATAGATTGAGGCACAATTAATGGTTTTGGTAATTATTATTCACTGCACTGGCATTAACCAGTCTTCACTCACTAGTTAAACTATATACAAGCCCCTAAATATTCAAAATGTGAACTAATTTTTCTTTATTATTGAAATTTCTGCATACAAAACTAGTAGCATTTGAAAGCTAATCTCCCTATATGCCAGAATAATTATAAAAAAGTAAATAATCTCAAGTATTCTTTTGACCTACAGAAATTATTTAATATCTTTCAAAACTGGTATTCAGCTCATTCAAAAAGCAGGAAAGTTCCTTAGTATTCAGGAAAGATGTGACTTGGGAACATGTTTCCCTTCTAGCAATTGCTATAGTTTTGTTTTTAAACAAATACCTTTTTTTACTGTTCAGGTGCAATTATCGTGATCTTCCCCCACCCCCCTCGTCCCATCCCTCCCTGCTTCCCACTCTCGAACCTACCCTCTTTGGCTTTGTCCATGGGTCCTTTATACATGTTCCTTGATGGTCCTTCTATTTCCCCCCCCATTATCCTCCCCCTCCTTGGTTACTGTCAGTTTGTTCTTTATTTCAGTGTCTCTGATTCTGTTTTGCTTGCTTATTTGTTTTGTTGATTAGGTGCCACTCATAGGTAAGATCATATGGTATTTGTCTTTCACTGTCTGGCTTATCTTATGTAGCATAATGCTCTCCAGTTCCATGCAGGCTGTTGCATAATGCTCTCCAGTTCCATCCAGGATGTTGGTTCCTTCTTTCTTTCTGCTGCATAGTATTCCATTGTGTAAATGTACCATTTTTTAACCAACTTACACCATACACAAAAATAAATTCAGGGTGAATAAAAGACTTAAATATAGGTTGTGACACCATAGAAGTCCTAGAGGAGAATATAGGCAGGAAAATCACAGATATTCCAGACAGCAATATATCCCCTACAGCAATGACATAAAGGAAAGAATAAACAACTGGCAACTCATCAAAATAAAAAGCTTCTGCATGGCTAAAGAAAACAGCAATAAAATGAAAAGAGAAGTAATTGGTATTGTTCTTGAGCACTTTCTCCATTTGAGAAGGAGAAAACAAATCTCTGCTTCCTTTCCCTCCCTTGTAGCATGGAGTGTGTGTGTTCCCTTGTAGAACCCCAAATCAGAACTGTGAACCAGAAGCCACCACATAAACATGAAGAGATTTGTTTGCTTGTTGACCATTCCATAGGTTACATTCTTTCATCAACTCATCTAGACACTGATGCCCCCATGTGATACTAGGGGCCACCAAATTATCCATGAGATTTTACATGGAGGACCTGAGCCACCATATTGAGTTTTTATCCCTGGGACTTTTTTTAAAATCCTTTACTAGGTTTGTGGTACTTGCTCCATTCTGTGTACAGGTTCTAGAATAAGTCATTATGCAATTGCTTCACAAGTTATAAGGCAGTAATCAACTGAGATGAGGTCTTTGCTTCTGTATCTACAAATGTTGATATCAGGCCTCAAAGTGCCAAAGCAATTCTTGCTTTTTAAAACTGTGGAGTTGTTTTTCACAGGACTCTTTACTAGGGTATGGGCTAGAAGGTATGAATTTTTACCTGAAACGTTAAAACTGTGAGGAGAGTGTCTCAGTATATGTGACTCATCTTCCTTCTAGAGTGGGATCATTGGAAAACATTCTGTTTGAAGTAAATATATCCTTAGTGAAGTGTGCATAAGAGTTGACATGTGCTACTTGCCATTTTCAGCCTGTTATAATTTTGTAAAAAGTACAGTGTTGATTGAAATTTTTTCTATTTTTTATCTACTTGTTAAGATGGTTTGTGTTCTATTTTTAGCCTCAATAAAATATGAAATGAAAAACAACTATTTATTTTTGTGTTTATCTGTATTAAAATTATAATATTTTAAAGTTTCAAAAGATGCCTCCTTATAATATAGTTTGTTTAAATTTTAGTTACTAATCTGTTTTATAACAGATTAGTAAGGGTTTTATTTTTTTTTGCTTTTTTTGAGAATTTTTTAAAAGATTTTATTTATTTATTTTTAGAGAGGGAAGGGAGAAAGAAAGAAAGAGAGAGAGAAACATCAATATGTGGTTGCTGGGGGCCTGTTGCTGGGGGCCGTGGCCTGCAACCCAGGCATGTGCCTGACTGGTAATTGAACCTGCGATGCTTTGATTTGGTGTGCTCAATCCACTGAGCTACGCCAGCCAGGGCTTTTTTGCATTTTTTTAATTGTTGTTCATGTACAGTTGTCTCTACATTTTCCTGCCAGCACTTTACTCCGTCCCATCCAACCCCACCTCCCACCCTCAATTCTTCCCCACTTTGGCTTTGTCCATGGGTTCTTTATACATGTTCCTTGATGATCTCTCCCCTTCTTTGCTTTTTTATTGCCCTCCCCCTTCCCCTCTGGTTACAGTTAGTTTGTTCTTTATTTCCACGTCTTTGGTTATATTTTGCTTGCTTGTTTGTTTTGTTGATTAGGTTCCACTTATAGGTGAGATCATATGGTATTTGTCTTTCACTGCCTGGCTTATTTCACTTAGCATAATATCCACTTTCATCCATGCTGTTGCAAAGGGTAGGAGCTCCTTCTTTCTTTCTGCTGCATAGTATTCCATTGTGTAAATGTACCATAGTTTTTTTATCCACTCCTTTACTGATGGGCCCTTGGGTTGTTTCCAGTATCTGGCTATTATAAATTGTGCTGCTATGAACATTGGGGTGCATAGGTTCTTTAGAATTGGTGTTTCAGGATTCTTAGGGTATAACCCCAGCAGTTGAATGACTGGGTAAAAACACAGTTCCATTTTTAGTTTTTTGAAGAAATTCCATACTGTTTTCTACAGTGGCCTTTCCATGCAGCAGTATTTTCACTGATATGCCCCCTAGATCAAGGGACATAAAAGAAAGAATAAACAAATAGGACTTCATCAAATTAAAAAGTTTCTGCATGGCTAAAGAAGACATCAGTGAAATGAAAAGGCAACCAACTGTATGGGAAAATGTATTTTCCAATGACACCTCGGAAAAGGGTTTGATCTCCAAAATATATAAAGAACTTACACAACTCCACTCCAGAAAGACAAACAATCCAATTAACAAATGGGCAAAGGACCTGAACAGACACTTTTCCAAGGAGAACATTCAGAGGACCCAGAGACATATGAAAGGATGCTCAGCATCACTAGCTATCAGACAGATGCAAATTAAAGCCACAATGTGATACCACTTCACACCAGTCAGAATGGCCATCATAAATCAACAAATAAGTAGTGCTGGTGAGGTTGTAGAGAAAAGGGAACCCTTGTGCACCGTTGGTGGGAATTCAGACTGGTGCAGCCACTGTATAACTGCTGAGTTTTACATTTTGTTATTTATGTTGTGACTCGGCATCCTTCAGAATTTCTGATATTTTGCTGGTTACCATAGAAATTATGGTTTTTGGAGGTCTATATTTCCAATTTTATATTGTTGATATTTGCTTTGCTTTGAAGATAGCTTCCAGGTCAAGATTTGACAAGTTTACCAAAATTACCAAATGCTATTGATGCAGGCATTCCCAGTCATATACTGTTTACCACAAACAAAAAAAAGAGCTTTGTAAAATGGGCTAATGAAGCATTATTTGTCAATGTGACTCACTGCTGGATACGCTGAAGTGAAAATTTGGGTGAAAACCAGTGATATCAAAAGGTTCCCTGGTGACCCATTCATTTCTTCTGAGTCCTCTCCTCCTTTAATTTCCCTGATCTGCTTCTCTCCTCCTTTGCCTTAATTTTCTATTAAAATTGTACAGAGTGTTGTTTGATTGTTTTCTCTGCCACATCCTTCTCCTTCCTCTTCCTTCTTTGCCTTTCCACATGTGGATGTTCTTTATGGCCCTACCCTTTCCTCCTCAACCCTGGTTCTGGAGTGACTGAGTATCTGCAGGCCCAGTGCCATTGGGCTTATGAGCCTTTCCTAAACAGGGCAGAAAGTACCACAAAAGCTTCATTTTCAGTAGTTGATGCAGCCCCAAATCAGCCTGTCTCCCTCCCCTAGGCCAGGTGTTGAGAGTGACAGGGCACTTTTCTGAGTGCCATGTAGTGCCACGTTTTATGGCCCTCAAGTCACATGGACTACCTTGCATTTGTATCCACCCATAACATATAAAAATGTCTATTTTGTGCAAAAGTCTTTATAGTCACCCCAGTTATTTTCACAGCTTAGCCCAGACAACCAGAAAGCAGAGACAGAAAGAACCAAAAGAAATCAAAAAGCAAAGAAATGTTACAACCACATCAGAAAACAGTTTGGCGGTTTCTCAAAAACTTTAAATACAGAATTACCATATGAACCAATACTTCTCTTAGGTATATACACAAGAGACTGAAAATATATGTTCACACAAATACCAGTATACAAATGTTCATAACAACATTATTCATAATAGCTAAAAGGTGGAAACCCCCAAATGTCCATCAACTTATGAGTGAATAAAAAAGGTAGGGTATTGATACATGGAATTTTATTTAGCTGTGAGAAGGAATGAAGTTCTGAGACATGCTACAAGGATGAACCTTGAAGAACTTATGCCAATTCAAGGAAATCAGTCACAAAGTACACTTACTGATTCAATTTCTATGAAATGTCTATAGTAGGCAAGTGCATAGAAACAAAGTAAATTAGTGGTTGCCATGGATTGTGACAGAGAGAGAGTGACTTCCAATGGGTATGGTGTTTTTTCTGGGATGATAACAATGTCTGGAATTAGATAATGGTGGTAGTTGTATAACAATGTCAATATATGACATTTACTGAATTGTACACTTTAAAAGGGTAAAGTTTTATGATATCTGGATTTTATGTCAATTAAATTATTATTAAATATAAAAACAAAAGATTAAATAATTTAAAGGTAAAAGGTGAAAGTGTTGGAATGTTTCATTGAACCAAGGTGGGCTCTTTGACTGGTTAGGCTAGTTAAAGGATTTGTGTAGATGAGGAAACCAAGGCTCAGACAGGTTAAAGTAACTTTACCCATCCTGCAGGGTTTGGTGGGGATGGAGTAAGGATCCATTCTTCTAAATACATACTTATTCCACTCATTTTTGTTTCCTCCTTAGAAGAGCATGCATCTCCTATTGGATATATATTTTTTAAACATCACTATATGAAGCCTGATTACTGAATTTGTTTGAAATCTGAACTTGCTCAGTATAAAGTCCCATCTATTGCCTGCCTTCTGCTTCCTTGGAGGGTGCTGTAGATGGGTGTGCTAGCCATGCTTGGGTTCTCCTCACTTTTGCTGTGTTTTCTATCCTCGCTAGAAACACAGTGGTAGTTGTTGCTCATCTCTATGAGCAGAGTGTAATTGGGACTTATACTTTAGGGTGACTTTAATTTCTTAAATGCACCTTATGAAAGACGACACACATAAAATTCAGGAGAGATTTTACTTAAGCTATTACAAGAGGGGAATGTTCATTGGTGAGGCCTGTCTCAAAGAGGAGGGAAAACATTTGGGTTTCATGAAAGAAAGGAAACAATGAATAAAGGTGGCAGTGGGTCTTATCTTGGAACAAGAGAAAGTGCAGTTAGCTACTGTTTTAACCACATCTTCTCCAACATCAGTAATACATTGAAATATGCATATTCCACTGGCATTATAAAGATGGAAGCAATCTTGAAGTGTCACTCAAGGGAATGTATTGTCCCCTCTTTACACAGTTGAAGAGAAACTCATTTACCTGACCATGGTCAGTTTTAAAGGAAAATAAAAGAAAATGTATGGAGAGTTAAAGAAAGGGAAGAACTGGCTTGTGTGAACAAGTTCAGTAGGTAAATGTGTGTCCTGGTAAAGTGGCTTTTAAGCCATCTACTACTCCTTCCAGAGAAAAAGGCACAAACTCAGCAGAAGAGGAACTTTGGAGGAAGGTGGTGGAACACATTTTTCTAGGAGCTGATGGATTTATTTTTGAACATAAGAAATTGTAAAAAAAAAATTAAATCCTAGCTTTGGTGTTGTTAAGACTGAGTTTGTTCTGGCACAGACCAGCTCAATAACAAATCAGTCTTTCTTAATGTCCCTCCCCACCCACCGCACTGACCCAAGCCTAATTTCCATGATTTTGCCATATGGAAGCTCTGACTTTTATAAAGAACTTGCTCTATTGAGCTATCTTGGTGCATTTTTCAAATGTTTCTTGACATTAACAGCTCTATTTCTCAATTAGGAAAGGGAATAAAGTTGATTAAACATATCCATAGGGTGACAGTTTACATCTGATTAGCCAGCTCTAAGGTAAACATTAAAAGGTCAGGGTAAATAACTTTTACTTCTTTTGTTTATGGGAAGACCAGTCACAAGGTCCTAGTTTCCCTACTCCCATAGTTGAAAAGCCCAACTTTAAAATGATGGACTTAAACTGATTTTGAGTAATATAATCTGTTGAATTTAAAGCTTAGTTAGTTGACATTTTATTTGTGGCCTTTTTCTAACCATATTCTGATACCCATCTGTTTTTCTGAAAACTACAATTAGCTAATCATAGACCAAAAAAAGAACATATGTATAGACTTGTAACATGTACTAGTAACTTATTCATGGCTTTGTCCTTAGAGCTGGAAGGTCTCCAGCTTTTTTTTTGTTTTCTGACTAAAAATAGGCAAACAGAGAGAGGAAGGGAAGGAATTATTTCTGTTTCTTCTATTATTAAAATGAATAGTTCATCCTTATTTTATGCTCATAGGAATCAGGATAGCTAAATTACTGTCTTGTATATGAGGAGGATTCAAAATAGTAAATTTATAGTGTTAATTTTTCAGGCAGTGGTTTAAGTGGTTCTATGGTACTTTTTTAACTGGGTTTGGAAAACCTGGAGAGAATGAATTTTATGTTTTTTTTTTTGTGGTGGGTATAATTTAGTTAAAATTGAAGCTCTTTTAGACATGTGTCCCTGCTCTCTAAATCCATTTATATGAACATATTTTTGTATTCTTTATCCCTTTTATTCATTCTTTTAAACAATGGGAATAGTTATATTGTTCATAATATTTTAATTATAAAAGTGTACAAAAAACCTTTAAGTTTTTAATGTAGTCCTATCAGTTTTTCTTTTGTTTCCATTGCTTGGGGAGATATAGCTGATAAAAAATTGTTATGAGTAATGTCTGAGATTTTGCTGCCTATGTTTTCTTCTAGGATTTTCATGGTTTGGGGTCTAACATTTAAGTCTTTGATCTATTTTGGTTTATTCTTGTGTGTGGTATAAGAAAATGGTCTAGTTTCATTTTTCTGGATGTATCTGTCCAAGTTTCCCAACACCATTTATTGAACAAACTATTTTCAGCCCATTGTATGTGCTTGATTCCTCTGTTGAATGTTAACTGGCTATAAAGGTGTGGGTTTATTTCTGGGCTCTCTGTTCTGTTCCATTGATTTGTCTGTCCGTTTTTATGCCAGTACCAGGCTGTTTTGATTGCTATGGCCTTGTAGTATAGTTTGATATTAGGTAGTGTGATTCCTCCAACTTTGTTCCTCTTTCTCAGGATCACTGTTGCTATGTGGGGCCTTTTGTGGTTCCATATAAATTTTAAAAATATTTTTTCTGGTTCTGTGAAATATGTCATTGGAATCTTGATAAGAATTGCATTAAATATATAGATTGCTTTGGGTAGCATGGACATTTTAATTGTGTTAATTCTTCCTATCCATGAATACGGTATGTGCTTCCATTTTTTTGTATCTTCTTCAGTTTCTTTCTTCACTGCCTTATAATTTTCTGGGTACAGGTGTCTTGCATCCTAAGGTTTATTTTACTCTTTTTGAAGCAATTGTAAATGGGATTGTTTTCTTAATTTCCTTTTTTGTTCATTCATTATTGGCATGTAAAAATGCAACTTATTTCTGGATATTAATTTTATATCCTACTACTTTTCTGAATTCATCTATAAGTTCTAATATTTTCTTGGTGGAATCTTTGAGGTTCTCTGTGTACAGTATCATGTCATATGCAAATAAAGACAGTTTTACCACTTCCTTTTCAATCTGGATGCTTTTTATTTCTTCTTCTTGTCTGATTGCTGTGGCTAGGACTTTCAATATTATGTTGAACAAGAGAGGTGAAAGCAGACATCCCTGTCTTGTTTCCAATCTTAAGGGGAATGCTTGTAGTTTTTGCCCATTGAGTATGATGCTGGCAGTGGGTTTGTCATATAAAGTCTATATTATGTTTAGGTATGTTTCCATTACTCCCACTTTGCTGAGAGGTTTTATCATAAATGGGTGCTGGATTTTATCAAATGCTTTTTCTACATTTATTGATATGATCATGTGGATTTTATCCTTCATTTTGTTTATGTGGTTAATTACATTTATTGAATTGTATACCAACCTTGCATTCCCAGAATAAATTCATCTTGATCATGGTGTACTTTTTTTGATGCATTGCTGTATGCAGTTTGCCAATATTTTGTTGAGGATTTTAGCATCTGTGTTCATCAGGGATATTGGCTTATAATTTTTTTTTTGTGGTGTCTTTTATATGGTTTTGGAACTAGGATAATGCTGGCTTTGTGAAATGAGTTTGGGAGCCTTCCCTCCTCTTGAATTTTATGAAATAGTTTGAGAAAGAGGGGTGCTAGTTCTTCTCAGAATGTTTGGTAAAATTCACCTGTGAAGCTATCCAGTTGTGGGCTTTTGGTTGTTGGGAGTTTTTTGATGACTACTTCAATTTCACTAGGTGAAAACTTTCTTCATTTGGATTATGGAAATTATCCTTTAAATTTTCTAGTTTTTCTGTGATTTTGAAAATATTTAATCTATCTAGAATTAAATTGGGTAAATTAAGGACCCCAAATTATTACTTCTACATGCTTAACTTACTACCCCAGCATCATAATTTTAGAGTACATTGCTCTCCCACTTTCATCATATGCAAAGTTCTCACAGATCTTTAGATCTAATCGAGTTCCTCTTCTCTGTTCCACAGATCTATTACCATGTTTCTAAGTCAGAAATACAAAAATATAGTCATAAGCAGTGTTAGCTTTCCCTCAGAGAGTTAGATAGAGTTTTAGAAGAGCATTGAGAATGATTACTAATGATTACACGAGTTGATCCCTGAATTACCATAAAGATGTAGTAGGAGTGAGCCAAGTGAGGGTCAGGTGAGGTTATGCAGAAGCACTTTCTAGGAAGAGGCTTTAGTGTGCATGCTGTCAGAGGTAAGAACTAACTAGCTGTGTGTATGTGTGTGTTATGAAATATGAGGCAAATGTCATGAGAAATCAGGTCATAGACATGGTCAGGTGCTAATATTTGGGGTTCTTTCTGCCCTGTAAGAAATTTAGATTTATTTTCAGATGGTGTATAATGTTACAGTGTTTTAAGCAGAGGCCCAACACTGTCTAGTTTGTATTTTAGATAGATTTTTTAATTCTTTTCATGTATATGGCCCATTCTAGAGAAAGTAGCATGTAGAAAGTTTCTACTAGAAAGTAGCAAGGAGATCAATAGAAGTTTCTGTAGTAGCCTGGATAAGGGTCACAGGGACCTGAACCAAGGTGGAGGTGGCAGAGGGAGAGAAGGGAGCAAATGAGAGACCTGTTTTGGTGATTTCTTATGAAGAATGGTGGATGATGCAGATGGAAGCATGAAGGGTGGTTCCAGGTTTTCCAGCACTGGTGAATGGCCTCAAGATGTAGGAGAGACAAGTCTGTCTTATGAAGAGGTGGAGATGGCAGAGTAAACTTGGTAGCTTTGTGATGCAGACATTGGCCTGCAGTGTCCAAGTCATTATGGATGAAATGAGACATTCACATAGACTACTGAGTCTGGTGGAAGAAAAGGGACAGCATGGCTTTTCCCTCAAGGGGAGCAAAAGGCTTGGCCCTTGCCGTGACAGACCTTTTTGGGGTTTCTCCACATATAACCTGATGGTCCTCACTATGTACAGGTTTGCTTTAGGTGGTTACCTTTTACAGAAAACAAAGGAGCCAGTGCTGCTAATCACATCACAGAAGAGGGATATTTGCAAATGAAAAGGCAAAAGTGGTTGAACCTGTTATACTCATCCTTGGAAGGGTTAGCATGGATTTTAGGAAGTTACTTTGCAGTAAATGTTTGTGCTTCAATTCAGGGTGAGGGAGTTTCTTAGCAAAATCAAGACTCAAAGTGGCCTAGATATATTGCAGGCCTGATTCCCCATGGGAGAACCTATCCGTGGGTGTGGGTCTTGTGCATCTTAGACTGGGAGCTGGGCCCACGCCACGCAGAATGATCTCCTACAGTTTAGGAGAATGATAGGGTTGAGGGAAGGATCTGACCAAACAGAACTGATGGTCCCTCAGCCCAGTTGCTGTTTGAAAGTGTTAGAGTGTTCAAATTGTGACCTTTATATTCACATATTCTTTTTGAATACATGCCTGTGACTCTTCACAGGCTGCATCCACATCATGTTGGTGAACTCCTGCCCTTCTCCTACAGTTCTCCCTTGGACTAGCTGATGGAGTCCAGAATTTTTTTTAACTACATATTTAACATAGCCAGTGGGAAACAAATTGCTATTTCTAAGTTTCATACATTATCTGCATCAGCAGCTAAATTTTTAGGTATCTTTGCAGATGATATTTGAAGCTAGTAGACTCTGAATAATGATGACCCAATAAAAGAGCAATAAGAAAGACTTGTTGCAGCTGACAGAAAATCTCATCACAGAAGACAGGAGAGAAATGCTACTTGCAAAGTTTTTCTTTGCTTATACACACTGCCTCATCTCTCTCAAATAAAGGAATAATTTTGCTAATTGGAAGGCTATTTCTAATAGATAGATTCTCACCTGATGTGAGTTACAATATGAGCATCAGTATAGGAAGAATAAAATGCATATGATTTGTGCCATTGAACCAACAACTGTGTGTCATTAAGTGGAAAAATAGAATTGGTAGCATTTGTCACCATCCTCAATTTATATTTATTGAACACCACCATGTTGGAGGGTAGGCTTATAAATAGCCACTGGATCAAGTTGAGCATACTAATAATTTATGCTGGGAAAGTAGAAGAGGTTACTGATTATATTTTCTTTATCATCTGTGTACCTCCTGGAAAGGTTATTATTTAAAAATCTGCTTGTCTTTTTTTTTAAAAAAACTGTTTTATAAGGAAGGCTGGTTGTTCTTCTGTGAAAAAGAGTATTCTAGATAGAAAACCCCATAATCCCCTTCCCTGCCCCAAAGACTTGACATTCTAAAAAACAGTGCAAAGGGTAGATTGGTAGACAGCCCTGCAAGATGTCATGTTCTTTTCCTAGCTAAAGTCCTCTGGGGTCAGAATTGCTGAGGTTTGGGCATGGGTGTTCTGGCCTGCATTTTTTTTAAGCTATAGGCTCAATTGTATTTTGTAATAATGAATCAATGCTTAAAATATTATTGGGGTGGAGAATTGCAAAAACTGGAATTGAAAAACAAATGTATTTTGATACTGAGCCTGGTGAGTGCTGAGTGTGTGTGTATATGGAGACAGGTATATGTTATTCATGTTTATATTAATATGGTTGTATGTATATAAAATATGATCATAACTGATACAGAATATACATTTTACCTGTATAGATTGATTTATGGGCACAAAAATGAATGGTAAAAATAGATATTATAATACATAGCCCTAAAACAGTCCATGTGAATGGTAATACAAATCTGGCTTTTTTGAGGAGTTGATTTTTATCATTTTTCCTTAAAGGCAATTTGACTGATTTTTTTAACCTAAATATTTAGGTCAGCTTGTCAGAGATGGGCTCAATTCTAAATCACTAAATTTGTACTCATTTCTACATATGTTCATTTAAATATCCAACACAGTCTCCCAGTTCTATTTTCATTTTGTCATTCTTCTGTGCTGCATCTCATCTCTTCTCATTTCATCTCCTAGCACTGGTGTTCTCCAGAGTTCTGAACCTGGTCTCACTCTTCCCAGTTGCCTGAGTCACTTTTATTCATCCTCCCTCCTTCCTGGCTATGGATATATTTTGGCTCTGCAGATAGATTCTGGTAGGTGTCCACCAAAATCCACTTGACTCTTATTCTAGATGCAAAGCTGTACTGTGTTTCCCAGCCTCTCATGCAGTTAGGTGGCCATGTGAGTAAGATCTCTCCAGGGAATGTGGTGAGACATGATGTGTGTCTTTTCTTGACCTGGCTCTAAAAATCTCCTTCAAGTGCTACTCTCTGAAGTTTTCTTCTTTTGGCTGAGGGACAAGGGTGCTGCTATCGGTCAGACTCCAGGAAAGACTGTCATACCACCACAGTCTGAGTTCCTTGTATCATTACATGAGAAAAAAATTAAACTTCTTATTACAGAGGCACTCAGCTTTGGCAGTCTGCTAATACAGTCTAGTCTACCCTAACACAACTCACTAGTCTATGTTTCTTTATCTAGGGTCTGGTATTTTTCCTGAAACCAAGATTGAAATATCCCAGAGGGGAGAGAAGAGGGAATTTCAGGGGGGAATGGGTAGGGTTTACAGGAACAAATTTGGAGGATACATGGACAAAAACTAGGGGTGGGGGGTAATGGGGGGGAAGGGGGGAGGGTTGGGTGAGTGGGCTGGAACGGGAGTAGGGGGGAGAAAACTGTACTTGAACAATGATTAAAATTAAAAAAAAAGATTGAAATATCTCAGTACTTATTAGACGTGCTTTGGGTCATGTCTCTCATATATCTTAAACTGAACGTGTCTAAAAACTGACTGCTGCCTCCCTCTCCCTGACCCTGATCTTTCTCCAGTGCCTAAGACACACAGTTGGGAGCCATTTTTGACTGCCCTCACTGCTACCTCCTTTATTTAGCTCAGGCATCAGAAAAATCTTGGTTACTGGCTAAATTTTTCCTGTTGATCTGCTTTTTGTACATAAATGTTTATTGAAGCACAGGCACACTTACTTCCTTGCATATTTTCTGTGTCTACTTTCTCACTAGAACTTTGGGGTTGGGTATTTGTGATAGGGACTGTATGGTTGGCAAAGCCTAAACTTTTCCTTTCTGGCTCTTTATAGAAAATTTTGCCAACTTCTGATCTAGGTGATTGCCAAACTCTGTTAATTCTATCTTCTTAATATCCTATTGAACCCTCCCAATTCTTTCCATCTCCACTGTCACCATTATTGTCCTCATCTGGAATACTGAAATGGCATCCTAAGTGGTTTCTATGATCTAGTCTTACAGTCTTATAGTCCATTTCCCATATGGCAGCCACAATAATCTTGCTAAAGGAAACTGTTGAAGATCTGTTTATTGCTACACTTAGCCTACTCTAATAATTCAACTCCCACATCATACATGTCTTCACCTACAACCCAGTATCTCTCCTGAAACTCAGATCTAACTATCATCACCTTGGTTAAAATCCTTCAGTGGTTTTCCATTGACCTTAGAATAAAACAGCTGAGGCCCAGACTTGCCTCTTTCAGCAATTTGTGTAATGTATCATGAGAGGACAGAAAAAGAAGGAGATTCTTTTTTTTTTTTACCTGATTCTGGGAAGATGAAAGTGGGAATGTATTGTTATTATTTTTTGTATGAGTGAGGGAAGTGGTTAAAGTCACCTCTCTTGTGGTTTAGTTTTGCCTGAATAGTTTCTCTTTGCTGCCTTTGCTACTTTGGGGGTTGGGATGGAGATAATGTGCCGTTTTCCTCTTGCATTTGCTTGGCAGATTGAATAATTGATGCATTGCTGCAGCACTAGTAATAGCAGCATTTCTTTGCCATGTACAACTGAGTCATGGTGAGAAGGCAGACGCTGTTCCCATGCTCTCACCAGCCCTTGCCTGCTCCCCAAGGAGGGGGCACAGTAGGGAAGCTCAGTTCGTGGGTGTTGACCACTCGAAATAGAAAAATGGGGACAAATCAGACTTAGATAAGAATAATACCATATGAGTGAGGTTTGAGTCTACATGGGATACTTTTTAAAATAGATGACTCACTTGGCTAAAAACAAGCCCCAGTCTTTGTAGGCAAACATACATATGGTTTGACATTAGAATCTCCTTTTGCCTCCTTAAGCCAGATAATGCAGAAATGAAACTGTTTTCCCTCAGGATTTTTTCTCTTTATTCTTAGTCTGCTTTAAAAAGAAATTCTTGTTTTTCTTGCTCACTCCTTTCCTCCAATCTCTACAAATTTTTGGAAATAAACTAATCTTGATTTTTAAAAAATTTCATTGGCCACTGCTAGTGTAAGTAATTTATGGCATGTATTCAAATCCCATCTCTGACACTTATCAACTGGGGGAAACTTAGATGATTTACTTAATTAAGCTCTCTAAGCCACAGTTTTCTCCTCTTAAATAGAGAATATTAATATAAGTCTCTACCTTAAAAGATTGTTGTGAGGATTAAATAAGATATATAAGGTCATTAAAGTTATCTTTAGTTATTAGGCCTAAAAAATTCTCAGGCTTGCCTGTTGTTTCTTCTCTCTTTAGAATGTCAGACACTTTCCCTTCATCTTTCCAACCATGACTGTGTCAAGAGCCTGATGAAAGATGACCCTCAGGTCTCATACATGAGTTTGCTTTTGACTCCTTGGTTGATATATATTGGCTGTGACTTCATTTATTTCAGATGATTTCTCAATTTTTAAAAGGCATGTGGTAATCCCCGCCTCCTACCCCACCCTTGGTTCTTCTAAAAGCCTGTGGCAAGTTTCTTGTAAGAGCTAATCTTACAAGAATCGGTATGCCTTTCTGCAGGCCAAGGTGCTGTCATTCCCCAGAATGTGCGGGAAAGAACCCTAGCTGAGCTCAAAGTGGAGCTCACAGTCATCTAAAAGTCCAAAAAGATGGAAATGGTAGAAGAATATAGATGCCTATAATGTATTAGCCTTTGTCCTACCAGCAGCAACTTAAAAAAAATCTATCATCATTCAATACTTCTCTTCCTGAATTTTCTTTTGAGTTAAAGCCTTACATAGCTCAGGTTTGAACTGCCAAATGCACTGACTGATTTCTTCATTACGTAAACCATTAACAGGTCACTGATCAGGTGTTGGAATATCTGCTTCAGGCTAACAGCAAGGTACCCAAATTACTCTCAGCTGTGTCCTTACTCCTGCACTCACCTACACTCCCAAGAGAAATGCCAGCTCAGCTCTTCACCTTTAGCTGAGTCCTGCACTGAGGCCTCATTAGCATCAACAAGCTCCTCCTCTCTGCTGCCTTCCAGGCAGTGGCCTACCCAGGGGAATGGAAAGAAAGTATGTAAGAGGTAGCTTGCAGTGACTGGCAATAAAACGTTTTGCAGAAAATGCAGATTGAATAGATCTGAATGTAGGGACATATGAAGAGACCCAGTGTAGGAAAGTGTCATGTGAGTGAGTTTGAAAGCTGAGGCAGAATCTTTGGCACCAACTTGTATTTAAAGCAAATACCATAGAGAATGACCCTGGGGATCCTGGGAAGTAGAGGAATAGTAGCATGATTTACACAATGAGGCCAAAAAGAAAGTAAATGCTTAAAACAATAATTTCTAAAAAACTATCAACTCTAAAGAGACATTCTAAACACTATTTGTGTGAAATCCACTGCAAAGCTCAAATATCAATAGTGATTCTATTTAGCTATGACTGAAATTTTTGGCCTGGCTGATACAATATATGTATTCCCATTTGTAATTATCTAGGGAAAATATTGTTCTGAAATGCCCATAAAAAGACATAGCTGTCTGTGATTGGCTGTAGCTACTGTGCATAAGCCTTCTTTCCAAAGAGGCCACATTATTCATTGTGGTAAATACAAGCATGAGAATTCAGTTGTTTCTGAAGATTACCTATTCTCTGTAGGGTGATAGTCCTCAGAGGAGTTACGGGGCTTCAAAAACAATAGTATTATTATCCCCTAGTCATTAGTATCACTGGTGTGGATAAGGAGTTCTACCATTGGTTTGATAGGTTTCAAAATGACTTTTGACCACCCTTTATGGCCACTCAGAGGGTCATCAGAACCTACCACATTTTAAATATCTGTGTTAGGAAATATCCTTAGACATCAAACTTTTGTTTATTTTTGTCCTTAATTTAGACATACGCCTTGTATTTTCCTTTGACAATTCAACACTGGTGTTCCATCAAGAATAGCTGGATAAAGTCCTTCCTGACCATGTTAGTTCCTCAATAACTGAGATATTTGTCTCTACCACACAGTCAAGAACTTGACATTTACTGACTTATTTTGCTTTTCCAAGTCATTAAAATATAATTGTTCAAAAAGTTTAAAGGGGCAGTAAAAAGAATGACATAAATGGCTAAAATACAAAATAGACCCTGGCTGGTGTGGCTCAGTGGATTGAGTGCCGGCCTGCGAACCAATGTTCACCAGTTCAATTCCCAGTCAGGGCACATGCCTGGCTTGCAGGCCAGTCTTCAGTAGAGGTGTGCAAGAGGCAACCACACGCTGATGTTTCTCGCCCTCTCTTTCTCCTTCCCTTTCCCTCTTTCTAGTAATAAATAAATAAAATCTTTAAAAAATAAAAAAAATATGCAAAATAGGAAAGACAGGAACTCAAGTGAGGAGTGTGTTGTTTCTGGTTAGGACATCAGCCTTATGGAAGAGGTTCTATTTAAGGTAGACCTCAAAAAAGGTCAGGTTTTGACAGGTGAGTTGCTTCTTGCACAGATATACACATCTTCATTAGCGTAGAGCAGAGTCTCTGTGGAGGCAGGATGAGTTCTCTTTTCTTAGTGTTCTTCCTGATGTGTGGTCAGTGCTTAACACAGAGTAGGTGCCTAATACATATTTGTCACCAGAGGCAATGAAATAACCATTTCTTTTATGAGAAGGATTGAAATGATGCGATTGAAACATTTAAGCACATAGTAGAAGAAACACATATCCCTGCTTGTTAGCCCCTGGAATGTTTTTCAAGAGGGCATGTTTCCTTTTAACTTTTTGTTGGTTTCATTGATACAGTTACTTTGATGTCATATTAAAGAGAAGGTAGAATAGTAAATGAGGGTCTGTGGGTAGAGCCTGGTTGCTTTTACAAATTATCTTTGGAGATGGAGCTACTTCATCCTGGAACAGAGAGAAACCATCACAGTATCTCATCTGAATTGGTGTATTTTTAAGTCTTACTGTCTTTTTGCCTGATTCTGCTGTATTTGACACATCTGCTTTTCATCTAATTAAGAAAGGTTATACCTGACTCACAAAGTAGCCATCGAATGAGTGTAGTGAGCTCTGGAGAGATCCAGGAATCAGGGACACTAGGTCCTCACTTCCCACCACCAGCTGAAGTCCAACTGAGTGGAACCCAGCATTATAAAAACAATTGCAGAAATCAAACCCTTGAGCTCTGGAAGAATTGAATCAAGATTTAAAAGTTTCTGTGGAAGAAAAAAACCCCCACTGCTGCATCCTTTTACCCTGCATGCCAGCTAGCAGTAACAGTTCAGTCTCTCCAGATGCTTTCTGTAGCTCAGGGGACACCTGCAGTCTGTTCTGAGAGCTACTCCTCTTCCCCTAACCCTGGACTCTCCTCCCATAGATTATTAAAAGGCCACTGAGAGAAGCTTGCACTGAGGGCAGAGAGGATCTGAAAGTTTATCTTACTTTGCAGGACTGGCCCTACCCTTGCTTTGCTAGACAATTGCAGAAACCTCAAAGGTGTGCACATGCAGCCATCCAGAGGAGAGTTTTTCTGCAGTTATCTGCCATTGACCTTGGCCTAATTTGTCATGTTTTGGCTGATAATTCCAAAGATGAAGGATGAGGTACCTATTAGACATGATGTGCCACATTCTTTCTTTGAAGTTAAATTTGTTTTACTAGCTAATGATTCTCTTCTGTTTTATTAAAAACTAGTGCACTGCTGGTGGGAATGCAGACTGGTGCAGCCACTGTGGAAAACAGTATAGAATTTCCTCAGAAAACTAAAAATGGAACTGTCTTTTGACCCAGCAATTCCATTGCTGGAATTATATCCTAAGAAACCTAAAACACCAATCCAAAAGAACCTGTGTACCCCAGTGTTCATAGTAGCACAATTTATAATAGTCAGGTGCCTGAAACAGCCTATGCGCCCATCAGTAAATGAGTGGATCAAAAAACTTTGGTACATTTACACAATGGAATACTACACAGCAGAAAGAAAGAAGGATCTCCTACTCTTTTCGAAAGTATGCATGGAACTGGAGAGCATTATGCTAAGTGAAATAAGCCAGGTGGTGAAAGACAGATTCCATATGACCTCACCTATAAGTAGAACCTAATCAACAAAACAAACAAGCAAGCAAAGTATAACTAGAGACATTAAAATTAAGAACAAACTGATAGTAACCAGTATGGAGGTGGGAAGGGATAATGGGGGGAAAGGGGGAAGGGTTTTCAGGAACATCTATTAAGGACTCATGGACAAAACCAAGTGGGGGTAGAATCAGGGGTGGGAGGTGGGGATGCCTGGGGTGGGGGGGAGTGGGGGGGAATGAAGACAACTGTATTTGAACAATAATTAAAAAAATAAAAAAAAAAAACAAAAAGCAAAGTTTGTTTTATAAGTGTGATGACTCATCATTATATAAGTGCTGTTCACAGGCCCTAAGAGCAGAACATGTAAAATGTCATTTTAACTGTCAAGGTTTTTTCTAATTTCATTTTTTAACAGAATTTTGAAAGTGGCTTAAATCTAATTGGCTCCCTCAGGATCTCAGCTACTGCTGCGTTCATAGTACCAGTATTTGTTTGAGAAGCATCTGCAGAGACGGATCTGCCACGGCTAGCTGGCATGCAGGGTAGGAGGATGCAGCAACATTTTTTCTCCTGTCTAAGAAACTTTCAAATCTTGGCTCAACTCCTTCTGAGCTTGAGTGTTTGATTTTGCAATTGTTTTTATAATGTTGGGTTCTGCTTTTCCAATTATTCAATTTCATATGAGTGAGAATGGCAGCTACAACTGCCAGCACTAATAGCAGCCAAACTATATCTACGCTGAAGGAAAAACAGAAAAAGAAAAACAAAACACGTAGTTATAATGTAGATCTGTGTAAATAATACTTACCAAACACAGTTCTAATAGCTCAGCTTTGAGCATGTCTAGTCTACTAAAAGTAAACACCTATTTAGACAATGGAGCTGAGTTATTTTTAGTGGTCCAGATTCAGATGTTCCTATAGTCTAAACAACTGTGAGGAGATTGCCAAAATCTTTCCCTTAATCAGAGTGAGATCATACCTTTGAAACCCCACATGGTGAAGCAAATAAAGACAAGATACTACCCTTCCCCTGGAAGGGAAGGGGAAGAGTATAAGCAAGCCAGGAGATTTTTCATGTTTCAGAACATTTGTTTTAGTTTGATACTTATATTTAAGGATCTGAGATATAACAAAAACAGAAAAACAAACTTGCAATGTCCATTTTAAAGTATATCATTAAATGTATTAAAAGATTCTGTCCTGGTCAGTGTGGCTCAGTTGTTGGAGCATTGTTCTGTAAACTGGAAGGTTGCTGGTTTGATTCTCTGTCAGGGCACATGCCTGGGTTGTGGGTTTGGTCCCAGGTTGGGGCACATGTGAAAGGCAACCAATTCATGTTTCTCTCCCTGCCTTACCCTCTCTCTAAAAATCAGTAAGTATGTCCTTGGGTCAGGATTTAAAAAATAAAAGGTATTAAAAGATTCTGGTTTCAGAGCCCCAGTCTTCCATTGTTGAATTGAAAGCTGGGAATCAGGAAGCATTTAAGAGACTACTGACCTGGTTTGGCTAAACCATACTGAGGATACCAGGAACCAGATATGGAAGCCTGATGAATATAGTGATCAGGCTGCTTTTCATTGTTGAATTAGAAATAGTATATGGAGCAATAGCAAGGAACTTGTTTCTCTTTTGGAAGATACGTTATCTGAAATCTTAGTTTAGGAGAGGCCTATCTTGTAATATTTGAGATATTCTTCTAAACGCAGGGCAGAAGAGAACAAGAATGGGCTGAGACTTTGTTTTAAGTGCCTTTTGATTGTGTGTGTGTATGTGTGTGTACGCATGTGTGCAAGAGAGGGAGAGGATTTTTGCACCCATGCAGGGTGAGAGTATCCCCCTCACCTGTATGGCCCAGGTGAGAGTATCTGTTTAATTGAAACCTGATTGTCCTGTTATTGGTTGGGCAGGACCTGCTTGAGCATAGAAAAACCTAATTTTAGGCTTAGCAGGCAATAAAGTTAATAGTAAGTCACATTAAAAACAGTAAACTTCTTGCTAATTCATTTAAAAATATTTCTCAAGATTTTCTCCCCAAGATTAAAATTTATGTATCTACCAAATGAGATGAGAGCCAGCCAGACTCCATATGGATAAATGTACTCATTTTGTTGTCTTAAGGGAGACAAGCACAGACCTGGGGCACAGAGAGTCCAGTTTTAATTTTATTTGTGGTATTACAGGGGCAATGACTTTGTGTCACTGGCCCTTAGTTTTCTGTATAAAATAGAAGGACTGGATCAGGTGACATCTAAGGTCTGTTCTACATCTAATATTCTGTAAAACAAAAGTGTAAAGAAAAGCGCAGAAGTGGTAAGGAAAAGAAAAGCTCTGACTCTCTTCTTTCTGGGTAGAGAAAGAAAAAAGAGCTAGGTTGAAGCAAATGTTCTCTTTTCTCTCCATCTTCAGTTTAATTCCTGACTATCTGATGTCATTAAATAACTCAGAAATGCTCCTCCTGTCTGCTCCCTCTCTTTCTCTTCTTTTCTCTCCTCTTCCTCATGTTTCTTTGTTTAGTCTCCACACCCTCACTCATCTATGTCTCTGAAGACTGATTGTATTAAGAATTTGTCAGGAAGACACAAGAAAAGTAATGAAACATTGGAAAAATTGTTTTCTAGTTTTTCCCCTTTTATTTCCTGGAATCTGTTACAGCTTCAGGCTTACTAAATAAAAAAATGAAATGTTTAAAATTATGGATTGTAAATTCATGATGATAATTGTGATAGTCATGGTGATGATACTGACCTTGAATGCTGACTATGTACCAGGAACTATTCTTAATGTTTTAGGAGTAATGACTTATTTAATCTTCGTAATGAACTCTGAGATAGTTCCTGTTATCATCACTATTATGCAAATAAAGACATTGGATCTGAAGGTTGAGTAACTTGCTCACATTTTAGAGCTGATTATGGCAAAGTTGGGATTCTGTTCCAGGCAGCCCTGTGCCAGTGTCACTTCTCTTGTCCACTCAGCCTTGCTGCATCTCCTTCAAGGCAGAGATAATATCTTCTATTCATTTTTTGTATCCCATTGAGAATTTGGCACATTGTTTGAGGAAAGCACACTTTTAATTTGTGTAGAATTGAATTAAAGGAACACTACCCTACTTGGAGAGAAAGCTGTTCCAGGTTTCCTTTACCTCAGGCCTCCAGTGCTCATAATGCCCAAGTGAGCTTGTTGACAAATATTTGACTTGCTATTTGAAAGCATTTTTTTTCCTTTTTGTGTGAAACTCATGGATTCTTTTAATTTAGTTTAAATAGAGATAGTTAGACCATAGTTTAAAGACATTAAATTAAATTTCTCTGCAAAGAGTGACACTGTAGTATTATTTACACAAATGGAGCTGAGAAGTTAATATGTGAACCAAATGGTATTTGAAGGAATAGCTAGGAACAAAGCACTAGAGTTAGTTCTTAGAAAAAAAAATTCTTTAAGGAAATTACTTGAACTTAGTTGACTTCTTTTGAGATATACTAGGTTTTTTACTTACTGTAAACATTTGACACAGAAAGAACAGATCAATATGTTTATGCTCCAAGGTCAATATTTCTATTCTTATATATGATATTAGGGGTTAGAGGAAGAAAACAGAGCTAATTTTTTTAATAGTTATTACCATGGTATAAAGATAATACCTTTTTGCTCAGGTATTCTATTAGATGATAAAGAATGCTTTGCCTATTCATTATGTTCTCTAAGGACTCACTTATTTATTTGGTGGTCAGATTTCCTGCAATTCTGTCATGTGGAATATGTATGTGCCCAGAAGTATAGAATCATAGGAGAATCCTGTTGGAAAGGAATCTCCTATGGGATTATTTAATCCAGTTGTCTTATTTTGCATATGAAAAAGTACAGCTCCAAATGTGTAAGAGGCCTAGTTAGTCATGAATTAGAACAAAGTCTCCAAATAGAAAACAGTAATGACAAAGATTGTATACTGTTTACTGCGTTAATTCACTTTATAAATATTTGTTGAGTACCTAACATGAACAAGATATTAGGGATAATTCAGTCCATCTTGGACTAACAAAGATATGGGCCCTCCCTGAAGCTCTAACCAAGCATGTGTCAGGAGGCCACACATGAGAAATATCTGAGAATGATTCTTAGTCAACCCTTTGAAGTTGACGAGGACTTTGTCTTGTTACTTCCCCAGTATCTCATGCCTTCCAGGAGATGAAGCTGCTGACCACAGGAAGATCTGAAAGGAATTATTATAGCATATAAATCTGGAAATGTTTAGTGTAAGCAAAGCTACTTACTTAAATAGCCTCCAAAGAATTGTAACTTTTTATTCCAGTGCTAAGTCTTAATAAGTTTATGTTGATAATCCTGAGTCAAGAAAAGGTTAAAGTTCTTTCAGTATGTTCTTTTAGCAAAGTAGTTAAGCATATAATACATTTTAGAAAACTTTCAGATAGAATATTTGTGCATAAAAGGGTGAGCTTCGCTTCTCTGAGACATTTGCTCAAAAAGTCATTAAAATTTGTTGAACACTTGCTGTGCACAATAACTTATCTTGAGACAGTGAATAGACAAGTTTGATATTAGTGGAGGGGAAATTGATCATCATTGTAAATAAAGTTGATGTTCAGCATTAACTTTATACTAGAGTGTTGAGTAGTGAAGCACCATTATAAAAGTTGGTGTGTAAGAGGTCATGGTAAATGTGGAATGGTTAGGGAATAAATATGGTACAGCAACTTTTACAACCTAAGAAATGTGCCAAATCTGTGACTTCATTTGATCCTCATACCAGTTTTGCATTTTACTCAGGGTTATTCCCATTTGCAAATAAGGCAGCCTAGAATCAAGAGGTGAGCAATATGCCCAAGAAATATAGTTGCCAAAGAACAGGATTTAAATCTCCATCTATGTGATTCCAAAGCCAAGACTTGATTCACAGTGTCTGAAGCAAGTAGCATTTTATTCTTCCACTGACAGAGTGTAGCTTGATGACATGTGCACTCATCTACTCAACAAATATTTAAAAATCAGCTTTATGCTGGACTCTTTAAGGAAAGACAGATATGAATTAATAGAAAGTTTGAACTACAGGATAATATAGTAAATAATAAAGGTACTTGACAAAAGCAAAAGAGTGTGCATTTAAAAAGAAAATTTAGAGTTCTGGCCAAGATGGAGGTGTAGGTAGAAACCCTTTGCTTCCTCAAACAACCAAAAGGAGGATACCAATCAAACAACCAATCTAAAATAAATAAACATCCAGAAGTGCCAGAAAATCAAACAGCATGGAACTCTGACAACCAAGGAATTAAAGAAACAGTCAACCAGATCAACCAGGTTGGTAAAATGGGTGAACTGAGAGAACCCACTGCAAGGTGGTGGACTGTGTGGACAGGACTGACTGAATGGAAAACTGAGACTCAGAGCTGACTGTGGACTATGGTGTGGGTTGCCAAGGTGGGAGAAACTCCCAGTCTCACAGGAGAGTTTGGTGTAAAGTGGGGCTAGAGCCATGCAGGCGAGCTGTGTTTTTCCCTCTCTGGCCCCTCCCCCACAGGCAGCACTGCAGCACAGCAAGGAGGGTTGCCCTGCCCTGGTGAATATCTAAGGCTCCGCCCCCTTATAACTTAACAGGTGCCCAGAGACAAAGAAGTAGGGCCCAAATGAAAGAACAAAGCAAAACTCCAGAGAGAGAGTTAAGTGATGAGGAGATAGCCAACCTATCTGATGGAGAGTTTAAAGCCCTGGTAGTCAAAATGCTCACAGAACTGACTGAGCTTGGTCGAAAAATGAAAGAGCAAATGAAGGATACCCAAAGTGAAGTAAAGCAAAATATTCAGGGAACCAACAGTGACAGAAAGGAAAATAGGACTCAGATCAATGATTTGGAACAAAAGGAAGAAATAAACATCCAACCAGAGCAGAATGAAGAAACAAGAATTCAAAAAAATGAAGAAATGCTTAGGAACTTCTGGGACAACTTTAAACATTCTAATATCTGAATTATAGGGGTACCAGAAGGAGAAGAACAAGAGCAAGAAATTGAAAACTTATTTGAACAAATAATGCAGGAGAGCTTACCCAGTCTGGCAAAGGAAACAGACTTCTAGAAAGTCTAGGAAGCCCAGAGAGTCCCAAGGAAGTTGGACCCAAGGAGGGGTCCACCAAAGCACATCATCACTAAATTATCCAAGATTAAAGATAAAGAGAGAATCTTAAAAACAGCAAGAGGAAAGGAGAGAGTTACCTATAAAGGAGTGCCTATGAGACTATCAGCTGACTTCTCAAAAGAAATCTTATAGACAAAAAGGGGCTGGAAAGAAGTATTCCAAGTCATGAAAGGCAAGGACCTACATCCAAGATTGCTCTATTCAGAAAGCTTTCATTTAGAATGGAAGGGCAGATAAAGTGCTTCCCAAATAAGGTCAAGTTAAAGGAGTTCATCATCACCAAGCCCTTATTATATGAAATGTTAAAGGGGCTCATCTAAGAAACTGAAGATCAAAATCTATGAACAGTAAAATGACAACAAACTCATAACTATGAACAAATGAACCTAAAAAAATGAAAACAAAAACTAAGCAAACAACTAGAACAGGAACAGAATCAGAGAAATGGACATCATATAGAGGGTTTTCAGTGGGGAGAGAAAGGGGAGGAACAGGAGAGGAAGGGTACAGGAAACAAGAAGCATAATTGATAGGCATAAAATAGAGGGGGAGAGGTAAAAATGGTATAGAAAACAGAGAATTCAAAGAACTTATATGTACAACCCATAGACATGAGCTGAGGGGGGGAATGGTGGAGGGTTGTGGGGTGCAGGGCAGAGGGGTATAAAGGTAAAAAATTGGGAAAGCATAATCAATAAAATACACTTAAAATAACAAAATTTAAAAAAGCCTACAGACTCAGTACTGTTACTTTAAAATCAGACCTCTTATTCAGAGGAATTTTTTAAATTTTAAAAAACATTGATTAGCTATGAAAACAGAATAAAATCATTTGTAGTTAGAAAATCCATTTTTTATAAACCTGAATATACACACTAAGTTGGTGATCTTAGCCGTGATGACTAAGCCAATGCAAACCTTCTCCTTATCCACCTTCAGGGTGATAGCTTCCCTATTAAGCATCCTGTGCCTATATTTTATGTGCAACATTTATCATAGCACCTCCCAGACTTCCAAGTATGTGGGGTATCAAATACTGATGTTTTATTTATTGCTTTACCCATTCTGAATCAGTGAAGTCTAAATTAATGAAATTTTCAGCACATACATGTAGAAAATCAGAAATATACGAATAGTGTATTCTAGAAAGCACAGATGTCAAGTCAGAAGATCTAAGTTTGAAGGAAGGTTCTTTCACTTGTGTGGCATTGTGCAAGATTACAAGTCTCTTTGAGCCTGTATTTATTTAAGTGTATATACTAGTGCTTATGTCACACACTGTTATGAGAATTAAATGACACAGTGGATGTATAAAATGCTTTACAAAGTAAGTTGTGGTATGTGCCCCTGTACAGATCTTTATAGGATCATCACCATGCTAACTGGAAGGCCAGGTTTCAGATGTTATACAAGGATGATAGGACATTTGCCATTGGACTCAAGCTGTGAAGGGAAGAAGAATATAGAAAAATAGAAATGCAGAGACAGGTTTTGTGTTTTTTTTTTACAATAAAGGGAGTAGTGTCAGCAGTATGTGCCTTACTTTTGCCTGCACAGTTTCTTACCATCTGCAGTGATAGATACCCCTGGCCTCCTGCTGCCTGTGCTTCAGGCCTCTGGAGTTGCCTCTGAGGTATCTCACAGTGGGGTCAAAGGCCCACTGTCTTGAATGCCCCCTTGGTTTCTAACCCACTGTTTCCTCCCAGTCAGTCTGACTTGTGTGGTTGTCTGCTCTCCAGGCCTCGCATCATTGGTCCATCTTAATTACTGACTTAGTCTTCCTAGGAGCAGACTGAATCAAGTCCCCTATGAATTACCCCCAGTTTGCCTTTACTCTTGTCACCTGGCTTTCCTGGATTCTCTTTGTGAATCTCAATCACTATACTGTCAAAAAAGAAAGAAAATTTTAATTATTTGAGAAAATGTAGTTAGGAAAATAATGTGTTCATGCAGTAGAAATGGTTCTATAAGCAGAATGGATTGGAAGATAAGGCCTAGGTGGATGACCTTGGTGTGAGTAGGATGATAGGGAAGGAGTCATGGCAGGTTTTGGAGGGCGAGCCACTTGAGTGTTTATTTAACAGCAGGACAAGTGTTGACTGTCCTCTTTTGTGTGCTGAGGGCACATCAGTTTTAGGTGTACTTGTGAACACATTTAGTAAGAAAAGTAGTGGTGAATGAGAGTGGTTCCCACATTAACGCATATGACCATCATGCTTTTAGTCCTGAAAAGTGATTTTTTTGAATCTCCAGGTGGGAGGACACAGTTGTCCTGATCAAGCATCTCAAACTCCTTTCTCCTGAACCCCCTTCTTTGGCTGTTTTTAGTCCAGGTATTGTGGGGACAACTAAATGTGACCATGTTGTGTATTGGTGGGGCTTGCTTGCAAGGTAGAGGGTCTTTGGAAAAACATTAATAGAGAAAAGTAGAAGAGAGGAAGTCTGCAAGTCAACAAGAAAACAAACAATCCGAGTTCGGTAAGAACGGAGAACCTGTGACTCGCAGGGGCAAACACAGAGGCAGACAGCCCCTCACTGTTTCTCTTTCAGACTTCAAAATGTGGGAGTCCTGAAGTTGTGGCGGGAGAGCCTGGCAGGGGAAAAATGGAGCCTATTTATAAAACTTGCACAAGTAGTATGCAGACCAAACAGCAGCTTTAGGCCTCGTGGTCCACCTCCAATGTTTGTCTTCTTTAAATATGATTGGGATTAGTTTAGTGGTAATTTCATCTAGTTGAATTTTACTCCTTGAAATAATGTTGCAAAGACCAGACCTGTCATCACCTCTTATGTCCTAGTGTTTTGTTTTTCTCTTTTCCTAAACTTTGTGTAGTATTTTTGGTGACCCTAGAGAATAGATGAGGAGTTCCTGGTGAGGTGCATCAGGAGGTGTTGGTATGCCTGTGAGTCATGAGCGCTTGTGTTTATCTCATTTATGAGGAAGCTCCTTCTGGGTAGTGCTGAAGGGAGTTTCTGAAGCTCTTGTGCATGAGAGGCCTTGCAGTTCATAATTCAGGTGTCTTTTTAAATATCTATGTCACATTGCACTTTAATATTTGATTTGTTCTCTGCAAGGCCTGCTTTCACATGACTCATTTTTTAATTTTGTCAGCCGCATTTTATAGATTATTTAAATAGCCCATGGACAGAATGAGCTAAAGGAAAGATGGCACCATCATCTCCACCCCTTCTTCATCTGGAATGTGAGTTCTTGCATCGAGAACACACATTGCTTGCAGGACTCTGTGCATATCCTGGGTGGTACACAGAGGAGTGTGGTGTATGTGTGATCTGTAAGGGAACCTGGTTCCTCCTTCCTGCTCTGCTGAAAACTTGCTCTGTGATTTTTGGTGAGTCTTCACTTCATTTGCTCTCAACTTCTTTCCAAGTTAATGGGAACCAGAACAGTAACAACCCATTCTCTTTGGTCTTTAAAAGACTGTTGAAATGACATCAATATATTTTGAATTGCAAAAAAATCTATTAAACATTCTATATATTTACGTATACCTAGATATGTATACATTTAGATATTTGTGGGTGCATGCATGTGTATGTATCACACTATTTACACTAGGGAAAAAGATCAAACAAGAGAAACTTGAGTTCTCTTTGTGGACCCAAACACTCCCACCACTTCCATAGTTTGGCCACACGGCACATGGCACCTTGTGTGGTCTTTATATGATGTCTCCCAGAAAGATCTTTCCATCTCAATAAATGGCATCTCTTCCCAATCATAAATCTTTTATTTCTCTTACACCCCTACCCTCCATATCCAGTCTATTCATCACTAATCCTGTTAGCTCTTCTTTAAAAACATATTCAAAATGCACCTGCATCTGTTGCTACTATACTGCCCTAGGCCAGTCCACCATTACCAGCCTCTGGTGATTGCTTCTTGCTTTCACATATTTCCACATCATAGGCAGAGTGACCTTTCAGAAAAGTAAAGCACGTTATGATGAGCCCTGATTAAATCTAGTCAGTGACTCCTGGTGCTTTCAGAATGAAAATTAAACTTCTAACCATGACCTCCTTGGCTTATCCTGATGTCATTCTGTGGTTGGCAGTTAGACAAGATGAGAGCAAGGACGATGGGCCAGGTATAGAAGGTCACCAGGGTGGAAAGCCCTGGGTGCCTAGCAATGGGAAAACAAGGACCCTGCCCCCAGGGTGACCTTTCCTCCTCTGGCATATTGCTAGTTGTGCAGGTTAGACCCTTCTAGAGGGGGAACAAACAAGGGGCCAAAGAATAACCCTTAAGCATTAAGCCTCCAGAACAATGAGGTTCTGACCCACATCAAATACACCTAGGCCTTAGTTGTGTTTTAGCTTCCAGCCCAGAAAGGCAGCCAAACCAGGTAAGTGGTGCCATAGCTGACATCAGGACCAGCTGTGATGACTAATGACCCCTGCCCTGGCACGAATCAATTAGTGGAGACCACAACTTTGAAAGGACATACCTGGAAAGCTAATAAATATTCTATTAATATCCTTTTCTGAGGTCTCCCCTGAAATCCCCACCCTTAAAAGCCCTTAGGACAGCAGACCTAGCATACTCTCCCTCCCAAGAATGCAGGAGCATGCCCACACCTCTCTTCTCCCTTTTTCTTCCCCCAGGACCGTTTTGCTTTTGTAACTTGTTTTCTAAGCCTGTTTGTTTCTAACTTTATTTAGAAAGTTTCTAAATAGACTTTCTCTTATAGTTTGAGCCTTGACTCTGAATTCTTTCCTAGCCAACAATGAAGTACCAAGGTTGCTAAACCAAGGTCTGGTCTGACCTAGTGCCGTTCTTGCTGCCACCAGCAATTCCTCTGCCTGCCTTGTTCACTATGCTCTAGCAAAGCTGGCCTCTTCTTCAACATACTACACTCCTTCTTGCCTTAAAGATTTTTAAAAGCACTTATTTTTTAGCATAGTTCTAGGTTCACAGCAAAAGTGAGCTGTAAGTACAGAGAGTTATCATTGTATCTCCTGCCCCCATGGACCTGTACACGTGCAGCCTCTCCCTCTATGGATATCCTGCACCACAGTGGGATGTTTGTTACAGTTGATGAACCTACCTTTACACCGTTATCACCCAAAGTCCATAATTTACCCTTTGGTTGTACATTCTAAGGGTTTGGACAAATGTATAATAACATATATCCACCATTATTATAGCATATAGAATAGTTTCCCTTCCCCCCGAAAGCCTCTGCCCTCCTATTCATCTCCCTATTTCTAACCCCTGGCAACCACTGAACTTTTTTATTGTCTCCATAGTTTTATCTTTTTCAGAATTTCATTTACTTGGAAATCATGCAGTATGCAGCCTTTTCAGATTGACTTCTTTCATTCAGTGATATGCATTTAAGGTTCTGCCATGTTTCTTCATGATGTTAAGTATTTTGCTGTAGCTTTTTGCTCTGCTTGGTTTTTCTTATCCACCCTATTTAACTAGTTCCTGCCATCACACCTCCCTGTTGTATGTTCATCATAGTACTTATTATCCTCTAACTTTTTTTTTGTTTACTGCTGTTTCTCCCACTAGATCTTAAGCTGTGTGGGAACGGAAATCTTGCCTGCCTTATTCCTGGCTGTTTTCTCATTACATAGAACAGTTCTTGTTCCATAGTATGTGCTCAGTAAATGTGTGAAGAGTTGAATGCATGATGACCTGAATATCAATTCCTTTTAGTTTTACTCTTCTCTCCTAGTTTTCAAGTGACAAACCCTTTTATTCCCACTTACTAAGGTTTTGTTCAGAGAAAGAGGCAGACATTCATGTTAAGTCACTGAGTCTGAGAATTATTTCTAGTTTACTTTTGGCTTCTGAAATTCTTGTGGTTGACTGCTGAATGAATTGGGTCTCCAAGCAAATGGCGGTTGGTAGCATTGGTGGAAATCATTCATACTGCAAGGGGGAACAGAGGCAGTAGAAAATGATTAAGGGAAAATAGCAGAAAAATATGAGTTAACATTTATTGAGTTACACATTGTACTCAAAGCTGTATATAACATAAAAAGCAAATTAAGAGGCAAGTCATATAAAATGAGTGAGCACACATAAGCACACAATACTGCAGAAATGAAGGTATTTCTTCAGATGCCTTCTCTCATTTACCAAAGTGTAGTCTTGGCAAAATCTATAAGGCTAGTTCAGGAGAGAAATAACACAGCCAGTGTTTGTGGCCTAGCCATGCCCTGTGGGCCACAGACAGGCCTGCAATGTCATTTCTGCTTTTTAAATAAACTTTTTTTTTATTTTAATCATTGTTCAAGTACAGTTTTCTCCCCCCTACTCCCACTCCAATAAACTTTCTTTAAGCTAACAGGCTTTCTTGGGAGACCAAACCAAGTGAAACTGAGTTTAATGTTCTCATTAAAATGTTAAAGAGACTGCCCTATCTGGTGTGGCTCAGTTGATTGGAGCTTCATCTCATAACTGCAAGGTTGTGGGTTCAATTCCCATTCAGTGCACATATGGAGGTTGTGGGGTCTTTCCCTGTTTTGGGTGCAAATGATCCCCGGTCCGGGTATGTATGGGAGCAAGTGATTGATGCTTCTCTCTTGCATTGATGTTTCTCTCTCCCTAAAAACAATGAAGGACATAAATAAATAAGTACATAAATGAATAAATAAACAAACAAATAAAAGTGAAATGTTAAAGAGGCTTTATTTACAGACAGTTGAATCTGTAATTGCTTTATTCGTGTAAACTGTGCAAGTCTGTGGTGATCTCTTGAGGAGGATTTAGCAGTCCTCTCTGTCAGGAAGGTCTGCTTAATGTGAGCTCACTTGGATCTAGAGTCCCAGAAGTAGATTATCTGGATTGTATTTTTCAGACATGTAGAGGATGTTTTTATTAGGAGTAAACCTTCATCAATCTGCTTTCATTCTGTAGATCTTGTTTTGAATGCACTATTTGATTACTTGATGTTGAGTTTTGACTTGGAAATGGTATAACAGATAAACACACATATGTACATACACACACAAATGTTATGGAAGGAAGTGGGCTTTTTCTTTTAATTCTCCTGTAAGCAGTAGCTTATTGAGATGGAAATACAAGAAGTACGAAAATGCTGACATTCTGGTGAGACTGAACAGGGAATTCATGAGAAAAAACTATCATGTGAATCACTGGGGGGAAAGGTACTGAGAACTAGCTTTGGGAAGTAACACATTTCCTGTGCTTCTCTGTGCCACCCTTAAAGCTATAGTACAAAACATAGCTCTAGAGTTTCAGATAGTGAATGCAGACGGCAAATATATTATTTTTTCTTCCTGGTAATATTTATAGTGAACTACAGACAAAGCTAAAACCACATAGAACTGTGGTTCTTCTTTTCCTTTTTTTAATTTTATTGATTATGCTGTTAGAATTGACCCATTTTTTTTCTCCCCTTTTCCCCCTCTGCCCTGCACCATCCTCCCACCAGCATTCCACACCTTTAGTTCATGTCCATGGGTGGTACATATGAGTTCTTTGGCTTCTCTATTTCTTATACTATTCTTAATCTCCCCCTATTTTGTACCTACCATTTATGCTTCTTATTCCCTGTATCTTTTCCCTCATTCTCTCCCTTCCCCCTCCCTGTTGATAACCCTCAATGTGATCTCCATTTTTGTGACTCTGTTCCTGTTGCAGTTGTTTGCTTAGTTTATATTTGTTTTTCTTTTTGTTTTTCAGTTCAGTTGTTAATAGCTGTGAGTTTGTTGTCATTTTACTGTTCATAATTTTTTTATCTTCAGTTTCTTAGATTAGTCCCTTTAACATTTCATATAATAAGGGCTTGGTGATGATGAACTCCTTTAACTTGACCTTATTTGGGAAGCACTTTATCTGCCCTTTCATTCTAAATGATAGCTTTGCTGGATAGAGCAATCTTGGATGTAGGTCCTTGACTTTCATGACTTTAAATACTTCTTTCCAGCCCCTTCTTGCCTATAATGTCTCTTTTGAGAAATCAGCTGATAGTCTTATGGGCACTCCTTTGTAGGTAACTCTCCTTTTTTCTTGCTGCTTTTAAGATTCTCTTCTTATCTTTAAGCTTGGGCAACGTAATTATGATGTGCCTTAGTGTGTTCCTCTTTGGGTTCAACTTCTTTGGGACTCTCTGAGCTTCCTGGACTTCCTGGAAGTCTATTTTCCTCTGCCAGACTCCAGAAGTCTATTTCCCTTTGCCTTCATTTCCAATGAAGGAAGTGCTCCTTCATTATTTGTTCAAATAAGTTTTCAATTTCTTGTCCTTGTTCTTCTCCTTCTGGCATCACTATGATTTGGATGTTGGAATGTTTAAAGTTGTCTTGGAGGTTCCTAAGACTCTCCTCAAGACAAGAAGTCTTGTTTCTTCATTCTGTTCTAGCTGAATGTTTATTTCTTCCTTCTGCTCCAAATCATTGATTTGAGTCACGGTTTCCTTCCCTTCACTGTTGGTTCCCTATATATTTCCCTTTATTTCCCTTTTTATAGCCTCACTTTTTCCTCTATTTTGCAACCATACTCAACCATTTCTGTGAGCATCCTGATTACCAGTGTTTTGAACTCTGCATCTGATAGGTTGGCTATATGTCTTCATCACTTAGTTCCTTTTCTGGTGTTTTGATCTTTTCTTTCATTTGAGCCATATTTCTTTGTTTCAGGTACCTGTTACATTGTAAGGGGTGGGACCTTAGGTATTTGCCAGGGTGGGGCAACCCATGTGGCTGTGCTGTGGTGCTGTTTGTTGGGGAGGGGCCCGAGAGGGAACAATGCCACTTGCTTGGCTCTTGGTTGGCTTTCAGTCACTTCTCCTGCTACCCACAAGCAAATTGGGTGCTTCTGGTACTGATTCCTGGGTAGGTGGGTTTGTGTATATTCCAGGACCCCATAGGTCCCTCCAGAGAACTTTCCTGTGAGGCAGAGAGTTTCTCTCAGGTTTTTAAAGCCAGAGGTTTTGAGAATTTCTTTTCCTGCTCTGGAACAATGGGTTGTGTGGTCTGTCTTGCTCCCCAGTTGTTCTTGATTTATCTACATGCAAATGTGGGACTGCCTGGTCTGCCAATTGCCACCTTGCTGCCTGTCCTCTGGGCCCCGGCCACCCATCTCGGCGCCTCCTACCAGTCCAAATGAATGTTTCTTCTTTAACTCTTTGGTTGTCCAACTTCCATACAGTTCTATTTCCTGGCAGTTCTGGTTGTTTTTATTTTTAAATTTGTTGTTGCCCTTCTTTTGGTTGCGTGAGGAGGAAAAGTATATCTACCTTTGCCTCCATCTTGGCTGGAAGTCCTCAAAGGTCAGTTCTTTTAGAACTTGCTTCATAGACTAGGCATTTTTAGAAGGTATTTAAAAACATGCCAGGACCTGTCTCTTCCTTAGATGTGCAGTTCAATTTTGAAAAGCAGGGTAATATGACTTGACTTCAGTGGGAAGCAGTGGCAGAGTCTGTGTCATGTCCTGTAGCCCAGCTCCCTGCAGACCCATGGCAAAACTGTGAGTCATATGTTGTAACTGCACAGAAACTTCATTCTTCAATGCAGTCTTTCCTCCTTCTTTCCTTTAGAACTGTGGTTCTTATATAGCTAGGAAACTATATTACTGGAAACCTCAAAATGAAATTTAAGGGGGAGTGGGAGGTTCAACCATGCTATCTTTTAAAAAAATTTCTTATTATTAGAAAAGCCTTCTTATTGAATGGTAACAAAGCTGGGTCTCATGATGTGCAGTGTAGTGTTATAAGCATTTTCCAGGGGTTGTTTAAAGTAGTTTTTTTTTTCTTTTTCCATTGACAGGTTACTAAGATACTTTATAGATCAAAATATGTGTCATAGAGCTGTCAAAGTTTTTTCTTCAAAGGATCAAGTCCTTCTTTTCAGTTATGAGTGCAGGGCATTTGCTAAAACTGGTTCAAGTCTGAGTGGGCAATAGGGTTGTCCAGGAAAGTTATCACTGGAAGTTCTCTCTATATGACAGATTAAAACGGCTTCTGAATAATTTCTTTCTCTGCAGAAAAGGAGGCATGACCATCTCAATCCAATGTTAATGTTAATTACACAAACCTCTCATAGGATTTGAACATGAAAAAGTGAATTCCAATTTCTGGAACTAATGTTAATTATACAACCTAATAATACATTTTTAAAATTAAGAGTTTCAGAGCAAGATATGGCAAATTACCACTGCTGGCTTGGCTAACTCTTGTTTCTAAACTCTTGGTTTATTTATATGGAAGGACTTGCAGTCCCAGTTTTGGGGACCTGTCAACCTGGCTTCTGAATTTTGATGTGAATCCAGAGAGGTGGGGACTCTTAGGATTCTATTCAGCCACAATTCAATTGTTTTGTATACTCTTCCCCTTACCACAGACAGGATAACAGTCCCTTTCCTGGAGTGAATCCATTCTGGAGCATTCTTGGCTTGCTTAGAAAATTCTGGTGTCCTGTGATCTGATCCTTAACTCCCTACTTTAACTCAGAAACCACTGAAGAAATGTAATTGTGTGATGTATCTACTAGTAATAATGGGGTATGTACAAAGTATCATGGGAACAAATGAAAGGATTAAATAATTAACTCCAGGTTGCTGTATTTTTAAAAAACTTTTGTCTGCTTTTTAGTATTTTAAAATACTAATTTTTTCTCATTTGCTATTAGAATCTTAGTTGTCACTCTGACTGCTCAGCATCCCGGTCCAAAGCAGCCCTCTTCTCTCTCTAGTTGTTGGAGGTGAGTTACATCAAGAGCCTATGCTGACCTTAAGGTTAGGTTATATTAATAAAAACCTAGGAGAAATCTTCAAAGTGTATTAGTATAAGAAGAATTTTCCTGCAGCTAGTTAATTATGTTGGTCAGTTAATTGTTCAATTAATTAATTTATTCGTGAAATATTTTGGGAGCATATACTATATTTCATTGGCATATACTACATCTAGGTATTGGGATAAAAGGGTAGGCAGTCAAATTTGTCCACAAAGTTTTGATGATAGTTCATAGGGGTTGAAAATTAAAGAGTGAAATACCTAAAGAAAATCAAATTGCTTTTCTTCAAAGCATATGTGTGAGATTTCCATGTCACAGCCTACTCCTTATAGTGGTGGTGTTAGACATCAGTTCTTGAGTTTGGCAAAGAAAGAATTCAGAGCCAAGAACTCTAGCACAAGAATTTATATTTAACCTTTTAGAAGGAAAGTCATAGAGGAGAAGAGCCAGCTGGGCTATATGGACCCAGGAAAGAAGTTACAGAGGTAAAAGAAGAGCCCTTGGAGCTTAGAATAAAGAAAGCATAGGATACATGCCTAAGGAAGAAAGGGGTGAAATGTGTGGGCATGCTCTAGGTTGAAAGAGAGTATGACATAGGTACTTTGCCTTAAGGATTTTCAGTCTGTTTCTAAAGGCAAGAATTTTAGCTGTGGCCAGGTGGCTCAGTTGGTTGGAGCATTGTCCCATACATCAAAGGGTTGAGGGTTCAATCTTTAGTCAGGGCATATTCCTAGGTTGAGAGTTCCATCCCCAGTTGGGTTGTGTATGGGAGGTGGCCGATCAGTGTTTCTCTCTCACATGGATGTTTCTCTCTCTCTTTCTGTCTCTCTTTCTCCCCTTCCCTCTCTCTATAAATATACCCTTGGTAAGGATTAAAAAAGTGAAAATAAAATAAAGACAAGAATTTTAGAAGAAGTCCCAGGGGAGGATCTCAAGAGAAAATTCATCAGCTTTCCAGGTGTCTCCTTTCAGGGTCACAGTCTCTACTGATTGATCAGCACTAGGGTAGGTGGACATTAGCTATTGTATCTGGTCCTGATATTAGCTATGGTGTCATTTTGTTTTGCTGCTTTTCTAGGCCTGGAAATGAAACACAGCTGAGGCCTAGATGTTATCTCTAGCTTGACCAAAACTCTGTCTCTGCAGTCAACAGACCCGAGACTTTGTACTTCAGATTATTTGATGCTGATCAGAACCTAATAGTTTTGAGGGCTTAATACCTAAGGGAATGGTTGTGCAAGGGAGAAGGAAGCAGGTAAGTCATGGTGATGGATGAGGCCAGTTTGAACCAGCTGTCTGTTGCAGTTTGCCCATTCACACTTGCCAAAGAACTTTTTTAGTTTCTTACCAACCTGAATCATTTAGAGTTCTCCACAGGAGCATTTCATGTGGGAAATGGTACCAGATATTTTGTTTATTACAATAATTTTTATATATTTATTAAGCCGTTACTTATAAGGCTTCTTCAAGGGTCATTACATGAGCCTTTTTTTGTGTGCTGCCTGTGTCTTTGTCAAGAAGCAGTCTGTCAACTCTTATCTCACCTATGTTATTCATCTGTCTTGGGCTGGTAATGAGGCACATTTCAGTTATTCTAGGAGGGTTTAGGGAATCTGTACCAAGAGGGGTAAGACTAACAAAAAGGTGGGATTCAGGTTTGGTGGAGGGAGTGCACTTAAGGAAAACTGGGAATGAAATGAAATCTTGTCTAGTGTATTTTACATATTTGTACCCTTTAAGCACAGCAGCTGAATATTTGAAAATTGTCCTGTATTTTAAAACATGCTAAGAAAATGCTAGCTTACTACATTTTAGGAAGTGTTATTTTTCCTCTCAGTTGTTGACCTGGCACCAGGTTAGGAGAATCTGAGAGATGCAAGTATGACAATGGAACAGTAGAGGAGTCCAGAAATTTTCCTATCATTGCTGAGCTCTGTGTTTGGGAGGACTGGCTATATACTGATAACAGAGTTTTGACTCTAGGGAAGAAAAGAGAGCAAGGAAGAGGGGAATAGATGTGTGGGGATATTGGCGAACAAAAGGGTAAAGGGATCAAGGGGAAAAAGTAGAAAGATGTTTGATTGTGTTGCTTCTCTCCCTTATCTCCTTCTCACAAAAAGAGGGTGTAAAATAACAGGCAGATTGAAAGGGGGAAAAGAGAGTTGAATTAGAAATGGGAGGGCACTTGGAGGTAGTAAGGGAGAAGGAAAATGAGTCAGAGACATCACAAAAGTGATGGGGAAGGAGACAGGATAGGAACTATTTAAATGCGGGGAGTAGAGACAGGCACAGAGAGGGGAGTGCAGCCAGTGGTCACACAGAGAGCCTTCAATTGCTCCCAGCAGTGCACCTGCCAAATAGCTAGTGTCCCTTCCTGAAGACATTTTCCTGACTCTTGTATTAACTTTAATGAGATTCCCTTTATGGTCCCTGTATTGCTGGCTGCAGTTTCACTGACACTCTGTGTGATCAAATAGCAAATGTGGAGGCACAGTTCTGTTATACCTGCCCCCTTGCAGTGTTCAGCAGACTTCTGAGACAGTTCTTCTTGCATTTGATATTTGCCATCTCCCCTTATCTACAGGTAAGCAAGTTGAAAGGGGGAAAATGTTCCTAAGAGCTGCCACATTTATAGCTCATGCATACAAATATTCAAAGCTGTTAAAAAAGTATAAAATTATGATCCAGTGTTTTTTCTAAATAAGGTCATTGACTCTTTCATTGCTGGTCTGGTTGTTGGCCTAACCTAACACCATATTCAATGTACCTATAGATGGGCTCCTACTAGAAAAATCTTTTCTTTTTATCAAGCTTAGGTCAGGAAGCCTTTCCTATATTCCAGGCCTAGGTCAGGTGCTTTCTTAGTGTGCACCAGTGCCCTCTCTGCATCATGGCTTCCTGTGCTGACCTTTCCTTGTTAGAACCATAATTCCATGTTGTAATTTCTGTTCTTCCATCAGAGTTGGTGCTCTTTGCACCATGTTGGTTATTATGGAATACTTATGTAGATGTTCACTAACTGGTTATGGCGAGAATGAATAGCTGATGATCCTGGTCTTTTGAGTGCAAAACAAAATTCTTCTGGAGGCGGCTATACTTTCAGATATCAAGTTTACTATCATCCTGCCTGTTCTGGAAAAGTTGATTTATCCAGCATCAAGGGGCTTTTGGGGAGTTTAGTAGGTCCCCAGATTCATGCAACTATAAGCAAAAGACTGTGATTTTGTAAACTGGATGCCAGAGGGCAGCCTTAAAGCTTCAGGCCACCTATTTATTACTTATGACTCTAGTGATTGTGGGCCAGGTGCGTAAGTCCCTTCAGAACTATGTTTCTCAGATTTTCATGTGCATAGGAATCACCTGAAGGTCTTGTTGAAATGCAGATTCTTTTCCAGTTGGTCTCAGGTGGGTTCTCAGTTTCGGCACGTTGGGATCTCTGGTGACGCTGTGGTGCTGGTCTGTGTGCCTGACTTGAGTAACAAGGCTTCAAAGTACTTTCTAGAAAATAAAATTAGGATTTATACTATGAAAATATCTAGTTGTACTTTTATAGTTTGCAAAGCAACAGATTTTCTGAGAGAAAACTTAGAAGTATCTAAATCTTACTTCAATTTGGAAACTTGCAAGAAAGCTTTCTCTCACTTAAAAATAGTAGTTCTATACTGGCCAGCTCGTCAAACTGCTTTTGAATGCTGCCTTAGGTTATACTGCTCTTAAGTTAGCATAGAGTTTTATTTATTTAGGGTTTCTCAGATTTGGGAGGCCCTGGCCCTTGCACTGACCTTGGTGTAGCTACTTTAGCAGCAAGGACTACTTTTAAAGCAAAAAAATTCTTTGGAAAACTGACAGCTCCAGGGATGTGTTTATGTCGAGACCTTCACATTTATTGATTGTTACCAGGTTAGCACCATGCAGAGACTTTCTCCAAAGTCAGTGAGTTGGAATGGCGGGAAATAGGAAAGGGCATGTTCAGCTCAAACTTGGCAAAGAAAACCTTGCTTGTGCTTATGTATGTTCAAACAACTCTCTGAATTTGATGTTTGAAGTTTTTCCTAACAAGGTGGCCTTTATTTTGTAGGCCCTTTGCATCTGGCCTTGTATCGTATTTGTAACACATGGAGGAGAGAGAGCTTACCATGCTCAGGTAAAAGGATGCTGTGTACAGCAAGTGACAAACAGGACTAATGGCAAGATGTTTGTCATTGTATAAGTGATTCAGCTTATGTCAATTATAACATTGACATCATTGTCTTGTGTGTGTTTTACTCATTTCTTCCTGGGGTGCAGAGGGCCTGTCATAGGTGATCTCAGTGAACTAGTGAGCAGTTGGGGAATGTTGACAAATTACCTACAACAGGCCTCTATAAACAACTGGTAAGGACACAGGATGGTGGTCACCTGAAATCTCTTACCATCGTCTACACACTTTACATAGAATTATTACTAGTGGTCATCTTTATTATCTTATCAGAAAACTTTTATCTTTTCAACATTTGTGTAAATATATAAATATTGAAAACTCTTTGAATTAAAGTCTTATCTCTGTCTTCTTATCTGAATTGCTGTTCTAAATATTCCCTGCAGTTTTTAAAAATAAACTCATGTTTCACAATTTTGATTTGCCCAAGTTTTGGTCACCAAGATTAATTTTTCATTAACCTTTATTACTTCTGTTTCTTTCTAATCATTTTTGAGGATTAAACAGTCCCCATTGGTCAGCCTCTATATAGTACATAAACAATTCTTTTCTTTGATGGGGCTGATGCAGAAGGTGGCAATCTGTGGCCCAGTGACTGAACCTGGCCTTATTAACTGAGTCAGAGCATCTGTAGATATACCCACACGAGGAATGCTATTGACCATGGCAATTTTCTGATTAGTATTACTTCTTTTGTTACCCAGTCTGGTGGCTATAACAATGTAGCACAAACTGGGTGGCTTAAACAACAGACACTTATGATTCTAGAGGCTACATCAAGGTGTTAGCAGGGTAGTTTTCTTCTGAGAGCGGTAAGGGAGATTCTGTTCCATGCCATTCTCCTCTCTTCTGGTAACCTCAGGTATTCCTGGCCTTAAATGATCATCTTTTCTCTGTGTCTTTACATCATTTTCCTTGTATGTATATCTTCTCTGTATTAAAATGTCCCCTTTTTTTGTAAGGATACCAGTCGTATTGGACTGGGGTCCATTTTAGTGACTTCATTATAACTCAGCCATCCTCATACTCAACTTCTAAATAAAATCATATTTACCTGTATGAAAAATAAGGACTTCAATATCATTTTGGAGTATACAGTTCTACCCCTAACACTGTCTAAGTGGAGGAGAATTAGTTTCTTTTGGTATACCTTAAGGAAAGTAACACAATACCTGCTGCTTAATATTGGTTGGCAAAGACTGTAATGGCCATTGTAAAATATGATTTAAAAAGCTAAGTATAGTGAGTAGATGTGAGCCTAGTTATTATTCTGACCCTTGTCCTCAGCGAACTCTTCCTTTCAGGATAGTCAAGTTAAACACATCATAAATGTAATAAGATTTTTTTCTTTAAATGCAATAATGAATAACATTTTTATACAATACAGCCCTCTGTGAGAGGTAGGCATTGCAAGGCGAACTGTCAGTTTACATGCTATGTCTATCAGTACATCAGGATATCTTTCCTGCTAATTCAATACCATTAAATCATACTTAGGCAGACTATTCTTTCTTTCCAGCTGCATTACTTTGCACTTATTAAATTTAACATTTTGTTCCCTAGAACTAATCTATAAATGCTATCCTGAAACAGACCTACATTACTCATGTCTTCTCTATGTTTCTTTAGCTCAGAATTATTAGAAGTTATATCTCTTGAGGATTTAGATTTGAGTGTTGGTAAAATATGAGGATACTGGTCTCAAGGTAGTACTTAAATGATCCATTCTTTAGAGGTCCTTATTTAGAAAACCCTTATTTTCTGTAAGGGGAGAGCTTTCTGAACATGGGTACTCTGAATTCCAAGAAAGAATTATCTTTTTATAGCAAAAGGAAGCCTTCTTCTGGGAGAGGCTAAAGACCAATGGCAGATTTCCTTCTGAAGTGAAATAAGGATTTTTAGAGCCCTGTGGATGCATTTCAGCCTCTGGGTTAGTGTAGGCTTAGGCCCTGGCCTCCCCAAGGCTGAACATCAGGTGGCCTGGAATATTTGACGTACAGGCATCCCAACCCCACATCCCAACCCCCAACTCCCTCATTCCTGAGGGTGGGACTGTAGGCTTGCTCATTGCCGATTGATAGCACTGGCCCAGACAGAACTGGATTTATTATATGATGACAACTAACCCTGGCTGGCGTAGCTCAGTAGATTGAGTGCTGGCCTGCAAACCAAGAGGTCACTGGTTCAATTCCCAGTCAGGGAACGTGCCTGGGTTGTGGGCCAGGCCCCCAGTTGGGGGTGTGTGAGAGGCAATTGGTCAATACATCTCTCATATATCATTGTTTATCTCCCCGTCTTTCTCCCTTCCTTCCCGTCTCTCTAAAAATAAATAAATAAAATCTTTTAAAAAAACCTAGATGATGACAAGTAATAGAAAATGAATATGAAAATAAAAATTCATTTTAGCATTTTCTTACCAACGTTATCCCTAAGAATATTGGTAAGTCAAATGACACACATTTATGGAATGTGTAATGCATAAAGGCATGATTGTGTCAGATGCTGTATGTGGATGTGTAACTTCATCCTGGTGCCTCCACTGCTTATTTTTCTTTTTTGTTCAAGAGCTTACTACCCTCTGTTAGAGGTCTTCTGTAACTTACCATGTGAATCTCGGTAAGTTATCTTGTTCTTGTAAGAAATCTTGTTTGGTTTATGAGACTGTCTAGGGCTTTATTAAAATTAAAATGATTAATTTGTGTTCATCATACAGTGACCAGATCAAAGCAATTTTGGAATAGCCCTTTGAAAATTACATGTAGAGTTCAGTGAGCAATTATATTCTGGTCATTAAATGGTCCTTAAATATCTTGCTAAGTATTCTAAAGTGGGCACTAATACAATTATAACAGTCTAATAAATCTTATCTAAAGAAGTAGGTTATTTTATATATGCCTAATATTGCTCTACTACTAAGGAGAAGATAAACCAGAAATAAAGCCTCTAGTGTCTTGAAAACTAGTTCATTGTTGCTCACACTTTCTCCACTTTCATTTTCAATTCTCCAATGTCACTAATCTTAGATTGCTGAAAATTCAGATGTAGGGTTTTGTGGAATTGATAACAATGTATTCATTGTTAAACTCTGATTTTAGAATAAAGGGGAAATGATTTTCAGGTCCTTTTAGGTGGTAATTAACATGGTAGTTTTTCAGGCTTCTGAAATTAGACTGCATTTATGATACATGGAAAATACTTTAATTAGAGAAACTATAGTTTGAACCAAGATTCTATCAGACTTTCTCAGAAACACATGGGTAAGTTAAGATATGAATCCTGTTGTTTGTTTTGTCTGGGTTATTCTTCTCCCTCTATCTCTTGATGGTTCCTTCCTTGTTTCTTTTAAATCCATGAGTTAATGTTCAGTGCTTTTAAGCTGATGATATAGAAATAATGATGAAGAGCAGTGGGCTTTTGGTAGGGAGTTGAGAAGCTTGGCATTCTCCTCCATTTTTTACTTCCCTTACATTTAGTTATTACTGAATTCTGTCAAGTTTCTATAATTCTTTCATATTTAACTTTCCTTTTTGTTTTCATCTGTGACCAGACTTTTCTTTCTTTTTCTTTTGTTTATTCTACTATACAGTTTATTCATTTATTCATGCATTCATTCACTCATGTATTGTCCTTACCTGTGCCAAAATTGCTTTGGGGATAATGTCAAGGAAGTTATAATTTAGGTGGGAGATAAGTCATTTGAAAATTATTGCTATGATCAAGCTATGTACTAAGTATACCTTACACATAAGAAAAAGAACTAAGTTGGCTTGGGGAGTCAGGAAATGCATTATAGAGAAGACAGCTTTGAGTGGAGATTGAAGAGAACATTGACAGGTGGGCCAGTGTGGAGGATAGAGAACATTTTAAAGGAGATGGAGTGGGGAGGCTTAGTAAGTGTGAACGAGGTAGCTGGGTGGGTTGATGTATATTTTGCTGTTTAGGTGATACTGGAATATGAAGCAGAAGGAGGATGTTGGACTGGATGAGCCTCTGTGGGGGAGGGAAGAATCAAATGTTGGAGGTCACATTACGTATTGTTGAGCCTTCCTTACTATCTCATGCCTACAAATTGCAGTTGCCTTCATTTCATCCTACATGCAGCAACCAGCCTGACTGTGTTCAAGACTGTTTGTCTTCTGCCAAGCTCCTCCCTGGTCTTGCTTCTCCTAAGAGGAAGTCAGGCCTTCCTAACCTAGCACTTGGAAGTCTCAGCCTTTTCTTTTATTTGTCTACCCTGTAAATCAATTACTCAAGCTCCAGTTGGCTGTTTTACTTCTCACACACAGTTCCTCCCCCACCCCCCAGCTTCCAACTTTCACAATCGTCCCATTCTTCAAGATCTCATTCAAATTCATATCTTTTATGAAACTTTTCTCCACTTCTAAGTGATTTTACCCCATCTTAACTCCAGGGTAACTTTCTATGGATTCCTCACATGACAATTTTAACATGCTTCTTTATATCACAAGTTATTTTGTAACACTTTTGGAAAGACTGCCTCATGTTTAAGGGAAGTGCTACCTATTATGTCTCTTGTTTCTGCTGAAAGTGAAGCTTCTTGTGTACAGCAAACACTGATTTAATGTTTGTTAAAACAATGGAGGGGGACTGAGCTCCTTTAATTTGTAAGGCTGTTGCAGAGGTGAAAGGAACAAAGGAATTGATTAATCATCACATGGAAAAGGTAGGGGTTAATGGAACATCCAGTCAAAACTCTTGCAGGAGAGAATGACTGTCAGTGAAGGTAGAAGGTTTACATTAAACAAAAAGCAGGGCTGTGAACAGAGAAGAGGTCCAATGTGAAAACTAGTTACACTGACCTAAGACTTAGACATGGAAAGAAGAAACTTGGAAAGCCATTAAGCCATATGTCTTGACAGTGAGTGACAAATGACATAAAACAGGTAAAAGCACCTATATTGCATTATGATGCTCTGCATCTTTATCTGAGATGGCCTCTGGAAAACTTGATTCAATTTAAGCTTCTTAGTTGCAGATCTGGACACAATCACAAATTCAGAAATATATTTATGAAAGCCCATTGCCACTGAGCTCAAAAGACCATAATCCTATTACTTGTGATTTTGAAAAAGGGTAAACATGAATAACTGAAAGGGGATATTGATTAAGTCATATGAACAGGAATAATGGAATTAAAGTAATTGAGGCAATATTGGGCCTAATGGACCTTGTTCTCTTAATGCTTTTCTTCTGCTATTTGTATTAAGTCGGCCCTAAAGTCGATTGGACAATGTGCACAGAAAAAGAAGGACATAATGGAAGAATCAGTATTGCTGTCTATAAAAAATCAATCTGTTGTTCTTATAGAAGAACATCAGTCAGTTTGGGAAATCAATTAACTGGAATTTTTTATATTTGTCTTATAAGATAATGATATGAGTGATGAGCAAAGACTGTATGCTGTGCATACTGTAGATACTCAGTAAATGTTTCTTCAATTAAAAAAACTTAAGGACATCATGGATGTAATTTAAAAACAACTTCAGTGTAAGTCATTTTGTCAGTGCTAATTCAGTCCATTCCTTCTACTTGACTATTTTACAGGACCTTAAATGTAGATTATGCAATGTCATTAATCCCTGAAGTGAATTCTCTCACATTTCCACTGCCAGGCAATCCAGGCCAGTTTCATGTGACCTTGGGTCTTTGCATTATTTAGGGTCTGAACTCCTGTTTTTGTTTTTTTTTTTCACTAAACTTGCTGTCTTATACTGGCAGATTACATTTATGAAGCATCATTTTGATGAAGGTACTTTCTATTCAGAAAACTTTAGTATCTCCTCTTTGTCTATAAAGTTATAGGCTCATTGTTCTTTAGAAGACATTCCCAGCTAGATGGCTTTGAAGAGCTTCTGCATTCCAGTGCCTCCCACTGCCCATCCACACTGAACTCCCACCAGGCTCCTACCCAGACATGCTGGGGGGAAGACTGATTTCTCTCTTTAATGGTGTCATCCATGTTTTTAACATACTCAACATTCTCCTTGGAATCCTTTTTCTCATATTTATTTCCATCCAATTAAGAGTCAGTTCTGCCTAAGGCAATAGTTACATTCCTTAAAACTTTGCATTATAAAAACCATATTATGAAGATAATTATTTCAGCAGTATAAATGGTGTTAAGGACCAGAGAGTGCAGGTGCACAATAGCAAAGTTGTTTTTACCTGCAGTTATTTCAATAATAATGTTGTTTTCAATCTCTATGAGCATAACATAAAAACCTGAACATCACTGAAAAAATTCATTTTACTATGTCTTTTTTTTACAAGTTTGTAGTTAACCAAACTGGTATTTTAAAAAATTATTTCAAGATTTGCCTTGGCTGGTATGGCTCGCTGGATTGAGCATCGGCCTGCAAAGGGTTGCTGGTTTGATTCCCAGTCAAGGCACATGCCTGGCTTGCAGGCCAGGCCACCAGTAGGGAGTGTGAGAGGCAACCACACATTGATGTTTCTCACCCTCTCTTTCTCCCCCTACTCCCCTCTCTCTAAAAATGAATAAAATCTTTTTTTACAGATTTTATTTATTCATTTTTAGAGAGGGAAGGGAGGGAGATAGAGAGAGAGAAACATCAATGTGTGGTTGCTGGGGGTCATGGCCTGCAACCCAGGCATGTACCCTGACTGGGAATCGAACCTATGACACTTTGGTTCGCAGTCTGTGCTCAATCCACTGAGCTACACCAGCCAGGGCCTAAAAATGAATAAAATCTTTAAAAAAATTATTTCAAGATCTTAATGACCTACTAGGTGAAAAACAGAGTCAAGACTTAAAGCATCTGCATTGTAAGCAGGAGAGCTTTCTTTTTGTTATGGCAGCAGTTGTAGTCTGCATAAAATAATATTTATTCCTCAATCAATTGATCACTTTATATCTAATACACATTAGGTAAACTCTGTGGAAGAAATGCCTATAATGTTTATTTTCGAAAACTAGGTTTTAGCTCTTTCTCCCTTGAGTTTGACTCTTACCATTTTATTCTTTTGCTTGGTGTTTTTTTCCTTCTGACTATTCCTTTTTTTTTAGGTCCATTATCAATTTGAGAATTCATAAAGGGTGTTATGAAATAAGGACATACTTCTCATAATGGCCAGCGCATTGCTAGGACAATGAGATATATTAGTCTATAAGGGCATGCAATTATTAGATTCAGCTTCACCTAAATCTGCCAATTGTTATTTTCTTCACATCCTGTTCCTCCTGAACATTGGAACTTGTTTTACTATTGAAAAAGGTTTGAGTAATTCTCATTTCAATGTCAATTTGAGAGGATGAAGATTGACAGATAGGTTTCAGGTTAAGATGAATACATGTTTTAGTTCCTGGCCATTTCTGAAAATCCATTAAATATACCTAGAAGAACAAAGAAATAAGGCAATAACTACAGCACTTTGGAGTCTGTATATAGATGGATAGGAGGTAGCTCACTGATCTGGTCTGCAGAAGTAGAATTTTAATCTGGTCAAGTAGAAAGGAAGAAGTATCCCAATTTACACTGATGAACTCTGCAAAGGTCACAAATTTTCAGCAGCAAGAACCCCTTGGAAATGAGGGTAGAGGTAGGATTAAAATTAGGAGCACTGGGCCCTGGCTGGTGTAGTTCAGTGACTGGAATGTCATTCCGTAAACCAAAAGGTCACAGGTTTGATTCTGGACCAGGGCATATGCCTAGGTTGTGTGGTTTGGTCCCTGGTTGGGGCATGTGTGAGAGGCAACCAACTGATGTTTCTCTCTCACATCTTTGTTTCTCTCCCTCCCTTTCCCTCCTTCTAAAATTAATAAGCTTGTCCTTGGGTGAGGATAAAAAAGCTTAGGAGTATTGGCTGAAAGTTCAGATCTGCTTTCCAACTGTACACAAGCAGGTGGCTACTTCTCTTCTACTCACACAGAAGAATAGAGATTATTTTTTCTGTAGAGATGATAAAATAGAAGGTTGCTAGATTACAAGGAAAAGTTAAAAGTGGTATTATATAGTCTTGAAATTGGGGAGGTTGTATTGATATACCAAATCCCTAGAACCACAACTACCTTCTTTTTCCTAGCTCATAGCCTGAGGGCAGCCATAATGATACCCTACATGTAGGAGACTAATGGAGACTTCCCTGAGGTTCTAACCTAGGAAATAAAACTCAAGGATACTGATATCAGATGTTCCCTCAAAGACGAGGCCTAACCAGAACAATCTCCATTATCCTTCCTGATGACTTTCCAGCTCCCAATTTTTAAATATCAGCAGACAGCCAAAGATTATTAAACATTTAAGGAACGTCTCCATCATGAAGGACAGTAACTAAAAACAGGTGCATAGAAAAAAAAAACAACTCAGAAGAAACAGAATTTTGCAGGAAGAAGAATTCTTAAAATAAAACAGTATGCTGAGAGATAAGGAGTGTTATTGCAACCATGAAACAGGACAGAAATTATAAGATTAGGAGATAAAGTTAAGGAAATTTCCAAGAATATGGAGTAAAAGGAGAATGAATAGAAAATAATATAGAAAAAATAAGAAACATACAGGACTGGCCTGCAATAAAAATTATGACACTGTATTGAGAGAATATAGCAAATGGAGAACAGAAAGTCATCAAAGGAATTATTCAACAAAATTTCCCACATCCAAAGACAGGGGTTTCCAAATTAAAAGGTGATACCAATACATCATCATGAAACTTTATAACATTATGAGGTGCCCCAATAAATGACAGTGTAAATCAACATAAAGAAAGACCCAGGATCCCAGTGACAGGACCTACACAAGAGTCAGCTGTGTAGTAGGACTAGTGATCAACAGATTGGAGTAAGGAGAAAAGTTCAGGGGAGACTTTTTTGTGATGATGAAATTGATAAAACACTTGATGTGTTTGTGCTGAGAGGAGGTTCATAAACCTGGGGAGGCCTTGAAGATAACCTTATGATAAGTATGTAGGTGATAACCCAAATTAGATGTAATAATGATTAACTCAAAGGAAGACAAAAAGTTATACAGAAAAGGAAATTTAATCATAGATTATCATATGACTCACTAAGGGTGTCTCTGTAGCTATAATGACATAGAAATAGATATTTAACATAACTAAAATTGTTGTAGAATTCTGGGAGGATGAGAACATAGAGCATGTATATGTGTGTATGTATGTGTGTGTGCATGTGCATGCATGTATATATGTATACATATACCTATATATGTATATATATGTACATCTAGACACACATGTGCACGCACACACACACACACACACACAGCAGCCACCCATGGATGCCAATGAAAGATCATAGTAGCTTTAAATGGAAACAAGTATCTGAAACCCATAAAAAGAATTTAGGAAGTTGCTACCTGTAACTTTGCCCACCAGTTCTCCCGCCCCCACTTTCTAATTCCCTACCTTTAGCCAGCTGTACTGTACTTCTGGAGTATAAGCTCCTCCAGCAGATTCACAGCTGCTTCACCAAAAAGGCAGTGGTGCCTTGTCAGTAGCCTGTTGAAGCAGGTGTTTGTGGACATGTTTATGGATATGTTTAATGCCTTTCAGTAGAACAGTGAGTACTGTGTCTCTGGACTCTGGGGAAGACAATGAGCAGTTGTGACCTTCTCAGAAAACTCTAGCCTCTGGGGAAGACAATGAGCAATTGTGACCTGCTCAGGCCTGTGCTAGGCCTGACTAGATTCCAATTCCCTGAGGCTGAGGGTTGTCAATACCTCATAGCAAACCTGGAACCAGGTTTCATAGCACAATATTGATTTTCAGATATGGAACCAGATTCAAAAATAATTAAGAGTAGAAAATCAAACATGTCCTAAATGAAAGAACAGGACAAAACTTCAGAAAAAAACTCAACAATTGGAGACAAGCAATCTACTAGGTGAAGAGTTCAAAACACTGGTTATAAGGCTGCTCAATGAACTTAGAGAAAGGGTAGATGAACATAGTATGAACTTCAACAAAGGAATAGGAAACATGAAAAGGAACCAGTCAAAAATGAAGAATACATTAATTGAAATGAAGAATGCATTACAAGGAATTAACAGTGGAGTAATGAAGTAGCAGATCAAATCAGAGAATGGGAAGATAAGGAAGCAGAAAACACCCAATGAGAACACCAAAAGAAATGAGGATAGTGTAAGAAGCTCTGGGACAACTTCGAGCATATCAACATTTGAATCATGTGTGTGCCTGAAGGAGAAGAGAGAGCAAGAAATTGAAATGTATTTGAAAAAAATAATGATAGAGAACTTCACTAACCTGGTAAAGGAAATAGACATATAAGCCCAAGAAGCATAGAGAGTCCTAACAAGTTGAACCCAAAGAGGCCCACACCAAGACACTTCATAATTAAAATGCAAAAGTTTAAAAATAAAGAATCTCAAAAGCAGTAAGAGGAAAGCATGTATCTACAAGGAAGCTCCTATAAGACAGAAATTTCAGAGGCAAGAAATATTCAAAATGATGAAAAGCAAGGGCCCGCATCCAAGATTACTCTACCTAGCAAAGCTATCATTTAAAACCGAAGGACATATGAACAGCTTCCCAGAGAAGAAACAGCTGATGTAGTTCATCACCACCAAACCACTATTATATGAAATGTTAAAGGATTTTCTTTGAAGAGAAGAAGAAAAAATATGAATGACAAAATGGCAATAAATACATATCTATCAATAATTGAATCTAAAAAGCAAAATGAACAAGTAGAACAGAAACAGACTCACAGATACAGAGAACATTTTGACAGTTGCCAGATAGGAGAGGGGTTGAGGAGATGGGTGAAAAAGGTGAGAGGATTAAGAAGTACAAATTTGTTGTAGAATAGTCATAGGAATGTAATTTAGAGCATAGGGAAAGTAGTCAGTATTCTAATGGCTATGTATGGTTCCAGCAGAATGCAAGATTTATCAGGATGATCACTTAGTTATATAATGTCTTTTCACTGGGATGTACACCTGAAACTAATATGTATGTCAACTCTAGTTGAAAAAAATATAAATAGATAAAAATAAAGAGTTGAAAGCAGCTGACCTCTAGGCCTAGTACTATTTAACAGTTGGAACTGTGTTATGAATCAATTGGTATAAATACAAACTAATTTTTTTAAAAAGTCTCTAGGGTGGTCATATTAGGCTTTCCAGGTCTTTTGACTTATCCGGGTATTGGAAAGAGCTGCTTTGAACTCTGTTTTTATGAGTCGAGGCTATTTATATATTATCTACATGTTGTATTTTACCACTTTGTCTCAAGCATTAACATAAAGAAAAGGACCATACATCTAAAGATGTATTTAGAATGTTTAATTGATTATTTTCCTGCTGTCCCTTTAACGTGCTCCTAGGGAAGTTAGTAATAATGTTTTAGGAGAAGAGTTAGGAAATGGATAGTTGCTCTTTCACTAAATTAGCTGGAAAAGAAGAAAGGCCCTTGAGGATATTAGTGCAGAACATTCTCCTTCTACAGAGGGGACAGAGAGTGTGGTCCATTTGGTGCCCTTCATATTCAAGGCTGAAATTGGAAACAGTGGTGTTTTAATTTTCCACTCAGTTAATGGGCCTGCTGATTTGTTCTCATTTTTCAGGCCTTAAATATGTCCTTAAAACCCTTTCAAGGGTTTTATACTTTTAGCCTGAGGTCTCATCTCTGTGCTCTATTTTTCCTTTTGTTATTCAAACATTCTCATTGTATCTTTCTGTTTCATCTTCTGAGAGGTTCAGAATAATGCATGGTATGCACTGAATAATTTGGGTGAAAATTGTGACATGTCTTGATGATGTTAAGCCACCCAAATCCTAGAAAACAGTCCCAGCTTGCACTAGCAGTAGACTGATACCGGTGAACTTTATAGTGTTAATTTTTAAAAATTTACATTTTTTTGCAGTGATGATGCATTCTTTTTGCCCATATTACTGATTGCAATTGCAAATATTTGCAAAAACTGCTCAAATGACTTCTTACTGTTCTGTAAGGAACACAGTATTACTTTACCCATTTAATGGCTATTTAATATTTAAAAAACAATTTTTCAAAATATGTCCATAACTATATATAATGAATGCATAAATCACAATGGGAAATGTATTGTGATATGCATGCCTAACACTGGTGTGGATAGGCTTACAAGTCTAAGAGAATTTGCCACAAGGAAAGGCTAAACTGGGGGGAGGTTTCTCATTTGAGACACCAGTATGAAAATGGTAAAAATAGAATGCTTTCAGATGAAATCAAGATAGTGATTACTCAGTAGGTTACCAACTTTTTGCCCCAGGATTCCTGGCTGTGAGCTGGAGGTGAACCCAACTTTATGATTTGAATCAGGAATGGTGGAAAATCATGTTGAATTAGTTATCTGGGATCAAGGAAACCCATCAGTTGTTGAATTTTTCCAGAGAAAAATAAACAGGTATCATTTTCTAGTGTTAAGGGATATTTATTCTGAGTGGAGATTTGAAGGAGAGCAGGAACCTGTGGGGGAGGGAGTAATGGGAAAGAGGGGCTTGTTAAACAATCTGGAGAGCAGAGAGGTGTAGGCAAGGGAATAGCACCCAGCTGGGAAGGAGGGTCAGGAAAGAGAAGGGAGTCAGCTGGTGGACATTTAGATCTGGGATAGATATTTAAGAAGAAACATTTGAAACATTTGGAACATTTGACAACAAATGGCATCATCAAAATGACATTTAGAGATGATTCTTGCTGTAACTTATAAAATAACTCAGAGGAGTAGGAAGGCTGGCACATGGTAAGGACTGCAGCTGAGGAAGGAAGAGGGAGAAGTAGATTGGACTTGGCGACAGGATTGACAGAAAAGAGAAAATAAATTGAAGTTATGGATATCTTTCAGTCAAGGCTGGATTGCTGCCTTAGGGAACTCCTCCCTTTCCTAACAATCAAAAAAAAAAAATAAAAAGCAGGGTATCCAAAATATCATACAGCAAATGACCAAATGCCTTCTGGAACAAGTCAGTTCTCTTCTCAATTTGCAAGTCACAGAATAGTGACAGCTTGCAAAAAAATAGAAATAGTGACAGTTTGCAAAAAATAGAAATTTAAGTTGATCATTTCTTGGTTGCATGTGCTATGGCCATTCCTTCCATTCTTCTGGCTCCTGTGAGATCCTAGGATGATAATAAATAAAGGAGTGTGACCAGAGTTAGTGGTCAGGGAAGGAGACACGGAGACCAGCTGTGCACACATGGTAGTTGGATTGCGTGTGTGGCTCAGCGTTTCATGTCACAGAGAAAAGGGAAGAGGCTTGAAAGCAGATAGTGTGAGCTGCTTTGTGAGAAGGCCAACGGAGTAAAGAACCAGAGAAGGGGATGTCAGAGTGTCATTAAACCCATGAAATTGTTTGATCTGCACTTGAAATGGATATTGGTTCCATTAAAGCTGACAGTACGGTTTGCACTTTTAGGCCATAAATGAAGGGACAGATTCTTCCCCCAAGACAGAGAATTTATCATCTAGATACAGCAAAGTGAGCCCCCAAATTGGCATGGCTGAGTAGATATTCAACTACCAGAAAGATTTTTATGAGGCTCTCTGCTTTTACAAATGTAATTCACCCTTATTTTTCTTAGAGCACATCACAAAAATTCTTTAAATGGGCATTAGAAGGGAAATTTTAAGGAAGACTGTGCCCTCCACAATGGTGGAGCTATTTAATCAAACAAAAAAATGGGTGAAGATGGTCGAAAGATTCAAACTTCCAGTTATAAAATAATTAAGTCCTGGGAATATAACGTACAGCATGGTGACTATAGTTAATCCTGTCTTATGTAATATCTTTGAAGGGTGCTAAGGGGGTAGATTTTAAAAGTCTTATCACAAGAAAAAAACATTTTGTAACTACCATATTTTAGGACTATAAGACGCACCTAGGTTTTAAAGGAGGAAAATAGGAAAAAAATTTTAAAGCAAAACATGTGGCAAAATATTTAATAACCTGTGACCCTGCTCCACTGCCACCCTCCTGCCCCCACAGTAAACCAGGTAAGCTACATTTGGACTATAAGACACACCCCCTTTTCCTCCCAATTTTGGGGGGAGTGTGTCTTATAGTCTGAAAAATACGTTATGTATGGTGATAGATGTTAACCAGACTTATTATGGTGATTGTTTCACAACATATACATACACTGAATCATTCTGTTGTACGCCTGAAATTAGTATAGTGTTATGTGTCAATTATATCTCAATAAAATTCTTTTTTTTTACTTTTTTTAATTATTCAAGTATAGTTTTCTGCCTTTTAACCCCACCCAGCCCACTCCCCAGCCCTTCCCACCTCCCTCCCAATTCCACCCCCAATAAAATTCTTAAACAACAGAATACATTAATTTTTATATTATAATAAAAATCAGCAATCACCACACACCAGGATACTGTGTACTTGGTTAGTTCTAAACTGGAAATCCTTTTGAATTTTTGTATTAGGGTTTTCCAGAGAAACAGAATCAATATGCACATATATGGGTGTGTTTATATATATATGCATGTATGTGTGTATGTGTATGTATACTCATATATGTATGTATTCAGAGATTTATTTTAAGGAATTGACTCATACAATTGTGGGAGCTGGCAAGACTGAAACTCATTAGCTGCAGCAGGCTATAAACTTGGGCAGGTTTCTGTTATAGGCTTGAGGTAGAATTGCTTCCCCTGCAAACTCTCTTTTTTTCTTACACCCTTCAACTGATTAGATGAAGCCCACTCAGATTATCCAGGCTAATCTTCTTTACTTAAGGATTTCTAATCTTTAAATCACATCTGCAAAATACCTTTGTAGCAGTATCAAGACTAGTGTTGGACTAAGCAGCTGAGCAAATAGCCCACCAAGTTGACAAACAAAAGTTTATCATCACAAATCTCTTATTTTTACATAGTAAAAGAGCAGAGTTGGCTGTATTTTATCCTGTTTCCTCAATGTTGAAGTCTTTACAATGGAGAAACATTCTGGTAGTGATTCAGTGGTGGCAGTTTTAGTGGTACAATTTTTTCTGTTGGGTTTTTAAATAAAAACTATATTTGTTTGAAAACTTAGGTGACTTCAGCACCTTAGTTCTGTCCCAATGATACCAAATGGTCTTGTCTGCTCCTCCTGGTGGGAGTGGGCATGGGAATGCAGGTCACTGACTTCTCAGGCTGACTGTGGGACAATCACATGGAATGCAGGGAGTTAATATTTTCTGGGAGGAATTTAATGTTACAATTTACTGTCTTTTGCATATATAAATTTGAAGCCTTAATGTTATGCTCTTCTGGTTATTTGCATTTACTATGCATGCAAATTCACAATGTATACTATATGCCAAGAACATAATTTATAAATTGGTACTTTCCCTGGTTGTTAGTATTTGGCTGCCTAAAAAATTAATACTTTGAAGAAATGTACATTATCAAATTTATATGTAGTATCTTTAGTTTCCAGAGAAAATATGTAGTACATTCTCTACTGGAAAGGTAGACCTCTGCTCTAATGCTCTCTGCTTTTCAGAAAGTTATGCATAATGCTAAACGTTACAATGTTTTTATTTCTCTTTCCTATGAATGGGCCTGGATTAGGTGTTGCAGATGTTCTTCTCCCCTAACAGTGCTGAAGAATCTGTGTTTCTGAAGCATGATTGCAACCTGGTACAAATGGGGGTGAGCCATTTTAGCAGGTAAACACACCTCACATGATAGTATATTGTACTTTCAGGTGGAAGATCAGTTCTGCCCTGCATAACAGAGAGCAGTAGAATCCCAGGGAGAGACCCTAGCCTCTCTGGCTGCCATTTAGGCTTGTTGTCTTGGCAACTGAAATACAGCCATCAGTTTTTTCCTCAGGCAGGGAACTCCTGTTATCCTTAACTCTGCCATGACCTTCAGTCCTAACACCTTTCAAACTGGGTTCTGCCCGGCAGCTCCCCAGGCAGCTTTGAGTTTTCTCTTCCTCACACATCTCCAGGCCACCCCCAGCTTCTGTTCTTTCTGCTTTGGACCACTGAACTCTTGTTACCTGACTTCTCAGCTTCTTTCCTCTTCTATTAGTCCTGAACAAGGTTTCCCAAACCTTCCTTCTTGCTATTGAAGAAAGTTGTCTTTCAGCTTAGACCTGTGGGGGTTCAACATTCCCTTCAGGGAGCAGACATTTGTCCTCTCCCTCAGTGGCCTGCTCTGGCATACCATTGCAAATTTGTAAATATTTTTTAACATTTTTCTCTCTGAGCTGCACATCTTTATGACTGTTAGTCACCCTCCTTCTGCACCTTACCAGCGCTGTGAACCACTTGGCATAGAGGACTATGTCTGTAAGTTGTCTTTGTCCCTCATACAGTCAGCCCTTTTTAAGTGGTAATGAGCAAAGGCTCCAGCTGATGTTTTACTGGCAATACCATCATCATCTTTGTAAATATCATCACCAACTTCTATGTCAGCATAGTGCTAGTAGCTGTGTGAAAGAGACTAAATTCATGTGCCCTCTGGATACTGCCTCAAACCCCAAGGCAGGGGCCCTGTGTGTTGTGAAGCCTGAAGAATGACACAAGTGGGGTTGAGACTCCATCCTGGCACTGCTCACCAACACACATGTCCTTGGGCACAGCTGCATCTTCCAGGGGAACAGGTGACTCACCTCCCAGCATTCCCCTCCCCCAGCAAAGGCACCTTAGCCAGCCGAACTGCCAAGACACAGAGCTGAAGGGGTACCACTTTCTAATTATTTGTCGGCTGAGGGGACATCATTTACTAATTTGCAGCTGGGCACCCTGTAAGCTTGGAGAGGCCTTGACTTATGGTGTGTGTGTGTGTGTGTGTGTGTGTGTATGAAAATCAAGAAGTGAAGTTTTCTATTAAGAGGAGAAAACATAAAAAGGAATAACAAATTTACTCCCTCTCCTTTAGAAACCATGAATGGTAGGGAATCTTGCTTTTGCTTTTGAATTGTGTGACAGTATTCAATGAATCTGATATAAATAGGTGAAAATAATTTTGCAGTAATAACAACATCTAGGCAAAATATTTTACCATAGCTTCTCTTCCTCTTCCCTCCTCACCCCTCTCCTCTTCGGCCTCTTTTTCTTCCTCCTCCTCTTAGTTTTTTTGATAATAAGCATAATAGCTATTAAATGTATAAAATATTTTGGGTGGCTCAGAGATGCATTTTTCTGGACTGGATTGTGTTGTGAGTAACTCTAACCACAAGGTCCTACATGCTGTGGACAGAGTGGCCTGCTAACTGTCATAGAATGTTTAGGAACATGGAAGCTTCAGGCTTGATTTACATAGAGTTTGGGAGCAGTGAGTGTAAGAACTTGAGCCTGGCTCACTTTTGGAGTTTAGGAATGTATTGACCTCTCCCATAGCTTCAGATTTCCCCAAAGTGTGAATGAAGGGAAGTGGCAAGCTCCCCAAGAGAAAGCCATGATGGAAGAAATCTGCCAGAGTGGAGACCAGACCAAGTGACAGGGTCTGGCCTGGGTGTCGAGGGAGCAGTGGTGGCTGGTACCTCCTCTGATCTAACTAACTTCCCCTCAGCTCCCCCTCACACTAACAAGACCAGTCTGTTGTGGCATGAACAAGGGTCATGGCCTAAACCAGGGGGCCAGCAAACTCCGGCCTTCAGGACAGGTCCAGCCTGTGGCCTCTTTTTGTAAGGAACAAAGGCTAAGAATTATCTGCACATTTTTAAAGCATTGTAAAAAAAAACAAAGAATAATGTGCTACAGAGACATACTGTTTAGACCTGTGAAGCCTAAAATATCTATTATCTAATTCTTAACAGATAAAGTTGGCTATCCTCTGCAAAGAACTGATTGGAGAAGCCTGGTCGCTCTTTCCTGGTTGTCCCTTTTGCAAAGAGGGAGGCCCAAGAGTATGAGTGGTTTCCCTGATGCCTAGGCCTTTCAGTTGGTGTTCCAGAGGAAGTTATTTGTCCAGAGAATGTTGTCAAGGGTGTTGATTGTGACTCATAGATGGCAAGTGACAAAGGTCAGCAAAGCAGCAGAAGAACATAGGAGAGGAGGGCTGACAGGCAGCAGACCTTGGAGCTATTCCTGTAGAGGACCCACTCCCATCACTGCCAGGGCACCCTGGTGGGAGTAACTGGGTGGGATGTGCAGTACTGGGACTTAGGCTATCACCTTAAACAGAACATATTTGTAGCACTATGAGTGAGGAGGCCAGGGGTTTTGGTTTGCACTTATGTTCTATTGTTCACAAAGTGTGTCTCATTTTGTAATTGTGAGAACCCTCTGAGACAGACAGAAAGGGTGTTGCTTTTCAACTCTCTCCATAGAGAAGAAAAGGATTGATGCCTTATCAGAGATATGTCCTATTCAAGGTCATATAGTTATTATCTCGTGGAGCTGGAAATCAAACTCAAATATTCTGGCTCTAAAATTCAAGCACCATTCTCAGAGTCAATGAATTATCACTACAAAGTGTTAACTCTACACCCTCCTACCCCAGCACAAAAGCTTTCTTGCTCAGTATTAACTCTATTTGTAAATTCATTATATGGACATATAAAACAACAGAAAAGGTTAGAACTGGAATTGTTCTATGTATTTCAGCTTAGTCACTTTCTCACATGGGCAGGTAGATGTTGAAGAAACTCTAAACAGTATGTAGGGCAATGTGTAGTGCTCTGGGTTGTTTATGTTTATCTGGGAACTCTGGGCTCTATCTTCATAATGAACCTCTGAAAGGAATAACTGTAAGAAATAATTCATGACACTATGATCGTCATAATCAGAATTAGAGACATTTTCACTGTCTTCCATAGATGTTAAAGTAAGACACTGCAATAGATAAATGAAGTGGCTTATTCTGTTTATGTATGCCTTGGATATCTAAACCTATCCTTCCAACAGATAAGGCAGAAGAATTTCATACATTTACTCACTATGTAGATACTTTGGTATTTTTTGGCATAACTAGGTGTGTAGGGGTGCCAGCTGTGGTCTCATAGGCTCTACCTCTGGCTCGATCTGAACCAAAGCAATGGATTTGGTCCTGGAGCCCATGTCATTGGTACATGCGACACCCAGCCACAGGGAAATCCACCACAATAACAGCAATCTAGCCATCTCTGGGAGGAATTGAACCATATCCATATTCAGCATTGAGTGCTCCCACTGAGAATGATATCAAGGGACTCTGGGATAATGACTTCTTTACACTGCTCACAAGATATATTAAAAGTAAAGCCTTGGCCCTGGCTGGTGTAGCTCAGTGGATTGAGCACAGGTCTGTGAACCAAAAGGTCACTGGTTTGATTCCCAGTCAGCGCACATGTCTGTCTCTCTTTTCCTTTCATTCTCCTGTGTCTAAAAATAAATAAATAAAATCTTTTTTTTTAAAGTAAAGCCTTATTAGTAATGTTTGTGAAGAGTGAAGATGGGAAAATGAGCATGGCAGTTCACATGGCACACTTTTCCTTGGAGCAGCAAGTGTCACTTCCTCAAAGTGGGCATTTTGGCTCCTACAGTGAGTGCCCTTAATGGGGCCAGGCCAGCCGTGGGTTAGTGGCTCAGGACCTGACTTGGATCTTTGCCTTTCTAACTCTTTCTGCCTTTTTATTTCAGTTCCAAAGTTATTTCTTAGATAGCCTTCTCCCCACCCATCCTAGGGTTCTCTTGCACCCAGCTCTGCCTTATCCATTCTCTGTTCCATCATACTGTTTTATTTTCCTCATAACACTTATCACTCTTTCATGCGATTTTTAAACATTTATCTGCCTATCTTCTGTCTGTCTCTCTTACCTATGGAATGTAAGCTCCATGGAAACAGAAATCTACCATGACTCCATTTTACTGTTGTTTTCTGTTGCACATAGAACAGTATCTGGCCTATTTTTAGGTTCTCATAAATTCACTGAGTGAATCTATAAATAAATGAATTAATGAGTTAATATGTGCTTTTCTGTTGCTTAGTCCCACAGTATCATGCCCAGGTATAGTATTGTGGTCTTTTTCTAGTAGAAGAATCCAAAGGGACTGTATTAGTTTTCTATTGCTGCAGAAACAAGTTACTACAAACTTAGCAACTTACACGATACAGACTTATTATCTTAAAATTCTGGAAGTCAGCATTTCAACACAGATCCCAGTCTAATAAAATCTGGTTTAGCAGGGCTCCAGAGGAAACCATTATCTTGCCTTTTGAAGCTTCCAAAGGCCATGCACATGGCCCCTTTTCATCTTTATGGGTTGAGGTTTTGAATGCTGGCATCTCTGATTCTCTACAGCTGGAGAATTTCCTCGCCTTTTAAGGACTTATGTGTTTAGACTGAGTTTAGTTGGATAACTTAGAGAGATCTCTCATCTCAATGTCCTTAAGGTTAATCATGTCTGTAAAGTCATTTTTGCCATGTAGGGAAACATAATCACAGGTTCTAGGGAGTAGGATGTAGACATCATGGGGGAGGGGAGAGGTGCGGACTGTATTCTGCCAAACAGATGGACTTACAAAAAAAGTGGAGGGATGGTCCAGCTCAGATCATCATTTCTCTTCCAGAATATATATTGTGAAAGGGAGAGTAGGGTAAGTGGAGACAATCTGGCTTCCTCACCCAGGTGTCTGAGTAGCTAAGGGAAGCAGTGTTCCCATAACCTTGAAGGGGCCTGATAAGTAGTGTTCTCATAGCCTTGAGACTGGGTCCAATAAACTCGTCCCATAACATGAAGTGAGCTCAGATATGCAGAATTATGCTATGTTATATAATTTTCTGGCTTTAGGCAGCTTTCTTTGTTCTAGTATTTAAAGAGAGGCTAGGAACTCCCTGCTGGGACTATGCTGGAGAGCAAGGACCGCGATGTGTGCCATGCAGAGACATGTGGGGTGACATGCAGCTTGTAGTGTGGAGGGTTGGTCCACCCATGAGTAAAGGCATGCCAGACATCCCAACAGCTCCGTGAATATTTTTCTGTCTGTCTGAATGACATGAACCTGTTAGACCTTGAGTGGTTGCAACACAGTTCCCAATTCATTTACCCATTCAACAAGAAATTTTTGTGGAGCTTGTCACATTCTCCTTGACATATTGATTCTGGTGGCAGAGAAGACCAGACTAAATTGTTGTTTTGTAGGGTTGTGTTTGGGGATCCTGGAAAAGTTTACCTTAATTCAGAACCAGGCCTGACAATCAGAAATTGGGTTACTATCCAAAGTGGATCAGTATGACCAAAGGGGATTTGGAGCAGCTATGATAGTGGTGCCATATAACATTCACTGAATACAGGCTTCTTTGGAGTAATGTATTTAATTTATGTAATCTCTACGGCTGTTCTGTAATAGGGGTATTATTATTTGTTCCCATTTCACAGATGATGAAACTAAGGCATGGAGAGGTTAAATAAGTTACCTAATATCATGCAACCAATAAGCAATTGAGCTAGGATTCAAAATCCCAGGTAGCCTGGCTCTCAACCCTGCTCCCTAAGCACTCTGCTCCCCCACCTTCATGGGGCCAGTTAGAGTGGCTAAAGGAGCCAATGAGAGGACCACCATGGGTTCTGGGCAGCAGAGCCTCAGTTTATGTGCAGGTGTGCCTATTGGATTGTTATTTGGACCTCATGGTTTGTGCCTCAGGAATATAGGACAGACCTCATTGTGTGTCAGGCACAGCCACCTGCCTGCTACAGGGAGATGTGAAGACGCTGTTTGTGCTCGGGAGGATACAAAATTATGCAGCCCACAGGCATTCCCTTTGAGAGGTGAGAGAGACGTTCTGTACTGCACAAATTGTCAAACCATCTGTTGGGTTTCTAGTTTTCATGAAGTAGCAAGAGTGGAATGTGCAGAGAAAAGGGTTTAGAACCCTGAGTTTATGTGTCTGCTTCCTTAGTTAAAAGATCTGAGTCTGGGTAGAGCCACTTCAAGTCACTGAACCTCTGTGAAGAGAGAACACAAGTTCTGTTTCTCTATACCTTCAGGGTGATATCAAATGATTATTGGGGAATGTTCTATAAATGTGGGTCATAACTGTCCACCTTTTTCATTTTAGTACCTATAAGGCCAGACAATCCCAAGAATTTCATATATGAAGGTGGTAGTTGTGGGTTTGCCCTGATTGTGTGAGAACAAGTGGCAGCTGTGAGTTCTTGGCTTTATAGGGAGGTGTAAAACTTATTTTGGAGTTAGTGAGCCTCTACAAATACTCAAATAATCAATGACACATAATTCTCAAAAACAGTGAAGGCTCTGGGATTTTACCCTGCTTGTAAAGTAATGTATTAGCCTACTGCAGTTTCATCCATACTGGCAGAAGACCCAAAACCCCTGGGTCAGATATAAAGGACTTTTTCCTTGTGGCACAGCAGGCAGCATGTGTTTCATGCTTTTACCATTTTCTTTTGCTCCCAAACTCCCACAGGGCAATGCAGAACAAGCCCAGGTGAATGCCTCACACTCAGTAGGTCTGTGTCACAGCAGAGGAACACAGAGTTTAGGAAATCACCAGTCTTGGAAAGGGCTGTTGGCAAACTTATCTACCCTTTATCATCCTGGTCAGAAAACATGCCTGTCCTCTGTCTTGGAGGGAGATACTATCTTTATTCTTCTAAGCTGTTTGCTCTATAAACATCCTTGAAAAGACAGTCTGGGACAAGAGCTGTCACAAGGCATGTAGTAAAGACACCCAAGAAAAACTCATGTGTGATTAGCTAAATTCTTAATAATGACCTATAAAAGGTGTTTCTGTTTAAATATATATAATTGTAACAGTGAGTTGGTACAATATGAATTCTGTTGAAGAAAAATCCATTTCTAATTCTCTTCACTTAGCGAGTTTTACTCAATATTTTTAGAATGGTGATTCAGCCAGACTTGTTGCATAAATACTCAGTTACTACAAAGTTCAGAACTTCTAGCATATTGGTAATTAAATGACCTTTTAATTAAAAATTATTTACATAAAGTGTTCAGAAGGCATAGGTTGATTATCTCTTTGATCAATTTTGGTTATAGGAATAACAAAAGTAAGAATTTTATGCTTTGATAATGGATGATACTGATAGAAATTTATGGAAAGTTTTTTTGCTTAGAATAACATACAATTTTTTTTATTTCACAATAAACTTCTAGAGAAATTTTTATTGGGAAAGTTATTTGATGTACAAGTTTTTTATATTTTATTTTTAATTAATTTCATAAATGTGTTAAATTTTATGGTAATAGCTAAACACTGAACACCTCTGTCAATGCCTACTGAGTGTATAGTCAGTGATGAATTGTACCCAGATGACTTGGATAATTGATAAGAACTTCAAATTTGAATTTTGACTGCTTTTTAGGTTTAAATTGGATGTATGGACCCATGTGATTTTGTAAATGTCAGAAAGCTCAAGGATCCATATTCTGCATGGAAGTTGGTACAGTGCTGTGAACATGCAGTTGAGTCTGGATTGAACTCCAGCTCTGCTAATTCCTAATTCTATTTTACCTAAAATATCTGAGCTTCAATTCCCTCATCTAAAAATTGTAGATAATGCCTATTAGCTCACAAGATAGTTGTTTGACCTAAATGAAACAAGTTATTCAAAGCTAATACATTCCTTTAGTAATGTAAAGAAAATATTAAACTGAGTTCAGGAGTATTATAAAGTTTTTTTGATTACTTTAATCTTGGGTGAAGCTTTAAATTCTTAGTTAAATTCTTTCTCTAAGTACTTATTTATTGTCTATTATTTTTCTAGTTATCTAGGTGCATTGGAGAATTAAAATCATTCTTTAAAAATCATCCCATGGATATCAAAAGCTCATAAATTGCTAGATGCTAATGGGAAAGTCAAGAATATGCTCCAACTTATTATTACAGGCATACAGAGAGCTATCTAGGGAAAAGCAAGGGTTGGCTTAAAGTCCCAGAATAAGATGCTTTGCTGATTTCAAAATATGTCACTCACTATAAAATTAATTCAATTATTTACCAGCCACACACATACTAATCAGGGTTGAAAATATGAAAGACCACAGGGAATACTGGATGGTTACCTTTCTATTACCAGTGATGGAATTAAGAAATAATGACAGCTCACATGTGTGTGATGCCTTCAGTTTTAAGAAAATCAGGAACTGAACATTTAAAAACTAATTATAATTAATTAAGATGGCTAAAAGAGCTATGACAGTTTGGTAGTCTATTTTTAGCCATTTAATCAGTCTCTCCAATGAAAGTAGGAAAGAGATTTTAGATTTGACAAACAACTTAAAAGCTTTGCAATAGGAATGGAATGAGAAAGCACAATGAATAGATTATTAAGGTCTATACTATTAAAAATAAGCAGCTACTCTATTCTGTGAAGATAGGCATGACTGAAGAGGTAAGGAGAAAGGAAAAGTTGATATATTTCAGCAGATGAAATGATGGAAAATAAATGGCAAGGTGCCTGCCTCTTTCTGATATGCAAATCTCTATTCTCTGCCGCTGTATAGAAAACAGCACTATATGATGTGATCAGCTTTTATACCAAATGTGTGTATGTGTATATATTTATGTGTTGTATGTGTGTATATGAGGTCTGTCCAGAAAAAGTCCAGATATTGTTCATATAATAAGAATGGTTTTGCATGACATTGATGTAACCTGGCAGCCAAAGAGAGTGGACTGGAATGCACACATGTGAACAGTGATGACTTCACTGTATTATTCAGTGGGGACTATAGATGCTGTTGAGTGAGCATATGTACTATGTGGTCATCATATTCAAATGACTGAGTGAGTAGAACAACAAATCTGCATCAAATGTTGCATTAAACTTGAATATTCCTCCATGGAAACTATTTGGATGATTCAGAAGGTCAATGCTATGGTCATTTGATGATTGGCAGCTTCAACAACAACATACCTGCTCATGCATCACATCTCATGCAGAGTTTTTTTGTGAAACATCATATCACCCAGATGACTCATCCCCACTACAGTCCAGATTTGGCATCCTGTGACTTCTGGCTTTTTCCAAAACTAAAATCACCTTTGAAAGGGAAGAGATTTCAGAATGTTGATGATATTCAGGAAAACGCAATGGAGCAGCTGATGGTGATTGGAACAATTGTGTGGGGTCCCAAAGTACCTATTTTGAAGGGGACTGAGGTGTCATTGTCCTATGTACAATGTTTCTTGTATCTTCTTCAGTAAATGTCTCTATTTTTCAGATTACATTGCTGGACACTTTCTGAACAGACCAAATATATATAAAAATATATTTTTTGAAATTTATTTTTAGACAATATGTCTTCAGATTATTAAAGGCTCTACTTAGTATAGATTGGGTTAAATATTTACTTCTGGCTAAGTATTACCAGATGCAAAACTTTAAAAATAGTAGCATTTTAAAGGGAGAAAAACAAAGGAAAATTTTGCAAACTATAGCAAGGCCAGTCTAAATTGGTTGTTCATGGCAGTAATTAGAAAATGCTAACATTATTTCTGTTCAGTCTAACGCATTAACTCAGCATCTACCGTGGGCAGGGTGCTATACTGGGTCTGTAGTGACTAAGATGATCATCATCTTTAGTGTATCTTCCCAGGTCATTTCCAACCAGAGGCACTGGGGAACAGAGGCACTGTGTATTCACCTCAGGGTGTGGCATCCAATGTAAGAGACAAGATTTCTGAATATAATGCTTGCCTTCAAGAACCTGATAGGGACACTTGCACATTGATGAGACAGGATACATGCATATATTTAAATAAATTCCTTATGAGAACAATTTTTCTTTATAAGTAAAAATTGGTTTGAGTTCATTTTTATAGGTGATTTTTTCCTACATAATTGTACTTTTTTTTACTTTAATAGACAGTAAAATGAATCTTTCTTCCTTTTCCTTTTCTGATTGCATTTTTCTTTGCCTTGGACTATGTATGATTGGACACAAATATCCCACAAACACAGCTGTAGCATAAATGAGGAAGTAGAATATCAATTCAAGTGGAAGAAGTTTAAACTCTGGGATCTGTTAGACAGGAAAATGGATATCCAATAAATAGAGTTGTTGAGGCTACAACAAGTTATCTGCACAAAGCTGCAGGGTCAGCATTCTTAAGATAGTATCACGGATGAGTAGTTAATTAAGTAAAGACATCCAATTCCAGTGGGATCTCAGGGAAACCATGTCTATGCTTTCTTCTCCTTGAATGTTGAGGCAAATTGGTCTTTGATTCCATTGTGTCTATCTCTTGGGTCCTTCTGCCCTAAGCTCTGCTTTTGTTACTTTGAAAATCCTTTTTGTCAAAATGACCTTAGTGTTAGTGACACCCATAGGCTACATTCAGTTGCTTTTTGAAAAATACTTTTTTCTCCAGTAATTTCTTCAACTAACAATTAATTGAAGTATAAAGTGTTGGAAACTTTTGTTTAAACTCTTCCTATTCTTTACCTTACTGATTTACTTATTTACAACAAATGGCAAATAACATCTCTTTCATCTCCTGGCTTTCCTTTATGATATTGATTAAATTTTAGGATATTTAAAGTAAATGAACCTACAGAAACAAATAAAACTCTGTGTGTGTATATGGGGGGGTTGGTACTCTTTTTTAAAGAACTGTTTATAGGATAGTGGCAGAATCTTTTGAAATTAAAGTGATTATTAGCTTGTGTTAATTTGGGCAAGTTAAATAATTCTCTAAGCTTTTTTGTTTATTCATTTGTAAAGTCAGTATATTAATAACCTCTAATGCTCCTTTTGTGTTTAAACATTTAGAAGGCACTGACCAGTGTGGCTCAGTTGGTTTCCCTTCCTCCCCATCTCTCTAAAAATAAATAAATAAAATCTTTAAAAAATTTTAAAAAGTAGTACCTAGTATATAGTAAGTACTCAATCATAAATGTTACCATTGCAACTGTTATTATTCTTGTCATTTTTATTGTGATTTGTATTTTAGGATTTTGTCAAATCAAAAGTTTCTAATTTGAGATACCTTAAGAGGCACATAAGACTTCTTTTTAAAAAATTTATATTATTGATAGCATCTCTGATTTCAGCTGTATTAATTTAAGTCATGCAGTTGGTCACAGGGACTCAGGAGCCTTGAGGGCAAGAGTATGTCTCATTCTTCTGTATGTCACTTCTGGGATGGCATTTATTCAGAGCAAGTGATCAGCACATTTTGACGAAGCTCTGGGGACTGGATTTAGTTCTTATTTCTTACCAGCTGTGGAGTTACTCAGTTGCCCTCTTTGGACGAAAGATTTCTGAAGTCCTAAAGCCAGATTTGGAGAAAGATAGACCTGAGATTTGAGTTCTGGTTCTGCTGAGATCTGGTCCTGTGAATGTGAGGGCTACTAATCCCACTAAATCTATGTTCTTTAAGTATTTCTTCAACATTTATTTAATGGAGGCACAGGGGAAATTATTTGCAGTAATAAAAATATGATATATTTACAGATTCATTAATTTATTTACTTTCTCTGGCCAAGGCAAGATCAGTGTTCTAGGGATAAAAACAATGGAAGTTTTTCTATATTTTCCTTTTTCTTGATTTTACTATAGACTCTGTGTGTTTTCTAAATCAAACAAGTGATTGGGAGGCATATTAGAGGGCATATATCTTAGACAACAAAATATCTTGTTTCAGTCAAAGAGTGTGAGCCATACTCATTTGATTTCAGAATTTTAGTAGGCAATAATTGCCATTACTCCAACAAGATGGACAGATGATTCTGGGCAGATTTATTTGTGTTGGTGAGCAAATGGTTGGGGGATAGAATAGGCTTCTTGAGGGTGCTGTTTTTATATTTTACTAGTTATATAAAGAATTGCATTAATGAAATTTGAGTTGATTGATACATATTACTCAAGTAACATTTTAGTGCTAAAGAAATTGGTTCCTATCGAATTGGCCAATTGGCAAATTTGCTTCTGGCTCTGTCACTTACTAATTGTACTGTTTGGAGGAGTTGTTTATTTTAACCTTTCTGAGCCTTGGTACCATCATCCTTAAAGAGCAAGACAGGAAGATGGGAGGGAAAGGGATCACATCAGCCAAGTGTCCTCTCTTTATCAGTTAAATGCCAGCCTTCTTAGAACTACTACTTTCCTGCTTTCTTCCCATTGGCCTGGTTGGTGAAAAGGGACCTGGAGAAGCAAGTATTCTACTTTTCTTTTTTTTTTAGTGGCTATTGGTGCCACCCTTTTTCTTCTCTTTTAAACAAAAAGGAAATTGTCTCTGGGAAGTAGGGCAGTTAACCCACAGGGGCATCCAAGTACTTCTAGGGATTTCTCTGTGTTACAAGTACTATTATACTAAGCATCTAGCAGAGCCTGGTAAACAGAAAAACTATGAAAAAAATGTGTATTTTCTCATGTCTAATATGCTATGGATTGTGAGATGCAATAACAGTATTTTAGAATTTAAAAAAGAATATACTCACACTTAACATAGATATTATTTTATGTTGTATCTCATTTTCAAAAATATTAAAATGTGAAAAAGCATGTAGCCTGGAACTGAGGAGCTATGGGAATAGATATGATTATGGTGAACCTGAAAATTTAATATTTTTCACTATAAATATGAAATTTTAAATAGGAAATAACATTGCACAGTTTTAAGTAGAGATAAAAATAGATGCTGTTTTTAGAGGTATATACTCTACTTTGAATGTAATAATTTTGGGGAACTATTTTGCAATTAATTTTGTGACACTGTCCAAGTATTTCTTTTTATATAATAACATCTAGAATGACAAAAAAGATGTTCATTTATTTAAAACAGCATTGAAAAACTTCCAAATGATCACTTATAGATGTGAAAGGATTTTTGAAAACATAAAAACAAAAATCATGTTGGGTCAGATTCCTGATCTACCTATCTAATAGGATATTTTCTGGGAGGTTGCTGTAGTCAATCACCAAGGTTAACTGCTTGCTCCTAACTTAGACTGCTCCACTCAATATTATTTTCAGTTCAGTTAAGTTAATAAGCATGAATCAAATCAGGTGGTGGTGCTATAAGACCAATGTCAATGTGTCTTTAGTACAAATCTTCTTAAGGAAATATTGGGTTCTTAACATATTGATACAATAGCCAGTTTGTTCTCATTGACTAATTTTACCTAATTTCTCAAAATTTTCCTCTTTGTGCAAGAGTTTGTATATGTCACATTATTTGCAGTTGTGTTAATGTTTCACGCCAACTTTGTGCTGTTTATAATTCCTAAAGAGATATTAATACTTCTAGAACAATGACAACAAAAACAAACTAAAAATCCAAATTAATAGAGAGTTATGTTCTGAGCCGGAGACCTTGATGTATTAATTACATAATGCCAATCATCAGCAGTGGTTTTAAATTCAGTAGTCACATATAATACACATGAAATATGTAGCATCCTTTATTAATTGTTGTTTCATCACAGTCTAAATTTACATGAAGCTGCACACACATACCCACACATATACACATATTTATAAACACATGTAAACACACATGTAAGCACACATAAACACATATAAAATATGTAAGAACATATTTTTTCACATATATAAATTATGTTTTAACAGACTGTGAAACATTCTTGGACAATAAAATACATAGCTGTAAATTAATAAAAACCTAGCTAAGCAATGCTGCTGGTAAAAGAAATAGCCATTGGGTTGTGTTATTGCTTATGTACTGCACAGATTTAAAATTTTTGGTTTAGTTGGCAAAGAAATTTTTATTAGGTTAGAAGTCAGTTCCTTGTTATAGTCTTGCTAAAGTACAGAGCATTTAAAGGAACTTTCTCTAAATTAGGGAGTCAGATATTGCAATTTTATGAAAAAGACCCTAGACACTTAGGATGATAGTGTGAGTTAATTCTGTTTCCCTGGGTGAGGTCTCTTTGAGAGGACACAATGTACCACTTTGGCTGAGATGCTATTTCTACTAAATGTGGAAATGATGGTTTCCAGTGCTGTGGCCTGGTGTGAAATCTCATGGGAAATAACTTGAAACTATGTGATAGGTTTGAAATTAATTCCTACCTCCTTCCCTGATATAACCAACCTATATTTACAAGATGTACTATTATTTTGTGGCCATCCAGATAGCCAATGTAGTCCTGTTTTGTAGAATGAATAATGGTGATAAAAATATCCTAGTCTGTATATCCTTGTTGCATAAAGCAACCTCTGATTTTATGAGTTGAACACGGTGGTCTGTACTTCTGTAAGTTCAAGAGTTGCTCTTTGACCCCTTTCCCTGCTTTTTCTTTGGCTTTCTCTGATGACTCTCAGCAGAGAATTATGATTGGGGGGTTTTCTCTTTGCCACATAAGGATGATGTTGTAATGATGGATTTTAAAATAAAAACATATTCTCAACCTTGTGAAATCCTAGCAGGACTAAGGTGAAACATACCTGCCATTTTCAGATTTCCTTGTTGAGGAACTGTTGGAGGCTTATTACACTGTAAATGTTAGGGGGAAACAAGAGATAAAAGAATGTTTCAAAGATTTGTTAGGTACCCTGACCAGTGTGGCTCGGTTGGCTGGGAGTTGTCTTGCAACATGAAACTGCCTGTTCAGTCCAGTCAGGTCACATGCCTAGGTTGCAGGTTCAGTAACTAGTTGGGGAGCCTACGAGAGGCAATTGATTAATGTTTCTCTTTCACATTGATGTTTCTCCTCCTGTCTTCCTTCTTCCCTTACCCTCTCTCTAAAAATAAATAAAATCCCCCCAAAAAAACCCCAGCAAAAAAACAAGGAAATCTCCATAGGGTACAGCAGAGATACTCAGTGACAATTCATTAGTGTTGTTCTTAATGAACTTGAATTCAAATGTGACAACTGCCTGCTGAGATCAGAAAAACCTGATCTACACATGCTCTGATATGCCTCTTGCTGTATCAGTATCTGAGAATAGGAGGAGCTTTGGGGAGGCCTGGCCTTTGTCTGGTGTCTGGTGACTGGGAAGGTTTAGGGGACAAAGCTTTGTGAATATGCCATTGATTATTTTCCTCCTTTAGGGACAGGTAATTTGTAGTATCCTCCTTAACTTTCTGTATCAACTGTGGTAGATTGTTCTCTTTAAATAATTTAACCCTGATTTTTTCTTTTTTATAGACAGGGGAAAAAACTTTATAAAGATTTAGTAGATTACTAAAACAAATCCTTGTGTGAAGTATTTTAAACTCTTGAGCCCTGGCCTGCATGTTTCAGTTGGTTGGGCATAGTCCTGCAAAGAAAAAGGTCACCAGTTCAATTCCCCTTCAGGGCACATGCCTGGGTTGCAGGTTCTGTCCCCCAGGCACATGTGAGAGGGAACCGATTGTAGTTTTTCTCTCACTTCAATGTCCTTCTCCTTTCTCTAATTAATTACTTAATTAATTTTGGGGAAGTTGATTTTGAGTGAACTTAACGCAGTGTTATGCCAGGGTTGAAATTTCATGAAAGATGAGGAGCTATGAGCTGAGTCACTGGGCTTTTCGCAGCAGAGCTCCAAGCAGCACCATTAGAAAATGGTGTTCTCCATAAAATAAGACTCATACAGCATGTGGCTGTGCTCCGTTTGTCTCACACAAAGTCCATTTATTCTCAGCTGTCATCCCAACAATCCTAACTCCTTATCTTACACAGGGAAACTCATGCCTTGTTCTCAAATTAGCTATGACATGACTTAGGACCTAAACCTTTCATTCACAGTACTGTTTCCCCCAATGCTCCATGTAACATGAAATATCCACTTGCTTGTTTGATTTATTTGCTTTGCTTGGTATATTTTCTAAGCTTTAGCCTCTTGCCTAGTAATTGATTACTGTATCCTAGTATTTCTTCAGTGATGGATCTCCCTCCTCCCTTAGCTCTATTCCTTCCTGACTTGTTTCCTTGGCTTTCTGCCACCCAAAGTTTTGGTATGCTTGTTACCATGCCTACTTTGCAAAGGACTTTGGTGAAGGAAGCTGTAGTGTTCTGAACATCCATTTTTGAGTGTGACTGTCCCCTCTAAATTTATTGAATAAGTACCAATGTCACAATGTGGGATGCTCTTTACTAAGAGAATATTTATAACAAGAGTCTCATAATAAAACAGAATCATGGGCTTGAAGAATTTTCAGAGGTGGCCATATAGTGGTTTGGCATGAGAATACTGAGGCCCTGGAAGTTTAAGTGATGATGCTCAAAATTAAATAGGAAGTTACACTGGAGCCTAGGTAGATGCTGGATGACCTGCCTGCTTCCCTGGTGTCATTTTTCCAGAATTCTATGAAAGAACTGTTAACCACAGACTATAAATGTAAAATTTCACCTTTGAGAAAATTCTGTCTTTTGAATTTGGATATGATGTTATGCTACTACTGATAATAGGAGAGAGACCCTTTTATATTGTTTTTGTGTGTCACTATTACTTGCATGACCCTGGGTACAGTACCCAGGGCTCATGACCCATTGTCAGGATTGCCCATTTTATATTAACCCTTCCTGATGTACCTTAGTAACAGTAAAACTTCTGAGCCTGACTTCCCAAATCTTAGGCAGCTTAAAGGTTGTTCATATCATAACTCTCTTCTTATTCAATCAGTTGGTGTTCATTTTGAAAATGAGGCCCTACGTAATTCCACTGGCTGAACTTGCGGCTATACCTGGACTGTGCTATTCCAGATATCCAGCCTGGTGTTAGGGTCCTGCTGCTTCCCCACTGACTGATAACTGTCTGCAGACTATTGCAGGAGCACTTCCAAGGACTACTGGCTCAATTCCTGCATATTGTCATGAGTCCTGGAACTCTCTAGTTTTCTTTTACCCCAAATTGAGGTCAGAGTGAGCATCATGCTTTGCCCAGCACACACACACATATGCACACTTGCTCCAACTACAAGACTAGTGCAAGTGCTGGCCTCTCCTTTGCTGTCTTATCTTGATGTGAGTAGCTGACAGGACCCAACAAAATCATGATGTACATCATGTTTTCCCAATATTAGATAATTTTAGGTACTGTTTCTCATTCTCACATATAGGAATTATAGGAAATATATGAATTGAACATATATTTCTACATTTAAAGAGTAGAAGATATCTTTCTAACACATTTATCTCTGTCAAAAAGCCAAAAAATCATGTATTTATTCTCTTCATATTATGTTTTTTCCTAAGTTTCTTTAAAGGGAAATCACTGGAAGCTGAGCTGTTAATTCAATTGCAGCTTTGGTTTTTTTTTTTATAATAGTCATTTGTTCAAACAAAGAAATGCTTATCAATGGAAATGATAACTGAAAAATCGCCTCTGATTTCATGCTTACCCACTATTTTCTGGTGGTACTAAATCTCACTTTTAAGTCCAAAAGAAATTAAACTGAATGTCTTTTCCATTTCCCACTGGTAATTTAGAGTTTCTCTTTTACACCCCTTTTTTGGTTCTAACCTCCTTCATCACATCACAGGTATTACCCCTATTCATCACCCACTGTCTGCCTTTATTCCCACTCAGAATTCACCCTCTCTTTTTCCTTAATGTTTTTCTTTATTCCTTTCTCTCCCTTACTCCTGATCTTCAGAGAAGCTACCATAGAAATGCTTTCCTGTTCTCTGCACACATATACAATAAATGGTATTTGGGCCTTGGGAGAACTAACCACCTGGAGAGCCACCACGTTTGATTAGTATGTGGTAGGCATAGCCAAAATGGTATAGAAAAGTGTTCTAAGGGCTGTGTTTGCCCACATACACTTTTTCTGTTAATGGCCTCTTTGGTCCATTAGCATTGTTATATTATGTTTTGGACTTTATTTTTATTTACAAAAAAAGTATGTTTATGGTGTCATGTTGCTGATAGGCCCTGATGCTGCCTTTCCCAACTTTCCACTTAAATACCACTGGTGAGACAGCATAAAACAAGCAAACATAACCTTGTCAGAAAATAAGACTGATAGCCTTTAGCAGGATTCCTGCAGGAAAATTTCTACTGATTATGAGGCTGGTGCAGCTGAATTGAGAATAAAAAATCATTGGCTAACATTGGATTTATGTACCAGTGAAAAGGCCTGAGGAGCTATCTCCTGTGGGCCATGTGCTTTTGGATATGTTCAAAATTCTGTAGTTGACCTTCTCTTCTATACCAACATTTTACAAATCTTCATAGACCTTAACTCCCAGAAATTTACTGTTCTTGTTTAGTGCTTAAGGTAAAGAATAAAATCCATCTCTGGTGGTAAGTACCCCACTCCCACAACCCAGTTGAAACACACCACCAGACTGTGTGAGTAGAGGCAAGAAGAGTTTGTCTAGCTGGCATTGAGTGAATGGATTATGGCTTTTCTTATACTCTTCCTTTGATAGGGTTTTGGGATTGAGAAAAATGCAATGACAGGGAAAAAATCTTACCCAGTCATTTAAAGTAGCCCAGGATGAAAACTAACTAAACACTAAAAGTGTCCAGACCAAGCTGCACCAGAGAGTAGAACTGAGAAGGGGATTATTCAGAAACTACCACACATGGGGTGTTGCTAGCCAGGAGTCACAGATATTGTCTCTTGGCCAATTCTAAGTGTAGATAACTTTCCCCCAGTTCTCAAGTAAATAAACACAAAGATGTCCAAAATGGCAGTCTAGGAAATGGTAATGTTAATAGTGAGTAGGTGTTGTTTTAAATTTTTTTTATTTAGAACATACAAGTTGTACATGAACACCAGGTTGTAGGGGATAAGAAAAATAATATAAAAATAATTAGATTAAAATTATAATTAGAGATTATGCTTTCTAATCTCACTACCCCAGAACTAAGTACAATTACCCTTTTAGTGTTTGTCCTTTTAAATAATTTTTATACATATACACACTACTTACACACACAAAGGTAGATATTTTAAATTATAAATTGCAGTATTTTGATCATATCATTCTGAAGTATCTTTTTATTTAAAAATATATGTTACAGATTTTGTTTCATATTGTTATATGTATATATTCACTGTATTCTTTTTAATAGTTGTGTAATATCCCATTGTATGGTTACTCAATAGTTTATATTACCATACCCCTACAGGTGGACATTTATGTGGATTCCAATATGGGATTTTTATAAATAATGCTACAATGAACTGCCTCCTTGTTTTTGTGTACATATGTAAGAATGTCTGTGGGATAGAGTCCTGGAAGGGGAATTGTTGGATCAGATGGTACACATATTTTTCATTTTGATAGATACTGACAAATTCCCTCTAAAACAGCTACCAATTTCTTTTCTCATCAATGGGCTAATGAAAATGACCATATATCCAATATTATAGACCACCAATGGAGATTATCAAACTTGAAAATTTTTATTTACTTGTAGATGACAGATAACCTACAAAGCTATGATTAGCAGTGAAGTTGAATGCCTTTTTATGTGTTTTACTGTCATGAGCATCTTTAACAAACAACCATAACATTTAAATCTTATCTTTAAAATTTGATTATTTTCATTTTTGAACTTGAATTATTGATTCTAAAATTTATTGAGAAGAATAAGTGGGTGAGCTAGTAAAATTCTGAGGAAAAGGAAAAGTGAATGATAGTGAAAGAAATAATTTGTTTTGTAAGATATTAAAAAGCTGATACACTCCAGTAAACATTCTACAAATCAACAGACAACATGATGGTACAATGAGAATGGCTATAAAAAAAGCCCAGTAAATGAAATTGTTTAGAGTATGATAGAATGAAAGCAAAATCAATGAAGAATTAAATCATTTCTCAACAATGATTACTGTTTAAAATCATAATAAAACTAAATTGAAATCATAATGAAATAGCAAAATTATAATAAAACTAGAGGAAAAAAAGTATTATATATATATATATATAGTTCTGGACTTGGGCAGGTATATTAAAACAAATGTTATAGTAAAATGCATATTTTAATGTATTAAATTTAAACATTTTAATGGTAAAAAAGAAATACACCATATAAAAGTCAAATGTCACTGAAAACTGAGAGAAATATTCACTACCAATATGATAGACATGGGGTTAATTTCATCAATATTTAAAGGAATTTCTCAAATCCATAAAAAGAAAACAACCTAACACCTCAATAGAAAAGTGAACAAAGAGCATGAATAAATAAAATGTAAATTCTTTCTTACTAAGGCTGCTCCAAGAAGAATAAACATCTGATGGAAACTGGGTGTTTCAAAGTAAGTTGACAGATGAGTACTTCTTTTGTGTAATAATGCTGTTGTTCATCTTGACGGTAATGGAAAACATTCCTGTTTTAAAGGGTACAGTATTAAAAGGTAGTATATGACAAGCTACATTTTTACAATTAAGTAACTTCAAGATCTATTAAGGAAAGGAAAGTAGATTTACAAAGGCTTATGGGCACCAAACTATGATCAGAGGTATAGCATTATAATTACATAGTGTGATGAAAGTATGTAGTTTCAAATTTTAGCCAAATAAAAAGAAAAGGTAATAAGAGGTTACTTATATATAGATATTGTGTTGCTGATTTTGTTTTAAAGATACTGTTCCCTTATAGCATGGAAACTCTTTTATTTGTTCTGAAATATATTAATCAGTTAAGGCTTCCTGCAAAAAAAATGTTTCACACTTTACTGCTGACTCACACCCTCATCTTTGTCCTTAATACGAATATGTTAGTGGTGAAAAGAGGGAGGGTACAAACCAGAGAAAACACACACATAACTCAGTTTCCCTGGTTCTCAGCAGCTTTTCCAAGGAGAAGAGGAAGCAAATATATGTCTGTGCAAGCTGGAGGAGCCTCAGGATTGCCTGGCCCCACTAATACAAAGGAAAGAAATACTCTGAAGAGAACCCTAACAGTGTGTTGCCAGAAGATGCAGAATTTGCAATCTCTTTGGTGAGGTGGCCAAGAGTGAACCTGGCTCTGATCCACAGTAGTACTTCCTGCTCTTAGAAGGAGCCTTGTGCTGCCATTAACTGCAGTTCACTAATGCAAATGCTAACAGTATACCCTAAGAAAAATAAATAAAAAATTTATATAAAAGGATATATATTGAGACATTATTAAAAATGGAAAAATAGAAACATATTCAATTAAAAGAATGTTTAAATAAATGATGGCACATTCATAAGGTAGAATATTATTATAGCCATTTAAGACTTGTATTTTTAAAGATCATTTAATCAAATGGGAAATATTATTATGTTAAGTGAATAAAGCGGCATTCACTGCTTTATAGTATGCATTTATAGTATGGTATTTATAGTAAAAGTCCATTTTAGAAAAAGAAAACAAATAAGTGCATAGGAAATAATATAGAGTAGACAATTTCAAAGAAAATTTAACAGTATTTTATAGTTAGATGGTATTATGTAGATTTATATTTTTATGCATTTCTTCCCCCCCCCAAAATAATCTACTGTGGGAGAACATAAGAAGTGTGTAAATATATATACACACATCTTTATACACTACATTGAGTCACACAGGAAGTAATTCTTTTACTTCATATATATGTATGAAATATATATATATAATCCTTTATAGATTATATATAATATAATCCTGATTATATTATATATAATCCTTTGTAGAGAGAAGCAGGAGCTTCGGTTTTTGTATTAAAAAAACAAGCAAAACTCATTTTGATGACTGCATATTGTCAATAAGCTTACCTGAAGGAGTCTGTTTCATTGTATTCCCACTTAAATGATGGATTTCACATTTTATTGCTGTCTTGTTCTTCTTGGAATATTCTGGCGCGTATTAGTGGTCAAAGTAGTATTTAAAGGCTATTAGGCAAAAATGTCAAGGAAATAATGATGTGGTATTTATCAAGTGTGAAGACTAAGTAAACATGGATACTTACCTAACAAAATTGCTGTCGCTTATGCTTAATTTTCTCACATATGTTAGGACTGTCTGCCTCTGTTTAAAAGAAACTACTTATAAAAGTGCCCACATAAAACTTCTATGAAAGATAAAAATTCACATACACATACTCTCCAAAATGCTGACTAAAACAGATAATAAGAAGCACACATGGTAGAAGTGGGGATGGGGACTAAAGAATACTATCAATGTCAAGGAAGTTTTGTCAAATATAGTCTGACTTAAAGTTAATTGGAAGAGGACACCAGGAATTGGAATAAATTCTCCCTTCTCAGGACTCTGTGTAGTGTTTATTTCTGTAAGTGGAGGAGGTTTAGAAGAGCCCATTAATAGCTTTCCAATTAGATAATCCAGGGACTGGGTGGGAGGCAGGTAAATGAAAGGAGAGCATCTACTGAAAGCTTACTTCTGAATGGCAGTTCTGAGTTCTTTTCTATCCAATAAGAATTTCCTATAGGAAATCTAAGTTGACTCTAAAACAGCAGACATAGAACATCTATAACCTTGTAAAATTAGAAGTGAGGGCAAAAATAAATGTCAAAGAGCAATTTCTGCAATGAAAACTAATAGCATAAGCAAGATCAACTCTCTGGAAGTGTAAATTGGTAACATCTATGAAAGGCAATTAAATAATAGCTAATAAATTAAAATAGTAGACTTTCATTTCTGCATAATTGGAATAGATATACTTTTTCCTGTTCCTTTCCTAAGTACAAATAAAAGCCCTGGATGTTATATGTCGAACAAGTACAAGATTCTGAAAGGTGAAGAAGAGAAAAAGGCAGACTGACTAGGGACATCAGGACCAGAAAATCATCCAGTGGTCTATTCCCTGTATTTTCTTTTTGCCTCATATCCAAAATTTGATACTGAAGAAGACAGTAACCTGGAAATTCTGGTGGTTACAGGAAAAAAAAAGACTGCAATAAAGTCTGCTTTTTCCACCCAGAAAAGTAAGTAAAAGTTAGGATAGAAAGATAAAGTATTTTTACAGAATAACTTATCTATTCCACCAAACATCAAGAAAAAAGTGGCCTTCCCCCACCCATTTCAGGAACAGCTGCGTGGGGAGTCTAGAATTTTACCTTCCAGAGACGATATCAATATTCCTGCTGAGGAGATTCTGACACCAAGTAGGGAGCTAAGACTTTCATCCTCATTGGCTAGTAATGAGTTGCTCCTCTCCTCATCCTTGCTGCAATATCAATGGAGATCACTTGGGGCATCTTGACTTCTACCTCTATCTGGCAAAAAAATAAGTACCCCTTCCCCTTCCTACTGAGATTATAACAGAAGAGACTTTGTGGAGACTCAGGCCTTTACCATTGCCCAGTGGTAATGAAGCCAGTCTCAGCTCAATGTCTTAGGAGACCACATTGGGAGTCAAAATCCCTAACCCACCCAGAAGTCATAAGAAACTCCCACTTAGGTTGTCAGGGGAGGCCAAGTGAGGAGCCTAGAGACCTTCACTTGGTAATAATATCAGATCAACAGTGTCAGGGGAAGCCAATTAAAACATAAGATTTAAATAGGATCCAGAGTCTCAGAGCATAATATATAAGAATTTAAGATAATTTCTTAAATTATCTTAAGCATTTAATATAAGAATTTTCAGGTTGCAGTTGAAAACCATTCTTCATACCAAGATCCAGAAAGATCTTTAATTATATAAAAAAGATACTCAATAGATGCCAACACTGAAATGAGTCAGAATTATCCTAAGAATTTTAAAGCAGCCATGATAAAAATGCTTCACCAAACAACTACAAACCTTATTGAAATAAATGAAAATTTAGAAAGCTAAGCAGAGAAGTATAAAGTCTCAGAAAGGAAATATAAATTATAAAGAAGGTCCATATGAGAATATTAGAATTGAAAATACAAATACAAATAAAAACGATGTGGATAAGTACAACAGCAGAATGGAGGGGACAGAGTAAAGAATCAGTGAACTGGAAGACAGAATAATAGAAATTTACCCAATGTGAATAACATAGAAAAAGTGAAATGATAAAACAAAACAAAGCAACAACAACAACAAAAAACCCACAATGAGCAGAGCTTCAAGGGAGTTGTAGGTTTATAGTAAAAGGTAGTGCTGAGAAAATACTTGAAATTATAATAGAATATATATAATATACAAATACATATATATAGCTGAAACTTCTTAAATTTAGCAATGGACATAAACCTACAGAATTGAGTCTGAGAAAATCCCAAACAGAATAAGCACAATGAAATCCACACTAATTAAACTTTTGAAACTATTTTCCAGGAAACTTCTTGAAAGCAACAAGAGAAAACAAAACCTTACTTACAGGAGGAAAGAAATTAGAAAAACAACAAATTTCTCATCAAAAACAAATGAAAGCCAGAGGAAATGGCACAATATTTTTCAAGTGCAGATAAAAAAGAACTGTGAATTCCTAATGCTAAATATAATGAAAATATCCTTCCAGAATGTAGGGGAAACCAAGATATTATCAGAATAAAAAAAACTAAGAGAATTACATATTAAGCACACCTGCCATACAAAAGTGGTTTGAGGAAGTTATCTGAACAGAAAAACAAACAATAAAAAATGGGACTTGGAAATCAGGAACAAGAAATGAACATGGTAAACAAAACTATGGGTAAATACACTAGGTGTTATGTCTTTTGAGTTTTCTAAATTATATTTGATTGTTAAAGTGTATGTTATAACACTGTGGTAGCTAATAAATGTAGAGAAATATTTAGTACAATTATATTTTAAATAGGGAAGGTAAAGGGTAAAAAAGTAGGTAGGTTTCACTTGAACTGGTAAAATGATGTCACCAATAGACTGCAAGACATTGTGTGTGTGTATTTTACCTAGAGTAGCCACTAAAAAATTGTACAATGTTACAATGCAGACATTACAAAGGATGAGATAACACAAATGTATTGACTTATATAAAAATGCAAACTTTAGAATTGTGTCACAGTATGTTACTTTAAAGATATGTTAATATATACAAGTGTGTATATGTACATTTTTATAAGCACAGAGTACTTTGAGGATGGTAGACAAGTGAGTTGAAACCTTGTCTGAATGTGAGGAGAGGAGATGCATGTCTAGAGGGCAGGTGTGGAAGAAGCTTTACTCACTATCTTTGAACACTCTGTTGTTTCTCTTGAATTTTGTACTTTGTTCTTGTATTACCAGTTGAAGAGTTTATTTGCATGTTTTAACAAATAAGAATGTCCATAAATAGGCTCAAGTGAATATGTAATATATAAATTCATATATATATATGAATTTAGCAGATGATAAAGGAAGATTTTTAAGACAGTGTGGGGAAAAGTTGGGTTAGTTCATGAAAGATATTGGGAAAGCTGTCTAGCTGTTGGAGAAGGGTGAACACAGTCATATAACTATTGATACCTAACCCTTATATCCCAATAAATTTTAAATGAAGATATGAATGTAAAAAGCAAAAAATAAAAAGTAGAATAAAATATAGGTAAATGTTTTATTGTCTTGGGATAGGGAAAGTCTTTTGAAAGCATAACACTAATGATATAATCATAAAGGAAAATCAATGGTGGATTTAGTCATATGAAAGTTTACCTTTTTGTATGACCAAAGCAGCAGTACTCAAATATATAAACTATTTTAAGTAATAAAATGATTGTGACCAACAGACTGGCAAAATGAATTGCAGGATATTCATATAATTAATTACTACACAACAACAAAAATGAGTAAATAACCAATACAAGGAGTATCATTGATAAGTCTCATGGGTATAATTTTGAGCAAACAAAGCTATTTACAAAACCAGTCTATGCTGTTAAATGTCAGTATAGTGGTTAGTTTTCAAGAGGGAAGGATTGAGTAATGGCTGGCAGAGATATAAGGGGCTTCCATGATGCTGCTAATGTGAATCTTTGGTGGTAGCACAAGTAATACAAGTGTGTGCTTGCTTTGTGATATGCATAAAGCTGTATACTACTTTATGCATATTTTACTTTAATAAAATGGTTTTAAAAACAAGCATACAAAGATTTTTTGACTGTCACATTGGCAAAGACTTTTTAAAATGAAGTTTTATTTTGTTCACATTATATATAATGAAAATTTACAAATGGCAGACTGTTCATTGTGCTACCATTTTTATGCAACAATTTGCATTAAAGGAATTTATTCTAAGAACAGGATGAGAAAATTGTACAAGGGAGCATCCATAATGATATATGTAGTAGCTTTATTTATAAAATGAAAAATCAGATATAAACTAAATGCCCAACAGTGAGAATTTGTTTAACTAAAAAAGGTACATATGGAATATGTCGTAGCCATATATACTGAGGCAGAGCTACTTTGATTTGTGTAAAAAGTTATATGAGTAGTTTTGTGACAAAAAATAGCAATTTCCAGATCTGTTTCTCTCATACTAATATACATTCACACATACTCACCTACATCCAAAATTACATTTTTAAAAACATCTGTATCTATATAGATTGAAACACTAGTCATTAAAATGTCAGCAGAATTTATCTAGGTTTTTGTGTGATTTTTTTTCTTCTGTTTTCCCTTTTGTATTTCTAAAAAGAAAAATACAGGTAGATATATCACTTTTTAATACTGGGAGAAAATAATAAAACAAATGTAAAAAAAGAACCCTGAAAAGTATTTTTGTGTATTTCCTCCAGTGAGTTTCTTCCCCCCCCTGGCACCAATCAGGTTTTTAAGTTAAAATGGGAGGAAAAGAGGAAGGGAAGTGAGAGAAATGTAAATGAATCATGGATTTGTTAAGTGTAACAGTGATAACTGATAATATTCATATTGAAAAATATGAATCATATTTCAAAGAGTTTCTTTTCTAAAAGTGAGAATTATTTTTAAGTCACCCTTTATTTAAGTTATATTCATTATAGATTGAATGGTAGTGATATAATGCTAACGATTTCCTAGTACATTGAAAGAAACTAAAAAGTCTTGAATACTCCACACTTAAGAATAGTTTGCATAATTCACTAGTTCAGGCACGGTCCCAGGTTTTATGGAGTTCTAAAGTTATATAATTTTTTAGCTTGTTTTAAGGAAAAAATACACAATTTTGTGTATAATGTTGGTTATGGTCTTTGGAAGGGGCCTGTGGCAGTGGGAAGCCCTGGTACTTGTTTTCTTCACTTCACACAAAAGTCACCTGTTAAGATACAAGCTTCATTTATGTGTGTCTGTTCCCTTCTTTTCTGGAGGGGACTTATTGCTCAAAATTATTAAGTTGTGATAGCACATGTACTTGTTACTAATATAACTTGAAAATATCTGTGGAAACAGATTTATTAATATACAAATAAAGAATATGTATTTAAGCCTTATTGTGGAAGTCTGTTAAGCTTATGGATGTTTTAAGGCCCTATATATAATAATTGTACTTATTTTTCTCTTATTTTAAAGAAAATAAATTATTCATTTCAACAAATATATATATATTAGAATAATATTATTCATTTACTCCTGTAAATATCCCTCTCCCTGACTCCTCGCTCAATTCTACAGTCTAGCTTTAAAATACTCATATATTTAGATTTCATATCAGGAATTCTCAAACTTTCAGGTACATCCAAGTCATCTAAGTATATTGTTAAAATGTGAGTTCTCATTCATTAGTTCTGCAGTGGGGTCTAGGATTCTGCATATTTAGCAAGCTTCCATGACACTCCTCTGTAGCCAATCTGCTGACCACACTTGTGTATAGCAAGACTCCACATATTCTAACCTGTCTCCAGCATCCCCTCATCAGACGTGGGGAGGTCCCTCCATGCCCTCCACATGTAGGGGACTGTTTCAGTCTAGTGGCTCTGAGGGGCAGCTGATGATTATATAACCAGGAATATGGGTGTAGGATTTAGATTACATGAAACAAATAACACACCTAAGGATAGCAGATGTGCACTACAGAGTAAGAGTGAGAGAGTGAGCACAAGGAACCAGTGCTGAGAAAGACACAATTTTTTTCACTCACTACTTTGGGGAAATGTTTATGAGGACATTGACAAGCAGACTGTTTTCCTATTTGGCCTGCCATAAGAAGCACAGGTGAGGCAGTAAATTTGGAGTTCTTTTGGGAATTTAGAAGTTTAGAAAAATAGGCTCTGAATTGCTAAACTTGGATCACACAGATGTGGGTGCTTCCATTTCAGGGTTTAGGGCATGCTGTGTGTGGTGACAACCCTTCTAGCTGGCAGCATCTCCTACCTGTGACCTCTTCTGGGAATTATCATCAGGAGCCAACTGCAACCAGCGTTTCTCAGTTCTTGTTCCAAGGTAAGGAGTCTCTGATGTTACACTCATTATGCTGTGAAGTTAATGGGTAGAGGGCTCTGAAGACACTGCTTTTCCAATGAACACAATTCCAGGGATAACAGACACAGGACTTTGTGTTACTAAGATAAACTAAGAAAAGCACTAAATGTTCTGTTGCTCCTACTTTTGATATTCTGCCTTCCAGGAGAGCTGGATCCATTTATTTTTAATGGTAGCACTAATACAGATGTCCCCATTTCTGCACCTTTATCAGCCTCTACTCATGTGTTTTTTTAATTGTGGTAAAAAAACCCCAAAACCACATAACCTATTTATTTACCTTCTTAACAAATGTTTAAGTGTTCAGGATAGTATTGTTAACTATAAACACATGTTGTACAGCAGGTCCCTAGAACATGTATTCATCTTATAAAACAAACTTTTAATCCATTGAAACTTCTTATTTTCCCTTCCTTCCAACCCCTGATAACCACCATTCTACTTTCTGCTTCTATGGGTTTACAACTTTAAATACCTCATATAAGTGGTATCATGTGGTATCTGTCCTTTTGTGACTGGCTTATTTCACTTACATTATGTCCTCAAGTTTCATTCATACTGTAGCAGATGACAGGATTTCCTTTTTTATGGCTAAATAATATTGTGTTGTATCAATAAGCCTGTGTGTGTGTGTGCTACATTTTCTTTATTCCTCCGCTGATGAACTTTTATGTTGTTTCTACATTGTGAGAACTGTGAATAATGCTACAGTGAACGTGCAAGTGCAGATATCCCTTTGATATCCTGATTTCAATTCTTTTGGATATATCTCCAAAAGTAGAATTGCTTGGGTATGTGGCAGTTCTATTTTTAAGGAGCCTCATTACTGTTTTGCTCAGCAGCTGTACCATGTTACATTCCCACCAACAGTACCTAAGGGTTTCAATTTCTCTACACCTTCACCAACATTTATTTTCTGTTTTTTTTTTTTTTTCCTTTTTTTAGTAATGGCCATCCTAACAGATTTAAGGTTATGTATTTTATTGTGGTTTTGATTTATGTTTTCTGATGATTAGTAATTCTGAGTACCTTTTCTTATACCTGTTGGCTATTTGTATGGAGAAATGTCTGTTTAAGTTCTTTGTCTATTTCTTAACCATATTATTGGTTGGGTTTTCTGTGCAGTTTTTGTTTTAGCTTTTTGTTTTTTGTTATTGAGTTGTAGGAATTTCTTATAGGTTATGGACATTACCTCCTTATTAGGTATATGGTTTGCAGATATTTTGTCCCATGCTGTAGGTCTCCTTGTCATTCTGTTGACTGTTTCATTTGTGTAGAAATCTTTTAGTTTGATGTAGTTCTACTTGTCTATTTTTGCTTTTGTTGCCTGTGCTTTTGCTATATCCAAAAAATCATTGCCTAGACCAATGTTATAAAGTTTTCCCCTATGAGTTTTGTAGTTTTGGATTTTATGGTTAAGTCTGTAATCTATTGTGAGTTAATTTTTGTAAATGGTATTAGATAGGGGATCAATTTCTTTCTTTTGCATGTGGACCTTCAGTTTTCCCAGCACCACTTGTTGAATAAAAAGAATAGTCTTTCCCCATTACATAGTCTTGGTGTCCTGGTCAAACATCATTTGAGTGTGTACGTGTGGGTTTAATTCTGGGATTTCTGTCTTGTTCCATTGGTCTATATGTCTGTCTTACACCAATATCATACTATTTTGATTATTATAGTTTTGTAATATGTCTTGAAGTCAAACTATGAGGCCTTCAACTTTGTTTTATACTTTTTTTCTTCTTTTTCTTTTTTTACTGTTGCTCAAATACAATTGTCTCCATTTTCCTGCCACTACTTTCCCCTGTCCCACCCAACCCCACCTCCCACCGTCAATCCTACTTCCCGTTTGGCTTTGTCCATGGGACCTTCATACATGTTCCTTGAAGATACTTCCCCTTCTTTCCCCTGTTACCCGTTTCCTCCTCCCCTCTAGTTACTGTCAGTTTGTTCTTTATTTCAATGTCTCTGGTTATATTTTTGCTTGCTTGTTTGTTTTGTTGATTAGGTTCCACTTAGAGCTGAGAGCATATGGTATTTGTCTTTCACTGCCTGACTTATTTACTTAGCATAATGCTATCTAGTTCCATCCATGCTGTTGCAAAGGGTAGGACCTCCTCTTTCTTTCAACTATGTAGTATTCCATTGTGTAAATGTACCATAGTCTTTTCATCTACTCATTTACTAATGGGAACTTAGGTTCTTTCCAGCACTTGTCAAATTAAAACCACAATGAGATACCACTTCACATCAATCAAAATGACCATCATAAATAAATCAACTTTGTTTTTCTTTCACAAGATTTTTTGAGTCCTTTGTGGTTGCATATAAATTTTAGAATTTTTTCTATTTTTGTAAAAATATCATAAGGATTTTGATAGGGGTTGCATCAAATCTGTAGGTTGCTTTGTGCAGTATGGACATTTTAACAATACTAAGTCTTCCTATTCATGATGCTTTTGCATTTCTTTGTGTGTTATTTTATTTCTTTCATCAGTGTTTTGTACTTTTCAATGTATGTCTTTCACCTCCTTGATTAAGTTTACTTCTAAGCACTTTATTCTTTTTCATGCTATTATAAATTGGTTTGTTTTCTTAATTTCCTTTTTGGGTTGTGTGCTGTTAGTATATACAATAGAAATACAACTGATTTTTGTATATTGATTTGGTGTCTCACAACTTCGCTGAATACATTTATTAGTTCTAATAGTTTGCTTTTTAAATATGTAGAATCTTTAGTGTTTTCTACATATAAGATCATGTCATAGGTAAACAGATACTTTATTTATTCTTTTCTGATTTAGATGCCTTTTATTTCCCCCCAACTGCTCAGATTAGTGTACTTTCAGTAATGCATTGAATAGAAGTGGTATCCTAATCTTGTTCCTGATCTTAGAGGAAAAGTTTTTAGTTTTTCACAGTTTAATGTGATCTTAGCTGTGGGCCTTTCACATATGGTTTTCATTATGTTAAGTTATTTTCTTCTCTCTCTAGCTTGATGAGCAATTTGTTTTAATCATGGAAGAGTGTTAAATTTTGGTCAAATGCTTCTTTTGCATCTATTGGGATTTTCATGTGATTTTTATTTCTCATTTTATTAATATGTATATTGCATTGATGGCTTTTCATATGTTGAATTATTCTTGCATTCCAGAGATAAATCCCACTTGGTCATTGGATAGAACCATTAATGTGCTTTTGAGTTCAGTTTTTTTTTTTTTAATTTTTGAGGATTTTTTTACACCTTTATTTATCAGAGATATTGGCTGATAGTTTTCTTTTCTTGATAGATTATTTTTGCCTAGCTTTGTTATCAGGGTAATGCTGGCCTCATCAAGTGAGTTTGGAAATTTCTCTCTTCATCAATTTTCTGGAAGGTTTTAAGAAGAACTGGCATAATTCTTATTTAAAAGTTTGATAGAATATACCATTGAAGCTGTCTGATCCTGGGCTTTTCTTTGTTGGGTTGTTTTGGTTACTATTTCAATATCCTTATTCATTGTAGGTCTGTTCAGATTTACTATTCTTTCATGAATCAGTCTTGCTAGACTGTATGTTTTGAGGAATTTATTTCTACTAGGTTATCCAAGTTGTTGGCATATGATTGTTCATAGAAATCTCTTATAATCCTTTTTATTTCATCACATCAATTTTAATATCTTCTCTTCCTTTTCTAATATTTTTTACTTGACTCTTCTCTTTTTATCTTAGTTTATCTAGTTTGTTTTTATCTTTTCAAAGAAACCAACTCTTAGTTTAATTGATTTACCTATTTTAAAAATAGCTTTAATGACATGTATTTTGCATAGCATAAAGTTTATCCATTTAAAGTACATAATTCAGTGTTTTTTAATATAGATATACAGAATTATATAATCATTAGCACACTCTAATTTTAAAACATTTTCTTTTTTTTAAAGATTTTATTTATTTATTTTTAGAGAGGGAAGGGAGGGAGATAGAGAGAGAGAGAGAAACATCATTGTGCGGTTGCTGGGGGTCATGGCCTGCAACCCAAGCATGTATCCTGACTGGAAATTGAACCTGCGATGCTTTGGTTCACAGCCTATGCTCAATCCACCGAGCTATGCCAGCCAGGGCAATATTTTCTTTTTTAATTTATTTTTTTATTGTTGTTCAGTTACAATTGTCCCCGTTTTTGCCCCTGTTGCTCTTCCCTGCCCTGTCCATCCCCTGCTCCCAAACACAATGCCTGCCCCATTGTCCTTGTCCATGGGTCCCTTGTACATGTTCCCCTTCTTTCCCTCATTACCCACCTCCGCTCTGATCACAGTCAGTTTGTTCTTTATTCCCATGTTTAATTCTTTTTTGTTCATTTGTTTGTTTTGTTGATTAGGTTCCACTTACATTTCCATCATTCAAAAAAAAACTGTATCCATTAGCAGGCTGAGCCATATTTAACTGTATAAATATTATGGACTTCTGAGAATCTATTTTTGACTGGGATGAGTATGATGAAATTTGAGAACCAATATTTTTAGCTATTACTTTCTAAAGTTGATTATGCTATTACAATTGTCCCAATTTTCTCCCTTTGCCCCCCTCCATCCAGCAACCCCCACTCCCTCCAGTGATTCCCCCATCCATTGTTCATGTCCATGGGTCATGCATATAAGTTCTTTGGCAGTTTCATAGCCTATACTTGCTTTTAACATTCTCCTGTCTATTCTTGTAACTACCAATTTGGATGTTTTAATCCCTTCACCTTTTCCCCCATTCCCCCAAATCCCCTTCTCCACTGTCCACCATCCCAATGTTCTCCATATCTATGCTTCTGTCTCTTTTCTTGTGCTTTCCTTAGTTTATTTTTTCAGAGTCAATTGTTGATAGTTATGTATTTATTGCCATTTTAATGTTCATAGTTTTGATCTTCTTTTTCTTAAATAAGTCCCTTTGATGTTTCATGTAATAATGGTTTGGTGGTGATGAACTCCTTTAGCATTACCTTGCTTGGGAAGTACTTTATCTGCCCTTTGATTCTAAATGATAACTTTGCTGGACAGAGTAATCTAGGTTGAAGGTCCTTGTTTTTTATCACTTTGAATATTTCTTGGCAAACCCTTCTAGCCTGAAAAATTTCTTTTGAGAAATCAGCTGACATTCTTATGGGAACACCTTTGTTAGTAAATATCTGATTTTCTCTTGCTGCTTTAAAGATTTTCTTTATTTTAAACTTTGACTTTGCTGTATTAATTGGATATCTTTTTCTTCCTTACATTCCAATGCATTGATTTGATTCTTGGTTTTATCCACTCCATTGTTGATTCTCTGTAAATTGTTCTTTATTATTATATCCTTCATTAGTCAGTATATCCTTCATTTCTGTCTGGGTATTTTTTATGTCGTTAAAGTACCCACTGAGTTCCTTGAGTATCCTTATAACCAGTGTTTTGAACTCCGCATCTGATAGATTGCTTATCTCTATTTTGTTTAGTCTTTTTCTGGAGTTTTGTTCTGTTCTTTCATTTTGGCCACATTTTTTGTCTTCTCATTTTGGTAGCCTCCCTCTGTGTGTTTCTATGCATTAGGCAGAGCTGCTTTGACTCCTTGTCTTGGTAGCATGGCCTAAAGTACTAGGTGTCCTGTAGGGTCCAGTGCTACAGCCACTCCTGTCTCCCCCACTGGGTACTTGAGATGCTCCCTCCATGTGGGCTGAGTACTCCCTTCTCTTGTAGATGAGTCTTGTTTGCTGTCAGCAGGTCAACAGGAGGGATTTAGCCAGTCTAGACAACTGGTATGATGGGCTATGACCCTGGCCAGCAACCTCCTTCTCCGTGGCTTGTGGAGGTGGTTGGGTAGTGTTATGACATGGTCTGCAACTGTCTGCTGGGTGCACAAGCTCTACAGTTTCCTGGGTGGTGCAGGCCAGGGTCATCCTCCATCTGTGTTCTATATGGGGCCCCTTGGCATAATCTATAAAGTGGTCTGCAGGTGGCTGCTGCTAGTGTCCGGCCTGGGACCACTTAGTGAGAAGTATGGGGTCTAGGCTCAGCTGTTGCTTGTTTGAGCAGATTTAGGAAGGTCTGAAGCCTGTGTCTAGTCCAGCCCTTCATATGAGAAAGCCACTGCTAACAGGTTGGGAGGGTTGCTTGGGAGGTCAGTAAGTTGGATAGGACAATAAGACAGACCCTTAGGTAATCATCTAAAGGCAGGGCTTACTATGTGAGCCAGGTTGATGGAGATTCAGATATGGTCCAAATATTCAGATATGTAATATAAAAATATTAGAATAAATTTTACCCCATTGTGAAATTTAGAGCCAACACACTGTGACTCTGTGTGTGGGAGGGCTCAGAAAAGATACAAAGGCCACTATCTGTAGTTCTGTCTGGGAGGAAGCTTTCCCCATCTCTCACCCTGATGCCAGACACTTCAGTTCCTCCCCATATGCTGCTGTGCCCTTTAAGCTGCTGCCCCATGTTGGAGCTTGATGGCATGAGTCTGAGTAAGTCCAAAGTCTGTTACAGGCCCTTTAAAAGGAGAGGCCTAAGAATTCTGAAGTTTCTTTTGCTGAAACAACCCCCACTGGGTTTTACAGCCAGAAGTCATGGGGTCTTATCTTTCTGGCACTGAAACCCTAGACTGGGTGGTCTGGTGTGGGGGTGGGATCCCTTGCTCCTAAGTTATCCACCCATTTTATATCTACTACATGTGGGTTTGATATCAGCCAGTTCCACATCTCCGCATCTCCAACTTGACCAGATGAATGTGGTCTCTTAATTGTTTAGTTGTCAGATTTCCTTATAGCTCAGTTTTTCTAATGGTTCTGAGTGATGGTGGTTCTATATTTGAGTTGTAATTTTGCTGTGGTTGTGTGAGGAGGTGAGGCGTGTTTACCTACACCTTCATCTTGACCAGAAGTCTGAGAACCAATTTTTGACTATAGTTAATATTATGAGTTTTCGTATATGTTCTTGCAAACAATAAAATTCATTAAGATAAATATTTTATTGTCATTAACTACTGATCAACACTAATTAATAATATAGTTAAGATAGTATTTTATTGTTATTAAGTACTGTAAATTTTTATTATCATTTAGAAAATGTTTTTTTTAAGATTTTATTTATTTATTTTTTTTAGAGAGGGAAGGGAGGGGGAGAGAGAGAGAGAGAGAGAGAGAGAAATATCAATGTGCGGTTGCTGGGGGTATGGCCTGCAACCCAGGAATGTACCCTGGCTGGGAATCGAACCTGGGACACTTTGGTTCCCAGCCCGTGCTCAATCCACTGAGCTACGCCAGCCAGGGCAGAATATGTTTTTATTATTGTTTAGAAAAACCAAAAAAGGTAATTTGGTTTTACATCTTTTTATTGTTTTGTAAGTATAGTTTTCTCCATTTTCCCCCCTCTACACCCACTACCTCACCCATCCATACTTTCCACCCTCAATTTTACCCTCCTTTGGCTTTGCGCATGGGTCCTTTATACATGTTCCTTGATGAGTCTTCCTCTTTTTCCCCCATTATCCCATCTCACCCTCCCCTCTGGTTACTATCAGGTCTTTATTTTGGTGTCTCTGGTCATATTTTGTTTGCTTGTTTTGTTGACTAGGTTCCACTTATAGGCGAGATCATATGAGAATAACTTTTATCACTGAGAAATATTTATTAAAAGTGTAAAGCTTAATATTTCTTTGCAACTACAAATCAAGTAAGCATTATTGACTATATTTATGAAATGAGTAAATGAGTGATAAGTGATGGAAAATGAAATTTATTGTAATATATTTATGGGGCAAAATACGGGACTATTGTGGAGACACAGATAAAAATCCTACTGATTTATGTATGTGTGGAAATATATCATGGAAATCTTAATGAGAAAAACTCTAAAGATAATTTATAATAATTAACTGGCCAGTATTTTTTTGATAACAAGTTCTTCTGAAAGCATTGGTTTTCCAATCTACTTTAGAGGGAATTCTTGGGTAAAAACTCTCCCAAAGTCGTAATGTCTGCTTTCTGTTTATTCTTTTAGAAAGTGCCCATGATTCTATTTCTAAGCTTTTGGCAAAAAAAAGAAGGAAAGAAAAAGAAGAAAATTTGTCCTTTATAGTTGATGACAAACAAAAAGATCTTATTTCTATACATTTAGAAATATATGTCAGTGATAATCCAATTCCCTTCCAGTTCTTTCTTAGTCATCCAAAAGAACATTGTTTCTCAAGTACGATGCTCTCAAACTATCGACTCACAAGAGTATGAGTGTAATCCATGCAGGGCACATCTGTGTTTCTTTTATAACATGTTCTGCTACTGGTAAATGTGCTGGTCACTGTGAGGTCTACTTTGCCCTTCCTAGCTGTAATACGTAGGACTGCTTTCCAGAGGCCAGCTCCAGATGAGCTGAAATGGTTTTCCTTTGGCTGACTTCTAAAAGTCACCCTTCCTCAACTTTCCCTATAAAACAAATTATTGAGAATTATTTAATAATGTAGTATTAACATTCATACATGAAGATGACTATTGATAGTGGTTGTGTTTTCTCTGAATGTAGTATCAGAAACTTGGGGAGAATTTAGGAATCTGTTTATGAGTGCATTAGCAGGCTGAAAAGCAGTGTGACATTGCTTGAACTCATGAAGAAGAGCTAGTTACCATTCCAGGAGCAAGCCCAGGCCTCTGGGCAAAGCTCCCAACTGCTGAGAGATTCACTTGTTTTGAAAACTGTACAAATAATTATTGCTAAGTAACATTCTATTGTTGCTAGCACTATTGTGCAAAGTGGCTTTACAAAAGAAGCATTGCTAGAATGCAGTGGAAATAATGATCCAAGATTGAACGGGCTCTGTTGAAATAATCTAAGTTATATGCTGCAACATGTTTTTTTCAAGGGGCTAAAATCACTGACTTAAGATATTTTAAATGTCAGAAACTAATACAGTAGTCCACCCTCATCTGCATTTCATTTTCTGTGGTTTCAATTACCTGTGGACAATTGCAGTACACAAATACTAAATGGAAAATTCCGGAGACAAATAATTTATGTTTTACCATCAACAAAATGCAAAGGAGACCCACTAAATGGGATAAAATATTTGCCTATGATATATCTGATAAAGGGTTAATTTCTAAAATATATAAAGAACTTATACTACTCAATGCTAAGAATACAAACAACCCAATTAAAAATGAGCAAAGGACCTTAACAGACACTTCTCCAAAGAGGACATACAGATGACCAATAGACATATGAAAAAATGCTCACTGTCACTAATCATCAGAGAGATGCAAATTAAAACCACAATGAAATGTCACCTTACACCTATCAAAATGGCTGTTATCAATAAGTTAACAAACAGCAAGTGCTGGTGAGGACATGAAGAAAAGGGAACTCTCATGCACTGCTGGTGGGAATGCAGACTGGTGCAGCCATTGTTGCAAGATACTGTTTCAACATACTGTTAAAAATAGTATGAAGCTTCCTTAAAAAAATGAAAAATGGAGGAGCCTATAGGATTTTTTATGTACAGAATTATGTTGTCAGCAAATAATGACAGTTTTACATCATCCTTTCCAGTTTGGATGCCTTTTATTTCTTCTTGTCTGATCACTGTGGCTAGGACTTCTAGGTCTGTGTTGAATAAGAGTGGTAAAAGCAGACACACCTATCTTGTTCCTGATATTAAGGGAAACACCTTTAAAGATTTTTTATATATGGCTTTTATTATGTTGAGGTATGCTTTGTCTATTCCCACTTTGCTGAGTGTTTTTATCATAAATGGCTGCTGGATTTTATCAAATGCTTTTTCTGCATCATTGATATGATTATGTGATTTTTGTCTCTCATTTTCCTTATGTGATATATCACATTTATTAATTTGTGGATATTGTACCATCCTTGAACCCCTGGAATAAATCTCACTTAATGAGGCTTTATATATATAAAGAACTTATACTACTCAATGTACTTATACTACTTAGTGTTACCAAAACACTAGTCGACCTAATAAATGAATTTGGCAGACCTAATAAATGAATTTGGTAGAGTAGTGGATATAAAATCAATATTCAGAAACTGATAGCATTTTTATATACCTAAAATGAACTATCTGAAAAAGAAACTAAGAAAACAATTCCATTTACTATTGCAACAAAGAAAATAAAGTACATAGGAATAAAATTCAACCAAGGAGGTAAAAAACCTGTATTTGGAAAACTTTAGGACACTGAAGAAACATTAAGAAAGATACAAATAAGTGGAAATACATACCATGTTCATGGATTGGAAAAATTAACATCTTTAATATGTCCATACTATCCAAAGCAATCTATAGATTCAGTGCAATTCCTATTGAGATACTAATAATATATTTCAAAGATCTAGGACAAATATTGCAAAAATATATATGGAGCCAAAAGGACCCCAAATATTCTCAGAAATTCTGAGAAAGAACAATGTTAGAGGGATCACAACACCTGACATCAAACTATACTACAAGGTCATTGTAATCAAAACAGTCTGTTACTAGCATAAAAACAGACACATAGATCAATGGAACAGAACAGAGAACCCAGAAATAAATCCACACCTTTATGGTCAATTAATATTTGACAAAGGAGGCTCTTGTCAATGGAGTAAAGACAGTGTCTTCAATAAATTGTGTTGGAAGATCTGGACAGGTAGATACAAAGAAATGAAACTAGACCACCATCTTGCACCATACATCAGAATAAACTCAAAATGGAGTAGACTTAAATATAGGTCATGATACCATAAATATCCTAGAGAAAAACATAGGCAGTAAAATTTCAGATATCTTGCCCAGCAATAGTTTGCTGATATATCCCCTAAGTGTCCAACCTGTGGCCTGCTGGCCACTTGCAGCCCAGTATGGTTATGAATGCAACCCAACCCAGAGTTGTAAATCTACTTAAAATTGTTTTTTGCTCATCAGTTTTCATTAGTGTTTGTGTATTTAATGTGTGGCCCAAGAGAACACTTCTTCCAGTGTTGCCCAGATACACTAAAAGTTCGGACACCCCTGCTAGGGCAAAAGAAATAAAGAAAAATAAATAAATAAATGACTGGGACTATATCAAATTAAAAAGCTTCTGAACAGCTAAAGAAACCATCATCAACATGAAAAGGGAACTGACTGCATGGGAGAATATATTTGCCAATGATACATCAGACAAGGGTTTAATCTCCACAGTCTACAGGGTCTGGCAGAACTAACACCTTCCTGAGTGTGCTTGGTAGGATAATAATATGGGTGTAATAATTTATAGTTTTAACTTGAACATTTACCCTAAAATGTCACATGGTGTACTTGAGTGTGATGTTATGGTACAGCATTACATGCTTATGATTTTGAAATAAAATATTTTGTAATAAAAAAGGGGCATTATCTGTGCCAGATCCTATATAACAAGCTTATATGACTCAACACCAGGAAGACAAAAAATCCAAAAAATGGGCAAAGGACCTGAGCAGACAGTTTCCCACAGAGGACATACAGAGGGCCCATAGATAGATGAAAAAATGTTCAACCTCACTAGCCATCAGAGAGAGATGCAAAATAAAACCACAATGAAATATCACCTCGCACCTGCCAAATTGGCTATCATTAATAAATCAACAAACAACAAGTGCCAGCAAGGCTGTGGAGAAAATGGAACCCACTGTTGGTGGGAATACAGACTGGTACAGTCACTGTGGAAAACAGAATGGAATTTCCTCAAAAAACTAAAAATGGAACTGCTTTTTGACCTGGCAATTCCACTGCTGGGAATGTACCTAAAGAATCCCAAAACACCAATTCAGAAGAATTTATATTCCCCTATGTTCATATCAGAGCTATTTACAATAACCAAGATTGGGAAACAGCCTAAGTGCCCATCAGTAGATGAGTGGATAAAAAAGCTGTGGTACATTTACACAATGGAATACTAAGAAGCAAAAAGAAAGGAGGAACTCCTACATTTTGACAACATGGATGGACTGGAGACTATTATGTTAAGTGAAATAAGCCAGTTGATGAAAGAAAAATATCATATGATCTCACTTATAAGAGGAATCTAATGAACAAAATAAACTGATGAACAAAATAGAACCAGATGCATAGAATCATGTAACAGACTGATAGCTGTGAGAGGGGAGAGAGGAGGCAGGGAATGATTGAAAGAAGGTGAAGGAATTAGTCAAAACACATATATGAAGTATCCATGGACATGGACAACAATGTAGGGACTGACTATGGAAGTGGGGGATGGGCTGAGTGGAGGGGGGCAAAGGGGAAAAATTGGGACAACTGTAATAGCATAAAAAATAAAATATTTAAAAAATAAAAGAATGGTTGAAAAACAATGATTGGGACTTTTAGAAATTCTAAGTAAAGGGGCAGGATGGGTTTGGAGCCCCTGCCCCCCCCTCCCCAAGAAAAATAAAAATGGAAATGCCTTATGACCCAGAGATTCCACTTCTGGTAATATATGTAAAGGAAACCAAAACATTAATTTGAAAGAATACACGCACCCCTAAGTTCATTGTAGCATTATTTTCAATAGCCAAGATCTGGAAGCAGCCTAAGTACCCATCGGTAGATGAGTGGGTAAAAATAAACGCTGTGGTACAATTACACAATGGAATACTACTCAGGCTTACAAAATAAAAAAAAAGAAAATCTTATCTTTTGCAATAGGATGGATGTACTGGAGACTATAATGCTAAGTAAAATAAGCCAGTCAGAGAAGGATAAATACCATATGATCTCACTTATATGTGGAATCTAAAGAACAAAATAAATTGACAGATGAAACAGAAACAATCATAGATAAATGGAACAGACTGACAACTGTTGAAGGAGAGGGGAGTTAGGAGACTGGATGAAAGAAGGTGAAGAGATTAAGTAAAAAATATATATATAACATATAGACAAGTACAACAGTGTGCTGGTAGCCAAGGAAAAAGAAAGTGGGTGGTAGGTGAGGGTGGGTAAAGGAGGGGAAATAAGGATGGAAGAACACTTTGGTTGGGGCAATAGATGCACAGTGTAGTGTGTGGATGATGTTTTGTTGAGTTGTACACTTGAAACCTGTATGGTTTTGTGAATCAATGTCACCCAATAAATTCAATAAAAAAGAAATTAAAACAATTTGTGTTTTAAATTGCACACTGTTCTGAGTAGTGTTATGAAATCTCGTGCTGTCCAGCTACATACATCACACCATGAATCATCCCTTAGTTCAAAGTATGCAAGTTGTATATGCTGTCTGACCTTTAGTTACTTAAATAGCTGCTTAGGTTATCAGATCTACTGTCAGGGTATCACAGTGCTTGTTTTCAATAACCTTTACTTTATTAATAACGACTCCAAGTTGCAAAAGTAGTGATGGTGGTAATTCAGATATGCCAAAGAGAAGCTGTAAGTGTATGTGTGTACAGGAAAATATATAATATATACAAGGTTTGTGTTTCAGGCATCTACTAGGAGTATTGAAACATATTCCCATTAATAAGGGGGTACTACTGTATAAAGTTGGGGAGTCAGCCATAGTTCAGAGAGTATCATAGGTCTTCATTATCTAAGGAGACCTTTGAGACCACATGGATTGCAACTTGATTTGTCTCACTATAAATAAATTCAAAATGACTGGTGCATTCTGACATCCAGACAAGGCTGAGCCAGATGTGTGACTGAGTCATGTTTGCAAGCTCCTTGATTCAAATCCTTCAGTGTATATTTAGCATTTAACATGTAAACATTTAGTCTGAAGGAGTATTTGTCTAAGTATTGTCTTTTTTGATGCCTAACAGATGGATTCATGGATACATTTGCATATCTGGTTGAACACAGCTAGTTTAAAGACTGGCAGCTTCCCAGGCACCACTGCATACCAGTGTAACATTATTGGTATAAATAGGAAACATGGCATCTGTTAACCCACATTTTAAAATGTAACATTTAGGAAATTGGCAAGAAAAAAATTATTTCATCCCCTTCATGGGATGGAAGCAAGTTAATAAGAATTGTTGCCATTGTTGAGCTATCTCTGCTGAATAATTTCATAAAAATAACAAAAAGTTGTTGGCATTGCTGATCTATCTCTATTGAATATTTTGTACATTGTTACTACAAGCCTAACCACTGTCCTAGTGTAGAATCATCTGAATTTGGTAATTCAGTCAGTTGTAAGTTTTATACTCAGAGTATTTTATTTATTTGTTTTATTGTGATAGAAATGATTTTATTTTTTTATTGTTCAATTACAATTGTCCCCATTTCTCCTCCATTATTCTCCTCTACCCTACCAACCCCCACCTCCCACATTCAGTCCTCCCCACCGCACCATTGTCTTTGCCCATGGTCCTTTATACATGTTCCTTGATGAACCTTCCCATTCTTTCCCCCGTTATCTGATCCCCCCATCCCCTCTGGTTACTGTCAGTTTGCTCTTTATTTCCATGACTCTGGTTCTATGTGCTCACTCATTTGTTTTGTTGATCAGATTCTACCTAGAGGTGAGAGCATATCGGATTTGTTTTTCACCCCCTGACTTATTTCACTTAGTATAATGCTCTCCAGTTCTGTCCATCCTGCTGCAAAGGGTAGGAGCTCCTTCTTTCTTTCTGCTGCATAGTATTGCATTGTGTCAATGTACCCAAAAAATGAGGGTTTTTTTTTATCCACTTATTTACTGATGGGCACTTAGGCTGTTTCCAGTACTTGGCTATTGTAAATTGTGCTGCTATGAACATTGGGGTGCATAGGTTCTTTTGAATTGGTATTTCAGGGTTCTTAAGGTATAACCCCAGCAGTTGAATTGCTGGGTCAAAAGGCAGGTTCATTTTTAGTTTTCTGAGGAAATTCCATACTATTTTCCACAGTGGCTGCACCTGTCTGCATTCTCACCAACAGTGTACTAGGGTTCCCTTTTCTCCACAACTCCATCAGCACTTCTTTTTTGTTGATTTTTTTATGAGAGTCATGCTGACCTGTGTGAAGTGGTATCTCATTGTGGTTTTAATTTGCATCTGTCTGATGACTAGTGATCAATGATACTGAGCATCCTTTCATATGTCTCTGGGCCCTCTGTCTGTCCTCCTTGGAGAAGTGTCTGTTCAGGTCTTTTGCCCTATCCTCAGTAGTGTTTTAAATAGGCCTATTTGTTAGAAGTGAATGATTCTAAATTTACAAGTTGTCAGTGTGCTTTACAAGAATTTGCCTGGTTTGATAAATCATAAAAGAAAACTGAACTGAAAAAGGAGAAGGGAAGCTCTGAGCAGTGTGGCTCAGTTAGTTGGGCTTCATTCTGCAAAGCAAAAGTTGGATGATTTGATTCCAGGTCAGGGCACATGCCTAAGTTGGGCAAGCAATCAATGTTATTCTCTTGCATCTATGTTTCTCTCCCTGTCTTTCTCCCTCCCTTCCCTTCTCTCTAAAAATAAATTTAAAAAATATTTTCTAAAAAGTAGCAGGGAAAAGTGGGAAATGTTTTGATAACATAAAAGTAAACAAGCAAATAAAATAACTCTGAAATTTATTTTGTAACTCTGTAACTATATCCGTGTGAGTTACCTTTGCTCTCATGAGTATAACGAGTACTGTCCATTAATAACAGACCAAAAAATTGTGAAATGAAATAGGTTGAAGCAAGTAAAGTGGTATGTTTATTCAATGCATGAACTATGTTAACTAACCATAAATAAATACATACTTTACTTAATCAAAATAAATTTTACTGAACTCTATTTAATACATGTTCAGTTAATACTTCAAAAATACCAGTTTGATTGGGTACCAAACCTTTAGCTGTTTTGGGACACTCACATGATTCAGTCTCAGTTTGGAAGTGTGTATGTGTGTGTGTGGGGCAGGAGGAGAAAGAGAGGTGTAAGTCAGCAAGTACAAAATTGTACAGTTGAATACACACCACAAGAAAAGTACTCACCTGCATGTGATTAGATGGGTTTCATTTTGGAAAAGCTAGAATTCATTTACCACCTGCAAAATTTAGCAAAAACATTATGCAGATGCCAAGAGCACTTTGACTTTATACTCTCACGTTGGAGAAATATCTGGATTCCATTCCGATGCCCAGAGCAGATGGTTGATATCTGTGCTAAGCATGGACACTATGCAATTCCCAGCATTAGAACTTTATCATGTAAATCTGAAATAGGTCAAAGGGAAATGCTGTGATTTTCGTATGCTTATGAGAGGGTGCAAAATTCCAAAACTGGGAGAATCACAGGAAGTTATTCTCTGAGAGAACAATGCTATTATTAAAGATATGTTTGGAACCAGAGATTGTAATTTATCTGGATTTTGCCTGGATGAACAGGAGAAGGAAAAAACTTTTCACAGAAATGAAATCCCTGAGAATATAGTGGAATAGTTAGTGGAGTAATGATTTTGTTGTAATGATCTTTTTTTAATCCTCACCTGTGGATGTGGTGTGTTTTTTTTGAAAATTGATTGTAGAGAGAGAGGGAAGAGAGGAGAGAGAGAAAGAGAGAGAGACAGAGAGACAGACAGAGAGACACCAATGTGAGAGAGAAACATTAGTTACTTGCCTACTGTACTGGCCCCACTCAAGGATTGAACCCATAACCTGGATATGTGCCCTGACTTGGAATCAAACCTACCACCTTTTGGTGTACAGGCTGATGATCCAACCAACTGACCTATCCAGCCAGGGCTATAATGATCATTTTTTAATGTTTGTGTTGATCCACTTTACAGTAATTTTTATTCCATAATAATATGAGAGTTATCACTACTAGTTATTTCTAATAGTTATAATACAATTATGATATGTTTGTTAACTTTAATGAGAACCTGCAAGGTAACTTAAATAAAAGGTTTCCATGACATGGTTTATGTAATAAATAAGAGAACTTTCCTTTTTTAAAATTTTTCCCTGTTTATTTTTAAATTGTTATTCAAATACAGCTGTTTCAATTCTCCCCCTATTATTTCCCCTACCCCAACTCTCCCCACCTCCCAACCTCGATCCTAACCTCATTTGGCTTTGTACATGTGTCCTTTATACATATTCCTTGATGAACCTTCCCATTCTTTCCCCTGTTAACCCCCCCACACCTCTCCTCTGGTTACTATCAGTTTTTTCTTTATTTCAGTGCCTCTGGTTATATTTTGCATGTTTGCTTGTTTTGTTGATTAGGTTCCACTTAGGGGTGAGAGCATATGGTATTTGTCTTTCACTGCCTGGCTTATTTCACTTAGCTTAATGCTCTCCAGATCCTTCCATGCTATCGCAAAAGATAGGAGCTCCTTTCTTTGTGCTGCATAGTATTCTATTGTGTAAATGTACCATAACTTTTTGATCCATTCATTTACTGAGGGGAACTTAGGCTGTTTCCAGTACATGGCTATTGTAAATTGTGCTGCTATGAACATTTGGATGCATAGGTTCTTTTGAATTGGTGTTTCAGGGTTCTTAGGGTATAATCCCAGCAGTCGAATTGCCGGATCAAAAGGCAGGTTCATTTTTAGTTTTCTGAGGAAATTCTATACTGTTTTCCACAGTGGCTGCACTAGTCTGCATTCCCACCAACAGTGTACCAGGGTTCCCTTTTCTCTACCTCACCAGCACTTGTTTGCTGATTTGGTTATGATGGTCATTCTTCCTGGTGTAAAGTGGTATCTCACTGTGGTTTTAATTTGCATCTCTCTGATGGCTAGTAATGTTGAGCATCTTTTCATATGTCTCTGGGCACTCTGTCTGTCCTCAGAGAAGTGTCTGTTCAGTTCCTTTGCCCATTTTTTAATTGCATTGTTTGTCTTCCTGGAGTTGAGTCATGTGAGTTATATATTTTGGACATGAAACCCTTGTCTGAGGTATCATTTTCAAATATATTTTCCCATACAGTTGGTTCACTTTTCCTTTTGCTGATATTTTCATTAGCTGTGCAGAAGCTTTTTATTTTCATGAAGTTCTATTTGTTTATTCTTTCCTTTATGTCCCTTGCTCTAGGGGATATATCAGTGAAAATATTGCTGCATGGAATATCTCAGATTTTCCTGTCTATGTTCTCCTCCAGGACTCTTACGGTGTTGTGACTTATTTTAAGTCTTTTGTCCACCTTCAATTTATTTTTCTGTACAGTGTAAGTTGATGATTGAGTTCATTGTTTTGGCATGTAGCTGTCCAGATCTCCCAAGACCATTTGTTAAAGAGGCTATTTTTGCTCCATTTTATGGTCCTGTCCCCTTTGTCAAATATTAGTTGACCATAGAGACTTGGGTTTACTTCTAGGATCTCTACTCTGTTCCATAGGTCTATGTGTCTGTTGTTATCCCAGTACCAGGCTGTTTTGATTACAGTGGACTTTTAATACAGTTTGATATCAGGTATTGTGATCCCACCTACTTTGATCTTTCTCAAAATTCCTGTGGCTATTTGGAATCATTTATGGTTCCATATAAATTTTTGAAATGTTTGTTCTATATCTGTGAAATATGTCATTGGTACTTTAATAAGGATCACATTGAATCTGTAAATTGCTTTGGGTCGTATGGATATTTTGCTGATGTTAATTCTACCAGTCTGTGAACACAGTATATGCTTCCATTTGTTTGTGTCCTCCTTAATTTCTTTCTTCAGTATTGTATAGTTTTTTTAGTACAGGTCTTTTACCTCCTTGGTAAGGTTTCTTCCTAGGTATTTTGTTTTTCTTGTTGCTATCTCAAATGGGATCTTTTTCCTGATTTCTGTTTATGATATTTCATTGTTGGTATACAAAAATGCCTTTGATTTCTGAACATTGACTTTGTATCCCACTGTTTTGCCAAATTCACTTATTAGGTTGAGTAGATTTTTGGTGGAGTCTATAGGATTTCCTATGTATACTATAATGTCATCTGTAAACAATGACAGTTATACTTCCTCTTTTCCAATTTGGATGCCTTTTATTTCTTTTTCTTGTTGTAAAGCTGTGGCTAGAACTTCCAATACTATGTTGAATGGGAGTGGTGGAAGCAGACATCCTTGTCTTGTTCCTGATCTTAGTGGGAAAGCTTTATTTTTTGCCCATTGAGTATGATGTTGGCTGTAGTTATCTCATATATGGCCTTTATTATGTTGAGGTATGCTCCCTCTACTCTCACTTTGCTGAGTGTTTTTATCATAAATGGGTGCTGTACTTTATGTAGTGGTTTTTCTGCCTCCATTGGTATGATCATGTGATTTTTGTCTTTGCTTTTGTTTACATGATATATTACATTTATTGATTGGTAAATATTGTACCATCCTTGTATCTCTGGGGTGAATCCCAGTTGATCACAGTGTATGGTCTTTTTAATGTATTGCTGGATGTGGTTTGCCAGTATTTCCTTGAGGATTTTAGCATCTATATTCATCAGTGATATCGGTCTCTAGGCTTCTTTCTTTGTTGTATCTTTATCTGATTTTCAGATTAGGATGATGCTGGCTTCATAAAAAGAGTCTGGGAGTCTTCCATCTTCTTAGATTTTTTGGAATAGCCTGAGAAGGATAGGGGTTATCTCTTCCTTAAATGTTTTGTAAAATTCTCCTGTGAAACTTCAGTCCAGGGCTTTTGTGTGCTGGGAGTTTTTTGATTACTGCTTCATTTTTGCCAGATGTTATTGGTCTGTTCAGGCTTTCTATTTCTTCTTCATTGAGTTTTGGAAGATTGTATTTTTCTAGAAATTTGTCCATTTTACCTAGGTTTTCAGATTTCTTGACATATAGTTTGTATAGTTTCTTACAATCCTTTGTGTTTCTGTGGTATCAGTTATAATCTCTCCTCTTTCGTTTCTAATATTGTTTACTTGGATCCTATTTCTTTTTATCTTGATGAGTCTGCTTAAAGGCTTGTCGATTTTGTTTATTATTTCAAAGAACCAGCTCCTGGAATCAATCATTGATCCTTAGAATTGTGCTCTTAGTCCCCATGTCATTTAATTCTGCTCTGATCTTGGTTATTTCCTTCCTTCTACTCACTCTGGGATTTGTTTATTGTTGTTTCTCCAGTTCATGAAGATGTAAGGTTAGGTTGTTTATTTGAAATGCTTCTATTTTTTTTTTTTTAGGTAGGCCTGTATCACTATGAATATTTCTCTCAGGACTGTTTTCGCTGTATCCCATAAGTTTTGAACTATTGTGAGTTAATTATAATTTGATTCCAGCAAGCTTCTGATTTCTTCCTTGATCTCATTCTTAACCCATTCATTGTTTAATAGCATGCTACTCAGTCTCCCTGAATTTGAGTGTTTTTTAGGTTTTTTTCCTTGAGGTTGGTTTCTAATTTCAGGCCCTTGTGGTCTGGAAAGATGTTTGATATGATTTCAATTTTCTTGAATTTGTTGATGTTTGTTCTGTGTCCTATCATGTGGCATTTGAAAATGTTGTATTTGAATTTGAAAAGAATGTGTAATTTTGCTTCTTTGTAATGAAAGGTTCTCTCTATATAATCAGTTAAGTCCATTTGATCTAGGGCATTGTTCAATGCTGCAGCATCCTTGTTGATATTTTGTTTGGAATATCTATACATTGTTGACAGTGGGGTGTTAAAATCCCCTAATATAAATGTGTTGCTGTCTATTTCTTTCTTGAAGTCCTCCAAGATTTTCCTTATACATTTGGGTTCTCCTGTGTTGGGTTCTTATATTTTTGTAATGTTTATGTTTTTTGATGGATTCTTCCCTTGAGTATTATGAATTGTCCTTCTGTATCTCTTTTTATGAACTTTGTTTTGAGGTTTATTTTGTCTGATATAAATATTACTACCCCAGCTTTTTTTCCTGTCCATTTGCTTGGGATATTTTTTTCTAATCCTTCACTTTCAGTCTATAGGACTTTTGTTTTGAGGTATGTCTCTTGTAGGCAGCATATGTGTGGGTCATGTTTTCTTACATATTCAGCTACTCTGTGTCTTTTGATTGGAATATTTAACCCACTCACATTTAAAGTTATTATTGATAAGTACTTATTTATTCCACTCCCTTCATACCTGTGTTCCTCTCTCTCTCACTCTTTTTCTTCCTTTTCTTAAAGCAGTCCCTTTAGCATATCTTGCAGTGCTTGTTTGGAGGAGGTGTATTCTTTCAGCCTACTTTTGTCTAGGAAGCTTCTTATTTGGCCTTCCATTTTAATTGAGAGCCTTGCTGGGTAGAGTAGTCTTATTTGGAGGCCTTTGCTTTTCACTACTAGTTATATTTATGCCATTCCCTTCTGTCTTGTAGTGTTTCCCTCGAGAAGTCAGCTGCTAACCTTATTGGGGCTCCCTTGTATGTTAATTCCTGTTTCTCTCTTGCTACCTTTAAGATTCTCTCTTTGTCTTTGAAATGTGCCATTTCAGTTATGATGTGTCTTGCAGTGGGCCTCTTTGGGTTCCTCTTGGTTGGGATTCTCTGTGCTTCCTGAATTTGTACGACTTGTTCTCTGATCAAATTGGGGAAGTTTTCCATCATTAGTTTTTCAAACAGGTTTTCTATCCCTTGCTCATCTTTTTCTTCTTCTGGTACTTCTATTATATGGATATTATTACATTTCATGTTGTCCTGCATTTCCCTTAAGTCTCTTTGTTGAGTCTTTAGAGTCTTTTCCTTGAGTCTTTTTTTTCCTTTCTTGCTCTTTTTGGAAAATTTTTTCCCACCTTGTCCTGCAGCTCACTGATTCAGTCCTCTGCTTTATCTAGCCTGATTTTGATTCCTTCTACTGTGTTCTTTAATTCAGAAATTGTATTATTCATTTCCTCTTGGCTCTTGTTGACAGTTTCTATGTACTTTTTGATGCTGGTGTAATTTGCAGTAAGTTTCTTGTAGCTTCCCTATAGTTTTGGTATTTGTCAGTGAGCTCATTGAGCTTCCTTATAACCCACATCCCACATCCTCAAGAATATCCTCAACCCCCGCAATCCCACTATCAACAGCAAATGAACCAATATTAATAAGCATGTAAAGAGATTAAGACTATTATAAGAAAGGAAAGAAATAACAATAGTATAAAATATACGTACTTGATATGGACAGACTTGAGGGACAAGAAATGAATGTTAAAAAGCTATGCAGGGAAGAAAATATCACTAATCATGGAGAAGACTACAGGGGTTTTTGTCTCAGTAGCCTCTAATATTTACCACTGTCTTCTCTTTCTGGATCCGCCTCTGGTGATATTCAGATATTGACCCTGTCTGACCTTAGGCAGACTGCTCCAAGACAGCCAAGGATCTACTGTCTGTGGCTGTCTCCTTCAGTTGCCAGTCCAGTCACTCTGCACTCAGCAGTCAGACTTAAGCACCATAGAGCTTGGGCCGAGTTTCTTTTGAGGATGGGACTATTGTTTCCCTTCAGGCTGCTGCAGCTGATATGGGAGTGGTTTACCTGAGCAGGATGGCTGCTGCCATATGGGGGATGACTCAGCTCCAGAATCCCAGTGGCAACTCTCTCAGCTCTGTCCCCAAAGCTTCCATCCCCAGTCTCTCCTCAGGCATCTCTAGCCCACTCTGACCCTGCTTTTTCTGGAGCATATAGCAAGTGGCTGCAAATGAAATTTGTGCATTGGCCTTTTAAATGGCTCTTTGTGTCTCCAGCCATCCAACTCTGGCAGAGAGCAGCCCTGCTGCTTTTCAAAGCCTGTTGTTATCTGTATACTTTTTGGGCTCTGGTGCTCTAGGCTGGGATCCCAGCTTAGGTTCATACTCATTCTTCTCAGGGGGATGCAACCAGCTGCTTAATTATTCTTCCAGCACTGCTGCCTGTGGGTGCCCAGCCAGCCTTCTCTAGTCTCCACCACACTCATTACTAGTCTGTTAGTGCTGGTGATGATTCTTCTGTCTGTCCAAGGTTATAAGGCTTCTCCCTTGCTGTTGTTCAGTTGTTCATTCTGGGTGATTTCTCCACAATTTAGTTGTAATTCCAGTTTGGTCCTAGGAGGAGGTTAGTGTGGCTTCCATTTCCGCCTCCACCATCTTGCCTCCCTAGAACTTTCTTTTCAATTTTAAGTGTGAAGTCAAATGGAGAGCAATAATCAGATGCTACATGTGTCACACTTTATAATTGTTTTGCCTTTTAGATGTAAACCACTAACTTTCACCTGTTGTACAGGTTTGTCATCGTTAGATGAAAGGAAGTGGCATCAGAATGAGTTAAGACTACTTCTCAAAAGCTCAAATTGAATATCTGTGATAACATAACTCAGACCCAGAATTGTTCATTGTAACCAAAATATAAACTATTTATAAAAATATAAATAAAGCAAAAGTATAAATATAAAAAATATAAATAAAGCTTTAAATTAAAACCACTGGATTGAGAAAATTTATGAGAATAATATGGAACTTTTAAGCTACCAAACTATTCTGTCACAAGTGAGTTATTACAAATATGAATGTCTTATACTGGTGAAAGAAAAAAAGAAAACTTTATTCATAGATATGCACACATAAAAAGTTGTGGTTTATGATTCGTTTGTTTTCTGACCACAAGGTGAAGCAGTATGTGTCAGCCTGGTCAGAGGAAAGATGCAGAGGTTGGGAAAGTGTGACATAAAAGATTGGCATGTGGAGAACAGGGAACTGGGGTTTGCTCTGTAAGAGCACTCTGTTAGGCATTTTATTAACATTGTAATATGAGAAGAAGAGAGCAAAGAACACAGAGTAATTGGCAGAGATTAGAAGGGGTAGTGTGCAGTGTTTGGAACTCCAAGTGATGAAAGGGAAGTGAGTAGCTGACATGGATATTGGAGAGGGGTCAGCTCTGAAGACTCTGAGGAGAAGGCTTCACCTGTGCTTCAGTGGTAACTAAAGGCAGTCTGGTGCTCATTCTAAGCACACTTGTCAAACTGAGGGTGTGTAGTTCATAAATGGGATGGGAAGAACAGGAAAAGACCAGAAAGCAAACTGACATCAAGGGCATTCATATTTCTCTGTCCATCTATCCAACTCAAGAAGGCAAGTTTAAATGGAAAGTTGTTGGTTAACTCCTGTGATCAGTTAACTCCTTAGCTCCTATGTCACACTCATTTCTAACTACAGCTATGCCTGTTGTTATGGTGAGAACAGCAGCTGATGTTCATATGATGATCCTGAAATCACCAAGAAAAACATAATATTCAGTGTATTCTTTTAAAGAAAGTAGATTAAGGTAAATGTACTTTAGAAAGATTTCCATCTCTCCATTAGCCTGATGATTCCTTGAGGGAAGAGATCATCTCTATTCATCTTTATATCCTTTGATGTCTAGCACAATGTTTTCTACTTAGAGACCCTGAACAGAATAGAAATCATATGTTGGGGGGGGGGGGATGCTGAGAATCATGTTATTTAGAATCCAGTATCCATTTTATCAGAACAATCAGCCAGAAATCATCCATTGTCCTACCCATACTCCTACCCATTCTCAACTCTCAAAATAAAATGATGTTTTATGTATTGAATTAAGGGTTCAATTGCTGAAGTATTTTTAGTAACAAGGAGGACACGTTTCTAAGACATTTTTAAGGAACATTTAACAGAGGAGGATATCGTAAAAGTAGAGTCACATGAAAAGATTACTCTCCACTGTTCTGTATCACATGTGTCAGGCAGAGGCTCCCTCATTTCTGCTTTTCTGTGATGTTTCTCAGCTCAGTGATTTGGATGCTGCTTGCCTTTAGTCTCATGGAATGCCCTAATTTGAAGGTGGAACTTGGCAGATTAACTCAGATTAATGAGGACTGTAGACATTCCATAAAATATCTTTACCTGAGGCTTGGTCAAGGTGTCCTTGCATCTTCCAATCCATGAACACAGTATATGTTTCCATTTGTTTGTGTCTTCCTTGATTTCTCTCCTCAGTGTTATGTAGTTTTCTGAATACAGGTCTTTTACCTCTTCGGTTAGGTTTATTCCTAGGGATTTTATTTTTCTTTTTGCTATTTCAAATGGGATTTTTTTTCTTGATTTCTGCTTCTGCTGTTTCATTGTTGGTGTACAGAAATGCCTTTTCTGGATATTGACTTTGTATCCCGCTGTTTTGCCAAATTCATTTATTAGGTCAAGCAGTTTTTTGGTGGAGTCTATAGGATTTTCTATGTACACTATCATGTCATCTGCAAACAGTGACAGTTTTGTTTCCTCCTTTCCGATTTGGATTCCTTTTATTTCTTTTTCTTGTCTGATTGCTGTGGCTAGAACTTCCAGTACTATATTGAATAGAAGTGGTGAAAGTGGACAAAGGTTTAATCTCCAAAATATATAAAGAACTTACACGACTCCACTCTAAGAAGACAAGTAACCCAATTAAAAAATGGGCAAAGGACTTGAACAGACACTTCTCCAAGGAGGACATACAGAAAATCCAAAGACACATGAAATGATGTTCAATATTGCTAGCCATCAGAGAGATGCAGATTAAAACCACAATGAGATACCACTTCACACCAGTCAGAATGGCCATCATAAACAAAGCAACAAACAACAAGTGTTGGAGAGGCTGTGGAGAAAGGGGGTCCCTAGTGCACTGTTGGTGGGACTGGAGACTGGTACAACCACTATGGAAAGCAGTTTGGAACTTCCTCAGAAAACTAAAAATGGATCTGCCTTTTGACCCGGCAATTCCACTGCTGGGATTCTATCCTAAGAATACTAAAACACCAATTCAAAAGAACCTATGCATCCAAATTTTCATAGCAGCACAATTTACAATAGCTAGGTGCTGGAAGCAACCTAGATGCCCATCAGTAAATGAATGGATCAAAAAACTATGGTACATTTACACAATGGAATTCTATGCAGCAGAAAGAAAGAAGGAGCTCCTACCCTTTGCAACAGCATGGATGGAGCTGGAAAGCATTATGCTAAGCGAAACAAGCCAGGCAGTGAAAGACAAATACCACATGATATCACCTTTAACAGGAATCTAAACAACAAAACAAAAAAAAAACTAGCAAAATATAACCAAAGACACTGAAATAGGGGATAGTCTGACAGTGACCAGAGGGGAGAGAAGAGGGAATTTCAGGGGGGAATGGGTAGGGTTTACAGGAACAAATTTGGAGGACACATGGACAAAAACTGGGGGGGGGGGGTAATGGGGGGGGAAGGGGGAGGGTTGGGTGGGTGGGCTGGAATGGGAGTAGGGGGGAGAAAACTGTACTTGAACAATGATTAAAATAAAAAAAAAAGGTGTCCTTGCATCTACTCAGACTTAACATACATCCCTGAAAGGACCAAATTTTCTTCTAAGAGAATTAGCCTCATGTAGTAGAAAGAATAGTAGATCCTTGAGTCTGTGGTCTGTGATTTCGGTGACCATATTTGTCTTAACTTGTGAGCTGTAACCTCCCTAAGCTTCAGTTTTCATAATTATAAGTGTTATAATATCTGTCCTATGAGTTTATTGCTTAAATCATGTGAAATAGTGTCTGATGAGTTGGGGGCTTGAAAGCACTATACACACATTAGATCAGGGTTCTCTCTATGGCCAGACCAACTCTTGATAGCTTTGCTGCCAATGATGTGTTTTCTTACTACCACTAATGATGGATGAAAATAAGGAAAATTATAAGGGATTTTTTACTAACAAGCTGTGTAATTATAAATGAGTTATTTAACATATATTGGTAACAACAATACCAAGAAAATTAGAAAGTGTTGTTTATGAAGAATGAACCTCTTTGCACAATAAGTACAGACTGTAAACTGTTGGCCCAATTAATCCAATACTTTTACTCCAGTATCTTTGCCAATGGCTCTTTCACCTTCCCAACAAAATTATGACTGACTCCACAGTATTAAACAAGCTCAGTAAAATTCTGGCATTTCTACTGAAGTCTAGTTAAGATCCTATGAACACTTTTAAGTGGATCAGCAATGTTCTGTCTCTGATAGAAACATTTTATCTACCACAGGGCTGTCTTTTGTGTAAGAATGGCATTTTACCTCCAGAGGTAAACTACCAACTTTGTGTTTCCTTCAGAGCTTCTGTTAAACTGCTCCTTGAATACTAAAAAGAGTAGTTTCACATTCTAAATAGTGTATTTCAAGGGAGCTCTAAACTTTTCCTACATTTCTAATACATAGCATGCCGTAACACCTGTAGTTCAATATTTGTTTTAACAAATTATGGTAACAATAAAACTAGCTGTGCCATGCTTTTTGCAAGTTACCATTTGTCTTTTTTTAAGTTGGAGGTATTTTTTAGAGACTGAGATTCACTGGAAATCCCTATTTCTTCTGCTCCTGACCCATACTGGCAGAAAGGAGTCTCCTTTATGAACAGGTGGGGTAGGCTCAGGAAATGGCCAGGCTTTCTAAATCATGGAATTTGTTTATGAAAGCTCTGAAAATAGAGGTTTTGAGTTTTGGTGCTCTTTCAATTTGAGTATAACGGATACAGTAAAATATTAATTCATTCTATAAATACGGGGGGGGACAAAAGTAGGTTTACAGTTATGAGTAAGCAAAACACAGATTTTATTTTTATATTACCTGTTAATTACTATATTATTTTCCATATGAACAATAGTAAACCTACATTTGCCCCACCCTGTGTTTAGTGCCCACAGTGTACCAAGCACAATAGGTCTTATGGAAAAAGCATTCAGCAAAATTATCAAAATCTCTGCCTTTATGAAGCATATCTTCTTAGTGGGAAGAGGGTGATATATTTTTAGGAGGAGAGTGCTATGCTAATAATTTGGCTCTCAAAGGGAAAAAGGCCTAACTTTTAGCATTTGTTGATTATGATTGATTTCAAGCTACCAATATGATGTCACTGAATGGGAGTTGGGGAGAGAAGTGCATAATTAACAATCCAGAGTTGAGGAGAGCTAGGAAAGGCAGCTAATAAACAAGCAAGTATGAAGATTGTGTAATATGTCAGATGGTGCTGTGTGCTAAGGAGGATAATGAAGTAGGGAAGGGAATGTTAGAGGAAGGTTGTAATAATAAATATGGTGACTAGGGAAGACCTTGCTGAAATGGTACTATTTGGGTAAAAACCAGGGGAAGTGAGGAAGCAAGCATGCAGATATCTAGGAAGCAAGTTCCAGGTCATGGGAACAGCAAGTACAAGATTGTGAAGTGAGAAGGTGCCAGGCACATTTGAGGGAAAACAGTGAAGCCAACAGAGGAGAATAAGCAAGAAAGTGGGCGAGAGGAGAAGTGGGGGACCATACTGTTTGGAGCCCTGCAGGCCATTGCAGAACTTCCCTTTTACTCTGAGTGAGGTGGGAGACTGTGGAAGGTCTTGAGAAGAGTGACATGGTTTGACTTAACATTTAACAAAACCTACATGGCTTCTCTAATGTGCATAGACTAAATGGAGGAATAGCTAGGAACTCAGACATTAGTTAGGAGCTGATATAAAATGATAATTCAGGTAGACATGGTTGTGATTTGGGCCATGGTAGTTAGATATGGTCATAGTCTGGATTTATTTTTTGTTAGAGACAGCATGATTTGCTGACAGATTGGATGTATGGTGTGTGTCTGGAAGAGGTGAGTCAAAGATGACACCCAGGCTTTTGGTGTAGAAGTCAGTTAGACATAGGGATTTGTTTTGTTTTAAGGTCATACTTAGATTCTGTTCCTACTTCTGTTTCTCACTAGCTGTTTGTTTCCCTTTTGGCTGACCTCCAGTCTTACCCTTGGAAAATAAAGTTCATGAAAGTAAGAACATGCTTTAATGCTTTATATTATTATATTTCTGGTGGCCAGCACACAGTAGGTGTCTAGTAAATATTTGTTGAGTGAATATCGTTGGACCTTTCTCCATTGTTTAGTTTCTGTAACTGTGAGATCTAAATAATAATACCAACTTTATAGATAGTTTTGAAGACTAAGTGAAAAGTGATGTGTCTCAAGTGCATTGCACATTCAGTACACAGAAAACATTAACAAATGGAAACTATAATTTTTATTTTTTACATTTTTTTGTCATTTGGAATGTTGAAATGGGAGAAACCACCTTATGAATATCCAGAAAGGAGGCTTTTTCATAGGAAAAATAATGGTGACTAATTTTCACAGTTTTCCTTAAGACTCTCAGTAAGAGCCATCTCTTGAGTAACTCAAAAATAGAGGACTTCCACGTTTTAAAGCCATAAATGCAAACTACTTTGACTATATCACTGCTAATCGAAATGATTTTCATTATTCATAGCACTGAAGTAGGATGGAAGTGAGAGAAACATCCCCTAGGAACTCACTCTCTGTACATAGATATTACTTAGTATGATTTGTGTCTTAAAATGGTACCTATTCAGCTTTTGGAATAAAAATGAAAGGACTGTGGTGGTGTTCAATTTAGATGAGCAAAGACCAAACTGTTTGTGAGGCAGTGTGGCTTGAGTTGCCATGGTAGCCAGAAGCTGCCAAATACATGTTGCCCTCAAGCCCCCACCCAGATGTTTAATGTCTGAAATGACATGCCTTACATGGTGACAGACCCAGATGTGAATGTGCAATGCCATTAATTTTTTTTGTCTTTAACAGTTTAGAAAATCTTTTTAAAGCTCAAAGTTTGAATTTAGCTTGGAATGAGCAAGTGAAAATTTGGTAGAACATCTGTGTTTCTGAAGTTTGTATTTTTAAGCTGTGTATGAATACTCACTTGCCTTTCCATATAAGTGTATTAATTCCACACATTCTGAAGAGGAATTTATAGAACCAGTTAATAAGAGCATGTCTGGTAATTGAGACTACAGAATTTAAAGTTATTGATAGGAATCTTTTATTTTCTGATATTATGACTTGAGAACAGATACTAATTTGTAAGTAGCTCCCAAGTTGATTGTTTTAAGAAAAGACCTTTGCTTTGCTTATAGCTCTCCAGTAAGTGAAATTGCATAGACACATTTTATAAGTGCATTTGATTTTCACAAGTGTTTTGTTTTCATTTCATATAAGAAAGCTAATGTTAACTAATATTTTCCTGTGAAAATATCTCTGATGAAGGTAAAAGGTATAAGGTCCGCTCACCATTGACCCCATGACTCTATGAGAGAATATTTTCTGAGAGCCATAATACATGTTAAAAGAGAAGTTAACTCTTCTTGGGAAAGAAATAATATTCAGTTAATCTGTATGAATAACAATGAACATAAAAGTCTAGTACACATAAGAAATAAAATACTTATTGCAGTTATATTTTTTTCTGGTGATTGGAGGGTGAAAAAAGCAAGGGAGAATAAGTTTTTTTAAAAAAATAAGGCCAGAGTCAGATAATCAAAGAAAAAATCATAGGAGAAACTGATGAAGAAAAAATGTAAATAATTCCCTCTATGTGGCATTGCTCCATAAAACTTTCTTCTTCCTAGACCCTTTACCTCATTTGAGTTCCAATTTCCCTTGTCGCTCAGTAGCCACACAAAATCTATTAGACCTCATTCTGACCTAGGTATGCTACTCTCCACTTTCCGAGGCACCATTTTCTTTTCTCTAGCTATGGGTCTAGCCCCAGAGAAGCAGGTGTCTCTGAGTCCTCTGAGGTCCATGACCACTGCCTTCCTTTTCTTCACCTACTTTTCTGTTAAAGCACATGAGCCTTTCATCTCTAACAACATTCCCGGTGTCTGCAGGTTCTTCTGAGACAATGGTCTCAAAGGGAAGTGCTTCTATGGTAAGTCATTTTTACTCCCCTTTTGGATCTGTACAGAATTTAGTTTAGCCTGATGATCTATCTGTTTAAGCAAAAGTTGTCCTTTTAGGGTAGTGAAGTTTAATAGAACTTTCTGCAGTGCCAGGAATGTTCTAAGTCTGTGCAGTTCAGTATGGCAGCTAACAGCCACTTGGGACTATTTACTTGTAAAATAATTAAAATACAGTGAAATGCAACATCCAGTTTCTTAGTCACACTACCCACATGCCAGGTGCTTAATAGTTACATGTGAGTAGTGGCTATTGAACTGGACAGTGCAGCTTCAGAGGTATGACAGTTCTGGGGGGAATGGGCCAATTCTGGTACCTACCGTGCCAAGCATGGGCTGAGAAAAGCCCCAGGGAGTCTGGTCTCCATTGGTTCCTAGATATTGCATTCTAGTTTGCAAAAGGAGGTGATATATCTGAAGGAAATGATTATCTGTGCATCTCAGGATGATTTATTCTGCCCTCTTTCTTTGTAGTGCCACACGCTTTCAGCCACCCAAGCATAAATGGGTCTTGGTGTGTGTGAAGCTCTGTAGGAGAGAGTTGGGGCCACATATACTTGCTGACATTGTGAGATACCACTAAACCTAGAGGATAGGACTGGAGACCAGTCCAAAATTCTTAAAGTATTCAACTGGCTGAACATCCAGTTTCACTGTGCTATTCATGGCTCCATTACCCAACTTCTTCTGTGCAAAACAGGTCATATATTTGACAACATAAAGAGGAGGAGTTCAGGAAACCAACATTTACCAAGCATCCTCCTATGAATTGTTTTAAATAGTCCAAACCTTCCCCTGAAGGAAAGTTGATGAATTGTTTCAAAAGGGGTGCCAGGGTGGAGGGTAAGATAGTGTAAACAATAGAATCACAAATCCAAGTGGGTCCTTAAGGGTGAGACTGCCTCCCACCCTCTCTGATCCTGTCTCATGAGGAACATTCCCTGTAGCTTCTCCTCAATTTCTTTCACCTCCCAGGTGAGCTTTGAAGGGTAGTGTTTGGGTTTTTTGGGGTTTTTTTTTTTGGTGTTTTATTTCAAAGGTTTTACTTCAGGCAAGGTAACCAAGAGAATACAGTTGGGGCATTGACAGCTTGCCCAAAGACATGGAAGGGCCCTCCTACAGTGGTCTCTCAGACTCACTCTTTCTCCACTCACCCCATCTCTAAACAATTTTATTTCTGATCCCATAAGTAGATAAGGCAGTAGAGTTGTTTCTTCATTTTGGTCCTTCTCTCTGGTAATAGACCTGAAGACACATTTGGGGTAAAACAGTAGAATCCCTTTGTTGCCAGCAAAACAATCAGTACAAAAAATCCACAGGAAGGTAAATAGATGAGAAAATTGCTCTAAAATAATTTTTAGCAAAATGTTAATCTAATAACAATAACAGTTCTTGAAAGTGATTGACATTTATTCTGTTTCATATGAGGCACCAGCCTAGTATTGTTACTGAATGACTATTATCATAGTTACTGATATTTTTAAGAAATTCAGTAGTATAGAATAGTTAGAAGAACTTTAAACATTTCTGAAATTGTTTTTGTATTGGTACCTAGCAAAGGAATAATTATTAGCAATTTCTACTTGAAATCAATTTTCAGACTGCTGAAGAATTATTGACTATATCAGATCCAAATTTGACTTTAGGAGACCTTGTAATAAACATTAATGTTTTCAGAATTTCCTCTCTAGGGAAGGATAGCAATCTGGCAAATATCAGTGCACCTTAAGTTGGCTTAGTTGGATCAGTAGGCTGTCTTCAGCACCCCTCCCCTCCCCTTCTCTTCCTTCTTTCCTTCCTTCATATATTTTTAGATTGTATTTTCAGCATAGAAAAGTCCATACCAATAAGGTTTGCATATTGATCTAAAAACCAAAATTCAACCAAACTAATGTTAAATAATTAATTTAAATCACAAACTAATAGATATTGATGTTCTATTATTACAGGAGTAAATCAAGAGTAAATCAATTGTCTAATTATTAATGTTTATTTCCTAGAGTTTTGTTTCCCGTACTATGTGTGTGTGTTTTACTAAAACAGTGATAGCATTTTAAATTATCTATGAATAAAACCACATGAATATTCCCATACTTTACTTAATCACATGTATTTACCTGTTCCAGATGCTCAAGATTCTAAATATATATATATAAATATATATTTTTTAGAATATCTTTATATGTATTTATATAAATATATATTTTTATATATGTACATAATTATGTTTCTCAGGACTGAATGTTTCAGGAAACATTGATCAGCTGACATAGAGTAACAAGTCTTAAATCCAGAAGTCACTTATATTTAAATGGATATCTAATTATAAGAAGTTGTACTGGCACATTTTCTTGGTTCCCTTTCACATTTCATATTTACTCAAAAAGATGTTGAAATGATTTTTTCCCCACTAAGATGAATTATTAAAAACTTGCCAACCATAATCATGAAAAATATATACAGAACATTGGGATAATTGGAAGTAATTAGCAGTCTGGAAGAGGCTAGGGAAGCCTTTTGAAATGGTGTGCAGGCTGCTCCTCCAGTCACCTGTGCTGTGCAGCAGTGCAGTGGTGGGGGAGCTGTGAGAGGGGACACCTGGCAGATGTGTGGGTTATGGGGAGGGCTTCAAAGCCAGACCTGGTCTTTTGACTTCAAAGTTTTCTTGGAAAGAGTTACCTTAAACTTTTATTAGCCGAAACCATGATTATCACATAGTCCCTTGCTAGGATTTCTGGAGGGAACCTGTAAGATGTACCTTTAAGTCAGAGAAAAGTACACTAGAGTTAGGAAACATAGAGACTGTAGTAATGTAAACAGCCATATTTAGATCTCATTCATTGGTTTTAAAATTTTGTTCTGTGGCTGGGATGGAATGGAGGGTTGGAGTGAACAAGACCATGCATCTATACATTTGCCTTAATAGAGTAGCCATGTTTGTGTCACTTATTTGTTGAAATTTTGAGTAGAATTTCCATTGTAAGACAAATTTTTGAAAAACTGATGCAGTGAATCTCATGCACTGATGAGGAAACTACAATTCAGAAGTCTCATCTCCAGCAGGTGTGGGAAATGAGCTCAATTAAGACTTTCAGCTTCATGTTTCTTTTTTAAAATATATTTTATTGATTATGCTATTAAAGTTGGCTCATTCCCCCGCCCTTTATTTCCTTCTGCCCTGTATACCCCCTCCCACCATCCTTCCGTCACCTTAGTTGATGTCTATGGGTCATACATATAAGTTCTTTGGCTTCACCATTTCTTATACTATTCTTAACCTCCCCCTGTCTATTTTGTACCTACCATTTATGCTACTTATTCCCTGTATCTTGTCCCCCATTCTCCCTGCTCCCCCTCCCCACTGAAAACTCTCCATATGATCTCCATTTCTGTGATTCCATTCCTGTTCTAGTTGTTTGCTTAGTTAGTTTTTGTTTTTAGGTTTAGTTCTTCATAGCTGTGAGTTTGTTGTCATTTTACTGTTCATATTTTTTATCTTCTCTTGCTTAGATAAATCCCTTTAATATTTCATATAATAAAGGCTGGGTGATGATGAACTCCTGTAACTTGACCTTACCTGAGAAGTACTTTATTTGCCCTTCTGTTATAAATGATATTGCTGGATAGAGTAATCTTGGATGTAGGTCCTTGCCTTGCATGACTTCAAATACTTCTTTCCAGCCTCTTCTTGCCTGCAAGGTTTCTTTTGAGAAATTAGATGGCAGTCTAATAGGAAGTCCTTTGTGGGTAACTGTCTCCTTTTTTCTTGCTGCTTTTAAGAGTCTCTCCTTATCTTTAATCTTGGGTAATGTAATTATGATGTGTCTTGGTGTGTTCCTCCTTGGGTCCAACTTCTTTGGGATTCTCTGAGCTTTCTGGACTTCCTGGAGGTCCATTTCCTTTGCCAGATTGGGGAATTATTACTTCATTATTTTTTCAAATAAGTTTTCAATTTCTTGCTCTTCCTTTTCTCCTTCTGGCAGCCCTATGATTCAGATGTTGGAATGTTTAAAGTTGTCCTAGAGGTTTCTAAGCCTCTCCTCATTTTTTTGAATTCTTTCTTCATTCTGTTCTGGTTGAATTTTATTTCTTCCTTCTGCTCCAAACCATTGATTTGAGTCCTGGTTTCCTTTCCTTCACTGTTGGTTCCCTGTACATTTCTTTTCATTTCACTTTTGCATATCTTCACTTCTTCCTCTATTTTGTGACCATACTCAGCCATTCTGTGAGCATCCTGATTACCAGTGTTTTGTACTGTGCATCTGATAGGTTGACTATCTCTTCATTGCTTAGTTCTATTTTTGGCGCTTTCATCTGTTCTTTCATTTGGGCCATATTTCTTTTGTCTCAGTGCAGCTGTTACATTATAAGGAGTGGGGCCTTAGGTATTCTCCAGGACAGGGTAACTCACTTTATTGCATTGTGGTGCTGTGTGTGTGGGAAGTGTCAGAGAGGGAACAATGCCATTTTCTCAGGCCTCTGAAGGTTTTCAGTCACTTCCCCCACTCCCCACAATCAAATTGGGCCCTTTTGGTGCTGATTCCCTGGTGGATGGATTAGTGTGCATTCTAGGACCCTGTGGGTCTCGCCAACAAACTCTCCTGTGAGACTGAATTTCTCCCAGCACTGCAACCCCCACAAGTTTTTATAGTCAGAGGCTTTGAGGCTTTATTTCCCTGTGCTGGAACCCTGGGTTACATGATCTGTCTTGCTTCCTAGTTGTTCCTCCTGGGTTGTCCACATGTGAATGTGGGACCACACAGTCCACCAGCCCTCTTGCCCATTCCAGTCCACCAGCAGCTGCCTTGCCTGCCCCAGTCTTCCAGCTGCCACCTTGCCGTGCATCCTCTCTGCCCTGGCTGCATTTCTCTGCCCCACCTGCCTGTCTGAATGAATGTTTCTTCTTTAACTCATTGGTTGTTGGACTTCCATAAAGTTTGATTTTCTGGCAGTTCCGGTTATTTTTTGTTTTTAAATTTGTTGTTGTCCTTTTTGTTGTGCAAGGTGGCAAAGTGTACCTATCTATGCCTCTCCCTTGGCGGGAAGTCTCAGCTTCACATTTCAACCCCATATTTTCTACACTGCAGTGCTAGACTCTATTCCACACATTGTACTCTCTACAGCACAGGTTTGTATTTTGATCTTATGTTATTTGTTTGTCTATTAAGTGTAATATGGATTGCTTAGCCATATTCACAGCAAAGGAGAAGAGATATTAAACATTAGTATAATTACTGATTGACATTGAATAAAGGAAATGAAGATCTAGAGGGATAATGTGACTTTTTGATTTAATAGTGAATGAGCTAAGACTGTGATCCAGATTTGCCACTCCAAATCCACTCATTTTAATCTTGTTTTAATGAGGTAACAGTAAGTCTATAAAGTATGTCAAAAAATTTCAAATATGTATGCTACAGTTTTATCAGATCAGCGTGAGAAAGAGAAATGAACTAATTTACTGAAGCAATAGAAATATAATAAATCTGGGCTGAGATTTCTTTTTGCCAGGGAGCCAATTAAAAATGAACATTTTGTTTATCTTGTCCCATTTCACTTTGAAATGTAATTTTGTCCTCCATTTCCGCTGCTTTATCAGAAAGGAAGATTAACTTAAAAGGTGTTCTCTGCTCTCAACTGTGTCTTTCTCATTGTAGACTTAAAAGAAAAAATGCACAGAGGTTAGTGGAGTCAGAGGATAACCCCCAAACTGATTGTACTACCTGATACTAATACAGATGCTGATACAGATACTAATCTGTCTAAATCATTATCTCTGGTGTTTATAGCTTCTAGAATGAAGTTATATCAACTAATAGTTAAATAAGTGTATTTATTTTTTACTTTGAATCAAATGTTACCCACATTAATATATAACATGTTGTAAAATGAAGAAAACTACTAGAGAAGTGTGTGAGGCTTTGACTTGACTTAAATAGTTTCAATTATAGAGTGAAACATCAAGTCAAGATGAACTAGACTGTCTGCATCAGATAGTTCTTTTCAAAAGTGAGAGGTTTTTATTAGTTTGGAAAAGATACTGATGGATTATCCTAGCCATCATACAGAGTAAAATTGACATGTAAGTATTCTGCAGGTAAAAAGCCATTCTCACCTTGCCACTTGGGGATATGAGTCAGCAATATAGGGCTGTTAAAAAGGCAAACATGATCTGCGGTTGCATTAACCAGAATGTAATACTCAAGAATCCTGAAATAATCTATGCATTGTGCTCAACATTGATAAAGCCCATATTAGACCCCAATTTTCATCTCCATATTTTAAACTCAATTTTAGGAAATTGGAGATGAGCCAGAGAACAGGAATGAAAAGGATTTGAAAGTACAAAAACTTACCTATGCTTCTAGCATAGGTAAGAAAACTGAAAGAAAGTGGAATTCTTTGTAACTTAGAAGAGAAAGTGAATGGGGTGGCACAAGAGTAGTTTTGAATGGATTTCCATCTGTAGCAGAATTGGTACCCACAGGTGTTTCTTATTCTAAGTCTATTTTTTAAGGTGTGAAGCTTTTAGCCATGATGCCAGAGCTGGTTGTTCTTGTACTGCTTTTTAAATCTAGCACCTGCTCAGAGAAAATACAGGAGTATGAGGGCATGGTGTCTTACTAAGTTAATTCTCAAGGTAATTATGAAGCCAAATGAGCCAAAACTAAGGGAAAGATAGGACAGGCATGAGCCCAAGGTCATATGAAGTCTTGTATCTCCTATTTGTTCACAGTGAGGGCTAGGCTAGGTACTGTGGAAAAAGACATAGAGGAGCTCCTGGTCAGGAGCCTCCCAATAGAGTTGGCTCAGTAATGAAAGAGATGTAGGTGTTTGCCAGTTAGACAAGTAGTAGAAAAACAGACACAGTAAAGATGAAGTATGAAGTGTGAATGGAATGCTGGGTGGAGCACCAAGTTTGGACAAAGGGCAGAAATTAAAATTGGATAATTATGTGGGTATTGAAATACAAAGTAGATATAGGGAAATGAGTTAGATGGCTCAGGAGGCAGATCTGTCTCTGGGAGGCCCCATGGAGATACAAACAAATGGGGTATGTGGGGATTTAGGAAGCAGAATCAATAGGTCTTGGTGAATCATGTGGCAGAGTAGTATCAAGAGTAATCAGTGAATCTGTTACGGAAAAGACGACGACGGCCTAGGAGTTTGCAAAGTGGGGTTTATTCAGGCATGCGGACCCAGAGGAGATAAAAAAATCCAAACTCTGGGCATTGAGCTCAAGCTGGAGTTTCCTTATATGCTTGTTACACAGGCAGAAGGAGGAGGGGAAGGAGTATAGCTGCTAAAACGGGGGTTAGTGTACGACCTTGAGATAACTGCTTATCTGGGAATGGCTGCTGTCTGGGAATGGCTGCTGGTCAGCTCCTACCTAAGAATAGCTACTGCTCAGCTATGTCCTGTCACAAATCTAAGGATGCTTCTAAGTGGTACCACAGACTGAGATGAGAATCTGTTGTGTTAGTATCCTATTGCTGTTGTAACAAATTACCACAAACTTAGTGGCTTAAAACAATACAAAATTGTTTCTCTAAAGCAGTGGACTTCAGATTGTAAGCAGTGTATGACTTTGTTGGTTTTGTATGTAGAGCCAGCATTTAAAAAATGAAATGGGATAGAATCTATCAGAGTGTTTCATACCTGGTGAAGGAAAGGCCTTTGTCATGGAACAGCAGTGCAAGTGTCCATTTTTGTATATACCCACAGTGCTATGAGCTTTGGCTTGTGATGTAAAATTTATTTCTTACTGTGTATGATAGTCAAAAACTGAGAGAAGCTGGCCTGCTGGGAATTGTGATCCCCTGCTGGGATCACATGTCCTGTGTGGAGGAGGTGGCAATTCACAGCTCCAGAAACTGCTGACTCTTGGGTACCTGGGCCCAGATGGCTAGATGTTCTCATTCTCCAAGACAAGTTTGCAAAGTACATTTTGATGTAAATTCTCCCAGTTTTAATATGTGGCGATTAATTAAAAGTTTTTAACCATAGGTGTGAGTCTGCCATGGAAGATTTTATTATTTTTTAATTTAAAAATTACGGAATTATCTTACAGTTCCAGAGGTCAGAAATCAGAAGTCTGAAATGGGTTTTATTGGGTTGAAATCAAGGCATCAAATGGCTACACACCTTCCAGACACTCTAGGAGAGAGCCCTTCTTGCCTCTTCTAGCTTCTGGAGGCTGCTTACATTCTTTGTCCATGGCTCCCTTTCCTCTTCATAACCAATAATGGCCAGTCAAGTCTTTGCCACCTTGAATCACTCTAAAACTGTTTCTTCTGCCACCCTCTCACAAGAACCTTTGTGACTACATTGAGCCCACATGGATACTCTCAGGGTTCCTAATCAATTCATGTCTGCATAATACCCTTTGCTAGATATGGTGACATAAGCAAAGGTTCTGGAGGTTAAAGTGTGGACTATCATTGGACTTCTCTCAGTTGGAATGGAGAAAAGTGAGTTCAGTTTATACACATGAGGTTGGTAACAAAGTGGGGAATGTTGGGATGTTGGGTATGTGATTCTTGTCTGCAGATAGAGATTTTGGTGACATAAAACTTTCAGTTTAGTTTAGTGTTGAAGCTGTGAGTAGGAGTTGGATCTGAAGTGGCATGAGATGAGATGAGGGCTGACTGTGCAGTCCTGAGGAATACTGAAACATAAGGACAGATGGAAAAAGGGGGGCCTACGAAGATGAGGGAGTGTCAGAAAAGCAGAAGGAAAACCAAGTGGACACGTCAAATCTAAGAAAGGTACATTCTGAGGGAGGGATGGATCAACATGAGGAACAGGGATAAACTCTATTAGATTTCTGTACTAGGACAGTACTGGGTATGTCACCTTTATTTTACATGATCTTAAAATAAACTGTATTGTGTTCAGAATAAATCCAAAATTTGTCATTTCATTGGATTTTATTTATTTATTTTATTTTATTTTAATCCCTACCCAAGGATATATTTTTATTGCTTCTAGAGAGAGAGGAAGGGGGAGAGAAAGAGAGGAAGGGAGAGAGTGTGAAAGATAGAGAGAGACACACATACACCAATATGAGAGAGAACCATTGACTGGTTGCCTCCTGTACATGCCCTGATTGGGATCAGCCCACAAACTAGGTATGTGCCTGACTGGGAATTGAATCTGTAGCCTTTTGGTATGCAGGACAGTGCTCCAACCAACTGAGCCACCTGGCCAGGGCATGTTACTGATTTTAGAGAAAGAAGAATGGAAAGAGAAAGAGAGAGAGGCAGAATGAAAGAGAGAACGAGAAAGAGAGACATTGATTTGTTGTTCCACCCATTTATGCATTCATTGGTTGATTCTTGTATGTGCCCTGCCTGGGATAGAACCCACAACCTTGGCGATGCTCTGACCAACTGAGTAACCTGGCCAGAGTTATTTGAATTTCATTGTTTTTGAAATTATTCCTAGAATAACAAGTTTATTTTGAAAATACAGTTCTCAAAAAATATATTAATGATTAGAGTATGGCATTTTTGTATCATCCTAACCTAGTCAGTTTCTCACATTCAATCACAGTCTCTGCTGTTTAATATTCTGCTCTTAGCAAACCTTCTGTGCAATTCTGATAGGACTGTTGACCCTGCTGCACATAACAAATTATACATACATTTTGAAACACTACATTATGACTATCTTATGAGCTTATACGTTTTCAGAGAAATTTCAAAATGCACGTTAATATTTGGGTTTTAAGAAAATGAAAATATGAAGATGTTGTGTGTGTGATGTGTTGGTGTATGTGTGTATATGAAGTACTTACTTGCTTCCAAACCAACAATCTAATGAAACCAACAATTCCATACTGACTTCTCTACTCATTTCTGCCCCTGTGCCTTAAATTGATGGTTTTAGCTGCTTTTCAGCTTCTGCAATATCTGTGACTGTCAGCTTACTAGCTGGGTGAAAGTAATTAGAGTTTCTTAGTCTGGAGCTTGAGCGCATTTCATGCTGCCATGATTCTGGCTGCAGGATGATAGTGGGGCTGGCCTGCCTACTGCCTTGCTGATTTCAGATTCTAAATTTTCATTCTATGCACATGCAGTAACATTTTAAGGAAAACCACTGCTCATAATCTTCAGCTTTCTTTGGCTTTCATATCGTGGATTTTTGTGTGTTTGTATACCAAAACATGAAAGTATGTAAACATTTGCGCTTGGGTGTGATTAGAATGCAAAAGTACATAAGACATGACTGTACACTGAAAAAAGTTCCTACTGTAAAAGCAGAGGTAGTACCATTACATGAATACGTGTAAAATGGGGTTGGTTAAATGTGATGAGTTCTGTATGAGAGAAAGAAAGCTTATTGGTTGTTCAGCAGAAGGAGAGAGGTTTCTGATTGTGGGGAGAATGGAAGGAGCTATTCTTGTATGAGTTGATACTTAAATTTGGTTTTGATGAGTGCATAGGATATTTAGAGCTCAGAGGAATTTTGGGCCCATAACACTCCAAATAGACACAAAATTAGCAGAGGTCAAGAGATACAAAATTGCATAAGTGCATAGAAGACTAAATGACTAGCATTGTGATGGTACAATTACTGTGGAAAGGAAAACTCTGAAAGACACTGAGTGCTATAGTGAGGAATTTGGTGTTGATAGATTTGTCCTTAAGTTTTTTTTTAATCTTTTTTTTTATTCTTTACATTTGTGAATTAAATTCCATTTGTCTATACATATTGTTTAAATTGCATTGTATTTGTCAGTAGTTAGTTTAGGATTTTTGCTTTGACATTCCTGAGTTTGCTCTTTAATTTTCTTTCAGGTGCAGTCTGTCAGGTTTTGATATCTACATTACTATTGCTTTGTAAAAAGAACTTGGAAAGTACCCTTCCCTTCTTTTTCTTATTCTTTGGAAGAGTTTCAGTGATATATTGGTGTTGCCTGTTATTTTAAAGTTTTGGCAGTTTGTGCTGTGAAACCATATGGGTCGTGTGTGTATGTATGTGTGTGTGTCCAGTTTTGGTGGTAATTATTTAACAGTTTAATAATTGGTAATTGGTTTGATTAGATGTTTTTTCTCTTCTGGAGACAGTTTTACATAGAGTAATATGTTCTTTAAAGGTATCTATTTCATCCAAGTTTTGAAATTTGCACAGAGTTGAACAAAGAGATTTGTTACGATTTTTAAAAAGCCCTCTACATTTATATTTGCCTTTACTTTATATAATTTATCTTCCTCATCTGCTTTGATTTGGTTAGCTAAGAGTTTAAGTACTACCATTTTAATTTATTAATTATCTACTAGTCTTCCTTCCAACTAACTTATACTTATGTATACTAATTCTTTTTTTCTGTTGTCTGTATTTTTTTGTTTCCTTTAACTTCCAAACTTGGATGCTTAATTTGTTTTTTATTCTTTCTTTTTTATTAATAAACTATTTAAATCTATGAATTTTCCTTTAAGCACTACTTTAAATGATATTATGTTTTTTTACACAGTAGTTTTGTAGATGTTTTCCTTTTCTTGACCCCAAAACTGTGAGAGAATTTTAAAATTTTCAGAAGATAAGGTATATATTTTTTAGTTTATTAGTAATTGATAATTTTATTATATCATGATGGAAGAAAGTTTCTATACTTTCCTATTTTGGAGAATGTGTTGATGTTTTATTTTTGGTGTAACACTTTGTCAAATTTTGTGCCTATTTGATGAATACTGAAAAGAAGATATTTTCTCTGTTTCCTGGCAGATATGACACATACTAACTATATGAGCCAATTTAATTATGGTATTCAAATATTCTGTTACATTATGTATTTTTTGTCTACTTGATTTTTCACAAGTGAAAGATAATTTTCTGCTCTTAATCTGTTTCTCTGTTTTCTCCTTGTGTCCCCTGTGGACAGTTTAGGTAGGGCCATTTTTCATGAAGAAACACCGTTATGTGCATGCATTGCAGGATGTTTCACACCCCTGACTTCTACATAGTAAAGGCCAGTAGAGTCCTCTAGTTTATTTTCACAACCTTGACACCTACTAGGATACTAGATATTTGTAATCGAGAGCCATCTGTGGTTGGAGAATATTATATGTTTTACTTTTAAAATTTATTTTTCAATTACAGTTTACATTCAATATTATTCTGTATTAGTTTCAGACATAAAGCAAAGTGGTTAGAAAATCATGTACTTTGCAGAGTAGTCCCCTGTTTCTTCAAGTGTCCATGTGGCCACATACTTGTTAATCTTAATATTGCTGACTGCCCTCCCTGTGTGGTAATCTACATCTCTGTGACTATTTTCCAAGTACCAATTTGTACTGCTTAATCTTTTCACCTTTTTCACCCAGCACCCCCCAACCTCCCTTGCTTCTGACAGCTGTTGGGTTGTTCTTTGTATCCGTGAGTCTGTTTCAATTTTCTTTGATTATTTTGGGCATTACAGTCCACATGTTAGTGAAATCATATGGTATTTGTCTTTCTCTGACTGGCTTATTTTACTTATCATAATAGCTTCTAGGTACATCCACAGTGTCAAAAAGGTCAATTTTCCTCCTTTTTTTAACAGCTGAGTACTACTAAATTTTGTGAATGTACCACATACTTTTCATATGCTTATCTATTGATGGGCACTTGGGCTTCTTCCAAATCTTGGCTATTTATTGTATATAATGCTGTAATAATCATAGAGGTGCATGTATGCTTTCAAATTAGTGTTTTGGCATTCTTTGGGTAAATTCCCAAAAGTAGAATTGCTGGGTCAAAAGGCATTCCAATGTTAATTTTTTTTAGGAAACTCAGACTGTTTTCCATAGTGATCGCACCAATGTGCATTCCTATCAATAGTACACAAGAGTGCCCTTTTTTCCACATCCTTTCCAACACTTGCTGCTTATTGATTTACTGATGGTAGCATTCTAATAGATGTGAGGTAATATCTAATTGTGGTTTTCATTTGCATTTTTCTGATGATTAGTGCTGGATTACAAAATGCATGCTGGATCTTGTAAAATGCTTTTTCTGTGTCTATTGATATGGTCATATGAGTTTTATCCCTCATTTTGTTTATGTAGTGTATCAAATTTATTGGTTTCTGGGGATTGTACCAACCTTGCATCCCTGGAATAAGTCACACTTGAACATAGTGTTTAATCTTTTTAATGAATTGCTAGATCTGGTCTGCTAATATTTTGTTGAAGATATTTGTGTCTACATTCATCAGGGAAATTGGCCTATCATTTTCATTCTTTGTAGTGTCTTTATCTGGTTTTGGAATTAAGATAATGCTGGCCTAGTAAAATGAGTTTGGGAATCTTCCCTCTTCTTAATTTTTAAAAAATAGTTTGAAAAAAAGCAGGTGTTAATTCTTCTTTGAGAAGAGTGTTTGATAAAATTCACTGTTGAGGCCATCCAGTGCAGGACTTTTGATTGCTGGGAGTCTTTTGATTATTGCTTGCTTCTATTTTATTAGTTGTAATCTATCTGTTCAGATGATTACTTCTTCTATTTTATTAGTTGTAATCTGTCCAGATTTTCTTTTTCTTCTTTATTAGTTTTGAGGGATTGTATGTTTTTACTAATTAATCCTTTATACCGTTGGCATATAGATGTTTATAATATTTTCTCACAATTTTTTGTATTCTGTGGTGTCAGTTTTTATTTTGCCCCTTTCATTTCTGACTTTATTCATGTCCTCTCTCTTTGATTCTTGATGAATCTGATAGATGTTTGTCAACTTTGTTTATCTTTTCAAAGACTAACTTTTGGTTGTATTATCCTTTGTATTAATTTTTAATACTTTATTTTTTTAATTTCCACTATGATCTTTTCCTTCTACTCACTTTTGGCTTAACTTTTGGCTTTGCTTGTTGTTCTTTTTCTAGTTTCTGTAGGTTAAGGTTAGATTGCTTAGATTATTTATTTAAGGATTTTTTTTTTTACTGAGGTAATACCATATTGCTATAAATTGCACTTGTAGTACTGATTTCAATGTATCTCATGGATTTGGGTTGTTTTGTTTTGTTGTTGTTGTTTTTTAAGATTGTATTTATTTATAGAGAAAGGGGGGGGTGGAGAAGAAAGAGAGGAAGAGAAACATCAGTGTGTGGTTGCCTCTTACATGCCCCCTACTGGGGACCTGGTCATCAATCAGACCAGGGAATCAAACCAGCAACCATTTGGTTTGAAGGCCCACACTCAATCCACTGAGCTATACCAGCCAGGGCCATTTGTTATTTATTAACATGTTATTTAGCCTCCTTGTGTTTGTGTGTTTTTCAGTTTTATAATTGATTTCTAGTTTCATACCATTGTGGTAAAAAAAAATGCTTGATATAAATTTAAGCTTCTTTAATTTATTAACACTTGTTTTATTTCCTAATACGTTGTCTGTCTTAGAGAATCTTCCATGTACACCTGAAAAGAATGTATATTCTGCTGCTTTGGGGTGACATGCTCTAAAAATATCAATTAAATCTTTCTGGTCTAGTGTGTTATTTAAGGCTGCTGTTTCCTTAATGATTTTTTGTCTGCAAGATCTATCCATTGATGTCACTAGGTATTAAATTCTTTACTATAACTGTATTACTGTCCATCCCTCCTTTTATGACCATCAAGATTTGCTTATGTATTTAGGTGCTACTGTGTTGAGTGTATATATGTTTATAAGGGTTATATCATCTTGTTGGGTTGATCCCTTTAGCATTATGTATGTTGTTGCTTGTCTCTTATTATATGCTTTGTTTTGAAGTCTATTTTCTCTGATATAATTATTGCCCCCTAACTTGTTTTCTTTCTCTTTTCAAGAAATGCCTTTTTTTCATTCCTTTGCTTTGACTCTGTGTATATCTTTGGTTCTGAGATGGGTCTCTGATAGACAGCATATATATGGGAGTTATTTTTTCATCCATTCAGCTATCCTATTTCTTTTGACCGGAGCATTTCATTTGTTTACACTTACACTGGTTATTGATATGTAGTTATTTACTACCATTTTATTTTTATTGTATTTTTAAAATATATTTTATTGATTATGCTATTACAGCTGTCCCATCATTTTCTCTCCTTTATTCCCCTCCACCCTTCATTCCCTCTCCTCTCTGAATTCCCCCCTTTAGTTCATGTCCATAGGTCGTACATATAAGTTATTCTATATTTCCTACACTATTCTTAACCTCCCCCCCTGTCTATTTTCTACCTAATATTTATGCTACTTATTCTCTGTAACTTGTCCCCCATTCTCCCTGCTTCCCCTCCCCACTGATAACCCTCCATGTGACCTCCATTTCTGTGATTCTGTTCTTGTTCTAGTTGTTTGCTTAGTTTATTTTTGTTTCTTTTTAGAAACAAAAGTTTAGTTGGCAACAGTTGTGAATTTGTTGTCATTTTACTGTTCATATTTTTTATCTCCTTTTGCTTATATAAGTCCCTTTAATATTTCATATAATAAGGGCCGGGTGATGATGGACTCCTTTAACTTCACTTTATCTGGGAAGCACTTTATCTGCCCTTCCTTTATAAATGAGAGCTTTGCAGGATAGAGTAGTCTTGGATGTAGATCCTTGCCTTTCATGACTTTGAATATTTCTTTCCAGCCCCTTCTTACCTGCAAGGTTTCTTTTGAGAAATCAGATGGCAGTCTAATGGGATGTCCTTTGTGGGTAACTCTCTCCTTTTTTCTTGCTGCTTTTAAGAGTCTCTCCTTATCTTTAATCTTGGGTAATATAATTATGATATGTCTTAGTGTGTTCCTCCTCTGGTCCAACTTCTTTAGGACTCCCTTAGCTTTCTGGACTTCCTGGAGGTCTATTTCCTTTGCCAGACTGGGGAACTATTACTTCATTATTTTTTCAAATAAGTTTTCAATCTCTTGCTCTTCCTTTTCTCCTTCTAGCAGCCCTATGATTCAGATGTTGGAATGTTTAAAGTCGTCCTAGAGGTTTCTAAGCCTCTCCTCATTTTTTTGAATTCTTCTTTCTTCATTCTGTTCTGGTTGAATTTTATTTCTTCCTTCTGCTCCAAACCATTGATTTGAGTCCTGGTTTCCTTTCCTTCACTGTTGGTTCCCTGTACATTTTCCTTTATTTCATTTTTTATAGCCTTCATTTTTTTTTGCAACCATACTCAACCAATTCTGTGAGCTTCCTGATTACCAGTATTTTGAACTGTGCATCTGATAGGTTGGCTATCACCTCATTGCTTAGTTTTATTTTTTCTGGAGCTTTGATCTGTTCTTTCATTTGAGCCATTTTTTTTTTTGTCTGAGCACATCTGTTACATAGTAAGGGGCGAGCCTTAGGTTTTCACTAGGTTGGGGTAACCCACGTGGCTGTGTTGTGATGCTGTCAGTAGGGGAGGGATCCAAGAGAGAACAGTGCCACTTGCTCAGCTCTCCACTGAGTCTGTCACTTCTGCCACTCCACACAATCAAATTGGGTCCTTCTGGTGCTGATTCCCCGGTGGGTGGTTTGTGTACATTCTAGTACCCTGTGGGTCTCTTCAACAAACTGTCCTGTGAGGCTGGGGGTTTCTCCCACCACCTCAACCCTCACAGGTTTTTCCAGTCAGAGATTTTGAGGCTTTATTTCCCACACTGGAACCTTGGGTTGTGTGGTCTGTCTCACTCCCCAGTTGAGTTTTTCCTGGTTTATCCACACATAAATGTGGGTCTGTCCAGTCCGCTAGCTGCCACTTTGCTTTGAGTCCTCTCCACCCTGGCTGCCTGTCTCCACCTCTCCTACCTGTCTGGATGAATGTTTATTCTTTAACTCCTTGGTTGTTGGACTTCCATGCAGTTTGATTTTCAGTCAGTTCTGGTTGTTTTTTGTTTTTAAATTTGTTGTTGTCCTTCTCTTGGTTGTGCAAGGAGGCACAGTGTGTCTGCCTATGCCTCCATCTTGGCCAGAAGTCCTATTTCTCTTTGAATTTTAAATGTTAGCCTTTCTGGGTAGAGTAGTCTTCATTGTTGGACTTTACTTTTCAACAATGTGAATATATCATGCCAATTCCTTCTGGCCTGAAGTGCTTCTGTTTAGACATCAACCCATAGCCTTACAGGAGCTCCCTTGTAGGTAACTAATTATCTTTCTGTAGGTGTTCTGAAGATTCTCTTTGTCTTTAAACTTTCCTGTTTTCATTATGATGTTTCTTGGTGTGGACCTTTTGGGGTTTATCTTGTTTGGGACTCTCACACTTCCTGAACAGGTATGTCTTTTTTTTTTTTTTTTTTTTTTTTTTTTACCATGTTAGTGAAATTTTCAGCCATTATTTCTTCAACTAGGTTCTTGATCCCTTGCTTTCTTCTTCATTTTCTGACACTCCTATGACATGGTAAATTGTTACACTTGATGTTGTCTCAGAGGTCCCTTACATTCTCTTCAGTTTTTAAAATTATTTTTTTTCTATTTGTTGCTCTGCTTGGGTATTTTTTGTTATCTTGTCCTCTAAATTGCTGATTCTATCCCCTGCCTCATTAAACTTCTTATTGATTCCTTTGAGTGCATTCTTCATTTCACATATTGTATTCTTCATTTCTGACTGGATCTTTTTTATGGTTTATATATCCTTTTTAATATATACTATCTCTCTAAGTTCTCATTGAGATAATCCATTCTTCCCCTAATTCCTTAAGCATCCTTATTATTATTGTTGTTTATAATTCTATCTCTAATAACTTGGTTGCTTCCATTTCAATTAATTCTTTCTCTGGGGATTTCTTTTATTCTTTTACTTGAGACTTGTTTCTGTGTCTCCCCTTGTTGTCTGCTTTTTTATGTTTATATCTGTATATTAGGTAGATTTGCTTTGATTTTCAAACTTATGATTGTTTTATATTTTTGGTTTTGTGGGGCTCATTGGCACAATCTTCCAGATCACATGAACTAGGTGCTCCAGGAATTTCTCTTCTGTGGGTTATGTGAGCACTTCTATTTTAGTTGAATCTTGAATGCTATTGGCCTATTTGTGAGTGGGGTTAATCCTTAGGCTTGCTGACTATGAATCCACCCTGAACACAGTGTATGAGCCACTGTGCAGGAGCTGCCCCCTGAAGAAGAGCTGCGCCTAGCAGGATCTGGTGCCTGCTGTGAGCTCCCTTTGGGTGTGCTGCTTGTGTGGCTAGTTGGGTTGTGCTGTGGTGTGGTCTGAAGCCCACTACTGGTTGTGTTGATTCTGGGTCTATTTGGAAGGGATCTGGTGCAGATTGATGTGAGACACTGCCTGTAACCAGCCTTGAGCTACCTGTCTGGAGCTACTGAGTGATCTGCTGTTTGTGGCTGCCTCTGTTGGGCTTGGGTGTGCATGGGAAGGTCCAAGCGGTATACAAAAGCCAGCTTCCTCCAGCTCCAAACCCAGGTGCAGATAGCAAAAGGCCCAAGGCACCCTGAGATCTGCTTCTACCTGTTGACTGCTCTGCCAACCCCTGATTTATCCTGGTCTTTCTCAAGAGCCTACTATAGAAAGTCTGTAGCATGAGCCAAGGCTAGTGGCAACACACAGTCTCTTTCACAACCATAGGCTTGATAGGATGGGACAGTTAGGGTCAGGAAGACGGGACTGATGGATCTCCTGCTTGGGGTCAGCACAGTCAGGCACTCAGTGGTAGGAAAATGGTACCTATTCCAGAGCCATACTGTTAGCATAGGTAGCTAGTTAGTATCAATAAAGGAAGGAAGCAAATGGAATAAAACATTAAGCCTAATATACTAGGGAGCTAAATTGGACTATAAGCCTGCTTCACTAGGAAGCTGAGGCATTAACAGGCTCCTCAGGGGACCACTTCATTTTTTGCCTTTGTAATCTAATCCCCAAAGCAGGCAGGAAGGATTGCTACCAACTATTAGTTGGATTACCAAGGAAGGAATAAAAACATCAAAGGAAATTGCTCTGCTGGGTGCATGCCCAGTAGAAACCAAGAGGGCACAGGGGGAGTTGCTTCTACTTTGAGGCACATGCAGTAGGAGCCAAGATGATGACCATAAGGGGGAAGTTTCTAGCATGGGACTCAAGCTCAGGAGAGCTAGGCCACCAGGAATCAGAGGGACAGGCCAAGTGTGTTTCCAGTTGGAGTAGGGGCACTGACAGCACACTGGGTCAAGAGAATGGCCCCTGCACTGGTGCCACACAGCTCAATGTGGTCTGAGTCTCCACCAGGAGCTTATGAGGAAAACAAGTACACCAGAGTTTCTGGATATATGCAGCCAAGAGAACTTTCTACAGAACTCGAGAGTGTGCTGCCAGTAGTTGGAAGATGGGGCTAGTGTACTTCCCAGACTCATGCTGTAAGAATAGGCGTACTTAACCCTGGGAGATGGTGTTTTTTGTGGGTGGTATGGGTTAGAGACTCAGGACACAAGCCTCAGTGGCTGACCCTCCGGGTCTCTCTTTGGAGCTATGGCACCCAGATCTTCTCTGCATTACTTCAGTATGCCCTGAGTTGCCTTCCTTCTATGAGGTGAGTGTCCAAGAACAAGATCCTGTGTGGTGTCCCTTTTAAGAGAGCACCTGGGTTTCTAGAAAGCTCTCCACTCTCTCAGGCAGACAATCCTTGCTGATTTTCAGCACCAGATGCTATGTGGGCTCCTCTTTCTGGCTTAGGTTCTCTGAGTTGGAAAAGTGGGGTTGATACCCCTCACTTTTCAGGGGAACTTCTTTTTAAGAACGATTTTATTTATTTTAGAGAAGGGGGAGGGAGAGAGAAAGAGAAGTATCAATGTAAGAGAGAAACATTGATTCATTCCCTTCCATACACATCCCAACCAGGGACCAAACACTCAACTGAGGCGTGTGCCCTGGTGGGGAATCAGACCAGTGACTTTTTGCTTTTCAGGATGATGCCCAACCAACTGTGCCACACCAGTCAGGGCTCGCAGGGACTTTTGCAGTCAAGATATTTCTCTAGATTCTCAATGCTGTACATGGGTGTGGGGCCATCCCTTTTCACATCTCTGTCCCTCCTACCAGTCTCAATGTGGCTTCTTCTGTAGATACTTCATTATAATATTTCTGTTCAGCTAGCCATCAGTTAGTTATTTAGGTTGATTGATCTACAATGTAATTGTAAATCTGGTTTGCTGCTGGGACAAGGTGAGTGCAGCTTCCACCTTCTCTGTAGCCATTTTTGGGACTCTGTTTTAAATATGACAGTTCTATATGTCTTATGGTAAAATTTAAGATTTTTTAAAAATTGTTTTTAATTGTATATGAACAAAACAGTTTTTATCCTCTATGAGCATTGGTTGAAAGCATTGAAATAGTAATGCCAAAAGGAGCCATTAGGAACCAGAGATTACTAAAATTGCTTGGCTCAGACCCACCCTTTTCCAATATTTTGCTCTGTGTTTGTGTACAAGGAGGAGTCTGCAAGGTCTACCATATAAACTAACTCTTCCAATAGACTTAAAATAAATCTATATATCATACTTCAACAGAGTCCTAACTTTTATTAGCATCTGCTGCAATTAATCTCCTAAAGGGCAAGCTCTGTTAAACTTACAATTTCTTGAATGTAAACATTGCATACTAAGTGACATATATTCATAAATTTAAAACTTCTCAAGATTCTAAAATAAATTCCTAAGGCCTCCAGCAAATTTGTGTCCATATAGTGCAAACAAATCGGAGTTCCATTGAGAAAGAGTGGAACCTTACCTATAAAAATAAATTATGAAGTTCTTTGAACTCAAGATGAGCTTACTAAAAATTGTGTGCAGACAATGTGGATGGAAGGAATATAACAATATCAAAGCAACTTTTGGCTAGCTCATCAGAATTTAAAAAAATCTTCCCAAATATGTGTATAAGATTTGAAACAGCTTAGCTGAGACTAACACACACTGACATCAACGTCTTTTGTAGGATTGTTGAAAATGATTTTCACAGCAATAAAAAGGAGAATAAGTGTATATTTTTAGGTATTCACCCCAGCATACAGGAACTGTTCTTGGTGCACCTGCTATTCTGGTCAGCACTTGAAAATACCTTACAGAGAAGGTTCTCCAAATCTACCACTGGTGAGAATTGAGTTATAACCATGTCTGCAAATACTTATAACTACTTGTTGGAGCTAAAAATGTTCATTATTGTTCACAAAAACAAAAAAGCTGAAGGTCAGCTAACCAAGTACTTGTGGATTGCTAATTTGTAGACAATTAGAATATGATAAGCATTTACTTAATATAAAATTGATGCAGAATACTATTTAATTGGTCTTTTCTGGTATAGCAGGGGATTTAGAATCTTGGGCTCAAGTTCTCATGTTCATTCACTCCTAATTCCTTGTAGCCTAATGAGGAGATCAGGAACATACATACCAATGGTCAGAGGTCAGCAAGAAATTCCCCATGCAAAACATAAACCAACTTTCTTGTGAAAATAGTCCAAATGCATCTGATGGATACTGGAGACTGAATTGATTTTTGTTCTTGCATTTGGGAATTGTGCTATCTACTTCTTAGCTTCAGTTTACAGTGTTGGTCTTCTCCGTAGAATTTTAGGGTTGGAATAAATAGTAAGGTGGGTATTAAAAGTTATCTAATATAATGGCTTTATGATTCATGAATCTTTCTTCAATATCTCTGTCAAGTTGATAATTAAGTTTCTGTTTGAACACCTCTAGGATGGATAACTCACTCTAATACCATCCGAGGATAGAAAATTTTACATTTTACTTATTTATTTTTAGAGAAAGGGGAAGGGAAGGAGAAAGAGAGGGAGAGAAATATCAGTATGTGGTTGCTTCTCGCATGCCCCCCACTGGGGACCTGGCCTGCAACCCAGTCATGTGCCCTGACTGGGAATCAAACCAGCAACCCTTTGCTTTGCAGTCCACAGCCAATCCACTGAGCTACACTAGCCAGGGCCAGAAAGTCCTACATTTTATTAAGCCACAATTCTTTTATCTGTGACTTCCACCCATTATACAGTTTATATTTAGTGAGTGCTTAATAGTTCCCAGACACTATGATATATACTTTTAGTCTTCAAAGAAGTCTATAACATAGCTAATATTAATAATTTGATTTTATGGATGAGGAAACCAAGTCACAGAAAGGTTAAGTAGCTTATCTAAGGCTGAAAAACTAGAAGGAAAAAATGAAGGAACTAGAATTTTTATCTAGACCATAGGAGTTTTGGTCCTACTCTCTGCCCCCCATAAAGTAATATTTTATTTTTATTTATTTATTTGTTTGTTTATTATTATTTTTTATTTTTGACACTCTTGCAGATGTCCCCCATTTCTTGTCATTTTTTTACCTCCCCTAACTTGTACCCCCATCTCCTGACCTTCACCATGCTAATGTCTGCATTCGTGGGCTCTGCATATATGTTCTTTAGCACCTTTTTCCATCTAGTGCCCCCATAGGCTCCCCTCTAACATTTATTAGTCTGTCCCATTAATCCATGCCTCTGGTTTTATTTTGTTTGTTTATTTTGTTCTTTAGATTCCACATGTTACTGAGTTCATATGGTATTTGTCTTTCTCTGACTGGCTTATTTTGCTTAGCATAATAATCTCCAGGTTTAACCATACTGTCCCAATGGATAAGAGTTCTTTCTTTTTTACCCCTGTGTAGTAGTCCATTGTATAAATGTACCATAGCTTTTTTTTTAAGATTTTATTTATTTATTTTTTAGAGAGGTAAGGGAGGGAGAAAGAGAGAGAAAAACATCAATGTGCGGTTGCTGGGGGCCATGGCCTGCAACCCAGGCATGTGCCCTGACTGGGAATCGAACCTACAACACTTTGGTTCCCAGCCTGCGCTCAATCCACTGAGCTACACCAGCCAGGGCTGTACCACAGCTTTTTTATCTACTCATCTACTGATGGGGATATAGGCTGCTTTCAAATTTTGGTTGTTGTAAATAACACTGCTATGAACATATATACCCAGAAATAGGACTACTGTGTCAAATGGCAATTCCATTTTTAGTTTTTGAGGTATCTGCATACTGTTTGTCAAGGTAGCTGCACTAGTCTGCATGTCCAACAACAGTGCACTAGGGTTCCCTTTTCTCCATATCCTTGCCAGCACCTGTTGTTTGCTGATTTATTGATAGTACTCATTATGTCAGGTATAGGGTGGTACCTCATTGTAATTTTAATTTCCATCTTTCTGATGATTAGTATGTTAAGCAACTTTTCATATGTCTATGGGTCATGTGTATGTCCTCTTTGGAGAAGTGCTTATTCAGGTCCTTTGCCCATTTTTTAATTGAGTTGTTTGTCTTCCTGGTGTTGAGTTGTGTAAGTTCATTATATATTTTGGAAATTACTCCTTATCAGATGCATCATTAGTGAATATATTCTCCCACATGGTATGTTCACTTTTCATTTTGTTGATGGTTTCTTTTGCTGTGCAGGAGCTTTTTACTTTTATGTAGTCCCATCTCTTTTTTTTCTTTCCGTTTCCTTTTCCCCTAGGAGACATATCAGTGAAAATATTGCTCTGAGAGATATCTGAAATTTTATTGCCTATGTTTTCTTCTGGGATTTTTATGGTTGTAACTTACATTTAAGTCTTTTATTCATTTTGAGTTAATTCTTGTGTACGGTATAAGTTGGTGATCTAGTTGCATTTTTTGCATGCACCTGTCCAGTGTTCCCAACATCATTTATTAAAGAGACTGGTTTTACTCCATTATATGCTCTTGCCTCCTTTGTCAAATATTAATTGACCATAAGTTGTGGATTGATTTCTGGTTTCTCTGTGTGCTTCCATTGGTTTATGTGTCTGCTCTTGTGCCAGTACCAGGCTGTTTTGATAGCAATGACTTTGTAGTAAGTTTGATAGCCAGTATTGTGATCTGTCTAGCTTTGTTCTTCTTTCTCAAGATTGCTGAGGCTATTCAGGGTCTTTTTGGTTTTATGTAAATTTTTGAAATATTTAGATCTAAGAAATATGCCTTGGGTATTATAATAGGAATTGTGTTGAATCTGTGGATTGATTTTGGTGGTCCCATGTTCTTAATTAACTCCGTGATGATCAATAAATCTAGTACTACCGCTATAGTAGTTACAAAATTACTAAACCTTGCAATGATTAATAAAACTTTAGGGAGGAGATGGGATGTGGAATTAAGTCAGGTGATTGATTACATTTGGATTTCTTCATTCATTCATTCATTCTTTCAGGGAAGGTATGTACTGTATCAGTCTTATAGATGCTGCAGATAAAGCAGTGAACAAGACATACCAGCCATGCTCTAATGGAGCTTACATTCTAGAGCAGGGAGGCATATGCAAATAGATAGTGAACAGGAAAGTATCAGATAATGAGCAGAAGGAAATAAAGCAAGGTGATTTGATTATAACTGTTGAGTGATTCTACTTTGATTGGAAGACATCTTGAGGAGGTAACATTTGAACTAAGAACAAATTCCTATTACAAATTAGAAAAAAAGTTTTCAAATATATCAGAAAGTTTGGAAACAAAATAAAAGCCCTCTAGAGAATAAATATACTACATTTTTCCTAATTTACCTCTTCTCCCTTATCAAGATTACAGTTGAATTTGAGTAAACTCTTAGTTGAGATACTTTTATTGATATTTCCAATTTACACTTAAAACGTTCCCAACCAGAAGAAAAGCTTAATGGTTATATCTACTTTGGTGCCTATCTTGTGAGTTTGATGACCCCTTAGAGTTCACCCCAAATTATGGGTCTGTGCATCTTGCTTGTATCAGATGCCAAGTGATTTCAAATAGCTGCCATGTCTAGTCAGATAAATTCTAAACAAAACTGGTTTTGTTGTGTTTTTTCCTCTTTCCTCTCTCTAATTACATATTACATGCACATTTGATTGGATTGCTCATAGAATCAATCATGTGTCTGGTTCCCACCGTCTTTTCTCAATCATTTCCCATTTTAAATAGCTCTTTGCTCTGGTAATTACAGTAGCTGTGACTTTAAGGATTAAGCTTTTACTCTTTAAGGACTATCAGTTAGGATAGGGACATGGAAACTGAGTTGTCAATTGATAGGGAATTCCAAGCATTTGAAAAGTCACCTGGGGATGCTATAAACATTTGAGATTTTTGTCTGGAAAATCCCTCCTTACATAGTTTGCGTTGTTTTTAAAAATCCTAGTTATCTTGGTAGATATAGCTAAAACAGCCACCATTTCCTCTTAAGCTTTTCCCGAAACCCATTTAAAAAAAAAAATCTGTGCACATCCTCCACCTTGCCCTTGGCCTGCCTCCTAAGGAGCTATGCCCTGGATACAGTGAGCTTGCAAAAGGCCTCTGGTATTTTATGACAGGTATGTACTTAAGTGCATACAGCTCTGGGCTACACTGAGATCCTTGAGGTCAGGGATGAGGAATCATGCCATTTTTCTTGTTTATTTTATGATTATTTTAGGTGAAATTTACATAGTGAAAATTAACCATTTTAAAATGAACAATTCAACAGCAGTGAATACATTCAAATGTTGTGCAAGCACCACTGCTACCTAGTTCCAAAATATTTCATCATCCCAAAAGGAAACCCTATATCCACCAAGCAGTTCCTCCCTATCGCTTCCTCCCCCAGCCATGGGCAACCACTTTTTGTTTTTGTATCCTCAGAGCCTTGCACAGTACCTGGCTCAGAGTAAGTGCTTAATAAATGTTTATTAGAATAATGAACAGATTACAGATTTCTGAAAGGAGAGAAACTGTCTTTATTTAAATTGCTTCATTAATCCCCACTATTTGGGGCTGACCAGCATGAGCCAGGCAGTATGCCAGAAGAAGGGCATGGATCAGGAATAAGACAGGCATGTCTCTGTCCTCATGGAGTTTAAAATCAAACCCAAAGCTGTCTGACAGAAATGTGATCCATATAAGTAAACCTTCCAGTAGCCTCATATTTTCTATTACTGCTGTAACAATTAACACAGACTTAGTTGCTTAAAAAAAACCTGAATGTGTTCTTGTAGTATTGAAGGTCAAGAGGTGAGTGTAATTCTCACTAGGCTAAAACCTAGGAGTCAGCAGGGCTACCTTTCTTCTGGAGGAATCCATATTGCCATCCAAACCCAGTCTGTGTTTCACAGAAAAGCACGTCTCAGGCTGAACTAACCATATTTCAAGTTCTCAGCTAGTACCTACCATATTGAGCAGCACTGATCTCGGGGGGGATAAAGACACACTGAAAAATAATTACAAATGTGAATGATTATCAAGAAAAAGTCCAGGGCCCTAGCCTCATAGTGAGGTGTGGGTGGGTTTCCTGGAGAAAGCAAAACTCTGAATGACAAAGGAACTGGGTCCTAAGAGCAGAAGGAGAGGTTATGTGGCCCCCACCTCCCAGTTTAAAATCCTTGAATAGTAGCTTCTGTGGTTGTATTGCAAAAGTTCACATTCAGGATTTTGGGCCAATCTATGTAAAGAAATTATGAGATTAGATATACATTTCTTTTTTTTAAAGACTTTATTTATTTATTTTCAGAGGGGGAAGGGATGGAGACAGAGAGAGAAAGAGAAACATCAATGTGCGGTTGCTGGGGGTCATGGCCTGCAACCCAGGCATGTACCCTGACTGGGGATCGAACCTGGGACACTTTGGTTCACAGGCCACGCTCAATCCACTGAGCTACACCAGCCAGGGTAGATATACATTTCTTATACAATTACCCTGATTGCTTTTAAGATCCTATTTTTTTCATTTTTATCACTTCTCCCTGAGTGGTCTTTTTAATTGAAAAAAGTATTTTTTGTTCCATTATCTTTGTCTCACAAGTTTCTCATTAGACTACAAGGTCAATACATTTGAATGGAATAAAAATTAGGACTTTTTTTTGTCTTTAGGCACTACTCATTATAATATATTTCTAGGATGTGTTTTCTTAAATTCTCCCCTACCCAGGCAGTTATCCCCTAGATAAAATCAAGGTATATATTCATAATATCCCTTCAAACTATAGTAGACTGTCACACTACCTGTTTTGATTGATTTTACAGAAGTGGAGCCTGGCATAAAATTCCATATGGCTAGACAGGCATTTTAGTGGGTGAAGAGAACCATACATGGCTGGCACTTTGCTAAATTACTGAGAAATCTGTAACTTATTCTTCTGGTGACAATCCTAGTTTTGAGCCTTGGGGAAAAATGGTAACTTGTTACTAACCAATGTATAAAAGCATACTGTAACACAAGCCCCTCAAGAAGAGTTTAAGAATTCATGGGTTAGCAGGAAAGCAAAGGTGCTTCTTAGGAACAGTTTAATAATGAATTTCGATAGTTGGAAGATAGAGACCGAATATTGCTACCAAAATCTTCTGTGTTCTTGCCTCTGTCAGAGTTGCTGATATATTTTCCATTTGTTAGGGGCAGGACATGGACAGTGATGAAATCAGCCATAATGTAGTTTCCTGAGACTTGGCTTGTTTTATGAAAACAGCCTTATGTTTGGCAAACTCTCCTCTCAGCTCTCACCTGGTAAGCAGGTAGTGCTTGCTTCTTTTTCCAAAGAAAACTCAGAGATCTTAGGCATCAAATAGAGTTGAACTTCCTGTTAGTTCTCCTTAAACTATCAATAGGTAAAGCCTATGCAGGCTTCTGCCTCCTTTCAGGAGATCTTTATGGTGATTTATTTTAAGTAAAGTAAATTATTAAAAGGGCAGGTGAGTCACCCCATACTTGACTCTTGCACTTTTTAATCTATTTTTGTTTAATTATAGGTGTTTAAAACATTTTAGATTCAGTTTTAGGTGAACTTCAGCCCAGACCTTTTAAAGCAGTAACTCCTGTAGAACATCTGCATCTTTCCTGTGCCCCCTCTCCCGGAAGGCTGTTTCCTGCAACTGCTGCCCCTTCCCCTCTGCCTGCTTCTCAGCTGTTAAAGAGGCTTCTTTTGAGTCTTCTTAATCCTCTTTGTCTTCTGTTTGTTTTCTTAGTCTTTGTTTTCAGGTCCCGCTGTGCAGAAACTTCTACAAGGGAAGGAAAGAGACTATATAGCTTTAACTAGTCCATTTCCCTTTCCATCACATTTCAATATGACATATAGTTCCTGGGCATTAAGGAACTATAGGCACGATGCAACTTGGTGCCTCTTAATATGGATAACCATCATTGTGGAGGGATCTTGAATAACCTGGATTTTCCACACCCTGTGTCTCTGCAGTGAACCCTGTCCATCTCCACACAGTGATTCTTGAAAGAGAAAGTTCCCTATTATGATGCATTGTGTTTGTAGATAACCAGTGGTTAGTCTTTCCTGAGAATTCAGCCATGGCAGGTGTTTAAATAACTCAAATGACCCAGCTGGAGTGAAAATTGAAAATAAAAGAGTTTTAGAAGTTTTAGAATTCTTAGTGTTCTTCCAACTCTCATGATTTGGGCCTATAGTGAATTACAAAAATTAAAAACTTTGAAAACAGTATGCCTGATGCACACGTTAAATTGTTTCCATTAATGTCTCCTAAGCACTGATTTTAACCCCAAACATTAATTTAAATTGCTGTATTATACATTAGAGGTCAAGCTAATGTCATGGGTATTACTCAGGCTGAAAGGGTTCTTACATCCGAGGAACCTGGTGACAATATTGCACTTTTTCTAGTTGGAAGGGAAAGCTGTTTTGTGGTTTTCTTTCTTGATTGACATCTTTATAACCTTTTAAGACCCTTACCTAATCTGAAAAGTCCTTCACATGGCTCTTGTTCTTTCCTATCAGATTGACACATATAATACTGCATTTTAAAAAGCATTTAGTCTGTCATGGGCAGCATTAACCTTGGAGATTTGTGGCTGATGTTGTCATTTTGTGGGGGGAAATTGGTTAAATGACAGGAGAAATATGGCAGTTCAAGAACAAAATTCTTTCTGAGTTTTGTTTTTCTGTTTTAGTCATTCATATCCCTGTCACTAACCCCATTAGGTCAAGGGCTTAGAGGCATTTTGTACGAAGTTGGCATATGTTTTGGTGGCAGTGGTATGTGTTTTAGTATCAGAATGGTGATTTTCTTTTCTGTTTGGGAGGAACAATAGGTTTCAAATATCTTGTATTTTTAACTTGAAAAATTAATATTGCACAATATATTTTGCCTCGGGAAGGACTTTAAGGCAGGATACTGAAGTTTGTCTCACTTTTCCCATAGTCAGAGAGCTCCTCAAACTCTTGCCAGCAGCTGTAAAAGCCAAGCAATTGAATTAGCTTCTGTGACAAGACTGATTTTTTTTAGAATGTTCTTTTATTTGTCCTAAAGCTATCAGGCACCTGAGGAAAACAATATAGTCTGGGTTTGAATCTTTAAGGAATGTTCTTATATTGGAAAAAATTAGTCAGGTTCATATTGAAGTGGATTGTGGAATGAAACATCTGTAGCTGTCTGTGGATGTCTGGGTGACATGCTTGCAGTGGCATGTTGCCAGCTTACATCTGGCATAGTTTGTAAGTGCTGAACAGATGCTGGTGTAAAATAGGCCATTGTCACAGCAGAGCATGAGAACACACAAATATCTGTATTCTTGCAGTGACAGCCATTACCTTTTGTTCATGCTAATTATGAATATGTCATGCCATCCGTGGATACATGGAACATACTGACAGCTGTCAGAGGGGAAGTGTGAGGCAAGACTGGATGAAAGAAGGTGAAGGAATTAGCCAAAGAGCATATATGCACAACATATAGACTCAAGACAACAGTGTGGTGATGGCCAGAGGACATGGCTGGGTGGAGGTGGGCAAAGGAGGGAAAAATGGAGACATTTTAAAAAACATCACCAATAAAAATAAAGTTAAAGAAAATATCATGCCTTCTCTGAAATATCTATACACATGTAATAGCAAGAGGTGACAGCTTCTAGAGGTAAAAGTCAAACTAGCTACAGAGGATTCATACACCACCATTTCCATGGTACAGAAAAATAACTCAGTATTATCAAGTGGAACTGGGAGAAGGGTGTGTAAGAGTGAATATGGACATTTCTGATTGGCTTTCTTGCCTGCAGACACCCGGAAGGATGCTAATTTATAGGGGTACAATAGTCCTATGAAAGGAAAGGTCACTGAGATGAGAAAAGTGAGGAGCATGAGGACATGAAACAGTAACATACAATGCGTCCATGTCACCAGCTGTCATTAGTGTTTAAGCTTGTTAGTTTTTTGTGCTTACAGTCCTTCACCAAAAAGTTGGAGCTTATAGTTAATAATGTCACACAAGTTTCTCTCTCCTTCTGGAATGCCTTATATTTTGTACCAATGAGATCCTTCTCTGTTTCCATGTGCCTCTAAAAATTTAAAGAGAATCAAAGAATGCTTAATTTATATCTGTCCCAGAGGTAATGGAGTGACTCAGTAATACCAGTGAAGAGGTGATTTTAAATTTCATGTCTTATGCAAAAGGTGATTTCTACGTGAAAGCTGTAAGAACTGACTTCGGGCATAACCAGATATGATCCTTCTAACTGCAGACTAGATTCCAGGGGGATTGCAGCTGAAAGCTGTGGTAGATCAGCTTTGCCCTTGTGAGTCATGTTTGTCACAATGGAACACCTAGCAACTGATTTCACTGCACAGAACACATCTCACTTTCTCTGCCTCTGGAGAGTGCCCGCTGGAGACCTGTGTCTCAAAAGGCAGATGAGCAGAGATTTTCTGTGCAAGAATTCAGGACAAGGCAGAATGAGATTTCTGTTTACAGCGGCAGCAAAAAAATTGCTTTCTCCATTCTGGTCCTGGAGATGCTGACTGATGAATCAGATGAAATCCATTAGTCCTTAAGCCACAAATGCGATGACCCCCATGGATCATCCTTGTTTTCATTAATCTCAGAGCCTGGAAACCTTCCTCACCCAAGCCCCTGGTATATGGATTGTTGTAAGTAGTAAGATCCCAGAGCTTCCAAAGGACAAGAGAGTAAAGTAATGTACTACTATCTTCAGTTTGGTTAATTATCTCTGCTTTTTTTCTCTTATTCTTAGCATTTGCTTTTAAGCATTTTGTGGATACTTGTTTTTTCTCTGGGGAAAATTTAGATGCAAAGGTACAAAGTCTTACAATCTAGTGAGGTAAGAGGATTATATAAACCTAGAATTCCAGTTGATAGAATTGGGAGGAATTTTTCCAGATTGATTCTCTATTTTGTTTTTCTTTTGTTTATGTATTTGCCTATACAGCTATCGACAGGTATTACATACATTTTTGTTTGTATATGGCAACCTTCATTTTATTGACCCTGCCCTCTTTCAGTGACTGCTCTTAAGATGGTACCCTATGATCCCTTAATTTGTATTCATCCTAAAAAACTTTTCTACTGTATTACACTGTTGACCACTTGCATCTACTTGAAATTCTCACTTCATTTTGCTTCTGAGATGTCTCTAACTCCTGGTTTCTCCTACTTGTCTTATATGCACATGTATAGGCATATCTCATTTTACTTTACTTTGTGGTGCTTTGCAGATATTGTGCTTTTTACAAATTGAAGGTTTATGTCAACTCTTCACTGAACAAACCAGTTGGCACCATTTTTAAACATTTACTCACTTTGTGTGTGTGTATCACATTTTGGCAATTCTCACAATATTTCAGACTTTTTATTATTAGTATATTTGTTATGGTGATCTGTGATCAGTAATCTTTTTTTTTCATTTTATTTTTTTATTTTTGTATTGTGTTACAATTGTCCCCCCATTGCTAACTTCCACCCTCCCCCACTCCCACAGTCAATCCCCCTGCATTGTCTGTGTCCATAAGTCCTCTGTTCATGTTCTTTTGCTTGTCCCTTCCCCTTCTTTTCCCCATTATACTCCTCCTCTCTTTCCTCTGGTCACTATCCATTTGTTCTTTATTTCCAAGTCTTTGGTTCTATTTTGCTCATTTGTTTGTTTTGTTGATTAAGTTCCACTTATAGGTGAGATCATATAGTATTTGTCTTTCACTGCCTGGCTTATTTCACTTAGCATAATGCTTTCCAGTTCTTGTTGCCATTGTGATTGTTTTTGGGCACCACAGAACTCATCCAAATAAGACAGAAAACTTAATTGGTGAATATTGTATGTGTTTTGAGTGCCATTTCCCTTTCTCCCTTTCCTTCAGCCTCCTTATTTTCTGAGACATAGTAATATTGAAAGTAGGTCAATTAATAACCCTATAATGACCTCTATTCAAATAAAAGAAAGAGTCACACATCTTTCACTTTAAGTCAAAAACTAGAAATAATTAAGCTTAGTGAGGAAGGCATATCAAAAGTTGCGGTAGCCCTATTTGTGAATGCACAGGCAAAGTTCTTAAATGAAATTAAAAGTGCTACTCTGGTAAACACATGAATGATAAGAAAGTGAAACAGCCTTATTGCTAATACGGAGAGGAGTTTTTGTGGTTTGGGTAGAAGATCATACTAGCTACAACATTTCCTTAAGCCAATGGCTAATGTAGAGAAAGGCACTGACTCTAGTCCTGCGGAGGCTGAGAGAGGTGAGAAAACTGAAATAAAAGTTTGAAGCTAGCAGAGGTTGGTTCATGGAGTTCAAGGAAAGAAGACAACAGCAGAGCTGGTAATAGAAGCTGTAGCCAGTTATCCAGAATATCTAGCTAAACTAATTAATGAAGGTGACTAAACTAAACAGCAGATTTTCAATGTGAGTGAAATGGCCTTGTACTGGAAGAAGATACAAGATCCTTCTCCTTCATAGCTAGGAAGGAGAAGTTAATGCCTGACTTCAAAGCTTAAAGGACAGGCTGACTCTTATGTTAGGGGCTAATGCAATTGTTTACTTTAAGGTGAAGCAAGTGCTTATTTGCTATTCCAAAATTAATGCTAAATCTATGCTTTATAGCTATGCTCTACCTGTGCTCTATAAATGGAAAAACAAACCCTGGTGACAGCACATCTGCTGTAATGTGGTTTTCTGAATATTTTAACCCCACTGTTGAGACCTACTGCTTAGAAAAAACAATTCCTTTCAAAATATTATTGCTCATTGGCAATGCACCCGTCACCCAAAAGCTCTGATGGAGGTGTGCATTGAGATGAATGTTGTTTTTATGCTTATTCATACGATATTCATTCTGTAGCTTATTAGTAAAGGACTAATTTTGATTTTCAAGTCTTATTATTTAAGAAATACATTTTGAAAGCTATAACCAACATAGATAGTGATTCCTTTGTTGTATCTTGGCAAAGATTGACAGCCTTCTAAAAAGGATTCACTCTTCTAAATGCCATTAGAAGAATTTGTGATTCATGGGAATAGGTAAAATGTAAACCTTAACAGGAGTTTGGAAGTTGATTCCAACCCCCATGGATGACTTTGAGGGGCTCAAGACTTCAGTGGAGGAAGTAACTGCAGATGTGGTGGAAATAGCAAGAGAACTAGAATTAGAAGTGGAACCCGAAGATGTGATTGAATTGGTGCAATCTCATGATAAAACTTGAACACATGAGGAATTGCTTCCAATGGATAAGCAATGAGAGTGGTTTCTTGAGATGGAATCTACCCCTGGTGCAGATGCTGTGATGACTGTTGAAATGACAATGCTGTATTTAGAATATTACCTAAATGTAATTGATGAAACAGCAGCAACGTTTGAAAGAATTGATTCCAATTTAAAAAAAAAATTATTCTGGTCCTGGCTGGTGTAGCTCAGTGGATTGAGCGTGGCCTGCGAACCAAAGTGTCGCAGGTTTGATTCCCAGTCAGGGTACATGCCTAGGTTGCAGGCCATGACCCCCAGCAACCGCACATTGATGTTTCTCTCTCTCTATCTCCCTCCCTTCCCTCTCTAAAAATAAATAAATAAATCTTAAAAAAAATTATTTTGTGGTAACATAGTATCAAATAGTATGTCATGCTACAGAAAAATTATTCATGAAAGGAAAGCTCAATCAATGTGGCAAACTTTATTGTTGTCTTATTTTAAGAAATTGCCACAGCCCTCCCAGCTTTCAGCAGCCACCACCCTCATCAGCCAGTGGCCATTAATGTCAAAACAGGATCCTTCATCAGCAAATATATTATGACCTGCTGAAGGCTCAGGTGATGGTTAGTGTTTTTTAGCAATGAAGTACTTTAATTAAGGTCTGTACATTGTGTTTCAGACATAGTGCCATTGGACACTTAGTGGACTATAGTATAATACAAACAACTTTTACATGCACTGGTCAACCAAAAAACCTGTGTGAATCACTTTATTGCAATATTTGTTTTAAATATTGCTCTGGAGCTGAACCCACAATACCTCTGAGCTATGCTGGTACACAATAACAAACACTTGTTTGAAGACTGATGAAAGGGATTTTACAGATTATACACTCCTACCACTTCAAATCTCAAATGAGGGATTGGAAGCCTCATATTTTTCTATATATTTTTTAACAGTCTCTTTGAAAGGTAGTCTTAAGGCTGTTAATCTTAAGCACAGATTCTTTCCTGGAGTTCAAATCTAGTTGAGAAGCAAACACAGGAATCAGACCAGTTGAAGGTTGCACTGGAAGCTTTATTATCAATGTGGCTGTATTGGAGAATATGGTTTATATCTGTGATACATGGGCTTCTTAATATAGCCCCATTGATATAAACTGACCCCTCAATCACAGGCAAAGCTAGACAGCCCCAGTTTTCCATAGCTGTGGCAGGCTGTTGAAAGCATAACAGATTAGGAGGTCCCACACCTCCTGTGAATTTAAGGGAGGAAGGTGATGAGCTGGACAAGTTATAATCCTTTTTACCAAACACAAAAATCAGATACATTACTTCTTCCCTAGGAGAAGTGAATGGGAAGGAAGGCAGGGACTGTATCATCTTATAAAGTTGATGCTCCCTCCCCCTATGGGAACATTTTGACTTTCAAGTCTTATTTAAGAAATATATTATGAAAGGCTATAGCTGCCACAGATAGTGATCCTCTGATGATCTTGGCCAAGATTGACAGCCTTCTGGAAAGGATTTACCATTCTAGTTGCTATTAGGAATGTTTATAATTCATGAGAAGAGGTCAAACTATTAACATTAACAGGAGTTTTGAAGAAGTTAATTTTAACCCCTGTGAATGACTTTGAGGGACTCAAGACAATAGGAATTGTGGAACCATTTTATTAATGACATCTTGCCCCAAATATTCAATATGTAAAGTGTTGCAGTGGGAAGAATAGAATCCTTCCTGTTTTTCTTGTTTGCTAATTTCTTTTCAACATGCTCTCCATACTTTTTTCCCTTCACTCCACTGCAGTTTGGCCACTGCAGGCTTTATCATCAAGCCATCTTTCATTCAGACTCAGGGTCTGTAATGAGTCTGGATGAAAGACACTAATTCAGTCTAACCAACTGCAGTCTGTTTTTTTCCCCCTTTTCTGGTCCTTTTCTTCCACTGTAATTGTTCTCAATGATGTCTTAATTTTTACTCCACCCTGTCCCCCAAAATTGTAAAACTTATTATATCTGTTTAGTTTTCATACCTCTTGACTATTATGAGACACTAATATGATTGATACTCCTTTTTATTTTCAATTTTCAATGCCTTTGGTCTCTGAAGTCCTTTAGTTCTTTGATATCTTGTTCTTTCCCACAGCCTTTCTACATGGTTCTTTTCTTATTCCCCTTGTCTTGTCTTTTATTAGATCCTCTTTATCTGTCCATGGCTTCACTACTATTTCCATGCTAATGCATCCCAAAGACTGCCTTCACTCTAACCACTTTATCCAGCTCTAGGCCCAGATTTCCCAACTTTCTGGTTTTTTTCTGGCACACATCTTACTGGAACTTTGAAATTTGAACATCTCTACATGCAACACATTACATCTTACAAAAAATCTGCTTCTATTTTTTAATTCCCTCTCTTGGTTTGTTATCACTATTCTTTTTGCCTCCTAAACTGAAAATCTTGAATGTATTCTCAGTAATATTCAATGTGTCCTAAACTGTGCTGGACGCTAAGAAAACAGAGACAAATTCAGACAGAGTTACTGCTTTCAACCAGTGTTCAGATATTAATTTAAATTCATTAACAAAGCACGTGATTGGTACAACTATGGAAATATTTATGGGAGCAGTACAGAGATGACTCAGAGAAGGGAATGACTAGTTTTTACCAGGGTGTGGTATAGGTTATGAACTGGGTTTTCAAAACCAAGTTGGAGTTTGTCAAGCAGACAAAAAAGGAAAAATACCATGTGAAAAGACATGGACCTAGAAATAGCATGATGTGGTCAGAAAGCTGTAAGGGGCTTACTCTTGGGAAGTGAGAATCAGTTGTAGATGAGGCTGAATGAGAGCAGCAGGGGCCAGATGGAGAAAGAAAATTTATGCCTTCCTAAGGAACTTGTTTTTTATACTCCAAGTAAAAGATTTTAATAAAGGAAGAGGCATTGTCTCAAAATGACTCTCCATGCAGTAATGCCAGGATATACTTTGCTGATAGTCTCATTGGGACTGTCTTTTACCCAAGCCTATGGGTGACAATGAGAGTAAAGCTTTCTTGAAGATCCATGAGCCAGAGCAAAGGAAACAGGGGAACAGAAAACAGACAATAACTGGTAAATTGATTAACATATATCCTGGATGAATTATCTGAGGTTCTTCTATCTATATACCTACCTATCTATCTATTGACCTATCTCGCTATCTGTCTATTGTCCATCTGCCCATCCATCCATCCATCCATCCATCCAAGCTATCTCTCTGTCTGCCATTGCTGATTATTTTATGCTTATGTGGCATGCTTTATAAGAAAGTCCAGTGAGAATAAAGAATGAGGGATGAGACAGGCAAACATGACTCAACACTATTAAGGGAAAGGTTATTTTAAGAGCTATGTGGTTTGGAAAGTGGTGAGGATGTAGGCAGGAAGATGCCTTAAGGAAATATTGAGGTATTCCAGATAAAAGGTTAAGTGAGTAAATGAATAAATAAAGGAATACATTTATATCCAAGGACATACAGCTATATACTGCCTGTTACCTAATTTTTAAAGCTTTTCTTAAAGAGATCTCAGCCATGTTACATGAAATCATTGATTTAATAAATATTTATTGATTACCTACCTGTATGGTCAGCCCTGAGGATTTGACACACTTGTGCTCATAAAAGACAGCATAAAATCATTAAGTTACACTTTCCTGCCATACCCAGCCTCAGAGTACTCAGCTCAGACTCCTAGCAGCCACTGCTAATGGATCAAAACAGGCTTTTCAAATGAAGTCTGTTTGCCTTTTTATGTATAGTCTCATTAATAAAACAATTTTTAAAAACAATGATTTTAGTGAAGAGAAATATAAGGATACTGATGGACCTAGATCAACAAATGAATGCAGAACTTGAATTTGGTGGGCCCAGAACACCACATCTCTGTAGCTTCAGGGTCTGTCCTCGGTGATAGTGTGACTACAGCCAGAGCTGCTGACCCTGTCGGGGTGCAGTGCTTCAGGAGCTTGATTTTTCCTTACTTGTGCTGCTCTCTCATCTCCCATCTTGTGATCTGACTTCACCCTTAAAACCTTGGGTAGGCTGGGGCAGATCTAACAAAATGTTTCTGGGAGGAGGTTATCATATTGACATTGGTCGGTTAAAGTACGATTTTCCTCTTTCTTAGTGACAGAAATGGCCAAAAGAGTCTCTGAATTTCTTCCAAAGGTAGCCTGATGTGTTTGCTTAGGACAACTCTTCATTCATTGGCAAAAGCTGAAATTTTAACTCAGATATTGGGTATTCTTAAGTAAGTTCTTCTGTATGGACAGTGCACTATATGCCAGCTGTTCTAGAACATTTCATGCATATCAGGGATGGGGAAAATAATTTCTGGACTAGTATTTTGATGCAAAGCATTTATTTGATACCTTTAATCAAAATATTGTGGTTGTGGTTGTATAGTATCTGCTTTAAATCAAGTTTATAAAAAATAGTGCTGGTTCTCAAAGAATTTAAAAGAGAATGATACAGGCATATCTCTTTATTTCACTTGACTTTATTGTGCTTCGCAGATTTTAATTTTAATTTTAATTTTAATTTTTTTTACAAATTGATGGTTTGTGGCAATCTTGTGTTAAGAAGTCTTTTGGTGCCATTTTTTTTCCCAGCAGCATTTGCTCACATTGTGTCCCTGTGTCACATTTTGGTAATTCTCACATTATTTCCAACTTCATTATTATTACATTTGTTATGATGATCTATGATCAGTGATCTTTGAGAAACAGTTTGTGAAAGGAAGAGTCAGTTGATGTGGCAGACTTCTTTGTCTTATTTTAAGACATTGCCGCAGCCACCTCAACCTTCAGGAACCACTCCCTGATCAGGCAGCAGCCGTCAACATCCAGGCTAGACCCTCCACAAACAAAGAGAGTAAGACTTACTGAGGATCCAGTGATGGTTAGCATGTTTTAACTTAAGTATTTTAATTAAGGTATGTGCATTGTTCATTTATATAGCATGCTGTCACCCACTTAACAGACAGTGTAGTGTAAATGTAACCTTTACATGTATTGGGTAACCAAAACATTCATGTGACTTGCTTTATTGAGATATTGAGTTTATTGTGGTGTCTGGAACTGAACCCACAGTATCTCTGAGGTATGTGTGTATTCCATCAGAGGAAATATTCATCAATTATAGATTTTTTATATTATGTTTTGAAAGGACAACAGATCAGCATTTTTATAGTAGGAGAATATTTTCTGTGATTTTTAGAGACCCAAAATAAACATTTTTAAATGTCAGAAGGCTTTAAACAGGCTGGAGTCTCATTAGAGAGCAGAATGCCTAGAACTCACAAATTGAAATATCCTGCCATAAAACTATTGTAAAAAAGAAACCAGGAAAAGGCAAGGACACAATTCAGTAATATCAAGCTCTCCATTTTTTTCCTTGTTAAACTCAAAGAGGTTGGAGGTTACATAATCATACCCTGACACATGTTATGATTTACAAATCTACTTTATAAATTACTTCTCCTTCTGCAGCTTTGACTGCAGGAGGGGAGCAAAGCAGAGCGGAGAGGATGTGTAGATGACATAGTGACTTCTCTACAAGGTACGCCTCTCCGTTCCTCAGTTGCCCTCATCTAAATTAGGGACATTATCATTCCCATTTGCCTACTCTCCATAAGCATGTGAAGTGAAATTATTTATTGGACTACATCTAGACAGCGGTAAAATTAACTTTAGGTATTATATTTATCATCTTGGGCAATTGTAAAAACCAAAACAAAGTATCTCTTGGTAAGCAGTTTGGTTTTTGGATATAATTTTGTCCACTTTAAAACATGTCAACATTTTTTAAAAAACTATTACAGAAAGGTTAGATAAAAGTGATAGAACTCATTAGATTGAAGATCACATGGTTTTTAAAACAATAATAGAGGTTAAAAGATTATAGATGAATGCAGAAGTGGAGAAAAAGCACTTGAGGCTAATATTGTATTCAAATATGTTACTTTTTTAACACTTCAAGGTAAAGTGTAAGGAAATATTCTAATATTGACCTCCCTGTTAAGGATTTGGTTGTTACATAGTTTTTACTTCAAGCTTCAAAACCACTAATTACTCTGTCAGGTGTTAGTTATATATATTTTGTATCTCTCTGTCCAAGTGATTTTAAGAAAGTTCTTGGAAAGACTAATCAGGAATTGACATAAACGTATTTTGTTGATATTATGAATAAACAAATCGAATTCTTGAATGGAATAATGTTTTCCATTGGCTGTCTCTAATTCTAAGAGGAAAGATTGTCCCACTTATTCCCACTTTAGATGGTCTGGGCCTGGTCACTGAAATACTAATAGATAGGATTTTAGTCACGATAATTGGCATAATAGATGGCCCCAATATTAATAATGGCATGCCCTTAAATTTTATGGTACTTTATACTTTGCAAAGCATTTTCACACACATGAACATTTAAACTCATTTTATTTAAAATATACGTGTAGTTCAGTAAGTTATTAAACTTTTCAAAGCTCTGTCTAGACCTTCTGTCTGATAGTGGAAACAATGTCTTATAATTATTCTCCTCTCAAATGATACCAGTCTAAATTATACTAACTTCTTAGAGTTCTTAGCTTCTAGGCTTAGCTCTTTGTCTTTCAGAAATAATACTTTATTCCTCAAATAACCATTGTTTCTTCTGTATTGCTGCAGACAGAAGTACTTTAATAAAGAAAAAAAATCACATTCTATCAGAAGATAGATAACAGTTCCCATAAAATGTATTTATTCATCCTGAGTATTCATCTTCCTTGGAAGTACCAGTAGAATAGAATTTATGTGACATAATAAGTGTAAAATTATTTAACTTATGCATTGATGGTTTACCCTAAAATGACTATACTTTGAATATTCAAAATACCTTAAATTTCATTGAATTTACCCATTATTATTATTACTGTGGAATAATCATCCATTTTGAAGAAAGTAGTATCACTTCATAGAGAAATCTGCTCTTATTGTTTTAAGAATTAAAGAAATCTAATGTCAAATACAAACAGACATAATGGTCCATGCTTATAAATAACAAATGGGCAAAATGTAAACTTTACTAATTCTGGAACAAATTACATTTGTATAAGAAAGCAAAATTTTAGTAGCAAAAACATTTTGTTGAAACTTGGCTTATAAAAATAGTCATTTCTTCAATTTCCTGTTCTTAATTACCATCAGCCACAAGTTATTTTGATACTATAATATTCATGGTGATTATAAAGATTAAGCATTTAAAACGATCCAAAAATGAAATAGAAAAATCTTTTAAAAATTGTTATAGTAGCTGATATTTATTTTCCATTCATCAATGGTTTTGTTTTGCTTTTCAGAGTGATCCTAGGGGACATTTATTAGGGTGGCATATTTGGTGGTTGTTCATTTTTACTTAAATCTTAAAAGGTTAATGATGCACCAATAATTGTCTTCACTCCCTGGTCTTGGTTTACACATCGCTCACTCTTGAATGTTCTGCTGTTCCAAGTTGATTTTGTTCAGAGTGCTAATTTGGAAGTTCACAGACAAAATAAAACAAAAGGCAGGAATCTTTTCCTTAACTAAGCAAATTATACTAAAATTTTGCTGAGGATGGATTAAAATCTCCCACCCTTTCTCCCTAGATTGTGTCTTTGTGGGTGTGGAGCTGCAGTGCCCTGGTTATCCTCACTCAGCCAAGCCTTTCACATTCCTCTTGTCAGGCTCTTTGGATCCCAAGGCCCCGTCCTGAGTCCATGGGTGAGATCCCTAGGCCACCTTAGCTTCTGACATCCCCAACCTCATGCATTTTGTGTCCACAGCCTGAGCAGCTCCTAAACCTGACAGGTTCTGCCAACAAAAACTGCAGTTGGCAGAAGGGAGGAGAGATGTGTGTTTGATGTCCAAAGCTGGAATTCAAAATTACTTTCTGCTTAGGGAATGTTGCCCCTGGCTCTTTCTCTCTCACTCTGCCCAGCCTCCTTTTCTCTTCTGTGAACACACCAGGCTTTTCCAGCCTCATCATCATTGTTCCCACTTTTCCTCTGCTGGGAACTTCTTGTCATTTCTCTTCTGTGTCATGATTCAGATGTCATCCAGATGTCACTTCCTCAGAGTGGCTTTCTACCACATGATGGCACTCACCTTTACTGTCTTCATAGTACTTTCCACTGTCTGAATAACCTCATTCATTTGTGTGCTTATTTTTCAGTTCTGTGTTTCTCTTTACTCCTTTTCCCGACAGAGAATATAAGCCTCCTGAGAGCAGAGACATTGTGTCTCTTTGTTCACAACTGTCAATCCTCTTAGCAGAGCAAAGAACTGGTTGGTGGTAGGCATTCACTGGATGTTTGAATGAATGAATGAGAGAGAGAGATAGATGATAGTATTATGATTCTGTCTTAGCAGGATTTTATAGGGGCTACAGAAACCAGCCTAGAAAAGTCTCCACCCTGCATAGCAGAGCAAATATTTCTCCTTTCAAATAGTTGTCTTAGATATAAACTTTTGGAACACAGCTTTTCTTTCTAAAGTTAGGGATTAGCTCTATTTCTGTGAGAACAGCTGATTCAGTTTATTAATTGAGAGCAAGATAAGTAAACATTTTATTATTTATATAAATAGAGCTGAGATGCTTGAGAGGTATAAATCCTTGGCAATATACATTTTTAAATGGTTTTCTCCTTCTATCCAAACACAGCTTTTTGTTGCACTCACACTCATTGTCTCAGAGGTAATATAGTGGGTTTTGGGGGTTTTTTAGGCTCCTTCCCACCTTTAGAATGCACACATTTGTGTTTGCTTATCTCAGGCCTCATACGCAAGTCCTGCCTTTTCTTGATGCATTTCTTGACTGCTTCTTCCACGTTCCCATTTCTGTGGTCACAAAGTACAAAACTAAGGCTTATGGAACTTTATCTCATTTAGACTTATATTGTTCTCTCTATTAATTATTATTAATGGACCACATTTATTTAAAACTTCTCATGAGCCAGACACTACTCTGTGCAACTCCCTTTACCTCACAGCAGTTCATTGATGTGGCTGCTCTTATTAATTCAGAAACACTCCACCTATTTGTATCCCATGGATAAGGACTGTGAGCCCCAAGAAGTCAACTGGCTCTGAGTAAATCAGTGACCACACTGGAGGGCAGGAATTGCACCTTGTGGCTGGCTTTCATCCCAACGTTCCACCTCTCCATTGAACAAGTACAAGTGAGCATGTTGTAGGCTGGCCCCATGCCCTGTCTTTGTCTGTGTAGTAGTAGTAGTAAATCCAGTTAGTGCCCTACACAGTGTACACCCTAAATATTGTACGTTAGTGCTAATGATAAGGGGTAGGATGCAAATCCCCCACATATAAGATCTCAGGCAATTGCTCTGAAGGTGCAAAAGGAGTCATAGGAATCTGCTGAATTCTTTCATCAGTGAAATAATAATTTTGTAGATCTGTCTTTTGGTTTCATACTTTGCCCTCTCCCCACTACTTCTAGAATTGTTGGTAGGAATGGAGGGGGAACCAATAAAAGAGTAAAGAAATTTTTTTACTGCCCTTTGAATGACTTCTAGGTACAAGGATCAGGAACATTTGGATCAGGATCCCAACTAAGAATAAAACAGAAGTGGTGAGGTAAGACTGAATCCTTTATAGACGGCCTTTGTGACTGTGGAAACTTGCAGGGGGTTCCATTAATTGGTTCTTGTGACCTTTTTACCTAAGATAAGCATAGTACCCCAACAGGATCATGGTTGGCACCATGCAATCTGTGTTCTATAATTACCGATGTATTATTTAAAATACCTTCTATACTAGAAGTCTTCCCCCACCAACCACACTAACTAATAAAAGTTAACAGACAAATGAAAATTTTGGAAAAGTATTTGCACTATATACAACACAGAGATGGGCTTATTTCCTTGCTAAACAAGGGCTCATATGTATCAATCAATAAGTAGTAACAAACCAAGGGCAATTTTTAGTTTTCTGAGGAAATTCCATACTGTTTTCCACAGTGGTTGCACCAGTCTGCACTCCCACCAACAGTGGGAGCAGGGGGTGGGGTAGGATGCAGGAGGGCAAAGGGGGAAAATTGGGACAACTGTGAGAGAATAAACAAGAATTTTAAAAAGTAACAACCAGTAAAAGAAAATAAGTAAAGAATAGGAATGGTCAGTTCAAAGAAAAATACAATGGCCAAGAAACATAGCCTCATTAATGATTAAAGAAAAAAATTAAAATAAGATAGTATTTTCAATCGTTAGTCAGAAATAGTCGGATACCATTCAGTGATGGTGAAAAGCTGTGACATGGTTTAAGTGTAAGTTGTATAAATTGGCCAAATATTTTTAGAAAAGTTTTATCAATAGAAGATATGCAGCTATACCTGTAGGAAAGTATATTGCATCTTCTTTTATAATAGTTAAAACTTTAGAGTAACCTGAAAGTACATGAATAGAGATATAGGTATTACAACAGCTTGTTCAATATAATGCACTGTAGCCACTATAAACAGCAAGTCAGTGATATGGACCAATGCTGCAGGAATTTTATATACAGTTCAACACATTTAAATAAAATAACAAACAAATATCTCCATATAGTTTAAGCAGCTACCAGCAAATATGCAATAGAAAGATAAATGTGCTTGTGCTTATATATGCAGAGGCTGTACATGAAACTGTTTGTGTTTATTGTCTCTAGAAAGTAAAACTGTGGTGGGAGGGAAGCATACATTTTTGCTTAGTCTTTTGAACCAGTTAAAACTTTTACTTTAATCATATATTAGGGGTCTTTTTGGGGGGTTTATTTTTGTAATAACCAAGTGCTGGAAGCAACCTAGGTGCCCATCAGTAAATGAATGGATCAAAAAACTATGGTACATATATTAGTTTTAAAGAGAAACTGTAGAGAGTACTTTAAGCACCCTGTTAGAGGACACTATGTTTTAGCATTTTACAAAGTTACCTAATCCAAAGAAGGAGATATTTTCCCTTGTGGTCCCTGCTTCTGGCGTGTTATAATTTCTGTTAGAAATTAAGGTTTTCCTTGTTATAAATTAAAATCACCATATATTTTGCTAATTTCTATGTGACTTTCACTCCCATTACTGTTTTGGGTGGTTCCTTTCTGCTGTATTACCTTTGGCAGCTGACTTGAAGGAGAAATTTCACATATTCTTTGCAATTATGATCTTTGTTCCCCTGTTCATAATTTTGGTATTTAAGATGGGATGATTTATGTATATACCTCAAGAACAATAAAGGAAGCATATTTAAATAAGCCCTCCTTTTCAGAAGTTGCCTGAACTGCCAGAGACAGTGAGGTCTAAATCTGCAGAATCTGCAGTAGATCTTAAGTCTTCAGCCTCCTTGAGTCTTGTATTCTCTCCTATGCTGTGCAGAAAGTAAGGTTATGCACAGGATACTGGATTCCAAAGTAGTTTATATTGAGCCAAAACAGGAAAAAAAGGTTTAATTAAAAAAATAATTGAGCACTGAAAATGAGAAAAAGCTATAAAAACACTCAAAGAGTGCACATGTTTGGAGAGGCAATTTCTGTGGCCTGTGACCCTTGCACATTGAGCTATCAGCAAGCCAGAAAGCTTGTCTCAGTCTAAATACTATCCCCTACTTCCTTGTGCAGGCACTGCTGAATTCTGTTGAATCTTGCCAAGAGGCCAGATGTGTGTGAGTCTGCCAGATTTAGTTGACTGAGTAGTGCAATGAACTGAGAAAGTCCCTAGTGACATATTCTTACTGTGTTTGTGGCACCTTTTTTGTTGTAGAAGCCAAATGGTTTGTAGAGAAGAAGGGCTTGGGGTAGGAAGGCTGAAAACAAGAGAAGCATATTCTCATATTGCTTTTGTCTTCTGTAAGGGGACAATGTGTGGTTGGAGGCTAGAAGTAGACAGTTAAGGGGCAGAAACAAAATACTCTTTTATCAGAAAAATATCTCAGATCTAAAGACTGTCTTGGCAAGCTGGTGAAAGGAACTCTGCTATATTAAAACAAAAATAAAAAAAAATTGATAGCTTTCTTATAAAAATCTAGCACTCTTTATTCTTTGTATCTTTTGTTGATTTCCCACTTACAATTTGCCATAATAATCCATTTTGCCCTTTATCTGGAAGGGTGAAAAGAAGATAAAAAATAATGAGTTGTCCAACCTATTTAGTGTTGGAAGGTAGAAGTAGCTCCTTGTTACAGAGGCAAAAATAAATAAGCAAAAGCCTGCCAGAGAAAGGCAAATCAGTGACTGATTCACTGTGGTCAGGGATAGAAATACTGGACTTTCTTCCTCTGATGCTGACATACACCCAGACCCATCCTGGAAACATGCTGGCTCCTTCAGAGTTGTGCTGGTAGCTTAGTCCAGTGTAATAACCCATCCAGCCTTGCTTGCCTCAAAGAAGTGAGCAATTGGTTATTTTTTTTCAAATTCATTGCTGCTTGCACAAGGACACCCAGAGGAATAGTTTACACTGGATATTGCAAAATTCTTTTAACCAGTCAAGCCCCATCATCAACACATCAGATGATGGGCTTTGGCTGAAAAACTGAAATAGTTAGAAAGGTACTTACGGAGAGCAAAAAGTGCAGCTGCCATGAGAAGCCTAGCAAAGAGCCTCCTCTTCTCCCTGGACATACCCAAATCAGCAGATGCTCCCTTCTTGACAATTCAGCACCATGTTGATTTCCCAGCTTTTAGAAGATACCGCAGAAGCAGTCTTCCAAGTAGCATTAGCTCACTGTGCAATCTTGTGGATGGGACCCTCTCCACTCTTTGTTGTGATTTCCCACACTGGGATCCTGGGTGGAAGCTTGCTGAAGCCTCCTAAGGCAGGAGATGTGCGTGAATATGGAAAAATATCAGTTCTAATAGTATAGGCCACATCAGCTATAGACCTCCTAACCAATAAAACTCCTTATATCTTGTTTTTCTCACCATTGTTGTTGTTTTTTCTACTTTCAACACAAGATCAGTTTGCCAGTGATGGGGGGTGCGGTGCTGGAGTAGGGGTCTATTTGACCATTGAGTAAAGCTCCTGCTACTGCACCTGACACCAGATTCCATTCAGAGCCAGTCAAAGCCACAGTGCTCACCTCTGCCATGCTTGCCCCTCTCACATGAAGGCCCTCCCAGACAGGAGTCCTCTCTTGTACACTCATTTCTGTTCCTCTCACAGTATTTCTTCTATCAGAACCATCCTCCCAATGACCTTCCCTGGAATTGTGACTTGCCTGTAGGTCCTTGAAACCCATTTTCTGTCATAAGCAGGCTTCCTGGTAGTCTCATACTTCTTCATACAATCCCCCACCCCAGCCACCTCTTAGCCACAGATGAAACTTCTTTCTTACATAGAGGATATCCATCCTTTGCAGTTCTAACACTGACAGTGCTCTTGGACTTGGAGATGGTATAAGAGTTCTCCTGGTTCTCCAAGTCTTCTCCTACCTTAAGTAACAACTTTTTCCCACTTTGAAGCTCATGCAGTACTGCTGCCATCCTTCCTGGTTACTGGGATGGACTCTTCTACCCTTAGGCACCTCTGATCTGCAACACGAACCTTCTCCTGCCTCACATTGAACTGTGTGCTTTTACCTACTTGCCCTTGCTTTTCCTACCAACTAAAGTAGTTGCCATTTCCTTTTTACCCTTTCCCTAAAAACCTTGGCAATAGAAATTTTTCTTGTCAATCCTACTGTATATATGCACATAATTATATACAGTGCTTGTGACAATTGACTTTTATTTGGTATTATAATATAAAATTGTAATGCCATATAACTTCGTAAGTATTTTGTGCCTTATATACTTTAGATTGTCAAGCTCTTTGAGAATAGAATGCTACAGGAACTTTCTTTGATATAATTATTATCAAATTTATCTCTAATATTAAAGTGTGTGATAAATGTTTGTTGAATGGAACAAAGAGTTCAATTACAGATAAATATTTTAAGATGTTAGTTTTGCCTCCTTTTTTGCCGATTGGCTAGCTGTGGCCTTTTTAAAAAGATTTCCTGATGTGACCTCTTAGTTCCCAGCTTTAATTTGCTGTGAGTTGAGAGAGCTTGTAAGAAAATAATGTTTTAAGTTAAACATTGTAAGTGCAAAGTAAAAGTTACAGTAGAGTCAAAAAGGTGTCTATGTTCACTATCTTCTCTATAAATAAGGAAATGTAGTGTCCTTAAGGGAAAGCCTAGTGTTCTGTGCATTGATTACTGAAGAATGTCATGTTTCTTTTGCTATGAATTAGAAAAGAAAAATAATATTTAAAATGGTTGGGTAGCTAAGACTAGTGACTTTTTTTTAATTGTTACCTGTCCTGGAAGCAGCAAAGAGAAAAAATACTGTTATTTAAAGTTAGAACTCACCATGGGACACTTTTTGCTATGCTTTGAAGATGCATGTGGCATCAGAATATTTTTATTTTTAGGAAACCACCCTGAAAGGGGAGAATTTTAAGTAAGAGAAGATTTGACAAGATTGAAAGATTGTTAAATATGGGAGTAGTAGGTTGTAACTGTTGGTCCCTTTCCTTTAAGTTCTCCACTCTGTGCTGTCTCCATAAAGCAATATGTCATCCCCAGCTGCAGTGGAAAAGATTCATACATATTTACCAGCTGCAAATTATAAATGTATAGCCCAGAGAGTAGCAATGTTCTTTGTCTTTCTGCTTTTCTTCATGCACTAAAGATTCAAAAACTCTCAACACATCCTGAATTGGGAGACTGGTTTTCTAACTTGTCATTTCCTTTGTGCACAAATTAAGTCTTTGTCATTTAAATAGAATCTTATTTTCTAATTTGGACTCTTTCATGTAGGTAGACTGAGGTTTTCTCCATCTTGTGTTGGGGCTTTTTTATAATGATTTATTAAGGGATTAGGAGAAATATTGATCCTGCTAATAGCTTCTGCCTTACCACATAATGTTTTACATTTTACTCGACTAAAAGACCATATTCCCTTTCTCATCATCTGATTGACCGTAAATGCTTTGGCCTTTCCTCTGCAATTATCTCACTTACCAAAGCAGTGGGTAAAAGTCGAGTATTTATAGACTAATTAGTGAAGTCAACATGTCTAAATAGAGTACTTTTATACAATACAAAGAAGTATTGCACTGAGCACTGTGAAAAGAGCTAAGTTAGGTACAAGGCAGAGGAGCAAGCATGGAGAACACCTGTGGCTGAGGACACCTGCTCCCAATAGCAGTTGTCTTTGGTGTGATTATTAGGACTCAGCGAAGGTGATGTAATAATAGCAATTTTCCTGTAGCTTCTCTCCTTGATCCTAGCATCTTTTTACTTATGAAACCTTTGGCATATTAGTGGCTTCTGAGTTTATTTTAGTCTTCTTTTTAGACTTTAGTATCTCAGGATACCTATGGACAGTAATATATCATTTAACACTTGAATTCTTGGGGAGAAAGACATGATAAAAATGCAAGTATCATTTTGTTATAGATAAAGCTACTTTAATTTTCAAGTCTTAATTATTGTCTGAGGTATAATTACCTGATTTTCAAAATAAGGAAAATGTTACTGATGTAACAGAAAGTGTAACAGACTAGGAGTTAGAAGACCAGGTTTAGTTTCTGGCTTTGTAACCAGTCACCATGTGGCCACATGAGTTCCTCAGGCACCAATTTCATCATTTTGGAACTAAAGATACAAAACATTATAAAAATGAAAGTAGATAATGATGTCTAATTACTTTGTAAATTGTACAGCACTATAGATATTTAATGTTTTTCCCTTCCCCCCACTTTATTTAGATTTTACTGACATAAACATGTATAAGCTTAAGGTATACAACCTGATGCTTTGATACACATATATATTGTTAATCAATAACTACCATAAAGTTATTAATCTCCATCCCCCACATAATTATCCTTTTATGTAGTAATAACATTTAAGATCTCTTAACAACTTGAACTATATAATACAGTACTGTTAATTATAGTCACTATGCTATACATCGGATCCCAGAACTTACTTACTTTAAACCTGGAAGTTTGGACTGTGACCAACATCTTCCCATTTCGCCCACACTCCAGACTCTGGCAGCCACCACTTTATTCTCATCTATAAGTTTAGCATTTTTAGATTCCACGTATGAGTGGCACATACAATATTCATCTTTCTTTGCCTGACTTATCTCACTTAGCCTAATACCCTCTAGGATTACCCATGTTGTAGCCAAAGGCAGAATTTTCTCCTTTTTTTATGGCTGAATAATACTTATGTATATATAAGGTGGAACAAAAGTACTAGGTTTCCTGTTGCTTGTATGGAAAATCATACCATGATTAACAAATAATAATAGAAGAATAAACTGTGTTTGCATACTCACAATTGTAAATCTACTTTTACCCCACTCAGTATATAAAATAGAACTTTATAACATACTTATATAGTATATATAATATATATATGCATGTATCACATTTTCTTTATCCATTTGTTTGTTGATGGGCACTTTTGTTGCTTCTGTGTCTTGGCTGTTGTGCATAATGCTGCAGTGAACATGGGGGCACAGATAGCTCTTCAACATAGTGATCCTGTTTCCTTCCATTACATATAACCAGCAGTGGGGTTGTAGAGTCATCTGGTAGTTTTCTTTTCAGTTTCTTCAGGAACCTATATCCTGTGTTCCTTAGTGACTATACCAATTACAGTCACTAGGGTTTCCTTTCCTCCTCATCCACGTCAACCAACACTTGTCTCTGTCTTTTTTGATAATAGTCATTCTTACAGGTTTGAGGACACATTTGGTTATGGTTTTGTTTTGCATTTCCCTAATAGTGATGGTGAGCACCTTTTGATGTATTTTTTGGTTATTTTTTTTTTGGCGGGGGGAACAATGTCTACTGTAGTCCTCTGCCCATTTTTAGATCTGAATTTTTTTTTTGCTATTGACTTATGTGAGTTCCATAGATATTATGGACATTAACCCATTATTAGATAGATGGCTTGCAAATGTTTTCTCCCATTCCAAAAGTGGCTTTTTCATTTTGCTGATTGTTTCTTTTGCTTTGCAGAAGCTTTTTAGTTTGATGTTGACTTTGACTTTTGATTCTTTTTGGGTTATATCCAAAAAATTGTTGCCAAGGCCAATGTCAAATAGTTTTTGTCTTCCTGTTTTCATCTAGTAGTTCTACAGTTTTTGATTTTACATTAAAACCTAACTTATTTTGGATTTTTTTATAAGTGGTGTAAGATACGTGTCTAGTTTCAATTTTTGCATGAGACTATCCAGTTTTCCCAACACCATTTCTTGAAGAAACTGTCTTTTTCCCCTCGTATAGTCTAGGTATCTTTGTTAACAATCATTTGACCATATAAGCATGGGTTTATTTCTGGCTTTCTATTCTGTTCTGTCTTTATGCCAGTACCATACTAACTATTGTAGTCACTGGAGCTTTATAACAAATTTTGAAATCAGGAAGGATAAGACCTCTAACTTTGTTCTTTTTCAAAATTGCTTTAACTATTTAGAGTCCTTGAGATTCCCTATAAATTTTAAGATCCTTTTGTCATTTCTGCAAATATACAGTTGTGATTTTGATAGGAAACGCAGTAAATCTCTAGATCACTTTGTGTGGTGGAGACATATACATGGGATTTCTTTTAATTTATTTATGTCTTTTTCATTTTCTTTCATCAATGTCTTATACTTTTCAATGTATACATCTTTCACCTCCTTGGTTAAATGTATTCTTTAGTATTTTAGTATTTTTGATGTTGTTGTAAATGTAATTTTTTATTTCCTTTTCAAATACTTTGTTGTTAGTTTATAGACATGCATTTGATTTTTGCACTTGTATGTTGATTTCGTATTCTGTAATTTTACTGAATTTGCTTATCAGAACAATTTTTGGTGTAACTGTTTTTTAAAAATCATTTACAATTCTATAATGTCCAATGCAGCGTTCCTTTTGAGGTAAATGTAGACAGTAATAGCACTGCAGCCCAGATTGCTATTAAGTTAGTAATGTTTCTTTCTATTTTGGCCTGTGTTGTTCCTTCTTATTAGATGTGTGGCTGGATGCTCATGAACACCTGCCTTTGTCATCCCATCCATATACATTTTGGAAAGGAATAGAGAATCTCTTTGGACTCTCCAAAGGAGATTATGTAATTGCTTTAGAAATAACAAAGAATGCTCCATTATCCAGAACCCACTTATAATTATTTCTATTTTTCCCAAGTAGTATTGATGCACTTGGAAAGATACTTTATGTTTTTTCACAGTGTTCTAGGCCTAGAATGGAAATGAAAAACCAATACTTCAGTATATCCGCCATACGCGACCATCACTGTGTGCCTGATTTATGCCATGCTTTTTCTTTGTTCATTATCTTGCACTTCCTTTAATTCCTCCACTTGTCATTATCTGTAGGAACTAACAATTTATAAAACCAGAAACCAAAGCAAAATTGAATTGTACAAATGACATCAAAAAGGAAGGAGGCAGATATAATTAAGTGAGCCAGGGAAGTATGAACTTGCTCTTTAGATCTTATTATCAGAGCAGCCAAGTGTCAAGTCTTATGGGATAGCATTGTTTTTCTTGTTTGTTTTGGAAAATTAACATAATTGTGTAATGGTGGTTGTCATATATTCACTATAAACTTTCACCATGACTTCTTCATAGACTACTCAATGCAAGTTTCCACAGTTCAGTATACAGAGGTTGTAACTACAACTGTATAATGCTAAACCAAATAGTAGTATTTATGTTCAACTTTGTTGCCATCTTTCACTTTTAGACATTTTCTACACCTCCTGGTACCTCCTTTCATCTGCCTTCAGATGCTTATGGCATCCTTAGGTTACCTCTGACTGCCCCAAATCCCCATTTTGTTCCAGGACCTTTCAGCCTCCAGTCCCACTTCTCCATCTGCCCATGTGCGAATATCTCAGGCTCCAAAATTATTTATTCCTCTTTACTGTCATTATAAACTCTTGTTTTTCCTCTTACTATGGCTGGTAAATTAGGAAAAAGTTATATGGTTAAACTAATTCATAGTAAGTTGTCTGTGACCAATGAAGCCCATCTCCTTTTTTTTCACATTTTATTGTTGTTGACGGACAGTTCTCTCCATTTCCCCCCCACTACTCCCCACCCACCCCACCCATCCCCACTTCCCACCCTTGATCCTACCCCCATTTGGTTTTGTCCATGTGTCTTTTATACATGTTCTTGACAAGCCTCCCCTGAAGCCTGTCTCTTAATGCTCTTATGGTAGTGTTTCCCTTTTGAAGGAGGATGATAATCTTCAAAAATGCTATTTATTTCATAAGCAATAACTTATTCATTCATTACTTCAGTAGATAACTCAGTACCTTGTCTTACGTTCATGTATTAAGGCAAATAAAGGACTAGGAGGCCAGACGGATCCTTTGGAGTGGGTTGACACTGGCTAAACCTTTATTTTAGGCTTGTCCTGGTTTTTCTGTTTATATGAAAGAATGACCATGATCCTGCCACCCTATAGGTAGCAGTAATTTCAGAATGGGAGGAGGAAGAACAGTTTTGGGGATGAAAGCAAGCAAGTTGGGGCATGGACATGCAGTGAAAAACAAAGGGAGGAGACAGAATAGCCAGAGGACTTGAATGATTTAACCTTAAAGGTCTCTTCTGACTCTAAGATTCTGTGCACCTGAGAAAGAAAAAGGGAGGGAATGGCATATGGAATGGTGGGAGGAAGAGGATTCTGGGAATACAGAATAAGGCTATATTTTTTAGATAAATTCCTTCAGGTTAATAAATATATGATGGTGTGCTGTTTACTTCCTATGGCAAAGGCAAGCCCTTGTCTGTGGCTTCTAGGAATTTAAAAACCAGTTGGTGTGCTGCTTCCCTGGCATGGCCCTTTCCTGACTTCAGAGAGCATCTCCCACTGTGAGGTTCAAGCTGTCATTAAGTGCTTCAGCATTTTTTTCAAGCATTTTCCTTCCTAAGCCACAACCTACAGAGATTTGCTAAGAGATCTAAAACCTCTCTGGGTGGCAGGACCAAAGGGGCTACTCCTTTCTGACAGAGGTTGAAGATGGCTCAGACACCAAGGCCTCTGCTGGAGACAGAGCAGGCCAGCAGGACATCAAAATACAGAGAGGCTAAGAAAAAAAAACATCTTCTGATAAAACTGATATTTCTGAAACTGAAGAAGCAAGAGGTGGGGGAAGATTTAAGTGTTTGTGGGGAGAATGTAAACACACTAAGCTCGTTGTAAACACATTAAGTCAAAACAACCTCACCTTGTGTGAGGTTGGCTTCCATGCACAGTTATGTTGGGCCCACCCTCTCTTGCCAGGCTGAGGAGAGCCATGGAAGGAGAGAATTGTAAGGAAGCCCTGGAGGCTGGAACAATTTTGTGGACAGTTGTTCCACTGTGATATGTGCACTTTAAATGGTGTTAAGATGATGTTCTTTTGCTTTGCTCATCCTATTATCTAATGCAATCATCAATTGTTGCAGCTTCTGAGTGTCAAATTTGACTAAATTATAATATATCTTTTAAGATTAAAAAATGTTTTGATATATAAAAATGTTTTGTAGCTTTGAAAGGTCAATAGCTTCCTCAAGCAGAAGAATGCCATATAATTATTTTTCCTTTTTTAAAAAAGTTTTCAATTACAGCTGACATTCAATATTATTTTATATTAGTTTTAGGTGTACAGCATAGTGGTTAGATGGTTACATAATTTATGAAGTGATCCTCCCCACAAGTCTAGTACCAATTGGCACCCCATATAGTTATTACAATATGATTGACTATATTCCTTATTCTGTACTTTACATCCTCATGAATCTTTTGTAACTACCAATTTGTAATTCCTCACCTTTATCACTCAGCCCCCTAGTACTCCTCCTCTCTAGCAACTATCAGTCTGTTTTCTGTATCTATAAGTTTATCTCTGTATTGTTTATTCTTTCTTTTTGTTCTTTAAATTCCACATATAATGAAATATGGTATTTGTCTTTTTCTGTTGATTTACTCACTTAGCATAATACTTTCTAGTTCCATCCATGTTGTCACAAATGGTAAGATTTCATTCTTTTTTATGGCTGAGTAATATGCATTGTATATATGTACCACAACTTTTTGATCCACTTGTTTATTGATGGGCACTTGGGTTGCTTTCATATCTTGGCTATTGTAAATAGTGCTGCAATATATTCTATAAGGGTGCATATATCCTTACAAATTACCATTTTGGGTTTCTTTGGATATGTACCCTGAAGTGGAATTGCTGGGTAATAAGGCAGTTCCATTTTTAATTTTTTGAGGAACCACTATACTGTTGGTGGAATTGACCCTCAGGCTGACTGGCTATATGCACTGGCCATGACCACAGTATAGCACTATGTACAAGCTGCTGTGTGGAGGCTGGTCTTGTGGAGCACTATTTGCCCCAGTGGGACCTGGTGCCTGCTAAGACCAACTTTTGGGTGTGCTGCTTCTGGAACTAATCGGATGATGTTCTTTTCTTTCTTTTTTTTTTTTTTATTTGAAGCTGGCCACCATGTGTGTTGGTTCTGAGGCCTCTTGGGACAGGCTCCAATGCAGGCTGTGTTCAGCCACTGGCCCAGTGCTATCTGGTAGAAAGTACAAAGTGATCTGCGGTTGGTAGCTGCCTGTGATATACCTCAAGGTCATCGGGGAGGCCATGCTATGAACTGAGAGGGGCTGCCACAGTACCAGTCCTGGGGTAGATCAACCAAATGCAGAGGGCATCACCAGGCCTGCCGCTGCTTTCTGGCTACCTTAGTGCTCAACTGCTGAAAGATTCTGGAACAGTATGGGAGTTGGGTAAAGTGGCATTTCAGAGTCATCAGATTTGACACCAGTGCTGAACCTGGATCCTTTCAGCAAGAGGCACAGGCCAAGACCAGAAACCACCTGCTTGGGGCCAGTGGACCTTTGAGAGTTTTTAAGAAAGATTACAGCTCCAGCCAAGGCCATTTGCCTGCCCCCAAAATAGTCTCTGGAAGTGCTCTGGTTGGGTAGAACAGGGTTTTGGGAAAGCATCAGTGTGCAGGGAGTTGGATTCACCAGGCTAATACAGATTTGGATTTGGCCATATGGGGGAAGGCTCAACTCAGGGAAGATGACACCTGTCTGTTTGCTGTGTGGGAGGAGGATTCAACACAGGGATAATGGCTTTCCATTATCCTTCCAGCTCTCTTCCCAAAGCCACACAACTCAGTTTCTTCCTGTGTGTCTCTGGCAACTCTCAAAGCTGCTGCCCCTCCACCAGAACCTAGGGCAAGTGCTTGAGAGTGAGTCTTTGTGCAATCCCTTTAAGAGGATGCCTTGTAGCCCTGACTGGGTAGCTCAGTTAGCTAGAGCATCATCCTGATATGCCAAGGTTGTGGGTTCGATCCCTTGTCAGGGCACATACAAGTATCAACCAATGAATGCATAAATAAGTGAAACAACAAATCAGTGTTTCCCTTCCTCTCTCTCCAATCAGTACTTTTTTTTTTTTAAGAAAGAAAAGGATGCCTTGTTCACCAGCAGCCTTCCATCTCATCCAAATGGATGACATCCTTGCTGGTTGTCACAGCCACAGCCAGACATTGTGAGGGCTTCTTTTCCTGATACTGGAGTCCTGGCCTACGAAGCCTGTGTGGGGATAGGACCCCTCACTCCTAAGGGGACTTCTGCCATTGAGATGTCCCTCCTGATTCTCAACCACCCACCAGTTTGGTGTCTCTGCCCTTCTTCCATTCTCAAGTGGCCTTTCCTAGCCATAGGACTTATGTTCAGACAGCCTTCAGATAATTCTCCAGGTTGATTGTTTTGTAATTTAATTTTGAAGTGGTCATGGGAGGAAGTGTACACAGCATTCACCTGCTTTATCATCTTGACCAGAACCTGAACTCAGTTTTCATAGGCTTATGACAAAAAGGAGGAAAGAGTTAAGTGGAGAAAGAGCGTGGACATTAGAGGTAAGTATTTGCTGGTTGTTCATACCAGCATGCACTCCTTTCTTCATAGCAGCACCTCAAGTTTTCCTTTGAGAACCAGGTTTTTTTTTAACTTGTAGAATTCAAGTGGTGTTAACCTCATCTTCCAGCTGCCTTCCAGGGTGGAGGGTAGGCCCCCAGATCAGCTAATCAGCCATTCCGAGCATTACCTCCTCACCTAGCAGAGCCCAGCGATAGCATGTAAACCAAGTCAGGTTAATGAGACCCAAGTCTACAGTATTTGTTGGACTCTTGGAAAACTTTTTGTTTTTGTTGTATTTTAAACTTAGGTTGCCATAGGATACAAGATAAATCTGGAGCTTCTGGTAGTCATTTTGCCTCTATTAAAGAAAACCTGCTTAAAAATGAAAGTAAAACAGAGGGTAGCAGAATTAAGGAGTGGAGAAATTTTCTGATAATACTATAATTTAGCACATAGATTTAGACATATAGTTGAACCCATTATCCCTTGGACTGTTCAGCTAGTGTGTCAATAAATTTATCTTTTTACTTTAGCTGCTTTGAATTCAGTGTCTATCTTTTTAAAACCAGAATAGTACTGATAAAGTGTTTTGTTTTAAGAATTTTGCTGCTTTGAAGTAATTTTATTAATTTTGATTTAAAAAGAAACTGTGGCAGTCTTCAAATAAGCATGTTTCTTCTGAAAGGGAAACTTATTTTGCCTTTCTAATCCGTTCTAATGATCAGAAATTTAAACTCAGTTCTAAAACTTTTATTTCAGAACAGAATTTTTTATCAATTATATTCAAAAGACGTCTGTAGCCAAATTTTAGATATGAAAAGACATTCATTTTATGTAAAATGTTTATTTTGTTTTTACATACTTTAACTACCTATTGGGGGAAGGACTCAGGTTTCTGGCCCAGGTGCTGCCAACAGTGGGGAAGTCAGGGCTGCTCCCCAGTGGAGGGCATGTGCCTGCCTTGCCCGACAGTGCATGGGGCTCAGACCTCTCTCCTCTGAGGTTCGATGTGCTGTCTCAGCATCATGGATCCCTGCTGCTCAGAAGTGCCCCTGAGGCAATTATCTCTTGTTCAGTCTCATTGTAAGTTTTTTGAGCCATCTGGAGATGTGCAAAACATGGCATTGTAATACATAAACGTTATTGTTGACTCAAACTAGTCCTTTCAAATAGTAAAATTTCCTGAGTTGTTTGCTTACTATTTCAAATGGAAAGCATTCCTTTTGGGCCTATAAACTAAAACAAACCAGAACTGCAACTATATTTATCTTATTGGTGATTATTTAGCAGGTGCTTGTTCAGATCTTTCTCTTTGATGTTTTTATCAGTTACCTTTTAGAGTGAAGAAAATTTTATCTTCCCACATCATTGATGATTTTTTTTTTAAAATTTGCTTCCCTTGTACACATATCTGGTCATTTACATAGCAGTACAAATTAAGTTAATGTGTTTTTCTGTGGACTTCTTGGCCACTAGAAACTATTTCATTTCCATAGTTTTGACTCTGGTTTGTTTTCATTTAAAGAAAACAAAGCAGATACAGACTTAAGAACATTAACTTGACAAAAATAGTTGATTGTGTTGGAAAGTCTTTCCTCATGGAAACAAAATTCAGACTTCATTAAAGAATCTTAGTCCCAAATTGGTCTGTGGACCTAGGGTGGGATTCTTGGAGATGTTAACTATGATCTAGTTCAGAGGCAGGACGATGGGCCAGGCCTGCTTCTTGTATGACTTAATGGTTAGCTGAGCCAACTTAAGAAACAATGAGCTTGCATGCTTATTGAAACAATAATCCTCAATTGGTCCAAAGGGAGATGTTGACAGCTCATATGGAAGAAAATCAGTTTAGTCCAGCCTACATTATCCATGCCTGAGATACTTTGCAGAAGGCACTCACTTCCAGGGAATCCCATTTGACAACACGATTTGGCAAATCAATCTCAGGGATATTGTGAGAATGATAATTTAAATTCATTGTAACAGTTTTGACTATTTCTTATTCCTCTTTATTGCTGCTTAAGTCATTTTAAAGTAGAAAAAGGGTAAGTGAAAGATATATATTTTTAAAGATAGATTAATTTAGATGTAAATAATTTACCATCAAAGATTAGTCTTTTTTTTAATCCTCACCAAAGGGTATGCTTCCTGATTTTAAAAGAAAGAGGAAGAGAAAGAGAGAGAAAGAAACATTGTTGTGAGAGAGAAGCAATCATTTGCCTCACGTATGCACCCTGACTAGGCACTGAACCCACAACCCTTTTTGGTATATGGGATGACACTCCAACCAACTGAGCCACACTGACAAGGGCCAAAGTTCAGTATTGATTTAATCACAAATAATGATAAAGCAGACTTTAGGGGTATAGAGAATGTATCTCCATGCTGTTGAATTTTACAGAGGCCTGAAAGGCATGGATCATTAGAAGGTGGTAAGCTGGAGACATGCAGTGAGGGGGCAGAGGATGTTTATGGACTTAGGACCCTTCCACTGATTTCCCTTTGCTATTAGACTGACAGGAGAGTTCCCTTGCACCATCCACAAGCCCCTCAGGGATCCAGCCCTACTGCGCTGTGACCTCTTCTCATGCTGCTTGCCCATTATTTACCAGGCTCCAGGTATGTAGACCCAGCTCATCCTCAACCATCACCACAGAGCATTTTCATCTGCTACCGTAGTGTTATTGACCAGAACCAGTGCCTGACAGCTCCTTCTGAACTTTTGACTTTCAGCTTGAATGGCATTCAATGCCTTTTCTAAACCTGACTAAAAGTACCTCTGTTTCATATCTGGTCACTCATCCAATGATCATGTTTTATCTTCTTCCTAGTGTGCATCACTATTTGAAATTACTTTTAGCTGGTTTATTTTCTGTCTCTTTGTACTCGCAAATATATTCCATGAGGGCAGGATCTTATTTACCACCATATTACTAGCACTTAAATATCATTTGGCACAATATAGGGGCCCAATTAAGAATGGACATTTGAATTTTCTAGACCTGTTTGAATGCTGATTCATTATCATATATTTATCAAATGTACACAAACAGTTCTATTGCCTCTTGCCATTATGGGGGAAATTTCAACCAACTGAAATAGCACCCCTCATACCTCCCTCCTACCCCACACCTGCCAGAGGTTCAGACAACTTGGCCAGTTTTATGGAGTAAAAGAGGAGAGGGCAGTCGATGCTAACAATTTACATGTATCTCTTGCTTGGAGGAGACACCTTCCTCTGAAACATCTTTTCTGACATGAACAGCAGTCACCCTTTCTTTACTACCCCCCAACCTGGAAAATGTACACTGTTATACAGCATGGACTTAAATTTTCAGAAATCAAGTTTCTCGCCATTTCCCCACTTGTAACCTTTGGATTTACTTTACTGAATGTGCAGTCCTGCCATCTGGCAGAGAAACAGGGAAAGAAGCAAGCCCCAGGAAAGCTGTCTCTCCAGCCAACCTATGACGGAGGCCTCTGACAGACCAGGCCTCTGATGGAGGCCATCATAGGATTTCATCTCATCCATCCCTGTCCTAACATTTCCTCTTCCCCTGCTGTGTGATAGAGGAAACAGAAATAAACTTGAAGAAAAGATTATTTTTGTGAGCCAATTTAATAGCATAATAGACAGCAAATGCCACCCTAGAGTCAGCTAGAAAGGCTAGATGTAAAAGAATTGTATTTTCATTGTTACTTTGAAGATGGTAGAATGGCAGAACCTGGTAGCATCATATACCTATAGATCCTTTAGAGATGATTGTCAGATTACTGAGACATACGTGGCCTGTTTTATTTGGACGCAAAGACATTTAGTTTTAACGATATCTGGAATTCCTTTGAAATGGTAAAGGAATGTTGTCAAAAATCATGTTCCCCTCCTCCTTCAGACACTTTCTTTCTTTTCAAAGATAAACAAAATTGTCATCCTCTCCTCAGCCAAAGTTCTGATCTTGTCTTACCAGCAGGCACTTTCAATTATTGGCATCTTTCCAGAGCAGAGAGATGTGTTAATTCCTGTCTGGATGCAGATAAGATGCAGCTCACCTGATGGAACCGGATGTTTGTTCCCTTTGTAGTTGGGCCATTTGAGAAGTGGTGTTTTCTATTGAGATTACACTCCTAGTCCAAAAAATTTAATGAGCTAACGTGGGCACAAAGATTGGCTTTTGTAATTATTTTGGCAATAAGTATACTCTCAGACTGAGAGCCACAACAGCACCTCTCCTTACCCAGTGCTGTGAACTTTTATCAAGCATCTGCTGGGCACCAGGCCATGTGCTGCACTTGGGGAATAAAAGGAGGTGAAATGTGCTCTTTATGAAAGGAGAAGACAAGATGCTTGTGAATAACAGTCGTGTGCTTGGGCCCTTATTTTTTTATAATTCAAAATGGTCACTTATTGAATGCTTAACTTTTCTGAGGCACTTTGCACAAATCATCTCCACTCCTTGCAACCATCTGGCTAAAGAAATAGTATTAATTTTAATTTACAACTAGGAAAACTAAGGCTCAGAGAAAATGAATGAATACCTTTCCAAGTTTATGTACCAAGGAAGTGATTCTGATTCATCGTGTACTTTTATTCAGTTGGACAGTAATTTAGATAGGAATATATTATTAAATAAAGTCACTTCACATGCCAGGTTTTAAAGATCATTACAAAAGAGATGAACAAAGAAGAGGGATTATCTCTGTCATCTTTAAAAGGTCAATGATCTAGTATGGCAAAGGACTGTGAGAACTATTTTACAGAGAATCAGCATATGTCATAGACAGACAAATAAGAGGTAGTTTCTGAAAAGTTGGAAGAAAGGTTTTCTTCTGTGGTCCATTATTGCAAACAGAAGTATATGAAGCCCATGTAAAAAAAATGAAGAGGAAGGAACCTTAAATACTATAGCTCAGTGACTCATTTTTTTTACTGTATACCATAAAATCAAGAATACTTTATATGACAAATCAATGCACACACATTTATATAGTCTCACAAAATACACTAATGTGTGTGAAACAAAAGTTTCATGACATTACCTCTACTACACATGAATAGATAGCTTCTAGTCTAGAAGCTACCACTTAATACAGTGGATTCTGGTCATGATCTACTCACAAAATGGCTCTCAACATGGTGCTAGAAAAATGAGGCTCTATCTAGTTCTTCAATTTTTACCTCCTCTCTCTTTGTCCCTCAACCACAGAAGAAACATTACTAGCAACAATAGAAGCACTAACGCCCTTCCTAGTTCTGCATCCTCATGTACAACACACATGTCCCCCTCCCAATCCTCCACACATATCTGTGCTCTAAATACCAGGGACCTCTGGCATCCACACCACCTCATTTTTGCACTAAAGGGAAGTGCCTCATTTGTCATTGATGCTCTGCAGAATGATAGCTGTGAGGACTTTTCCCCCAGTAAATGAAGCTTCTCTCATGTGCAGAAAACAGTATTTTTAGATGCTTTTTGACATAACTTTTGTAACCAAAAAAAGAAGAAAAACTTTGTTACTTAACAGTCTTATAATTCCGTTAGGAACTTAATCTTTTTATTTCAGAGAAAGAAGTCAAAACTTGAAAACCTAAATAAAATGTAGACCCAACAAATGATTTGGGGGTTATCATTTCAATTATAAACATGATGGTTTTTATAATAGAAATCTTCTATTGAAAATAGTGGTACTAAAGTTTTGTGTTAAGGAGAAACAAATTGTCTTTCACCAGATTTATCTATTTTCAATTTTGTTTTCTCATGATAAATGTAACAAAACAAAAACCATTGTGTTTTAATTTTCTTAAAGTCAGTCATCCCACTGAGGGTTTCTGACCAAACTTTACAGTATTTTTTTTTGTGAGAAAATAGCACAGTGTACTATGTGATTCATTGTTCAGTTCTATTTGATATCATTTTTAGCACAAAAACTATAGAGGGAAACTATTGAAAAGCAATTACAGTTTGGTTGTGCATCTATGAGAGATTTCTATAAGCTTATAATTTTAAAAGTTTTTAACTAATGGAAATAAGGTAATAAGCAATCACTTTGATAAATGGTATATAAGCATGAGACTTCACTGTAGATATAAATGCTCTATTAGCACTTTGCACCCTCATGGTTCTTGAGCCAGAATCATGACATCATTGTAGAAACCACCCTTTCCCTCACTCCACGCGTTATGAGCCACTATTCTGTTCTATGAGTTCTATCCTCAAATATATCTTGAATCTAACTGCTTTTGTTTCTCAAGCCAAAGGCACCACCTCTTTTTTGGGGGGTTATGTCTTTCAGAGACTTAAATGGCTACCTTGTCTTGCCCCTCACTTCTGTTTTTCCCTTCACTAGTCAATTTTTACCATAGCTGTCCAACTATTAATACCACACATCAGGCCATGACATTGCCCTATGTACTGGGAAGTGCATTTCTGACACAGTTAACAACCCTATAAAGCTCGGCAGGATCTAGCTTATCCTCTTCTCACTAATGTCACCACTTTGCGACACACTGGCCTCCTCTACATTCCTGGGACTCGCCGAGCCCCTTTTCTTCTCAGAGTCTTCCTACAAACCTTCTGATACCAGATATTACTGAAGTTGATGTTGATGTTCAGAAAAGCTACATAGATCATGAGATAATAGGCTCAAATCTAAATACATGAGCAATTTTATTATAAATAGTGCTTCAATTAAAGTATGAAGATTATCATACTTTACTTATCATCCTTATATAACATAAGGATGTGAAAAGGCTGTAGGTAAAGAGATGGGAAAAAATGCAAATGCCAGTGTCCTCCCTCTACACTCCTTTAAAAGGCAGTGTAGCTATATTAATACAAAGAAAACTTCAAAGTAAAAAACCTTACCAGATATAAAGAAGATGTTTTACATTGGTAAAAGTTTTAATTTATTTGGAAGTTATAATAATTCTCAAATTTTAGCCACTTAATAGTGTAATTTAATCAAAGCAAAATTGACAGACTAATAGGAGAAAGAGAAAAAATCATGATTGTGATATATCTTTTTCAGTAATTGAGAGAACAGACAAAAGTAAGCATTTAGAAGGTTTGAACAATATGATAACACACTTTACTTATGGACATATAAAGAACATTGAACACACACATGCACAAAACCATTTTTTATCTAATAGACATAGTATATATAAAAAACTTGAATAGATACTGAATGAAAACTGAAGTCTCAAAATGTTTGAAAGGATTAGATTTTATAAAGGATTAAAAGTTGATCACTTTATTTAAGCTACATCAGTAACAATAATCTTTTTTAATATGTTTTATTGATTATGCTTTTACAGTTGTCCCATTTCCCCCCTTTATTCCCCTCCACCCTGTGCACCCCTCCCACCCACATTCCCCCCCTTTAGTTCATGTCCATAGGTCATACATATAAGTTCTTCTACTTCTCCATTTCCTATACTATTCTTAACCTCCCCTTGTCTATCTTCTACCTAACATTTATGATATTTATTCTCTGTACCTTTTCCCCCTTTCTCCCTACCCACTCCCCCACTGATAACCCTCCATGTGATCTCCATTTCTGTGGTTCTGTTCCTGTTCTAGTTGTTTGCTTATTTTGTTTTTATTTTAGGTTCTGTTGTTAATAACTGTGAGTTCGTTGTCATTTTACTGTTCATATTTTTTATCTTCTTTTACTTAGATAAGTCCCTTTAATATTTCATATAATAAGGGCTGGGTGATGATGGACTCCTTGAACTTCACCTTATCTGGGAAGTACTTTATCTGCCCTTCTATTATAAATGATGGCTTTGCTGGATAGAGTAATCTTGGATGTAGGTCCTTGTCTTTCATGACTTGGAATACTTCTTTCCAGCCCCTTTTTGTCTATAAGATTTCTTTTGAGAAGTCAGCTGATAGTCTTATGGGCACTCCTTTGTAGGTAACTGTTTCCTTTTCTCTTGCTTCTTTTAAGATTCTCTCCTTATCTTTTAACCTTGACTAATGTAATTATGATGTGCCTTAGTGTGTTCCTCCTTGAGACCAACTTCTTTGGGACTCTCTGAGCTTACTGGACTTCTTGGAAGTATATTTCCTTTGCCAGATTGGGGAAGTTCTCCCTCGTTGTTTTTTCAAATAAGTTTTCAATTTCTTGTTCTTGTTCTTCTCCTTCTGGTACTGCTATGATTCCAATGTTGGAACGTTTAAAGATGTCCTGGAGGTTCCTAAGCCTCTCCTTATTTTTTGAATTCTTGTTTCTTCATTCTGTTCTGGTGGAGTGTTTCTTCCTTCTGGCCCACACCATTGATTTGAGTCCCGATTTCCTTTTCTTCACTGTTGGTTCCCTGTACATTTTCCTTTATTTCACTTAGCATAGCCTTCGTTTTTTCATCTAATTTGCAACCATATTCAACCAACTCTGTGAGCATCCTGATCACCAGTGTTTTGAACTGTGCATCTGATAGGTTGGCTCTCTCTTTGTTGCTTAGTTTTATTTTTTCTGGAGCTTTGACCTGTTCCTTCATTTGGGCATTTTTTTTTGTCTCAGCATACCTAATACATAGTAAGGGGCAGAGCCTTAGGTGTTCACCAGGGTGGGACAACTCTTGTCTCTACGTTGTGACTGTGTATGGGGTAGGAGTGAAAGAGGGAATAGTGCAGCTTGCTCAACTCTCTGCCAGTTTTCAGTCACTTCCACTGCTACCCACAATCTAATTGGGCCCTTCTGGTGCTTATTCCAGGGTGGGTGGGCTTGTGTACATTCCAGAATCCTGTGCGTCTCTCCAACAAAGTCTCCTCTGAGGCTGGCAGTTTCTCCTGCTTTGTTCCTCCCGGTTTATCTGCATGCGAATGTGTGTCTGCCCAGTTCTCAATCTGCCACCTCGCTGAGTTGGGCAGCAACCACCTTTCCTGCCAGCCACAGCCTTGCCCTGAGTCTTCTCTGCCTGGCCAGCCTGCCTATCTCTGCCCCTCCTACTGGTCTGGATGAATATTTCTTCTTTAACTCCTTGGTTGTTGGACTTCCACACAGTTCAATTTTCTGGCAGTTCTGGTTGTTTTTGTTTTTAAATTTGTTGTTGTCCTTTTGGTTGTGCGAGGAGGCACATTGTGTCTACTTACACTTCCATCTTGGCCAGAAGTTCCAGTAACAATAATCTTGAACACAACAGTAAAATCTTGATTATTCCTATATTTAAATTTAAGAATTAAACTTCTAAATAAATAATGGGTTAAAGAAAAAAATAACAGTGGCAATTAGAAATATTTTGATCTGAATTGTAATGAAATTTTGGCATATAAGAATGTATGAAATGCAACTAATGCCATCTTTAAGTAAAATTGATAGGCTTAAATGCATATGTTAAAAATTAAAAATTGGTGAACTGAATATCCATCTCAAAAATTTAGAAAAATAAAGGAAAAATAAATGGAAAGAAAATAGAAAAAAAAAGAAAAAAAGAAAGAGAAGAAGATAAAACAATAATAATTTTAAAACAAAAAACAAATATAAAGAAACTCATCAAAGTCAAAAATTTATTCTTTGAAAACTCTATTAAAACTGGCAAACTCAAACATGGAGAAGGTGATTAAAATAGCAAGGCATTAGGAATGAAAAAAGGATATCATTATAGTTTCTTACAGACATTGAAAGTATAATAAGGGGATATTTTTAAAAACTGTAATAAGTACAGATTTTATGAAGGAAATATTAGCAAGTTAAGTCAATTAACACTTAAAAACTTTAATATGTGAACAAATTGTGTTTAAACCATGGGTACATGATTGGTTTAACATAATTTTCCAAGCTTATTTTATAAAGGAAAAAAATATATGATTGCCTGCCAATAAATTATTTGTTCAAATTCAATTTTAGTTCATGATGATAATTCTTAGTATACCAAAAAAAGGAAGCTTTATTAGTCTGAAAAGTGTATCCACCTCCAGAATCTACAGTGCATTTTATACATGTGTACCCCAAATCTACAGCTAAAGCCTGTGTCTCCTCAGAGTCTCTCTTGGCCTCATTCAGACCTGTGCTGTGCCATTCAATATACAGGCTCATCACCTCTGTGGTTTCATAAAAAATAACAAGATGAGATAAAAGGAAAATGAAGGGAATATTTTATTGATGCCATATGGAATTCCTATAAAGATGATATAATTAGATTAAATATATCATTAGGATTTGAATTTAGGCATTGCCTAAGATTCCAGTTTCACTAGGAATACAGAGTTGGCAGGGAGGATGGGACCTGGAAGACAGGCCAAGGTCAGGCCTTAGGGCCAACTGAAAGAAATCAGGCAGTGCTGAGAGGATGGGTAGCTATTGTAAGGCTAGGGAGGCTGGGTCCGGAGCCCAGGACATTAAGGTCATGAGAAGACAGGACTACTGTCTGCTTGGAGGACAGAAGCTAAGTGCCCCAGAGCATGACTTCTCCTTCCAGATGTTTGTGAGAACTCTGCCTTCTGGGTGTTGGCTGTGGTCAGACAGACTCTGCCCCTGTGCAAAAGACTGCTCAGGGTAAGGGGTGCCCCAAATAACGCTTAGACTCTAGGTAAATGAGACAGTTGTTCTACTCCTTGGTTCTAGTCAGTAATAAGCCAGGATAATTTTTATGTCTATAGTTTATCATCATGAGTAGATGGAAGAAACATTGATTTTTAGCAGTTTCCTCCACGCGGTTCAATATTTTTGGATAGTGTGTCTCACATCATGGGGTCTTTCATAATTTAACTTGAGAGCTTATTAGTTTCTAGTGAAATATTTTGGTATGGTTATCCTACTTCACAGAAACAATTCTGAGAACTACATAGAAAATAAAGTAGCTATTATCGCAGTCATCATTATTACTTTTGCATGTTTTCTGTATTTTCCAAACCACTTCATTCTAGGAATAAAAACAAATCACAGTAACAGTTACAAGACAGCATTGTTCTTTTGGCTACAGCTAGCTTTCTCAGATTCCTCCAAATAGCCCTGGAGTCTCCAGTGAGTGTGTCACATGTATTCTGTGAGTGAGTCCTTTCCATTACCACTAATCACCAGCAAGCTTATTCCCCTTCCACCAGTTGTCGTGGTCCTCATGTCATTGATAACCAAGTGTTTCTGTGATTCCTACTGATGCCCTTCCAAGGGTGACGGAACCTCATCTCTAGGACACTGAGGTGCAGCCCAGGACTGGGTGTCATCTCCCATAAACTGACAAGTGCAATTAAAGTCTTGAATTTCTAGTGCCCCACTGAGATTTCAAATAAACCACTTAACATTTTTGTCACTACATTTATTGTAATTTCCTGCATGCCTGCTGGAATTGTCTCTCCATATTCAAAGATCAGGTACATTGTTCTCAGCGCCACTTTCTTTTTCTTGTATCATTGTCTGTTGTCCTAGAAGAAAATTGTTTCCTTGTTACTTCTTTTCCTTTGCATTGCTTTCCTAGGAAGCTGCTTGGCCTCATGTAGACTGGTCTGAAGAGAATCCACTTCTCAGTTCTCCAGGGATACCAGATATCCCCTGACTCTGAGGGGACACAAGTCTTCAACTCAGACACAGGACAGAAATAAGTATTCTCCTAGGTCTGCTCCCACAAAAGAAGGAACAGCTTAGTGCTTTTTACAATTAAATCTTAGCAGTACTCCTTCCCAATCATAGAAGATGGTGAGTGACCAGAATAATAGTTGTATGGAAGCTGATGACATATTTTGAGGAGGAAAGCTGTCATGCATATACTTATCTGCCTCCTTTGTCACTCTGGTTTGGAATGTGTATTTTTCTTGAAGAAGGATTTTATGAACTTGAGACAACTATGGAGTCCTTTTTTAAGTGACCCTCTCTGCTTTCTAATATTCTAAAAACTAATTATCTTGTGTCTTCTATGGTTTGAAGGCATTCAGCAAAATAGAGGATTTTTTTATTACCTGCAAGTAAATCAGCCATAAATTTCTGTAAAGAAAATACCGTAAACTTTTTTACACTAGTGGACCAAATTCCTGAAATGCAAGGCCAGCTACCTGCTTCATTAAAAAACATGGGTAAAAACAAATTTCACACACAAAAAATATGGAAAGCAGTTGGCTAGAGAGTGATTACAGAGGTTAATCTGTGTACTAATTGGCTTGTTTAGGATGTATCATCAAACCAGATTCACTGATCATTTCTGATGCAAGTAAATGGTACAGCATGATGGCAATTATAACATGATTCTTTTTTTCCACAGTGTTTCTATATTAACTTAAAAATAATCATTTGGATTTAATCCAAATTAACAAAAACTACACAGCATCAAAATGGAGCTTCTACCTTTCAAGTAATTTTTCCTCCTGCTGGATGTATAAAATGATGCAAGACAGAACTTTATTTCTGAACTTCAGAGCTTGAAAGATATTCTCACAAGGCATATGCCTTCCATAAGGCCCTATTTATTTATTTATGCTACAGGTCATTATTCTAGTGAATGTGACATTGTAGCTATTTGTACTGTTACAAATTATAATGTGTATGCACAAATTATAACTTTCTTGAACAGAGCAAGGAACACAGCTGTATCAGATGATGTAAGAGGGATAAGTAAAAGTCACTTGATACAATAAGGAAAATAAATTATGAAGAATTTTTTAACTGGTGGAATTTTTCCCTTGCAAGTGCTTATTGCTGCTAAATTAAGAGTTTCTAGTGGACACACATGGCAAAAATGCCATGGAGAGCAGGTAGACTGATGGCATGTGCTGACCACATGCTCCTTCTATGTGGAAACTTTGACCCCTGAATTTTGAACCTTGTGATATTGTCAGCCCTCCACTTTTTGAGTCTCATGGGAAGCCATTCCTCTTGCATGATATTTTCTCTTTGTTGTGAGAATAAGTGCCACAAAATGTCTGAGGTCTCTCAGACATTTGTCTCTCCATATTCAAAGATCAGGTACATTGTTCTCAGCACCACTTAGCATCACCAAACCAGAGAACCTGGGGTTATGATGGAAGGGAGAGGTAGCAGGGAAGCAGAGCCTGAGAAACCCAGCCAGGCAGGGCAAGCATAGCTTTTGGTGATGCTAGGGGCCAATGAAAAGATGTGTCCAACTGAGTGGTCAAGGGACACATAGTCTTCCTCTTGATTGGGACAATTTTTAGGATTTCAGAACTTTGGCATGTCTTCTGGTGCATTTTTGTTTACCTGGGTGTATCTGTGGGCTTCTCAGTGATAGATTCCAAGTCTTTCTTCAGGCCTGAACACAGAGCTAGGCACTAACAGTTATTAAGTGTTTGGTGGTGGTGGTGATGCTGCTGTTGCTGCTGCTGCTACTGATGATGGTGGTGGTGATAGCAGAAGCAGCTAATGTTCATTCACCAAGCATTTTGTATGTATTATCTAATATAATCTTCATAACAATTGTATGGAGGCATTATTTTTTTCCATTCCTAGATGAAGCACAGAGTTTCTTGCCCTGAGAAAAGTGATATAGCTGGGGGTCAGAGTCTTCTGATAATGAAAACACTATAATAATGAAAATAGTTGGATGACCTATTGAGTAATGCAAGCACTGTTTTCATTTTATCCATGGACCAGAAGCTGTGTGTTTTACATTAGACCAAGGCAGGGTTTCTTAACCTGTTGACATTGGGACAGATAATACTTTAATGTGCATGCTGTTGTATGCATTGTAGCTTTTTGGCAGAATCCCTAACTTCTACTTACTAGATGCTAGTGACACACACACCCCTACTTCCCTTCTTCAGTCATGGCAACCAAAAATGTCTCTAGAAGGCAAAATTGTTATCAGTTGGGAAGTGCTGGACTGAGAATGCCACCTGAGGCATTGGCTTCAGAACCATCAGTTCCTACTATTGTGATCTAGAAGTTTAATAACTTGCAGAGACTAACAGCATCACTTTCAATAACCCCTAGAAGATCTAGCTGCAGTACATTTACCTTCCTCTGTGATGGCATTAGTATCCTCACATTCTAGAATTTACATTAGGACACATTATGGAGCAGATTTTTCCCCTATGCTTTTTCTTTCTGTAATAGAATAGTAAGAAGGCAAAAATATTATCCTTGGAAAATTATGAGAAACACAGTCCAAAAATATCACTTTCTTATCCTGGAAAAGGAAAAGAGTAGACATTTAGGAGTAGAGCCATAAATGAAGGATGATGTAGTGGCAGGAAAGGTTACAATTCCTTGGTTGCAGAAACACTGGGACTAGTCTTGTGAACACAAGCCTGTGTAGCCAGACACAAGCTTTCTAGACCCAAAGGAATTTGGGAAGAGGAACCAAGTGAGTTGTTACATACCCTGCTCTTAGGTTTGTTAGTATCTCTCTTGATTGAGTACTTAGGTCTGTTGTGATTGACTCATAAAACAGAGAACTTTATTTGATAAGAAAGTGGTTTGATTAAATAGGTAGAGCCAGGGTAAATTTGGGGGGAGAAAATTTAGTTTATGTACTTGAAAATCATTGATAAAGATTCCCAGAGGCATTTCATGCTCAAATACAGAATCAGTACTACCAGTGTTCCTTTCTATAACCTTACATAGCTGTACTGTCATTTCAGTCTATTCGGTTTAACATTCTGGCTCAGATACCCTGGGATACTTAAATGGGTATTCAGATGCCTCTATAACAATTAAAATTCCTATGTACTGAAGAATACATTTTAGGGAATGCTGTCTGATTTAAGTTATTTAAGTAATCTCCCCCAGAGGCAATTTGAGTTTAATGAAGCTAACTCCACAAACATGTCATTTATTGAAAAGTAATACTAATACACAAGAAAATGGCATTTTATGGAATGTGTATGCTCTAGGACTCTGGACAGGCTTTAAAAAATTTATATTAGTGAAAAAAATCAATTGATTAATATAGGTAGTCCTGATTAAAGAAAATCCAGGTTAGCAAAATAAACTGGGCCATGAGTTCTTTGTATTATAAATACTTTTAACCCACTTTTAACCTGCTAAAAAAAGGCTAATTTAAATAATAATTCTAATTTATTAAGGGCCATATGAGTCTCCAGTGATCTGCCTAGAAGTAACAAGGATGGGAAGGAAGGAAGTAGCAAAACTAAGGTGCTAAGGACTCAACCAGATTGAGTATCAGTAAGAAATAAAAAATATATCAGAAACTTAACATGAGTTAGAGGGAAATATCACTTCACTTACTGAAATAAATTTGTATGTGAACTCCTCTCAACATGTTTCTGTGGAAATCCCAGAATAATTAGAACAAATATTGAGAATGTCACCGAACAGAAAGTGGGATCAGCTACCTGTCATCACCCATAGGCAAACTCTGGTGGCGGAGGTTTGGTGAAAAGCAAAAAGGTCTTTTATTCAAAAGCTACACCATCTGGGAGGATGGCAGGCACCTACCTTGAAGCCCATCCCCTCCAGAGCACCCAAGAAAATCTCAGCTACCTCCTGCCAGACCACCTGTAAGACTGTGCCCAGAGTCCCTCCTCCCATTCAAACTACCATCCTTCTGGAATTGGAGGTGGCCACTGCATGATCATTTAGGCAGCTCAGCTTCTTTCCCTGCCTCAGGCTCCTTACTGGTCTGCATGAGGGGCTTGTGCCACCACATCACCATGGCTACTTCCCATGCCAGGGTCCTAGAGCCACAGTCCACCACTGTGGCCAGCCATGTGGGGGCTCTGTCATGCTGGCAGCTGGACTGGCACCTGCCCTCGACTGCCCACACGGCTTCCAGAGCCTGATGATCCCACAAAGCCAGGGCCTGAACATCCCTACCAGTGGGTTCCAGAGGAAGACAGCTTGTTTCTCTCTTTCCTCTGTTTAAAAATCCCAGCCCAAATATCTGCCTGCTCAGGGAAGATCAAGCCACCCAGCGTATCCTGTCACTGACAGGACAGTACCTTCCCCTGCTGCCATGTTGACGTTTATGGTAAATGTGTAGCTGTATCCCCTGGTCTCACCTGCAATCAGGGACAGGAAGTGGGTAGGAGGGCTTTTCCCCTTGTCAGTCACTTGCAAGCCTCAGACATGCTCAGTTCAGTGACTTCCTCTTGTTTCATCTCTGCCTAGGGACAGGGAATCTGTCATCATGGTCACTCTTGCATCAGGGCAGCTGTGCACAAGGCACTAGAATGTGGTGCTGCCCCTGCCTCAGGGTGCTTCCCTCCCAAATCCTGCCTCTGTCCCTCAGTGTGGCCAGGTAGGCTATCACTATCAAGAAGGGAGAAAAGCTAAGCAGGAGAATGAGTACAGTTGTGTATAGCTGAGGGAACTCTATCCCTTGGTCCTTTCTTTTGGCCAGACCTCCTCCTGGGGAAGGATATGATAACCACAAGCTGTAGCTTCATCTCCAAAATCAGGTTATCACTCACTGGGAGCAAACATTTTACTGGGCCCTTTAGGATTTATATAGGAATCCTTGCTTTTGAAACTGTATATTATGGAGTTAAATTAAGGCATGTCCATTAAAAAGACCACTATACTTTGAGAAAAGTTCTGTTATAAACAGCATTCCCCAAATTTTTGTTCTCAATATTTCTTTACACTCTTAAAACTTAGTAAGAACTCCTAAGAGCTTTTGTCCAAATTGTTTATATTTATCAATATTTACTATATTAGAAATTAAATAAAAATTTTACATTATTTATAGTTATATAGTTAGGCACAATAAATACATTACCTGTTAACATAAATAAGACATTTTTAAGAATGTGTTTTTCAAAACACAAATATTAATAAGAAGGTCAGTGTTCTTTTACATTTTTGCAAATATGTTTAATATCTAACTTGACTGGCTCAATATAAAGCATCTGGATTCTCTTACCTGCTTCAATATTCAGTCGGCTATGATATGTTTCATTTGAAGAACATAAAGGAAATTTAGCCCCACAAATGTATGTCACAGTAAAGGTAGGAGTATTTTAATAGCCTTTTTGGGTAATAGTATTGTTCTTTAACACTGCACCAAAACTCAAATACAGCCTTGAAACTTTTTAAGGCTACAGTAGTTCTACCCACTATTGTTTTTGCCCCATCAGTGCAAATACCAACTGTGCAAAAAGGGCAGGTAACATTTTAGTCTTATGAAAACAGATGTGACTTCTCAGACCCCCTAAAAGGATCACAGGGACACCTAGGAGTCCATACTTTGAAGACTGCCATAATAAATATTTTTAAATGTGGGGAAAAGTTCATAACATATGTTTTGTGGTAAAGGCTCAGAATTGTCCTATATTTTAAATTAAAAAAATATAGTAAAGAGAACTGGGAAGTGTGCATCAAACTGTTAAACAATTATAATACCTCAGAATGGAAGAATTATGGGTCATTTTCTTTCTTTTTCTTGTTTTATAAAATTGTCTACAGAGCCCTGGCTACTGTGGCTCAGTGGATTGAGTACTGGCCTGTGAACCAAAGGGTCACTGGTTTGATTCTCAGGAAGAGCACATGCCTGGGTTGCAGGCAAGGCCCCCAGGCGGGGAGTGTCAGAGGCAACCACACATTGATGTTTCTCTCCTTCTCTTTCTCCTTCCCTTCCATGCTCTCCAAAAATAAATGAATAAAATCTTTAGTAATTTTTCCTACAGAAAATACTCATATAGCTGTAACAGAACAGTTATTTAGTCAGCCTTTAGCATTTTGGAAAACACATTTTGAAATTTTAAGCAAAATATAAAAGCTGCAATAGTCCTATTGTATTAATAATACTGTTTTTACTTCTTTTAAAAAAATGTTGCAGTGCAAGAACACTTAATATAAGACTACCCTTAATTTTTTAAGTGTATAATAGGGTAATATTGACTATAAGCACTGTGTTGTACAACAGATTTCTAGAAGTTATTTGTTTTTACTTCTTGTTCATTTTTGTTTTTATTCATTTGTATTTATGTATTTATATTTGTATTTGAATAGTGCTCTTCATAGAGTAGCAGAAATTTTTTTTTCACTTATTGTATATGGCCAAAAAGCTATCATTCTAATTATAGGGATGGGTGAAAGTAGGTACTATTGTGAGTATGAGAAACATAGAGTTTATCAAGCCCTGGCTGGTGTAGCTCAGTCTATTGAGCACAGGCTGCAAACCAAAGCATCACAGGTTTGATTCCCAATCAGGGCACATGCCTGGGTTGCAGGTCGGGTTCCCCATTGGGGGCCACATGAGAGGCAACCACACATTGATGTTTCTCTCTCTCTCTTTCTCCCTCCCTTCCCCTCTCTAAAAATAAGTAAATGAAATCTTTTAAAAAATTTAAAAAAAGAAACATAGACTTTATCATTGTATTATTATTTATTTATTTATCATTATATTATTTTCCATATGAACAACAGCAGTAAACCCACTTTTGGCCACCCCTGTATATAGAAAATATTAGCCTATTATTACTGCTACGAGTTTTGGCTCATATGGAGAAGAAATGGCTAAGCTAAATAGTATTCAATGATACTGGTTCATACAATTTCTTCCCCAAAGTAAATAAGAGTGATTTTTTCATTCACTGAGTTTAAAGTTATAATTAACATTACTAATTTTAGATCCCAAATTATACTGATTTGATTTTAATAATTTAGCAATTTCCTGTTTGTTCTTAAAGATTTAAAAGTAGCCAGAAGTCCTTTAGTTTAGGTGGTTTTGTTTAATATTATTACCAGCATAACTACACTCTTTTAACTTCTCAACCTGGTTTATTCTATACAAGTTAGGGCTATTATGCAAAGATAACTATTTCTGAATTCTGGTGTTGATACACATCTGTATAGGAGAGATTTCTGCTGGTTGGCATTTAGCTATAATCAATTTCTAAGTAATATGATTTCATTTCGTAGTGTTGTGTGTGATAAGCTCTAGATGAGGGTATTTTAATACAGGTAGACTCTGCAGGCTTACTCCCAGGTGGCTTCCTGTCAAAAATAATAAGTAAGGAATGATTGAATGGCAACACCTTTCCTTTATACAGTTTTGGTTCTTTTGGAGAAATTATGCTCTTTCTGTCAATCACGAAGTAAATTCCCCAAACATCATGTCTACTCTGATTATATACTTCAGTTCTTAACAGTATCATGTCAAGTTTGTTACCTCCATTGAATCAGATGATTTATGGAAGCTGATAGATATTGTTTGAAATACTATGAACATAGGATGCTTTGTTTAGTTACTTCCTGTGTACTTCAAGATAGCCTTCGCTCACATGTCACATGAAACATTAGATGACTATCGAAACATACACACAGGAAAGTCATCCTAGCTCTAATAATTGGGTCAGAGAGATCCTGAGTCAGAGGCATTCTTGGCATATAAACTCAGACTATTCTGGTTGGACAGCTTACTGTGATGGCTGCTTTAATAGTTTGTTGTTTTAATAGTAATGCAAACAACTGTTAAACTATTGGCTTTTTAAAATTATGTTTTACTGATTATGCTATTACAGTTGTCCCAATTTTCCCCCTTTGTCTCCCTCCACCCAGACATTCCCACTACCTCAGGCAATCCCCACACCTTTGTTCAAGTCCATGAGTCATGTGTATAAGGTCTTTGGCTACTCCATTTCCTATACTATACTTGACATCTCCATGACTCTTCTATAACTACCTATGTGTACTTCTTAATCCCCTCACCAGTTCATCATTCCCCCAAACTTCCTTCCCATCTGGCAACCATCAAAATGCTCCCCATATCCATGGTTCTGTTTCTGTTCTTCTTGTTTGCTTAGTTTATTTTTTAAATTCAATTGTTAATAGATATGTATAAATATATTTTTATATTCATAGTTTATTATTCATAGTTTTGTACTATTGACTTTTTAAGTTGAATGGGTACTGGAAATACTCTGCCTGAGGTTAAACCTGTCTGTTCTACTTTTAGTGGTATCATAGGGGAAAGTTAGTGATTTTCTGTGAATGTCTCTATCTTTAAAATGAGAATAACAGGGTTTCTGTGAGGATTAAATTAGGTAATACATGTAGAATACTTAAAAAAAGCAGAAAACTTTCAATGTACATTAACTATTGTTATTAGTAGTACTACCATAACTCCTTATTTTTAGGTAAGCACACAATAATGTTAAGCAGTGCCCCCAAATTTCTGCATTGAGCAACCTAAACTAAAATGCCACATTAGAGTACATGTAGTTTGGGAGTTAAGTTTAGCATACTCTAGCCTCATTACAATCTATCTCAAATAAGAGAACATGATACTGCTTAAACTTAAGAAAATGAAAATGGTAGAGTCAGGGAACAGGGAAGACATACTGGTAAATATGATATTTACTAAATTAAAAAATCAATAGAATGGCTGAATAATAGAATGAAAATGCTGAATGTCAATATGATGACTTAGGAAGTAAGGCACTCCTCCCAAAATACAAAGCAACAGAACAGAAGAATAAAAATATTAGAGAAGTGGAGCGTGGAAAATCAATCCAAGAGGTCAAACATCATCAATATGACCAAGAGTTCTAGAAGGGAACAGAGAAAGTATGAAAGAAATAATCAAAGAAATTATCAGAGAAATAACAGAAGACTATTTCTCTAAGATGAAGATAGACTGACTATGTCTCAAAATTAAATGGCTTGGACAGTTGCCATCACAATGAAAGAAAATGACCTATATGTAGGTGCATCTTGATGGAATTTCAGAACTCCTGGGATAAAGAAAAAAATTGTTTTCCAAAGATGAAAAGTAAAAACCTACCTAAGAAAAAGCGAACATTAATTATGTTAGCAAACTTCTTTTGGCCATGCTGGGTTCTGCAATACAGTGAAGCATGGAACTTTAAAGTTGTTATAGAAAATTACTTTGAAACTAGAAATCTTAAACATGAAAGTAAAATAAAGATTTTTAGAGATGCAACACCTTCTGTTAAAAAGTAACATATATACTACAACAAAATGAAAAGCAAAATTAGTGATAGAATTTTAAAATGGACAATAAAATACTCAAACTCATAACAATTATGGAATTTTATATTAAAATAACAATAAAGATTTTATCCAACACATTGATAATATTTAGTGTTGGTGAATATGAGTTATTGTTTCTGCCATATATGTACTTTAGGGTGAAAGGATAATAATTTAATGCAGTCATTTGGAAGATAGTTTGGCAGCATGTATTATTATTGAAAATACACATTCCATTTGATCTAATAATTCCAGATGTGTATAGAAAGACAATAGTCCTATGTATAGAAAGGATGTGTACTAGGGAGATATGCTGTACAAAAGATAGGACTGGGAGATTAAGCAAAGAACGTCATCTCAGTACTCTGTTGTACCGTTTACATGACATAAGTAATTATGCCAAGTGTGCAGGAATTCAAAAGGAGAATGGATCCTGAAGTCTGTCAGGGGCTACATCAATAAAAAAGAGATGAGCTTTGATCTACTTTTATGATCAACAGAGGAAAAAAGTTTTGTTGAATCTTTTCTAAATTCAAGTGAATCAGAATATTCAGTTTTGAGCTGAAATCAAGCTTAAAACATTTCACCCCAAGGATACCGATTTGGAAAATTACGACAGAGTGAAAATTTGATTATAATGGAAGTCTAACTACTCTATAATTTTATTGTTTTCCAAACAGTATATCATCTCACTTTGCATTGTAGACATTTGAAATACGGAAAACAATATTTAGAAGATAGCAGAAACATAGACTTAATGAGACTCAAACAGCATAAACAGAAAAGATAAATTTAGGTATCTTTATTTTAATCAAATAAATAATAATTCAGGTGTAGAATGTTAGCTGGCTCTCTTATTGCTTTCTATCACTCAGATTCTTTATCACATCATAATATTGTTTTTACTTCTTGCAAGATACATCAGACGTATTTAGTGACAGAGGATGAAACAAAAAAAGTAGTCTCTATTTCTTCTTAGTTGGGCTGATATTAGTTATATACTAAACTCTACTTGTATAAAATGATTTAGAAATGTGGGGTGCAAAATCAATATAAAAAATATAGCAAGTAAGTCTCCTGTTCTTCAGTAGCATACAGTAGAATTTTTAGAGAAGAGAAGGTCCATATCTTGGGGTTTATGGAGAGAAATACAGAATTGACTGTAGTAAAGAATAGCAGGCATGAAGTGACAACAATGGCTTCTGGAGTTGTGACTTCATGACTGAAGCATATAGTATAAGACCTGCCATATAATACCCAACAAATCCTAGCTAATATAATTTAAATTAATAATTTACTTAACAAACTTTTATTGATTATCAGTGCTACATGTCAGGCATTGTGCGAAGCACCCATTTGTTGGTCTTCAAGGGGAGAAGGTAACTGAGGTTGAGGTCATGTCTTGCTGTACCAGGTACTTCACAGCAAATAACTATTCCAAATTAAGAAAAAAGTAAAGTCAGCTGTGCTATTACTGGATGATTTTCCACTTTAGGCTTTTGGTCTGGTACCCCTGAACTGTGGTATTTTTCAGTTACTGTGAGTAAGGAGATAGAGAGAAATTGTATTTTAATATAAATTTATTGTAGATTATAAGAGAACTTTAAATCTAAAATGTTCTCTTCACTACTGCTTTTCTTTTTCTTGGCCTCATAGTTCAAAGAACATTAAAATCGTTTTTTTTCAGTATTTTAGAAAAGTATGCCTTTTTCTTATTACATAGTATGAAATGTTTATGTAGAAAGTTTTGTGCTTTTTAAATTTTTCATCCTGGATTTTCAAGGCTGGAATAAAGAATGAAAATAATAGGTAAGAAACAAAGGCTTTCAAGTGCAAGATGTGGAGGTTTTAATTAAAGGATGATGAAAAAGTAACTAGTCCTCCCAATCTTTAATAGAGCTAGTTAATTCTCTACTAATGATATAGGAATTATGCTCTAGTGAGCTAGGACATTTTATTCATAATCAGCAACATTATGTGCTTTTAATTAACAGTTGTACTTCCATTTGTCAGCCACTATTGAAAAAGTGATACTGTATGATATCCTACATCATTTCATAACCATTCTTAAACAACTGTAGGCATCATCTGCATAGAGCAATAACTGCTAAGAATTGTAAGGATGAAACCAACAGGCGCACTGTCTCCCCTCTAGGAGAACAACATCTAAAATAAATTAAGTGCTGGGATTAAAACTGCACATTTTTAGCAACCTACCAAGTAGGAGAAAATATTTGCAATTCATGTCTCCAACAAGGGTTTAAAATCCACTATATAGAGAACTCCTGTAACTCAGTGATGAGGACAACAACAATCGAACAACTCAATTTTAAAAATGAGCAAAGGAATACTTTCCACCCAGATAAACATTTCTCCAAAGAAGATACACAAAGGTGAACAGGTATATGAAAAGTTGCTCAACAGCATTAATCATTAGGGAGATGCAGATCAAATGCACAATGTCTCCCCATACCCATTAGGATGGCTAGATAAAGATAACTGTTGGTGAGGATATAGAGAAATTAGAATATGTGTGCACTGTTGGTAAGAATATAAAATGATTCAGCTGCTATGGAAAACAGTTCCTCAAAAACAGTAAAAATAGAATTGCCTTATGATTTAGCAATTCTGTTTCTGGATATATACTCAAGAGAATTAAAAAGAATGTCTCAAAGAGACACTTGTACACCCATGTTCATAGAAGTATTTACAATAGCCAAAAGATGAAAGCAAAACAATTGTTAATGGATGAATAGGTAATCAAAATGTGACATATACATGCAATTCCATATTATTTAACATTTAAAAGAAAGGAAATTCTGACATGCTATAACATGGATGAACCTTGAAAACATTATGCTAAGTGAAATAAGCCAGTCACAAAAGAGAACTGTATAATTCCACTTACATCAACTAATGCATGTATAACTGAATTTCAAGTGGTGATGTTTTATAAAAAAATAATAAAGCAGAGTAAAGATAGAGAAAAGGAAGCACTATTTTAAATAGGGTGGTCAGGTAAAGCCTCTTTGAAACCTGAATGAAAAGAGGTATATATCCATTCTGCTATCTGGGTGGAGAGCATTCCAGGTAGAGAAACCATCATCATGTACAAAGGCCTGGAAACTGGGATGTGCTTGATGTGATTGTGGACAGCAAGGAGTCCAGATAGCTGGAGCAGAGTGAACTGAGCAAGGGGGAGAGTGGCTGTATTTCATGGCTATGACAGAACTTGGAGCTAGATAGGGTGTGAGGTAAGCAAATGTGTCAAGAGTGAACCCAAAGATTTGGTCTCAACCCCTAGGTGAATGGTGGAATCTGCTGTTCACCAAGAAGCAGTCCAGTGTGGGGAGTAAGAGGTTTGTGCCAGATGGTTCAAAAAGAACATTAGGTAAACATGCTTGTCAATAAATGTAGCTAGGGAATATGGGCAATTAACGTGTTTGAAGTGTCTCTGTGAAGACTATGGGGAGAGAACTTAAACCTAGTCACAGTTGGATTTTCAGATGTCATTATCAAAACGATGAGTTAGAAAAGCTTACAGTTAACTAAAAGAGTCTAAAGGTTGAGACCATGTGAGGAAGGCAGTTTGGTGGCTCAGATAATTTCCAGTAAATTATGCTGTGGCTGTAGCCATAGAGAATAGAAAGGAAAAGACAGATAGCATAGGTACTGCAAAGAAAGAAAGGGGTCAAAGTACTTGGTTAGAAGCTCTGCCTTAGGAACAGAAATGGATTTTTTAAAAATGTTGAGGACTTCTCTTCAAGATGGCAGAGTAGGTAATATAATCAATAGTAATCACAAGGAATATAATCAATAGTGTTGTAATAACTATGTATGGTGTCAGGTAGGTTCCAGACTTAGGAGAATTGCTTGTTTGTTATGTTAATGTCTAACCACTATGCCTTATACCTAAAACTAATATAATATTGAAATGTCAACTGTAATTGAAAAAAATGGCATCATGTATATATAAAGTTGTACATTACACCATGATTACAGTGTAAAATTGATGTGCCTTATTGATAGTAACTGGAAAGAAATATACCAAAATAATACCAGTAGGTGTAAATAAGTTTTTTTGTCTATTTCCAAAGGAAACCAAAAAAGTTAAGGGTAGTATCTTCTCATTGATTATATTTGTGGTATTCATGGTGGACCATACCACTTCTCCTGCACGTGAATCCCTTGTCAAAAGGGAGAATCTGGTGATTGAGTTGATACATTGTATTGGCTGATTATAGTTGAACCACTGGCACTGTTTGGTGTTAGATGGTTAGATTTACCTTCTCTGAAGTGAGAACAGTACCTCAGAGATGAGGAATATTGTTCTGTTGTCTACAGTACAGGGAACCTCATGAGGCTACCTGGGGGTGGAGGACATCTAAGAGGAGTTTAAGGGACACAGCTCCCAGATACTTTTACCAAAGCAGATCTGCACTTGTGGAAAAATTTTCCTTTAAATATTTAACAAAAATAGTTTAATTGCTAAGAGTGGGTTTAAAAAGATCTTGTCCACAAATCTTTGTTTGTCAGTTGAGAAAACAGAGACTGTGAGATAAGTGATGTCCTCCTTATTCTATTGGGTTGGCCAAAAAGTGCATTTAGTTTGTTCCGTGAAGTAAAAAGATACATTTTTCATTTTCACCAATAGCTTTATTGATTTGGATATTTTGAGTATGTCAGCTGTGTCCCACATGGTATAATGTTGATTGTTCTCAATGTCTTGATTTGATCGCTGTCAACTTCATCAACTGGTCTACCCAACCATGGAGTGCTGTCCAGTGAGAAATAAGCATGAAACTTCACAGACCACTTTTGACATGTTCAATCAGTCATGGCATCTTCTCATGCACTACACAAATCTTTCTCCTTTTTTGGCATTTCAGCTTTTCTTGAAATAATAAAGCATAATATACCAAAAATGTTTGATAATTTATTGCACCTTCAGTATTAAAATGGCTACACAAAAATTCACCAATTTTGGTAAGTTTTTTAATGACAGCTGTCACAATACAATTTAACAAAATTGTTTTGAATGAATTTCAAGACAACTAAGCACTTCTCGAGCCATCTTATGGAAAAAATAAACAAACGAAATTTTTGGCCAACCCAGTAGTTCTTGCTTTTTTTGTCTTCCTTTTCCTATTCTCTTTTCTGCTTTTATAATTATTGCAGATTTTCAAAGGAATTTTTTTCCTTGTGATCTTACTAACAGCAATTGGTACAGATACTGTAAACCATCATTTGAAAAACAAGACCCCAGGTTTCCTGCCTTCTAACCTGCATCTCAGCACTAGACCTCATTTCCTGAGAGCCTTATCCTGGGTGGAGCTAAGGAACTTGGGTTTTATACAGGCATGTCAGATGATTATGATATAGGTAGTCCTGAGGCCACATTTTGAGAATAACAAAACCAGATTGTGTGTGTGTGTGTGTGTGTGTGGGTGTGCACGCGTGTGTGTGAAGAAACAGCCCTTTTAGTGTTGTAGTCAAGAATTATTACTGAATTTCATGGGTAAAAACCACATAGAGACCAAAATGACTCACTCAGTGGTGCCACTGAGATCACTGTGGTGAGGCTGAGAACCAAATTCTATGTTCTTTCCACAAAAACATTGCTTTCCAAATGCAGGTCCACAGAATGTATTTGCTTTTTCTGTGATCCATAGTGACATGAGGAAGATGTAGGATAGTATTGTATTTTATCAAGAATCTCCATTTATTCTGAGATTCTGTCCTTTCAAATGTTCTTAGTGTTAAAAATAGCCCTTTTTATGACATAATGGTAATTATATATAGTAGTTTTTTTTTTTATTGTCATGAGACTCACAAATGCCAGTGCACTAATGTCCACTGGGTCTACCTGAAAAGAAAGCATGAGATAGACAGTGGAACTCTACCCTCCAAGGCCCTCTACTGGGTGCCAAGCAGGCTCTGCAGGGCATTGTTTGGAAACTACTAAGTGGTGAAAGTATAGTAGACAAGGAGTCCTGAGACCCAGGTTCTGATTTTTATCTCATCACTAATTTACTATGTGACTTTGGAAAATCACTACATTTCTCTGGGACTCTGTAATTATCTAGGATTTTGTGTATTTAAAGATAAATTTCTATATTTTGAAATAAGGGAATTATTGAAATGGATTAGGGCTTATTTTCCTTCATTATGAGTAATTAATCAACTCTACCACATTTGTATGAAATGAATAATACAATTTTTTATTAAGCCCAGTACACAAAAACTCATTAAGCCAAAACTGGCTTATGCTTTGAGATGTAATTCAAAGCAATTGCTATTCCCTAGTAATCTAGATCTCTGTGGGTTCATAGTAAAAGTATTGAATTATCTGAATCTCATCAAGGCAAGACTCACTTTTTTCAGTTAGCCTATTTCTGAATAGAGTTTTTCCTCATACTTGACAAACTGAATGTAACAGAGAAGTATATACCAGTGAACATCAGCCTAGACTTATCAGAAGATGGACCCACCTTGATATCCACAATCCTACTCAACTGATTTGGTCCACAAATATGTTGTCAGATACTTAGGGTTTGATTCTATTCATGACTATCTACAATTCAGTCTTGACTGTGTCTTATAAATATACTGTGTCTTATTACATACCACTTCAGCTTTAAAACTCAGACTTCCATTCAGGGCAATTCTAATGCCTTGCAGAGTGTGTGTGTGTGTGTGTGTGTGTGTGTGTGTGTGTGTCCAGCAAGCACAGAATGAGCCTGCTTCATTGACTGAACATTGAGCTAGGCCTTGAGAGCAGAGTCGCAGGCCCTGGGGAGCTGCTTATCAAGTAAAGGAGTTAGGCTCACAAATAAATGACTAAATACAGTATAAATGCCATACTGGAAAAAATTATGTTTTTAGTCTTTAAATGCAAACTTCAATTCATGTTTGCTTCAAGTAGTGGCCTTTTAGGTCACAGTATATTTTGATGTAGGTCAGAGAGTCCATAGGTACACTTAACCTCTCTTCATAACCTGCAGAGGCTGTTTTGGCCTTCCCTGCTCTCTGTTGTCCTTCACTTTAGGAGGAAGGACATAAGAGTGGCCTTGTAGGACTCAGGGACAGAGAACTATTTTGTCACCAAAGGGCTTGAATTGTGTGCAAGCTGTATAAGGTATGGGTAGACTTCGTAACCTTCCTTATGGAGATGAGAATAGTCACTGGTCTCATGGGAAAGAGAATTTGGGCACAGCACCTGCTGTGGGATTACCTGCTGGCCCAGGATCAGTTGTTGGTGAGCAAACTGGGCATCAGTGTTGGGACAATCCTGACTGCTTCTCTCCACAAGGACTGTAGTGTCCTGCATAGCATGCATGATCACATTGGGGTATCCCAAATAGGTCTACTAACTGTGGCTATCTCATTGTTCTAAAATTGATACCAAGTGTTTCATCACTCAATTGGTCATGCCAGTAAAACATTAGAGTTTATCGATTAGTGACTTTTATAATGCACCTATAAATATAGAATTTAATTGTTCTCTTACTATAGTAAAAAATCTGTTTCCAGACACAAGAGGTCAGTGTACCTCATGCAAAGGGTCTGGACAAAAGTCAAATTACATTGACTTTTTAACACAGTTGCAAATTAAAGAATGGGCCAGAGTATGTCATTCTTTTGTTTGGAAAACAGTGATCTGTTCTTATGCATCCCTGTGTTATGGAAAACTGTTTCTGGTGAGTTATACATACAAAATTCATATGTATACAAAGGTTGCATCATATAAAGTTTCTGGCAAATTCCTAGAGGTTACTATATAAGAGTTTGCTATCTGTCTGCTTCCCTCCCTCCTTCTTTTTCTTCTTCCTCCCACTTTTAGCTATGTGAAAAGGAATCATACAGTTAAAATGTGGGAGATGGCAAGGGTTAAAATGTGGCCCTACTTGTTTGTTCCTTTCTGCTTTTACTGGACTGTGGTTGGGTGGCTGGGAGAGTCCTGGGAGATGTGTTACTTTCTTCTCTGGACTCCTAAGATAATTATTATTGATTGTGTACATTTTGCATTTGGCTATACATCAGAATCTTTGTTATTTGTCAGTCTTCCCCCACAGTATTGTGGTTCCTTAAGGACAGGAGTTTTAGGTAAATATATCTTCCATGCTAAGTTTTATACAATTATTTGTATAGTTAAAGATCAGTGAGTGGAGTGACAGAGTGAACAAGTGGGATCTTCTGATAGAGAACCACTTTCTCTGTACATTTGCCAGCCCAAGGTAATTTCAGATAGCCAAATCATCTAGATAGATAGTTATATTTCTTTACAGTGAGATATTCGACATCAAGTTTTATTTCTAAAAACATAGTATCTAATAGCCATAACTATAGCCATGTAGCTAATCATTCTTTTCTGATTCATTGGACTTCCGGTGTCTATAAAAAAAATCTACCTTTTAATTCAATTGAGCCCCGTTCAGCCTCCCTGGCCCTACCCAGTTATCATGAGTATTTCCATCACGGTTTACTCTGCTCAGTTGTAGGGCCTAAGGGTGTACCAGCCTCTTTGTACACTACACCCTTTCATGCCTACTCTCCTGTGTCCTCCAGAGCATCTCGAGGTGTTTGTCTCCTCTTCTCTTGTATATAAAGACAAGAGAGTTTTGGGACTCAAGTCAGGGTTTCAGCCCCATCCCTACCATGTATTAGCTTATGGCCTTTGACAAATTACTCTCCTAATCTGCTTTCATCATACATCAAAATAAAGATAATCAAACCTACCTCACATGGTTATAAAAGTGAAAGGAGCTAATCATTCAGTGTTAGTGTTCCCTTCTTCTCCCTCACATAGTCTGATTATATGTGACAGAAGGTAATGACTGTTCATTCTTTTTGTGATGTAATTAGTAGGTACATTCTTTATATTTTAACTCTCTGAAGTAATATCACATTTTTTTGAAAGTATGGATCTCCTGGTAATGTATAGAGATGATGCTAAATCCTCTGCAGATAATAAATGAAAAAAGTGTAGGTTCCTGCAGTAGAGAAAGTCACTTTAGCTTCTTTCTTCATTCTGATTAAAGTTCATGATACTGTACTCATGTATTATAATGTGTCTATGAAAAGAAATACATCAGTGTAGAATTCTTATGCTAGATCTTCAAAGCTAAATCTCTAAGAATAGGGCTTTTGGGTTTATGCAGTTAAATATTGTTGGAAATCATGAAGAAGCATGAAGCTTTGCCATGTTATATAGTTGTGCCCTTCACCTTTAAGTGTGGCCCATTTTAATTGCACATATACTGAAGTGTTGCTAAAGCAGCTGGCTAGGTGGGGTTCATCTGTGGTGATTTTAGCAACTCTACTCTTGCCAGATCATGTTTTTCTTTTTTTATCCAGTAAAAGTATGCCACCTGGTAAAGTTTCCAGCAGCTTAAACTAGCTTAGTTTAGTACATGGGTTTTTTTATCGTAACTTCTGAAGAGAAAGAGAGAGTTTATGAAAGGATTGATTTTAAAGTGTCAGTACAGGTGATGGTTGTTGCCCAGAGAGACACTGCTGCTGTGATTCCTGACACATAGGTTTCTGACACTGAGCCGGCCTCTTCCCTGCCTTCCCATTGACCCTGACCCCTGTGTCTCTGCTGCTCGGGTCGCTGCAAAACATTCTGGGCCTAGACCTGCTTGCTGTCACTTCCTTCACCCATAAGTGCTTACATCATGTCTTCTATCTTAGTGCCACCTTCTCCTCAAACACCCTCTACTCTTCCTGGCCAGTGGCCACTGCAGTAAAGCCTCCCTAGTCTTGAATCCTGTGTAGTGCATTTGCTGGCAGTTTTGCTCCTGGGTACATGTCCTGTGTCTCTCCATCTGGATAAAGAGCCCTGTGAAAAGAAAGATGCTGTTATATCATGTTTGGATCCCACCCAGCTAGCCTAGTTTCTTCCACATAGGCTATAAGTCAATATCTGTTAGTGATTATCTTAGTCTATTTGGGCTGCTATAACAAAAATGCCATGAACTGGGTGGCTTATGAACAACTGAATTTTATTTCTCACAGTTCTGGAGACTGGGACGTTTAAGACCAAGGCACTGTAAGATTCCATGTCTCATGAGTGCCTTTTCACTGTAACTTCACAGGGAAGAAGATGCAATGGCTCTTTCACAGGCCTTATGAGGGCTTTGCTTCATGGCCTAATCACCTCCCCAAAGCCTCACCATTTAATACTATAACATTGGGTATTAGGTTTCAACATATGAATTTGAGGGGTTGGGGTGGGGACACAGTATTCAGACCACAGCAGAAACGTTAGAGAATTTTTAGGAATTTAAATAAGATATAGTTATGAAATTCTAAAAAGTTTTGCCTTTACTTTAGGGCAATTATTGGCAATATAATTAGAACATCAAGATACTGAGGGTGTGTGAGGGTGACTGTTAAACTTAAGGGAATATAAGGAATGGCCAGGGACAATACCAGTGAAGTATGTCCCAGCAAAGGTTGCTGGAGAATGAGCTCTAGTATTTGCTTCTGACCTACTGTGGGAGAGTTAGTAAAGGGATGGATATTGCTCAGGACCATTATGATGAAACCAGATCACTAAGCCAGTGGAGCAGTCAATCAATAGGCACTGTCACATTTCTAAACTAGAGTTCATTTTATTTACTCAATTATTTGATGAACATTTTTTTAAAGATTTTATTTATTTATTTAGAGAGGGAAGGAAGGGGGGAGGGAGAGAGAGAGAGAGAGAGAAAGAGAGAGAGAGAAACATCAATGTACAGTTGCTGGGGGCCGTGGCCTGCAACCCAGGCATGTGCCCTGATTGGGAATCGGACCTGCGAAGCTTTGGTTCGCAGCCTGCGCTCAGTCCACTGAGCTACACCAGCCAGGGCTTGATGAACATTTTAAAAGTCATTTACTATGGACTAAGTCTTCTGCTTGATTCTGGGAACACTAAGATGAATGCAGTCCGGGCTCAATTAGGGAACTCATAGCCCAGTGGGGAGGCACACACATTAGTAGATCCATAAAACATGGTATAAACATGCAGGGTTAAAGATGTTACACAAAACACTGGGGGTCTTGGAGAGACACTGACCCATTGGAAGTCTGAATCCACTTTCCTAGTCTAAATCAAGGACGTGGAGAACATCAGAGATAAAGTCATTGAGTGTAAGTCTGAGACTGCCAAGAGGTGGGTTATGGCACAAGTCAGAGAAGATCACATGGGGTGAAGAGTCTTTTGCACTTTCTGTGTTTGGTTCTACCTTCTCTTACTACATTCTCTCCTCAAGACCTGCTCCCAGGATATGATCTGTGCCCTGGGGTCTCCTGGTCTTTGCTTTCCCAGGCTCAATTTGTTTGGCTGCCAGCCAAGTGCCCAGTATAGGCTTTCTGTCAGGCACTATGGGCCGTCTGAGATGAATTTATCACAAGCTAGTTAGAGAGAGACCCTGAAGAGTGTGGGGAAGGCATTTAAGGTATTGGGAACAGCTTGAGCTGAAGCACAGTGGCAGAAAAGAGGAGAAATGGTCAGTCAGACTGTAGAAGTAGGTTCAGGCTTTATTTTTAGGCCAGAGAATATATTCCTTATAAGTAGGCAGATAATTTTTTTTTTAAATGAGAATCACATGACTATTCATTTTAACATGAAATAATGTTAAAATGAATGGAGATTTCACTTGATTATATTTTCTATAATTTACTTTTAAATTCTTCAGTGTAGACACTGTGTAGTGTATATATAGTATGTGAATTAATCTGCATTTCAAAGATGGCAAGCTAATATCTAAAGCACTTATAGGGAACATTCAGTTCAGGGTATTTGGCTAATATTTGAAATGATTACCATAAATGCTTCAGTGGTCTTTTTATCTAATCAACAAGGAGGATTTAGAAACCCTGCTGCCAGTGGTAAAATGAATGGGAATGAAGGTTTATGTATTCCATACCCCTACATGAACAAGTTATAAGAATCTAGTGATCTAGTGAACCAAATACTAGAAATCCAGTCATCTTTGAATATGACAGTAGATTTGTAGTTTGGGGGCATCTTATATGCAAGATGTTCTAAACTAACTAAAAGAGTTAGTTGAGTGCTGCTTACATTTACACAATGGAATACTCTGCAGCAAAAAGAAAGAAGGAACTCCTGTGTTTCAGGACAGCATGGATGGAACTGGAGAACATTATAATAAATGAAATAAGCCAGGTGGTGAAAGACAAATACTATATAATCACACCTATAAGTGGAACGTAATCAACAAGACAAACAAGTGAGCCAGAGACGTGGAAATAAATAACAAACTGACAGTGACCAGATGGGGAGGAAGAAGGGGGAGAATGGAAGAAAAATGGGCAAAGATCAAGTCAAGGAATATGTATAAAGGACCCATGGACAAAGACAATGAGGTGGGGGGAGGTGATTATATGTGGGAGGTGATGGTTAGTAGGGCAGGGGAGAGTAATGGGGGAAAATTGGGGACAACTGTAATTGAACAACAATAAAAAATATCATAACACCACTAGCACTACTAGCTACTGCACTTTTGAACCAAAATGCTATTGGAACACTAAAAATAACACAGAGAGGGACTTCTCATAGAATTGATTATATAACTGTTTTATACCTACTTACTAATAGATAGATGTTTGCATATGTGGCAGAATTTGGTAGCAAGATTGTGAGAGAAGAGACCTACAGGTGTCATCTATCTGATGGAACCTAACATTGATGAATGATCAAATTGGCTTAGATCAGTTCTCACAACACACTTTTTAAGAATGAACCGAATGAAGGCAGGGAGGAGAGGCATTTAAAGAAGAGGAAACCTTATTAATATGGATGATGAATACTTCTTGGTGAGGAACGCATTCTTTAGATTTGTTTTGGGGATGCTGTCTTTGATTGTGTCCCAGGACTCCCTGACTCACCCTGTAAGTTCCATTTTGAAGAGAAAGAATAGTGTGTTCTTTGACGGTGGGGCAGAGCAGAGATAATTGGCTTACACACATGATCAAATCTACAACCACAGCAGAGAGCACTCACTCCTGAAATTTTGGGCAGTGCCATTGACTAGGCTTTATTTCATAAACTATGGTTTTCACATACCTGCATGTGTCATGTGAAACTTGTGGAGACCTACAACTTGAGGGCATTTTCCATAAATCACCAGGCCAAAACTTCATAACATATTTTCCATCATAAAATATAAGTGTGAGGTGTAGTGTAATCTGTTTTATCCAAAACACATTGTGTATTTGTGTGGTAATCTGAGCTCTTTGAATCAGCATAATGGCTTTAGCATGTTTTTGTCTTAGAGTATTGTTTAAACTCTAGGAAAAATTAATATGGTCTGTTTGTACTAATCACAAATTCTGTTTTGTGTTTCTTTGATATACTTTCTTTGATGTGAGGGAGAAAAGTAAATCTCTTTAAACAGAAAAAAATCAGTGAGTCTGTTTAGCATGTATACAATCTCAAGAATTTAGTATGCTGCACAAGATGGGGAATCTAATATTCTGTGTTTCAGACTGCTTTATGTGTTTAAGGAATTTAATTTCAACTGGGTGGCTTTCTAGGCATGCAAGAAATTCTTACCCTCAGACTGTAGAACAATTTGCAATTATCCTGTTTGACTTACTAGTCCACTGAGAGACAAGTTAGATGAAACACCAGCCAGACTTTTCTGGAAGCAGGACTCAAAGAACTGAAGTACTACAGCTTCCCCCCTTGTTCCCTGTGTTCTTGTATGAAAGAATTTTGTTTGCCCAGTTGGCTTCAGGGGTCATTACAGAGCAGGGAATTTGATCCTTCAGTATCCAGGAGAGCAGAGCTCTGACAATTTTTGGCTTCTGCCAGCTGGAGAAGAAAGGACTGTATTCACAAGCCAGGCTTCATAGCCCTCTTGTGCAAATACATTTATAGCCTTGAAGACAACATGCTGTAATGTTTACACCTTCCTTTATGCAACAGGAGAGTCCCAGAAACCTTGTGTCTAATTCACATTCTTACAGATCAATAGAGGATTTTCCACTGACTTAAATGATAATTTCAGAGATATTTTATCTAAAATTTCAATTGATCTCCAATTGGCAGTAGTTTTAACTTTCTGCCCTCCAGGCTTTCTGTCTAGAAATAAATGATATGTAAATTAATGCAAGTGTTTTGAAATCAGCAGTAAATTCTGTGATAAAGCAAAAACCATTCCTTACTTTGTATACAACCAGTTATTTGCATACAGCCTCAAGCATCTATGGAGCTCCTGGGTAGAAAATGAATAATGCTTACTTTCTGCCCTGATGGTATATACAGTTTCCTGTGGAAGATAGGAACAAACCTGTGGGTATAGCTCATGTAATGAGCTTGGTCATCCAGAGCTAGTGTCCAGGTTTTGTAAGATGAAGAGGAATTAACCATGTAGGTAAGAGATAGGGGAATTGCAGACATGTTAGGAGAGAAAACAACAAAATAAGACATAGTGGTATCAGGTAGGAGAACATCAGGCATTTCTCATGGTGGTTGCAAATCTGTGTTTGGAGCTGCAGGTAGGTCTAGCATAGCATAGTGGTTGACACAGGATCTCAAGCCAGACAGCCTAGTATCATGTCTTGCCTGTGATTTGAAGTAAGTCCTTCTGGCCTCTGTGTATGTTTCTTCATCTATAACATGGGTATTATAATAATATTATCTACTATATAAGATTGTGGTGAAAATTTAATCAAGTAATAGAGTCTTACATGTAGTAAATACTATGTAAGTATTTATTAAATAAAAAATGTGAGGCTAGGAGGCTCAGGACAATGGCTATTCATAAAAACACTCAAACAATGAATTTTAAAAATTTGAAGATGTTCCTCATGAAAACTGACTAACTCTCCAAAGTTTAGAGATAGGAGAAAAGACTTAGAGTAGTAGTTCCCTGACTACTGTGAATAAAAATTGCCTAGGAGCTTATTAAAATGCAGATTTTTAGGCCCCACCCTCTGAGAATCTAATTTCTAGCTCTTGGTTGGGATCCAGGAACATGCAATTTAAAAATTACCCATAACATTTTTTTTTTAAAAGCAGATGGTCCCAGGCTCTTTTTGAGACATTTTCTGAATTTTTGCCCTTTTGGAGCATGTGAGACACAGGGATGCAGAACACCTGTGTTCTGGTCCCAGCTCTCCCACTTTCTGGTTGTCTGACCTCAACAGGTCAAATAAAGCTGTGAACATCTATTTATTTTGGAATAATATCATTGCACTGCTATAAAGATGAAATACGATGTGTATCTAAAAGCTACCAGTGAATCAGCCATTTTTAAGTGACCTTGTGATTAGAAATAAAGGTTCCTGAGCCCACAGTTGGGCAGACAGGAAGCCTCAGTCCTGATAACAAGGTTATTTTTAAGATTGTAGAGGGAGGGTGATCAAAGCTAGACTTCTGGCCACTTTTCTTCATAGAATCCACCTTGATTGATTATCTAACTAATATTTCAATGCTCAGCAGACAAAGGTAAAGGGGGTTACTATTGGGTTTGCAAAAAACCCAATTGGGTTACTATTGGGTTACGCAAAAAAAAGTCTATTTTTTTTTCCGTAAAATAAAAGACACAGTTTTCATTTTCACCAATAACTTTATTGATTTGGATATTTTGAGTATGTTGGCTATCTCTCACATTTTATAACAATGATTGTTCTCAATTAATGTCTGGATTTGATTGCTAGCAACTTCAACTGGTCTTACCCAACTGTGGAACATTGTCCAGTGAGAAATCAGCATGAAACTTTGCAAAACACATTTGACACATTCAGTCAGTCACAGAACCTTCACCATGCACTGCACAAATCCTTTTTTGTGTTTCAGTTGCATTTTTACCCTTCTTGAAATAATAAAACATACTATGCTGAAAATCAACATAATTGCTTCCGTCTTCAATATTAAAATGGCTACACAAAAAATTTACCAATTTTTATGTTTTTGAATGCACGCCATATCTAACGCAGTTGTTTCAAATAAAGTCCAAGACAACTAAATGCTACTAGAGCCATCTTACAGGAAAACTGAATGAACTTTTTGGCCAACCCAATACCTTGATTAGGCAAACAATCCCATTGTTAGGTAGCTCTGGTTGTAAGAAAGCTGTACAGATTAGGCCAAAATGGGCCTGCCAGTAGATTTCTGCATATCATTTTAGACAACTGAGTGTGGAATTGTTCTTTAGAATAAGATTGAGTGGTATCTAAACCCGTAACTTGAGTAGGGAGAGCACAGAGGAGGGTTGGCTGGCTAAGTTCACATTCCTTTCTCAGCTCATGTGTTTAGCTACAGCTACAACTTCACATGCCAAAGTGAAAAGAGAGGATTTAGGAAAAAAATAAAGGATTGGAAAGACATTTTGTATTTTATTAAGATAAAAATGTATTTGCTGCTAGATATATTTTCCCAAAATATAGTTTCTTCTGGTTTGAGAACTTAGCAGCTACCCACAGGGACTTACTGTGAGGGAATAAAACATTTAGGACTAAACATTTTTTAAAACTCTCAATTGGAAATTTAGTGTAAAACTGATTTGAAGTATATTTTATTCTTCTTTAATTTAAGTAGAATCCAACAAGAAAAAGAACTGAAATCCAAAATTGCCTCTTTGTCTCTGGAGATGAATAAAAGGAGATTTTTTTTTCTCTACTTAACCCACAAGGATAAAAGCTAATTATTGCTGCTCTTTTCACTGCCTGCTAAGGGAGAAGTAAATGCACACACAAATGTGTGTGTACATGGGTCTGAGTGTAAACCAGACTTGCATTATTATATGTGTTTTATAGTTAGAGATTTTGATGTTTTCTATGAAAATATTCCATTGTTTATATAATAAGTTAATGAAAAATTATAGTGTTAAGATCTCTATTTTTCTTTGAAAACTATTGTTTATCTAATAATGTGGTTCGCACCTGAAGGAGAACTTTTACTTGAAGGTGAAGGAGTATTTGTGATTTTTCTTTTTTTTTTTTCATTTACTGATTTTAAATGTATTAATTACTTTTGTGTTATTTTACTCATTACAATAAGTGTCTTAAAGGATCAGAGATGAAGATGTGATCACAATGTTTGACCTATCATGTAAAAGCTCTCCTTGAATTTCCTGGTGGAGTTCTTATGTCTAATTACAGATAGTTCACTGTGTTGCAAGGTAAGATTTGTGTTAAGAATAATGGAATAATACTTATATTGTTTATTACTCCTTCAGGGTATATTAGTATAATTACCTTATCCAGTATATATTAAAATGACAAATTATCAGAGAAGAGAGATCGAGGGCAAAGAATGAATATCAATAAAATAAGGATAGTGCCAACTTGTACCCACCTCTCCAGCCTTACTTCTTGCTACTTCTCTATTGTTGTCTACACAGTAACCCTTCCTGCTCTGACTTTTTAATGTCTCACACCCTCCCTTCCCCTGGTTATTTAATTGTGTGGTTCCCTCTGGCCTCTAACTCCATTTTTTTTCCTGACCCAGTGCTACTTATTCTTAAGGTTCAGGATAAGTGCTGTTTCTTTCAGGAATCTTTGATGATCTGTCCTTAGCATGCTGTTCTTTACCTGAGCACCTAGCACAAATTCTGATTATTATTCCTTTTACTGTAAGTCTTCTCAGCTATACTAGAAATTCCATCATGGCAGAAACTCCATCTTACTAATCATTATGTCTCTGGCAATCAGCATAATGCTTGACATGTCTTACATACTTGATTAATAATACTTGTTAGGAAAAATGGATAGATGGATGATGACTAGATGGATACATGCATGAGTGGGTGGATAAATGGAAGAATATAATACTCATAAAGAACAGAAGATGCTGGCTCCATGATTCAGGGTCTTACTAATATCAATTTATGCCAGGAAACACATACTTCTTTGGTTTTCATAATAAATACAGGCTGATTGATTCATTTACTTGATTAGCATGCAGAAAGTACAAGTGATAGCAGCAAGTGAAATATGAACATCAACATAGGAAAACTGATAACATCACAGTTATTTCCTTGTCTAAAACTGGGTGGAAGAAAACTGTACTGGTTTTGAAAGCACTCTAAAAATGTATATTTAACATTTAATTGTTTTTATTGTAAATGATTTTCTTTATTATGTAGCATGTTAGACATCTCTAAAATAGTGCTGGCAAGTCTTTTAGTCAATTATATGCTCATTGGCAAAATGTTTCAAAATATTTTGGTAAACTTGGGAGCTGTGGGCCATTCAGCAGCTCACATGACATTTCCATGTCAGTATGTTGCTTTTTTATCTCATTTTGTTCACTCATCACTTGAGTGCTTCTTGCCAGCGTTTGTTCTCAGGATAGAATAGGTTTGAATTTTTGGGTGAAAATATGAAAGATGTTATGAGAACCTCAAACAGTATTGTGTAATTAGAAGTGTATAGTACATTCAGAAGGAAAGCAAGTTAGAATTAGCTATTACTCTGGGAAGATTTTTGTGTAACTGTTTGTAACATTTTAAATGTGAACAGCCATTTTTAGACCTGCTAGTAGTACAAAAGCTTTACCTAATCTTATGAAAGTATAAATTAATCAACCATACTTCTATATGTATATGTATATATATAATATACATATATATAACATACATAAATATAAACACACACACTTCTAAGCTTTACACTGGGGTATTGGCATGATCACTTATGGAGAGAAAATTTATGGTAATCTCCTCTTGGATATCTTAGGAAGAACCTGCAAGATTATTATACTTTGAAGCAGCTACTCATAAAAGGAGGTGAAATGATGTAGACCAGTGGTCTAATATTTCCCAAAGCACTATAAAAGAATAAATAAAAATCAATGAAATGGCATATTGCTTTATACTTTATTTTGGGAATTTTAGAATCATTTTGGCACACTATTCAGTTCCCACCCCACCCTCCGTGACCAGGAAAACCCCTTGACCTAATTTAGTAAATTCTAACGAAAGTTCTTATAACTCAGAATATAGTTCAGAAGTGTTATGTTGTTTTGCTTTCGATTTTTCCTTTTAAAGTCTCCAGAAAAATTCACATCAATCTGATGTGTTTACATTGAAGTAAACTGACATTTGGATGTCAATAATAATGGAGAAAAGAGATGATATAAATATAACTGCACAAACTACATCATTTTTTATAAAATCATAAACTCTTCTAAATGAAAGTTATGTGAAAATATGCTTACAACAACTAAGAATGTTCCTAAAGAAAATCTCACTAACAATTAAAACTGTTTTATTTGTAATGTCTAAGTCACTTTAAAAGGCTTTCATGAGAGAGCAAAGATACCAATGTGCTTTGGAAAACATGCAGAGTGGGTAAAGACCCTGAAGCTGCCTCTAATTTAAATGCCGCAGCTAACATCCATATTTTACCCAAAACATACAACTTATTGAGCTGTTGTATCTCCACTGAGCTTTTTAAGCAGATAAATATGTAGACAAAATAGTGCATCAAGTTGAAACTTAAAGAATTTGGGGATATAAAACATATTCTTAAGCTTGTATGACATTAGTAAAAAAAAAATTCACATTATTGAATTTCTTTTTCTGCATCCTGTAGTAAAACAGTAGTATCAGCACTAGCGATAGTACTTAGTGCTTCTGTGTGCCAGGCCCTATTTTCAATTAGTTATATTTAGAAACCCATATAATTCTCACCATATCCCCATAAGTTAGACACTACTGTCTCCCAATGTATAGATGAACAATCTAAGCATAGGAAGGTTAAATAACTTGCTCAATGTCATACAGACCATAAGTCAATCTTAGAGGCAGAATTTGAACCCACACAGTCTGGTTCCAGAGTTTATGCTCTGAACAGCTTCACTCTTATGCCTCTCACCTGTAGGTGAGACTGATTACATGGGTCAGTATTAGCATTCAAAATGCAGGGAATGACTTTGCTGGAGCCCTTAGGAACTGACCCCAACAGGGCATTGAATTATGTAGAATAATAACAACAATACTAAACTCTTAGAATGTTTTAGAATTTGCAAAGCACTTTTACCTGTACTTCCTCCTTTGCTGTTTACAATAATTATTTACAATATTTTACAGAATATGTATTATATGTCAGATCATCTTCTAGATGGGATATAGTAGATGAGACAACCACACCCTTGCTGTAATGGAACTTACTTCCTTAAAAGGGTTGCATAGTTATTACAATGTTAATAATAACCATTGTTATGTGTGAATATATCAGAAAACAACAGTGTAGGCAGGCCAGACAACAAAATCTTGTCTTTTGCTGATTCTGAAAGGTCTGTGAAAGTTTATCTGGCATTGTCTAGGAGGCTCCTTAAGCTCTGATTTTATTCACAGCAAGACAATCCTATACATTTAATCCACATATAATCCACAACATTTATGGATTATATACCTTTTTTTGAATTATTCTATTGCAAAAACATTTTGTTGACTTCCTTCTTCTGGTTATATCCATATATGTGTACAGATAAACTCCTTCCATAATGACTTCCAACATAGATCAAAGTCAGTAACTACTTGTGAACTTTTCTAAGCCCTAATTTTTGTTAAAAATGAGTAATTATATGTGGGACCACCCAACCTGAGAACGTGTGTCTCGAAACTTCGCAGCAGCTGGAAAATTCTCGCTCTGGAAAAAGAAAAAGCCTGCATTGTTTTCCTTACAAAAACACAAGCCAGCAGTCATTTTTAAAGCTCCTTCAAGATGGGAAGTATTTAAAGTTTGCTGTTGAATTTCAGATGTTGGCCTATATTGAATGACATTAGGAAAAACTCCTCATCTGAAATGTTTAAAGACAGAGCAAAGAGAATTTGAAGATGAATGAGAATACCATCCACAGGCCCTACAATCTTTCTTATTTTGACATTTGTCTCTCTTTTAAGGTTTTCCACTTCATTCTTACTTATTCCAAATCTGTATCACAGAACAGTTATTATATTCAACTTCATGACATGCCAGGTACTTCCCAATTTTCAAGTGACATAGATTCTGTGGTGACGTACTATGCCTAAAGTCATATGAGCTATATTGTGTTTGATGGTGGTGGTATTGTGTCCCAGAAGGAAAATTGGGGGTGTGACTCCCAGACCTTCGTTCTGATGGGTCCTTTGTCATTTTGCTTATTGGAAATTATGGAGAAAATTGACAGACTCAGGATATTTCAGGATGGCTCCCATTTAAGCAGTCTTCCATTGGTGTATTAGTGAACAAAAGAGACCAATTTTCCCCTCTCCCTTATATGTGTAGGTATCATTATGGAGAGTCATGAAGGACAGGCATTTACTTACCTCATATATTTTGCACAAATATTTTAACCACAATTTTAAAAAATTTCTTTAACAATTAATATTACTGCAGTAAGCTATTTGCCATGTATTGTAAAAGTTTTCTGTGATACATTACCTGCCACAGAATAAGATTTGTAGAAGAGCCCTGGCTGGTCTGGCTTAGTAGATTGAGTGCTGGCCTGCTAACCAAAGGGTTGCTGTTTTGATTCCCAGTCTAGGGCATGTGCTTAGGTTGTAGGCCAGGTCCCTAGTAGGGGGCTCTTGAGGGGCAACCACACATTGATGTTTCTCTCCCTCTCTTTCTCCTTCCATTCTCCTCCCTAAAAATAAATAAAATCTTTAAAAAATGATTTGTAGAAGACATTTCTGTTTAAGATATTAAAAGGTAGTATTTTAATTTCTGAAATACCAATGACACCTTATTTAAATGCTGAAGACTATACTATAAAGCACATAGTGTAGTTGGATGATTTCTGAATAGGTATTTTTAAATGTTAATAAATGTTTCACATTTATTTTTATCTATCTCTATATATGTGTATATATGTGTGTATATATATCTATATATACACATGATTTCTAAATATATATACGTATGATATATACACACACAATGTCTAAATTGAAAAATACAGTAGCCTTATAATGAAAATCTATAGTCCTGGATCCCATTCCCAGATTTATTGCACAGAGAAAAAATTATTTCTTTTGATGTCTTTGTGTTTATACATTGCTTCTGCCTTTACAGCTCTAAGTGTATTTGTAAGATCAGCCGAATAAAGCATATGTGTGTGTGTGTGTATAATTACTATTTCTTAATTTGTCAAATTTAGATATCTGTTGACTTGTTATAATAGATAAGAATATAGTTTATTTGTACTACTGCCTCCATATTCCCAATATACTCAAGTTTTAGTTCTTTTCTTGTTACCTGTAGGCCTTTAAATAACACACTTATTCGAGTACTCGCCTTTGTGCTTTTAACTTTATATTATTAAGGTTCATGTCATTTATATTTGATTTTTAACCACGTTAAGATTTTAGTGTTTTAGGTTGATTCTAAAGGTTAAAAGTCAATTAAATAACTGTTAAGAATATGTAATTATCATTCACTGCTGACCAAAGTACAGTAGTATACTATGATTACATTAACTTATTTGATATAGCATATAGCTTTTTGTGTTTCCTAGAGTTTCTAATTGCTGTAATTTTTCTTTGAATCATTTATCTTTATGGCAACCTTATGTACCCCCATATTCTCCAGAGGTAGAATGAAATCTTTGAGATTCCTTATTTTCCAGGATACCTTCTTCTGTCCCCAGCTGGAGTAATTGCTACCTGTCTGTTTTGCACTGACTAATCTTCCTTGCATCCATGTAGTCCTCTTTCTCACTTTAATTCCATGTGCTGCTGAAGCATATCCTCAGAATGTTCAGGTAAAGGGCATGTAGGAGGTAAATATTCTGAATTTCTACATATCTGAAAATGACTCAATTAATGTTTTAGCTAAATTAAGAATTATAGGTTAAAATATTTTTTTTAGGAATTTGGAAGAGATTGCCGTATTTTTAGCATGCAACATTTCTGATAAGAAATCTGATTCTTATCCTTGAAAGTTGCCTTTTCCCCCCTTAATTTTTAGAAGCTTCTTTTTAGTATTTCTTACTGAAACATATCTGATTATGGTTTGTTGATGATCTCTTTTGGTGTACCTCTTAATGGACCTTCCATTCTGAAAACTTATGACCTTTAGTTTTGGGAATTTCTTATAAATTTTTAATGTGCTATTTACTTTTTCAATTTTTTAATGTTTTACAGTTGCTCCAATTATTTCCCTCTTTGCCTCCTTCCACCCAGCCCCCTGCCCTGCACTTTCATAGTCAATCCCCACCCCATGGTCCATATCCATGAGTCCTTCATATGTATTCCTTGACTAATCTCTTCACATTCTTTCAAACAGTCCCCCCTCCCTCCTGCCTTGCCATTGTCAGTCTATTCAGTGATTCTATGCCTCTGGTTCTCTTTTGCTCAGTTTATTTTGTTCATTAGATTTCTCTTATAAGTGAGATCATATGGTATTTGTCTTTTACTGACTGGCATATTTCACTTAGCATGATAGTCTCCATTTCCATCTACACTGTCAAAAAAGGTAGGAATGCCTTCTTTTTTCTTCTTTGTAGTATTCCATTGTGTGGATTCTGATCAAGATGGTGGCACAGGTAAACACAGCTTGCCTTGTTGCACAACCACTTCAAAATTACAGCTAAAATATAAAACAAATATCACTCAGAACCATCAGAAATTGAGTTGAACGGAAGTCTGACCACTGAAAAATTAAAGAAACCACATCCATCCAGACTGGTAGGAAGGGGAAAGACAATGGAGATGGGCCAGTCCCAGACCCACGTGTGGTGGATAAAAATTCAGGAGGGATATCTCAGGAGTGAGGAGTCACATCTCCACACCAGCCTCCGCAGCCCAGGGTTCCAGTGCCAGGAAGATAAGTCCCCATAAGTTCAGGCTATAAAAACCAGCAGGGATTGAGTCAGTGGAAGAAACTTCTGGAATCCCAAGCAGTTCTCCTTAAGAACCCACACACAGACTTATTCAGCAACTTGAAAGGCATCAGTGGCATACAGAGAAGAACTGAAATCTCTGGCATCAGGGCAAGAGCTGGGAGACAGGTTTCCCTCAGACAAAAATGTGGGCAGAGGCCATTTCCCTTTTCAGAGCCCTCCCCCAACAGAGCCATGGAACCAACAGGCCGGTGTCATATCTGAGACATCTGCAACTCCATCAACCTGGCTAACACTGTTTGTCCCACCCTGGAGATCCCCTGAGACTCTGTCCCACCCAACTTACTGGTCCATCCACACTGTTAACCTGATTCCACATGAACAACTGGCCTTGGTTCATGATTCACAACTTTCTAAATCCTTTCAAACAAAGCAACAGCTGGCCTCAGTGAGTCCCCCGGCTCCCATACCTCTTGCTAAGTGTCCCCAGGACCAGCACTAGCAACAGTAGCATGGATTCACAATTTGACTTCACCTGGGAGTCTCCAAGCCCAGCACAAATAGCAGTCATCTGCAGATTGCTTTGTAGCTCAGGTGGAGTGGACCCGGACAAAACACTTGGGGGCTGATCTTGGCCTGAATGATACAGGAAACTGCAGAGCCTGCATACTCAGTGGACAGTTACAGAACATGTCAGAGCACCACCACCCTGCCCCTGCACAGTTGATCCTCCATGGAGGGCAGAGGTTGGTGGTCAGTGGTCACAGCCAGTTATTTTTTTTATTTTAAATGAAAGATCCATCCATTTTTAAAAGATTTTATTTATTTATTTTTAGAGAGAGAAGGGAGGGAGATAGAGAGAGAAAGAGAAACATCAATGTGCGGTTGCTGGGGGTCATGGACTGCAACCCAGGTTTGTACCCTGACTGGGAATCGAACTTGCAACACTTTGGTTCGCAGCTCACACTCAGTCCACTGAGCTACACCAGCCAGGGCTCCACAGCCAGTTCTTGAAACTGACTGGCCTAGGTAAATCCCTCCCATTGACATGCCAGTACCAATGCAGCCTTGACTATAACATGAGGGTTTACTCTGTCCACATGAAGGGCTCACATTGAGTATTCAGCTTGGGTAATAGGGGAGGCTATGCCACTAGACCAGGGGTGTCAAACTCCTTTTCACCTGGGGCTGCATAAGCCTCCTGGTTGCCTTCAAAGGGCCAAATGTAATTTTAGGACTGTATAAATGTAACTACTCCTTAACAGCTGAGCGAGAACTTGGCACTGCCACTGGGTAGAAACAAGGTGCCAAGCTGGATGAAACAAGGTGGAAGGCTGGATTCAGCCTGTGGGCCTTGTGTTTGCCACCTGTGCACTAGACCCTATAGGACACCTACTACATTAGGCCACACTATCAACACAGGAAGTCCTAGCTGTTTTACCTATACATAGAAATGAACACAGGGAGGCTGCCAGAATGAGAAGACAAAAAAACATGGCCCAAATGAAAGAACAGATCAAAATTACAGAAAAAGAACTGAACCAAATGGAGATAAGCAATCTATCAGATGCAGAGCTAAAACACTGGTTATAGATGTTGAAAGAACTTAGTGAAGACCTCAACAGCATAAAAAAGATCCAGTCTAAATGAAGAATGCATTAATTAAAATAATGAAGACTTTATATGGAAACTACAGTAGAGTGGATGACGCCTAGAATCAAGTCAATGATTGGAATATAAGAAAGCAAAAAACCACAAGTCAGAACAATAAGGAAAAAAAAAAGAATCCAAGAAAACAAGGATAATATAAGCAACCTCTGGGACAAGTTCAAGCATACCAATGTTCACATCATAGGGGTGGCAAAAAGAGAAGAGAAAGAGCAAGAAATTGGAAATCTATTTGAGAAATAATGAAAGAAAATGTCCCTAATTTGGTGAAGGAAATAGACATGCAAGTCTGGAAGCACAGAGAGTCTCAAACAAGATGGACGCAAAGAGGCCTACTCCAAGATACATTGCAATTTAAATGCCAAATGTTAATGATAAAACAAGAATCTTAAATGCAGCAGTTAGTTATCTACAGGGGAGTTTCCATAAGTCTGTCAGCTGATTTCTTAAATGAAACTTTGCAGGCTGGAAGGGATTGGCAAGAGATATTCAAAGTCATGAACAGCAAGAACCTACAGCCAAAATTGCTCTATCCAGCAAAGATACCATTTGGAATGGAAGGGCAGGTAAAGTGCTTCCCAGACCAGGTAAAGCTAAAGGAGTTCATCATAATCAAATCATTATCATATGAAATGTTAAAGGGACTTATTTAAGAAAAAGAAGAAAATCAAAACTATGAACAATAAGAGGGTAATAAATACATGTCTGTCAACAACTGAATCTAAAAAACAAACTAAGCAAACAAGAACAGACAGAATCATGGATACAGAGATAATTTTGATGGTTGTCAGATAGGAGAGGGATGTCAGGGAATGGGTGAGGTGAGGGGATTAAAAAGTACAAAGAAGTAGTTACAGAATAGATACCAGGATGTAAAGTACAGTATATGAAATGGAGTAGCCAAAGAACTTATACCCATGGGCATAAACAATGGTGTGAGGATTGCTTGCAGGAATGGGGGGTGCTGTGTGCAGGAGGGCAAAGTGGGAAAAATTGGGGCAACTGTAATTGAATAATCAATAAAAATAATTAAAAATAAAAGAAGCTGTGGTATACTTACACAATGAAATAAATTAGTTTTTTTATTATCCTTTCTCCTCTGTTTTTCTTCTTTGGAATTCTTTTAGAACTTTTAGTAGTTGGGCCTCCTGGTTAGATTCTGTGCACCTTTTCTTGTGTTTTCCATTTTTTAATGTTGTGTTTAACTTTTTGGAAGACTTATTCAAAACTATTTTTTTTATCTTATACTGAGTTAAAACTTTTTTTTGCTATTATACTTTTAATTTTCTAATACTCATTCTTATTCTATTCCATTTTTGTAGAATCCTATTCTTGTTTTTTAGTGTTTTAAAGTTCCTGTCTGTTCCCCAAATTATTGAAGTTTCCTCAGGCATCATTTTTGTTTGTTTGCTTATTGCAGATATTTTCTTTTTTATTTCCAACTTTCTTCAAATGTTTTTCAATAGTCATTATCCAAAGATATTTAAGAATGAAAACTTGACTGGGAACTCAGCATCATCTTAGATTGTCTCCTAGTATCTTACTTTTTATGGTAATTATTGGAAATGTGGCTGTTTGCTAGCAGGGTTCCTCAAGAAGCATTCTTGCAGGAGCATTCTTTTGATTATCCTCCCTTTATACATGTACCCAAATGATAGCTTTATTAGCCCTCTGTTTGATTTTATTATCTAGAATTTTACCAGAATGTTTCATCTATTCCCATTTTCTTTGTTTCTATAGATTTTTGACCATTTGTGTTTTTGACTTTAATGTTAATGGAAATCTGAGAAAGCATGGGATAAACTACTGTGATCTGTTTGCCATCCTGAGATCAAACTATCTAGATCCAGTATAAATCTAGTGCCTTTTTACAGTTGCTTGAGAAGTTACAATATGAAATAGTTTGGTGCTACCTCATTAAAGGATTTCTGTGTTTCTTTTACTTATTTTCTTAGAGACTCGGTACTATGTCTATTATTTGTGAACTAAGAGTGGTTATGGATGTTGACTTTTATTATTTACTTCCCTTATGGTGCCCTGTGTCTTCCTGGAAATAGTTGTCATGACTACTACTAATATGGTTACTAGTAATACTGGTAAATTGTTACTAATAAAATATTCTTGTTTTTCTCATTTTATAATATTAGTTTATGTTTAATTATAAATCCAACCTACTGTGGACTATATGTCATAAAAGGGAGCATAAGTTCAATTTTACTATAAACACAAGGAGCGCAGACTACTGATAAACCCAAACATAAATGTATGAAATGATATCATAGATTGTTTTTAATTTAAAAATGTCTGATTTTGAAATGATTTGTACTTATCAAGATGATACAGAGAGTTCCTGTATATCCTTCACCCAGCTTCCCTTAATAGTACCTATGGTACCATGGTTACCTAACTATATTACATTTATCAAAACTAAGAAGTTAGCATTGATACAGTACAATTAGCTATGCTTCATACTTTATCCTGACTTCACCAGTGTTTTCAATTCTGTATTTTTTTTGCCTCTTCTAGGGTCCAGTCTAGGATACCAAAGGAAGCATGTCACCTTAGTTTCCTCCATTCTGTAATAGTGTCACAGTTTTTCCTTGACAATTTTAAAGAGTAGTTGTCAGATATTTTGCATAATAGTCCTCAGTTTTTTCTGATGTTTTGTAATGGTTGGATGAGGGCTTTGGGTTCTAGAGTTATTATCTTGTTTATTTTAGTATTCTTGGAATTTTCTTACTAATAATTGACTTTTAAGTATGTAATAAATAGTGGCTGAGTGAATACTTAAAAATTGCCATCGAGATTTTATGGGAAAAGGGGTCTTCAAGTTTAGTCATGAAACAGGAAATTTTGCTTTTAAGTGGTATAAAGAAAACAGAATTCTATTATGTGAGGTTTTAAGACAAATTTCTATTTATTTTGTATTCCTGTCATTTAGGTTAGATTCTACTGCCCAAATACTTCTTTTCCCTATTCTTCATCATTCTTTTCCCATTCTCTTATGCAAGGATAAACTGGCTCTGTTTGGCTCTATTTTTCCCCAATGTAGTAATCCTAGGCTACACACCTGCTCAACTCTGAAAGTACTAGCAGTCTTTCCCTCTGTTTCTTATTCATAACAAGCTCTTGGTGCCAAAAATAGAAGAAAAGAAAAACAATTTAAAAAGGTATGTGTGACCTTCCACTCCATCATTCTGTAGTGTTCCTAAGTGCACTGTGGATGTGAGCTAAAAAGTTCCAAGACCCAGACAGAAGTCTGTGGCATTAAAAGCTGAAACTTCAAGAGAAATTTGAAGTGATTAATTAGTGAGCAGTGATCCTGAGACATGCCTTAGGAGTGGCTGCTGGGGCAGCCTGTGGAGGGTGAGCTGGAGGGCTGTCTGTGTGGTCACTGGAACCAGCTGCAACACATAGTTGGCTAAAAGAGAGAATAGAACTCTAGATTGAGCCCTGTTGAGCTAGCTCAGTCACTCAGCTGGTAAGATGGAGATAGCGATGAGGAGCTACAGTAATATCACTCAGTGATATCCACAGAAGCGTGATTCCATTTCTTATTGCATCAGGAAAACCCTTGGGAAAAGGTGCTCTTTTTCACTGAGACAGTGAAGGGTCATGTGAAGGGATTGTGGGAAGGCTAGACATTTGTGTGGCTGTCCTAGGTGGAACTCGGCACACAAACTGCCCTGTAATACAAGGGAGTTCCTGGGTTTCCAAAAGGTTCTCTCTCTTTGCATAAGGCAAAGAAACGGGTGGGAAAGCGCACTGCTTGAAACTGTGTGTCTGTATTTCTGTGGGTCTGGCTGAATAAAACAAGATCTGATAGAAAAAATAAATATAAAGCAAATTAAGAAAAATTTCTTAATTTAGTATATTGCAACATTATCTGTTCTCTTATCAATTCTGATATGATATAGTTTTCTAAATCACAGAAGCTACAGAGTGAAATTAGGGAAAGAACCACACCTGAGTCTTTGGGCTTTGCTAGTCTTAGGTTCTAAGCCTGACCGTGTTTTAGTCTTTTCCTCTGTAAAATGGAACCAGTACTCTAACATTGCAAGGCTGTTCTTGAGATTCAAGTGCCCATGTATATGAAGCCCTTGCATAACACCTTGCAGCAGGTAGGCACACAGTAAATACTAGTGTTGCTCCCTTGGACTCATACCCCAGCCACAGTCTCAATCCTGTCCTGTTTAAATAAGGGGAAAAGCAGAATTTGCTTGGTTAGTAAAATACTTCTGACCTTTAGAAATTCCTAAAAACTGCTAAAAGGTTAATATTCCCCTCTCTGCCAGTGATACATAAGGAGATTGGGAGGGAAAAAATTAGCAGAATTTAATACCATTTAAAACATAATAGCAGTAAGTGCTAATACAGTGCTTTCTGACAACGAAGGCTGAGGCTGGCAGCAGTGGTACTTTGGACATAATCTAATGGTGTGCTTTTCTTTTCTTCCAGAATCACCTGGCATGTCAAAGCCACACTGTTTTCTGTGGGGCTTCCTCTGTCAACAGCTTCCATTTAAAAGACTTTTATGAATACATGGTTTCACTCAAGTCCCTGAAGAACATTATTTTTCTTCTGATCTGCTGGAGTTTTTAGGTTTGTGTTAATTTTTCCATTTCTCTCACCAACAGTGTTATTAATTTTTGAGGGATATTTTAAAAATGGATTAATTGTCCTACTCTATTGCAATAGACACTCTGGAAGTAGATTTTGCACTGATTATAATCCTTTGATTTCATTGGAAGATGGATGTCAATGAAAAGAAATTTGATATGCTACTTCTCAAACATATTGTAAGTATATTCTGTGGGATATTACAAGGATATTAGAAATAAAATACCCTCCACATTGGCTTAAAACAAATTTTATTTCTGCATTCATAGATTCTAACTGAACACATTCAATAAGCTTATATTACATGTCCACATGTATCAGACTTTGTTAAGTACTTTCAATTATAATAGTTAAAACCTTGTGGATGAATTATATTTTGAAACATTGAAAATCAAAACTGCATTTGTTAATAGCAGCTAGTATTATCACTATGACTTTTTTAAGATATAAAGTCTCAGTGACCACAATGCTTTCACTTAGTTCTACCAAAGGCTACTCACCCTATGATTTATGATGGTAGAACAGGGTTGTTGTTTTTTCTTTTAATATGTATATATTAACAGCTTGAAGAATCACTACCAATACTGTTATTTACTCAAGGAAAAAGCTTGCTAGCAAACCAATTTTAGGAGTACATGTTTTGCTGTTGAGATAGTACAAGTAAAACACTTTTATTTTTAAAGTGCTGTCTGACAAAAGACCTACCAAAGGATATATTCAATCCATGCATCTTTTATGGCTGGAAAAATAAACAGGAGAGAGGATACAGCTTGGTACACTGCGTGGACAAAAACTAAATGAAGAGCAAGGGAAAAGGAACACAGTACTCTCCCTAAAATGACACATCTTTTTCCACAAGCATTTATTTCATTTGGTAGGATTTTTATTCTGTCCATGTCGACAAATATTTTCTCTCCTAATAGCCTTTTAGAGTTTTTTTTTTCCTTTTATTTCTACTGAAAAATCACAGTAGATTTTACTGCAGTGCTGGCTAGACTCCAGGTTTCCCACTGCACCCTTCATTGTTGGGCCTCATGATTGACTAGCTTTGAATTGTGAGAGGTGAGGTACATATCAGGGGTGAGAGTGGGTGGGAACTTGTGCCTCCATCTCCAACACTCCCTTCTGTCAATTTTGTGGAATACTATAGTATGTAGAAACCTAATAAGTGTATCCATAGAAACAGAAGTGCTGGGAAGGACTTGAGAAGCTACCTAAATATTCCTCCTCCCCTACAACCCAGATCCCACTTAAACTTTCCAAAAGCAATGAGAATCTATTTGTTTTCAAACCTTCATACTTACTCAATTTTCTTTTGAAACCTGATATAAATTCTTCTTTATTAGACCTTGTTGTCAAGAAAGCCTAACTCCTAACCTCCTATGATGACAATTTATTTTTTCTTCATGGAAAGAGAGAATTCATTAGTCAGAATACCCCATTATAGACTTGGGTCATCCTTTTTCTCTTCAGGAGAATAAACTCATTTTTTGTAACTTTTCCCATAAAATTGTTTAATCCAAAAATTCTAAGCTCTTTTCCAAGTTTCCTAACTTCTGTATATTACACTTAAGTTTAAGAGTTCAGACTCATTGAAGGAATATTAAAAATTACCTACTGGAGTTTCTCAGTGTCACTGTAGATATTTATGATATAAGATCATCCTTTCAATTTTAGAATGGTAATAGCCCTGGTTCCTCAGTCCTCAGTCATTGTGATAAGCAGATTCAGACCATCTGTGCATTTTCCTGCAGAGGGGACCAGGACTGTCCAGACTATAAACTTCTCACTAAGAGTTGAAAATACTGACATTGGCAGAATTGAATGAAGGCTGGTGCTGGGCATAGACCCTGGCTCTGTCGTATCTCTACTCTGGGTTACATTTATTTTTTTTTAGCTGTTCACACCCACACTAACATGCATACGCTGTTTTTGACAACCAGAATTTCTGGTTTAGTACTTAAGTAGACCACTGCTGTTGATATGGGAACATGATTTTGGGAAAGATAATCTCAAAATTCAGTGCAGGAAAATAGCAGAGAGAGGACAACTTCAGAGATTCAGGGAGAAAACAGGACCTGGACCCCAGATGAAATAGTAGGGCTGATGTTGTTAAGGTACTAGTTGTTGTACCTTAAAACAACTAGATGTTGTTTAGTGTAGTCCTCTGGGAGAAAAGCGGGTAGAAAATCTGAAATCTGAGAGGAAAACTGAAAAACGTAAGTAACAAAGGAAGTCATTTACACTATTCCTCCTGGTTTCAACTCTCTACTCCATGTTACAGAAATTTGAGGATCAATTTGTGGGAGCTCATAGGTCCCTGACTGAAACTTTCTCCCTTCAGTCAGACATCCCTTGCCTCTCTATTAGCCTTTCTGTCTTCTCCCTCACTTGTTGGAGGCCTCCACTTCATCCTCCACATATGCAAAGAGTAGGGAAATGACTTGATGACTTTTATTTCTCTGGGTCTTTCCAAAGTGTCCAGTGAACTTATAAATTAAAAGAAAAGGACTTAGAAACTATTGAACTTTGGGAAAGTTTCCCATAAAAGCTTTCTTTTTCTTTTCTTTTTAATTTTTTTGTCTTTTTCTTTTGTTTATATATTTTTGTTTAATCTTATGGTATTATTTTTCCATTAACATTTAGTTTTCTTATACCTCCTACCCCCTGCAATCACTACACTGTTGTCTATGTCCATTAGTCTTTTGCCTTTTTCTCAATCCCTCCACCCCATAACCCTCTAACTCCAGCTAAGCTGTCATTACTCTCTATACCTATGAGTCTGTCTCTCTTTTCCTTGTTAGTTGAGTTTGTTCATTAGATACACATATGAGTGAAATCATATGTTATATGTCTTTCTCTGACTGGCTTATTTCACTTATCATAATGTTCTCCAGGTCCATCCATACTATTGCAGGGGGTAAAATTTTCTTCTTTTTATGGCTGAGTAGAATTCCATTGTGTCAATGTTCCATAGTTGTTTTATCCACTCATCTATGGATGAACACTTGTGCTGCTTCCATATCTTGGTGATTGTAAATAATTCTGCACTGAACATGGGGTGCTCTTGTTCTTTTGAATTAATGTTTTGGGTTCTTTTGTATATATTCCCATAAGTGGGATTGCTGGGTAAAAATCAGATCCATTGTTAATTTTTTTAGGTATCTCCACACTGCTTTCCACAGTGGCTACATTTATCTGCATTTCCACCAACAGTGCAAAAGGGTTCCCTTTCTCCATGTCCTCTCTCCAGCACTTGTTTGTTAATTTATTGATGATAGTCATTCTGACAGGTGTGAGGTGATATCTCATTGTGATTTTAATTTGCATTTCTCTGATTAATAGTGACATTGAGCATATTTTCATATGTCTATTGTCCCTCTCTATGTCCTCTTTGGAAAAGTGTCTGTTCAGGCCCTTTGCCCATTTTTTAATTGGGTTGTTTATATTCTTGGTATTGAGTTTTGTATGTTCTTTATAAATTTTGGGGTATTAACCCCTTATCAGGTGTATTGGCAATATGTTCTCCCATTTTGTGAGTTTTCTTTTTATTTCATTGATGTTTTCCTTTGCTGTGCAAAAACTTTCAGTTTGATGTAGTCTCATTTGTTTATTTTTGCTTTTGTTCCACTTGTCTGGGAAGATATATTCTGATTTTAAAAAGTTCTAGGAGCACTGGCTGGTGTAGCTTAGTGGATTGAGTGTGGGCAGTTAACCAAAGGTCGCCAATGGATTCCCAATCAGGCCACATGCCTCGGTTTCCGGCCAGGTCCCCAGTGGGAGCCACTTGAGAGGCAACCATACATTGGTGTTTTCACTCCCACTCTTTCTCCCTCCTTTCCCCTCTAAAAACAAATAAATAAAATCTTTAAAAAAATTCTACGAGCAGTATCTGAGATTTTGCTGCCTATGTTTTCTTCTAGGATTTTCATGAGTTCAGGTCTAACATTTAAGTCCTTTAATCATTTTGATTTTTTTCTTTCATGTGGTGTAAGAAGGTGGTCTAGCTTAATTTTTCTGTGTGTATCTGTCCAGTTTTCCCAACAACATTATTGAATAGACTATATTTAGCCCATTGTATGTTGCTTGCTTCCTCTGTCAGATATTAATTGGCTATAAAGGTGTGCATTTATTTCTGGGTTCTCTGTTCTGTACTTTTGATCTATGTATCTGTTTTTATGCCAGAACCAGGCTGTTTTGATTTCTATGGCCTTGTAGTATAGTTTGATATTAGGTAGTACAATTCCTCCAACTGTGTTCTTCTTTCTCAGGATCACTGTTGCTATGCAGGGCCTTTTGTGGTTCCATATAAATTTTTAAAATTTTGTTCTGGTTCTGTGAATACATCATTGGAATCTTAATAGCAATTGCATTGAATCTATAGATTACTTTGGGTAGTGTGGACATTTTAATGATGTTAATTCTTCCTATTCATGAACATGGTATTGTGCTTCTACTTATTTTGTATCATCTTCAATTTTCTTTTTTTCTCTCTCTATAATTTTCTGTGTACCGATCTCTTGCATCCTTAGTTAGGTTTATTTTATTCTTTTTGAAGCAATTGTAAATGAGATTATTTCTTAATTTCCTTTTCTGATTATCCATATTGGCCTATAAAAAAATGCAACTTATTTCTGGATATTAATTTTGTACCTGCTACTTTGTAGAATTCACCTATAATTTCTAGTACTTTCTTGGTTGAATCTTTGGTGTTCTCTATGTACAGTATCATGTTATTTGCAAATAATATAAAGACAATTTTATATTATTCTTTCCAATTTGGATGCTTTTTATTTCTTCTACTTTTCTGATTGCTGTGCTAGGACTTCCAGTAGTATATTTAATAAGAGATGTGAAAGGGGATATCCCCTGTCTTGTTCCCAATCTGAAGAGGAGTGCTTATAGTTTTTTTGCCCATTGAGTATGATGCTGCAGTGGGTTTGTCATATATGGCCTTTATTAGGTTAGGTATAATTCCTCCATTTCCACTTTGCTGAGAGGTTTTTATCTAAAATGGGTGCTGGGCTTTATCAAAAGCTTTTTCTGCCTCTGTTGCATTTGACCATATGAGTTTTCCTTCATTTTGTTATATGGTGTATCACATTTATTGATTTGTAAATTGTCATCCAACCTTGCGTCTTGGAACAAATCCTACTTGATCATGGTGTTAGATCTATTGATGCATTGCTATATTTGACTTGCTAATATTTTGTTGAGCAATTTTAGCATCTATGTTCATCAAGGGAGGAAGTACTCATATCTTTCTTTATAGTGCCTTCAATCTGCTTTTGGAATTAGGATAATGCTGGCTTTGTAAAATGAGTTGGGGAGCCTTCCCTCCTCTTGATTTTATGAATAGTTTGAGAAGGAAAGTGTTAGTTCATTCTGGAATGTTTGGTAAATTTACCTGTGAAGCCATCTGGTCCAGGGCATTTGTTTATTGCGAGTTTTTGGTTACTGCTTCAATTTCATTAGGTGTACTCTGTCTACTAAGCTTCTCAGCTTCTTCCTGATTTAGTTTTGGAATATTGTATGTTTCTAGGAATTTATTCATTTTGTCCAGATTATCCAGTTTGTTGGCATATAATTGTTCATAATATTTTCTTACAATCTTTTGTGTTTCTTTGGTCTCAGTTGTTATTTCTCCGCTTTCCTTCATGATTTTGTTTATTTGGGTCCTTTCTCTTTTTCTCTTTATAATTTAGTTAAAAGTTTGTCAATCTTGTTTATCTTGTCAAAGAAGCACTTGGATTCAATTGATCTTTTGTATCATTTTTAAGGCTCTATTTAATTTATTTCAGCTCTGGTCTTTATTATTTCCTTCTTCTACCCAGTTTGGGCTTTGTTCCTTTTTCCAGTTTCTTTAGTATGAAGTTAGATAGTTTATTTGAGCTTTTTCTTGTTTTGGAGGTAGGCCTAAGATGCTATTAATTTCCCTCTTAGGATTGCTTTCTCAGTGTCTCACAGGTTTTGGATTATTGTGTCCTCATTTTCATTTGTTTCAAGGTATCTTTTGATTTCTTCTTTGATCAATTTTTGACCCATTCATCGTTTAAATAGCATGTTATTTACCTCCAATATCTTTGCATGGTTTTCAGTGTTCTAGATTTCTAGTTTCATAGCATTGTGGTCAGAGAAGATGCTTGATATGATTTGTCTTCTGAAATTAATTGTGACATGTGCCTACCATAGAAAGTATTCATGTGCACTTGAAAAGTATGTATGTTCTGCTGCTTTGCAGTGAAATGCTCTGAATATATCAATTAAATCTATTTGATTCTAAGTGTGTCATTTAGGCCACTGTCTCCTTGTTGATTTTCTGCCTGGAAGATCTATCCATTAAATCAATGATGTGTTAAAATCTGTAACTATGACTGAATTTCCACCAATCACTCCTTTTATATCCATTAGGATTTGCTTTACATATTTAGGTGCTCCTATGTTGAGTGCATAAATGTTTACTAAGGTATATCTTCTTTTATATTGTTCCCTTTATCATTTTGTAGTCCTTCTTTGTCTCTTAATGTAGCATCAGTTTAAAATCTGATGAGGCAGCACATAGATGGTCTTGTTTTCTTATCCATCCAGCTACCCCCTGTCTTTTGGTCAGAGCATTTAAGCCATTTACATTTAAGGTGATTATTGATAGATGCATATGTAGTGCCGTTTTATTGTTAGATTGTTTTCCTCTGTTTTTTCTTTCTCCTTTCTTAAAGCGACCCCCTTAACATTTGTTGCAAGACTGGTTTGGTGTTACTAAACTCCTTTAGCTTTTTCTTGTCTGGAAAGCTCCTTATTTCTCCTTTAATTTTAAATGATAGCCTTGTTAGGTAAAGTAGCCTTGGCTGTAGGTCTTAATTTGTCATCACCTTGAATATTTTATTGCCACTGCCTTCTCGGCCTGAAATGTTTCTCTTGAGTAATCAGATGCCAGTCTACATGGTACTCCCTTGTAGATGATTACTACTTTTCTCTTGCAGCTTTTCAGATTCTTTCCTTGTCTTAAGCCTTGTCATTTAATTGTGATGTGTCCCAGTGTAGACCTCGTTGGGTCCTACTTGTTTGGGACTCTCTGGGCTTCCTGGACTTGTGTGACTTTTTCCTTCACCAGATTAGGGAAGTTTACAGTCATTTCTTTAAATAGGTTCTCAATCCCTCACTCACTCTCTTCTCCTTCTGGTATTTCGTGATGCAGATGTTGTTATATTTCATGTGTTCCAAAATGTTTCTAAAGCCATCCTCATTTTTAAAAATTATTTTTTCTTTCTGCTGCTCTCTTGGATTTTTTTCTGCCTTATCTTCCTCTGTCCTCTGCTTCATCTATCTATTGTTTATTCCTCCAATGCATTATTTATCTCAGATATTGCATTCTTTATTTCTGACTGGTCCTTTTTTAGTTTCCTATGTCTTTTTTCATGCTCTTGAGTATCCTTATGAGCATTACTTTAATGCTCTATCTGATAAATTGCTTGCCTCCATTTCATTAAGTTCTCTAGAGAATTCTCTTGTTCTTTCATTGTGGGGTCTGTTTCTTGTCTTCCCATTTGGCTGCTTCTTGTATTTTCCACCTTTGATGTTAAACTAACCAGCCATTGGACTTTCAGCTATTATCTAATCAAGGGTGTAATCCAGTGGTCTGTTTTAAGTACCACAGGTTGGGCAGAGTAATTTCTGTGGGCAGTGCTATTGTGTCCCTCAGGCTGATACCAGTTGGAGAGGAGTGCTTTGCCTGAGAAAGGTGGCTTCTACAGTATGGGGAATGACTCAGTAGCTCTTCCTTCATTTTTCTCCCCAGAGCCACTAGCCCCAGACCCCTCAGTGTCTTCAGTCCACTCTGCCTTCCCTCTGCCTGGGCCCAGGGTAAATGACTGCAAACAAAATTTTGTGCGTTGGCCCTTGAGAGGCTCTTTGCATCTTTAGCCATCTCTCCCTGGCAGAGAGAAACAGCTGGATGTTATCTGGATTTCTTTCTGGCTCTGGTGCTATAGGCTGTGGAGCCCAGTTTGGGGTTTAGACCCTACACTTCTCAGGGGGAACCCCCTAGCCACTGAAATATCTCTGGAACTTCATCTGCCACCTGTGGGAGCCCAGCCAGCCTTCTCACAGCTCCTCTGCACTCCCTACCTGTCTAGCTGTGGTGAAGTGGTTTCCTCTGTCTGTTCTTCATTATTCAGCTTCTCTCCACCTAGTGTTCAGTTCATTATTTTGGATGATTCTCCAAAATTTTTTTATCGTTCCAGACTGGTCCTGGGAGGAGGTAAATGTAGTTCTCACTTACTCCTCCACCATCTTTGGTCTCCCAAAAAGTTTTTCTTAAGGCTTTGATCTCTTGAGACATTTATCATAATATCATACAGTCAGTCTATGGAAAAACAAATTTCAGTCATTGCTGTTTTCTTTGAATTTAGCATGAGAATTCATTGAATTCCCTATTACAGAGGTTACTTAATAACAAAGTAGAAAAATGCATGACTTAAAGATAAATTCTAAGTAGAAGTATCTAGGTTGTTATAGTGGATTACACTTACTATCCAACTTAGCATCCTTAAAAACCCACACAGTAAGTGCGAGTTGAAAAATGAGAGCTGGATTAAAGGACTTTTTTTCTGTGTTTTCTAGTAACGTTGAAAATCCTACATGGTAAGATTTTATGATCTATAAAAAGGCTACATTTATGAGAAATGATAACATCAAGGGCTTTTTTATCTTGTGTTATTTAAGTATTAAAGCTTTATGACACAATTCCTAAGCCAAATTTTTTAAACATGGTGATTTCCTGTCTGTCTTCTTTTGTGCACAGGATACCAAGTTACATTTGACTTCTCATACTTCTCATTCTCTGAAATGTACTACTAGCTCTATAACATGGGAGAATAAATATTAGCTTATGAGACCTTGTTCCTCTACTAGTTGAAAAATAGCATATAATAAAAATACAAGAATGTAATATTAAAAATTATAGGTCACTATGCCCTCTTATTGTGGGTATATATCTAATTCTCATGCATGGAGACTACTTTCTCAGAAAAATGTGTGCTGTGTAATACCTCTTGTTTATATGATATATGTCCACCCCTCATATTTAACAATATATCTCAAGTGACTCTTGCCTCACCAGTGAAATGTTCCAGACTTATTTACCACTATGACAAAAATAACAACAAAAAGGAGTCAGAGGTCTCCTTGCTATTCTAAGAATTACAAATGATCCAAGATTAATAAAATATTTATGGGTTCTCCTCCTGTTTGACACCCCCAGCATCTAATGAGCTCCTCAGAATTGCATTCAAAAATTTTTATTGGTGATTTTGAAAGAAAAGGAAGTCTTTGTGAGGGAGTTAAAAAAAAAAGTCAATTGTGGTCTTACACAGATAATCAATATTCAGTGTGTAAATTGTTATTCCAAAATCCTGACTCTATTCATGTATTTTTAGTAGCAATCATAATGTGGCATTCACTGTGTCTCAAACCTCATGTTCACACCCTGAAAGGAAGAAAAGAGAAACCAGCATGGATGGTATATGAATATAATTATGTTCAGATAATTCACTTCCATCTGGAAATAACCATCCATTTGAAAAATTGTCACTAATGTATCATATCAGGAACAATCTTTTCTTCCATATAATTCTTTGTTTTTCTTCTTGGTAAAGATGGAAAATAATCAGCCTTGTATTCTGGGCTCAAAAATAAGAAAATTGGACTTACTGGAATAGCTCCGTCAAATCACCTAAAAATTCTATAGCATTATTCTTTTAACCATAACCATTTTAAAACATAAATTTTTAAAATTTGAAAAATATTTCAATTACAGTTGACATACAATATTATATTAGTTTCAATTTAATTTTTATATGAAATAGTTTTAAATTATAGAAATAATAAACCTGTATTTTATTATTTTAATATTAAAAATGTTGATACCACCATCCAAATGTTGCTTTGGATCTCTATTTTTTTTTAAGTTAAGAAAACTCACTATCCTTCCTATTTACCCATCCTCAGAGATAATATAACATTTATAAATACCAGTTATGGATATATATCTCTTTATATCTAATTGCCCATAACTAATATATGTCCGTGTTTATATAGAATGAGAGAATACTATTTATTAACTTTACATAGATGAGATCATACTGAATTTATACCTTCTCACTGCTTTCCTCAACATTATTTTTTTCCAGAATTGTCTGTTAATATGTGAACATCTGGCTCATTCTTAATTGTTGTATAATTTCACAAATAAAATACATCTACCTTCTCATACCAGAGCATTTAGCAGTCTTTTTTTTTTCTGGACAACCATCTTCCTGTACCCATCTCGTCATTCATAGTAGACATATGCATCTACCATGCAGTATTGCTCTATCCTGTCTGCATAGGATAGGCACTTGGGAAAATATTTTGTTCTCTAAATTAAACTATGAAACTTTTTATTTCCTTCTTGTAATACAGTTTTCTATTTGTTTTGTTATTATTGTTAAGTATGCCTCTGTCCTTTCCCCTGGTTTTTCCTATGAGCATTACCTATGGTAATGTGGCTTTACCAGTTTCATCTCAATTAAGTGTTATGTGTCTAAACAGTGAGGAAAGACAAAAGAAATAGGGCAAAGACAAAGAAGAAAGAATGAAAGAAGAAAGGATTATTTCCAATCCTTAGCCTCTGGTGTTAAATTGATGGCCACAAGTCAGGTACAATGTTAACACTTTCAGGATTTATCTCAAGTCAGATGAACCTACCCTCGAATGCAGCCAGGATCCAAATCACCTCTAGCAGGAGCATGAAGAATATCATGGTATCCTCAGAAGGAGTATAAGGTGACACAGGGACACAGTGAGTCCTTGATAATTGCCACTGTGTCAATGGGGAAATTGAGGGTCGGAATGATACTTTAAAAAAACGAGTTTCTGAGTATGGTTAATGTGGAGCTTGGTTCATTGGCCTGGATTCCCAACTTAAATAAACTTTGAAATTTGGAACTTATTAACAAAGAATTTCTGAAGGCTTGGAAGTCCTGGCAGAGAAATGTCCTAATCCTACCCACTTCAGTCTGAGTGGGAACAAAACCAAAAATGTCAATACACTAGAAGCTCTGCAAAATCTTAAAAATTTGAAAAGTCTTGACTTGTTTAACTGTAAGATCACAATGCTAGAAGATTATAGAGAGAGTGTTTTTGAACTGCTGCAGCAAATCACATAATTAGATGGATTTGATCAGGAGGATAATGAAGCACCAGACTTGGGAGTGGAGGATGATGTGGATGGAGATGAAAATGATGAAGAGGAAGATGAATATGATCTACCTGAAGGATATGAGGAAAATGAGGAGGAAGAAGAGGAGGATGAGGATGAAGGTGGAGCCCACTTAGAATTGGGAGGGGGAGAAGAGGAAGCGGGCCTCTCATACTTAATAAGAGAGGAAATTCAGGATGAAACAGATGATGATGACTATGTTGAAGAAGGGGAAGAAGAGGAAGAAGGTCTTTCAGAGGAAAAGCAGAAATGAGATGCTGAAGATGATAGAGAAGAAGAAGATGACTACATTATTCTAGGACCAGATTCCTTTAATTCCTGGGTGTGTAGTAAAGTGATCATATCTTCCTTGTTGCTTCATGTATAATAGCTATCTCTACAGAATATAATGTATAACTCTTTATAGGAAAAGTGTGTTTTTACTATTTTTGCCTTACCATTCCAAATAAGACTTACTAGTCTGCTGATGATCATACTGTATGTAGAGAAAAATTTTCATTAACCCCATTGTGAAATTCCCTAACAGTTTGTTTACAACCTTAATTTTTCTAATACAAGCTAACTGTATTAGTCAGTTTTAGCCCATAATTAAAACATGATGGCTTTTATACAGGAAAAAGATGATTTATCTCAAGTAAAATATTTTTTTTTTAGAATCTGGTACCTTCAAAATGGAAGCTATCAAAAATCCCCAAGTAAACATATATTTGTACTTTCTGGTAAATTTTAGGGGTGATTTGTGAGTATTTTGTCTAGATGTGCTAAATAAATCTTTGTTGAGTAATTGAATGCATAAACAAAATAATGAAATTTGTAGAGGTTACAGTAATAAATATTTGTAGAGGCTACATGGTCATTTGACTTAGAAGTATTTTAGCATTTCCAGAAGTCCTCTGTTATCTACTAGAATGTTTAACTTCAATATTTAGACTTCCTGTGATTGAAAGCAGAAGTCTAAAAACAAATGAAAGATAAGAGTTAACAGAGAGCATCAGTTCCCAAGAATTATTAAAATTAAAGTCTCTTGTTAAGGTTCCCAGATTTTTTAGGGTTCTAAAAAATAAATGTAAACTTCCTTAAAATTGTTAGAGCTAGGTGTCTTAGAGTTTAGACTATTCTCAAAATCTGTTGTTTTGTTACTTAAGAGATGAAAGCTTTTTCTTGGTCAGTTATATTTTTTGTATATTATTGTGGGCTGAGCCACTTGATACCACTAAAAATTGCAACTTTGAAAAATTCAAGAGAAAAAGCAATTATTTCTAGAACTGACAGAGCCTTTCCTGGGTTTAATTCTCTTTTAAATTATGTATTCCCTTCGAGATACTGGAAATTATTGGACTGTAAATGATCTTACTACTTGCCAAATGTAATTTTATGTATGAAAAGATTAATAAGTATTGAGAATTTCCTTTGGTCTCCCTTGCAAGCAATACTCTGGACATTTCTGAAGGTCAAGTTTGTAGAGTTTCCGCCCCCCCCCCCCCCCATCTTTATTTTTGGTGTATTTAATGGAGTTCTACTCAGCTAAGATTTGTGGCAAGTTGAGCTTTCATCAGACTTTTGTGTTTAGGTATAAGATCTCAGAAATTAGAGTTTCTGTCAGAAGTTTTCGCACATAGCACTTAGAACTGCTGCTGGGCATCAGCACACTATTGTTTACAGTCTTTATGTATGTGTGAAGACAGTGAATCTTTTCAATCTTAGTCACTTACATTTTGCAGTAGAATTTTTTTCCTGGTAGTACTAATATTCCTAGTATGATATTACTAGTACTATTTTCTAACAGTAGTGTATGATTTTTATTAGTGTCCATCTGATGCTAGATGCACAGGTCACCTTGGCTTCTCACTTGGCTTATTTGTTAATAAGTGTGATGGAATTTCAACAAATTACACATTCTTTGTTCTGGTAAATTTTACTTTGGAAAGCCTAATAGCTGTTTTGTCCACCTGCCTGCCTCCAACTTGCTGCATCTGGACTCAGCTCAGATTACCAACAGATCAGCAGCCTTTCCTTCCTTTCTCTCCCCTTTGTTGCAGGCTCATGCTCTCATGAGCTGGATTACAGCTTCTGGGTTCTAGCACCATCCAAGAAGATCAATCTTCTGTGGAAAATGAGGAAATGTGTCCCATAATTTGCCTACTGACATCCTTCTACATTTTCTGTTTCCTTTCTTTTATGTCACTGTCCAGAGGTTTTTAAAAGTAAGAAAATGAAAGAAGGAAAAAAGAAAAGAAAGTTAATTAGACGAACAATGGCTTGGTAGAAATAAAATTAGTCATGCTGTTGGATTATAAATTTTTTAAGTAGGATTTGAGAAAATGTCTGTTAAAATTTAAAATAGAATGGGGAAGAATGAGAAAATAAGTATGGTTTTTAACTCAGATTAGAAGGTCAGAAAATTCATTTTAAGTAAATTGATACCTGAATTTGGATTTTTTTACTACGAGTATAACCATGCAAAATTTAAAGATTTCAGTTCATTGCTTCAGAAACTGCTGAAGACAAAATGAGGTTAACAAGTTAGGCAGAAAACAAAGCTAATGTGTTAGGGACTTAGAAAACTGATAAATGTCAGAGTGCTCTTAATTTTTGAGACATAGACAAAAAATAATTAAGGACAAAGTCTCAGGGATGCTTGTGAAAGAGACAAAATGAATATAGGGAAACCTCTCTAATTTGGGAAAACTAAAGAGAGCACACTGGTTGGAATTATGTAATGATTAATTTCTAGGACAGTTATACACTCTCAAATAAATATAGTAGTATAAGCTGTGGCTAATAACAGCCTCAACCAAACAATAACAGAAACCTCTATATTGCTTTATGAATCCCTAATTTCCCCTTAATAATTTTATTGTATGATGATCCACACTGGGAAGAATTACAAAAGGTTGGCCTTTTACCCTTCTAAGCAACTTGCATTATTTAGAAAACAGTGGATTCACCTAAAGTCAGGGGTAAACTTTCTTTGAATATAGGTCTCCTAATATGTACTTATTTGACATATTCATTACTATTGAAATTGAAAGGATGTTTTAACATTACAAGTATATTGGTGGTAAAACCCAGAAAGATGATTTACAAATACTACTTTCATTTGCATGTAACATTTTATTTTCTCCTAACAATAAAGTTGCCCTCAAGGGGAAGAGTAATATGGCATTAAAGTGCAAAGCACCTGACTCAGCCTGTGTTTCCACTCAAGAAAGAGGTCATAGACTACAGACATCCCAGCTCCCTAGCCTGGGACAGAGAAGTGTGAGGAAAAGATAAGAGCTAAGAGACATGACTGCTGACCAGCTTTCTCTTTCCTATCATCCCAGAATTTGGCTGGCTGCCAATGTTTCTTTCATTTTATCTTTAGCTTATATTGATGGCACAAGATTTGTGTGTATATGTGTGCTAAAGGTAAAGGAAGGAGTTCCTTTCTAAATTGACAGAAAGAAACATCTTTTTATAGAAAGACATTTTTCTAAAATCTTTCCTGAAATATGGACATTTGAATAAATAGTATAAGCAAAATTATGAGAAAATGTCTGAGAAACTTTCCATTTGAAATTTTTCACACACAGAGAACTGCTATTAACTGAACAATGGCATCACTATTAGAAATCCTGTCCTAAATTTCAGTAGAGAATACATAATCCTAAAATAAAGATGAGTTAAAGGAATGGAATGTACTTTTTCTTTAATTTAAAATAATTTTTTTGTTTTAAAATCCTGAGTAAAAATCCACTAATCACATTTTCTTAGAAATAGCAGAAGTATTTGTATCTGACAACCTGAAGGACAGCAGTCGTAATGGGATGAAACAGCTTTCAACATTCTGGAGCTCAGTTTTCCTTATCAGGAACATTACTAAATTGAAAGTAAAGGATATTAATAAGCTTCACTTATGTTTAAAATGTCTATTTATAAAAATGATACTTCTGTTTTAGAAAATATGATTTATAAAAATGTATTTTTACTTATGTACTTCTCAACAAAGATAATATACTTGGATTCTGTGACCTTTTTTCTCTGAGAATTTCTGTAATTTGTAAAAATATGTTGTTGCTTTATTGACTGAAATGCTAAAATTATATTTTTAAAACAAACATTGAAAAAGGACAAACATTGAAAATTAACCTCTCCTCATACTGCACTTAGAACATTTTTTTTCTAAAATTACCTCACCCATCTTTATTTTGCTGAAGTCATAGAGAATATGCATAGAACTTTGACCAAGTAGGCTATGATTTAAATGTTTGTTAAACAATAAATAAGAAAGTTAATTAAAGGTGACCTGCAAAGGTGGCTTTCTAAAAAGCCCATAACTTCATAGGCCTAAATACCAGACGGGAAGGGTATCAGAGGCACAATGCTATATGTTCTTTTTTTAAGTTTCCTTTTCAAGCCCCACTCTATTGCTGTGACATCTGACAACCTTTCTTTTCTGGGTCCAGCATGCTCCATGCCATGTGTTAGCTTTTCCGTTTCTAAAAATAATCAGGTTGACGGGGTTATGACTGGGAATATGTTCAATCTAGGGCTCAATTTGCAAAGAATTGACACCTTATCCAGATTGAGTCTTCCAGTCCATTCACATATACCCTTTCTACATTTATATAGCTCTTCTTTAAAATTGCTCAACAGTATTTTGTAGTTTCAGTGTAAAATTCCTGCATGCTTCTTGTTTTATTTATTACTATGAATTTTTAATATTTTACATACCCAATATCATTAGTCATTAGGAAAATGCAAATCAAAATCACAAGATATCACTTCACACCAACTTGGATTACTGTAATATTATAAAAAAAGACAGCAATAATAAGTGTTGATGTGGAGTGTAAAAGTTGGAACCCTCATATATTTTCATGGGAATGTAAAATTACACAGCCACTATGGAAAACAGTTTGTCATTTCCTCAAAAAACTAATTCTAGAGTTATTATTTTACCGTGCAACCCCATGCCTAGGTACAGACCCAAGAAAATTGAAAATACATGTTCACACATAAAAAAACTAATATTGCTAATATTTATAGCAATATTGTTCTACTATGGAAAAATACAAACAATCCAAATATCCACCAACTAATGAATGAGTAAATAAAACATGGTATTCACATGCAATAGATTATTTAGCCAAAAGAGGGAATGAAATATTGATACATGCTACAATGTAGATGAACCTTTAAAACATTATGCTAAGTGAAAGAAACCAGACACTAAAGACCACACATTGCATAATTCCACTTACATGAAATGCCCAGAGTAGGCAACTTCTGTTTCTGGCTTTCCACATCTAATCACTTAAGTTCTATGCATTTAATCTTTTAAAATATCTATTATATTGACTCTTTCTTCTATCATCCCATAGCCAGTATTCAATTTCAGGTTCTTAATTTTCTGTGTGGCACATCACAGCATTATTTCTAATGTTTATCCTTACCTCAAACCTTAGCTCCCTTCTATCCATCCCTTACTCCACCTCAGAATAATGTTTCTAAAAATATAAGTGATGTCACTTTTCTATGTTAAATGATTTAATAGACTCTTATAGTGCGTATTTTCACATTTTTCTACTATATTAAAGTAGAACCTTTTTTGCAAAGAAAGTTCAAATACTGCAGTGGAACAAGTAAGTAAATGGATGGTAGGAGCCATGTTTCTCCCTGTCAGGGCATTTGCAGATGAGGAGGAAGGTAAGGTTAGTACTGAATTAAACTTACATGTGTCAGTATGAATACACACACACACACACACACACACACACAGATGGACATATATAAAAACAATTATAGCTATGTGCATATACCTGTATGTTTTCTAGCTCTTTCTGCTGAGAGAGCTTAAGGGTAGTGATAGCCCAGTAGCACCTAGCACTTCAGTGCACAGACCTTGGTTTCTAAATATTATCTTTCGATGAAAGGAACCAGGGATCCTTAGAGAAATGGCTAGTTCTAGGGCTGGGACAGTAAAAATACAGTATTTTTTTTACTATAAATAAAAAGGACAGGACATGGCTCCCAATGGTGAAAGCTGGAAGAATTTGAGCAACAAAACAAATAACATGATATTGGATTATAACCCAAAGTATTGAATAAATATAGATATATAAATATCATCCTAATATAAAGAAATAGCTGAACAAGTAAATAATGAAGTACAACAAAAAAATCTTTCTTACAAATAACATATATAGCTATAGCTCCCTCCAAGAAGTAAAGCTTACCCTCACTCTGCAATATAGGCTGAATTTAGTTAGTCATTTCCAAATAAGAGAGTATGTAAAGAGGAGAAAAAGAAACTTAATTGTGTGGAAACCCAGTAAACACTACATTAACCAAGTAGTCACAGTTAACATCACAAGTGATGAGTCTATGTTTCCTGATATGATATGATGAAAAATGTACCTCACCTTTGTGGTACTCCTTCCCAAACCTATTACCTTAGTCTAGTCATGAGGAAAACATCATCCCAAAAATGTGGGACAGTCTGTAGAGTACCTGATTAATATTCCTCAAGACTGTCAAGGTCATAACTAACAAGAAAAACCTGGGAAACTGTCACACATCAAAGGGACTAAAGAAACATGATGACTAAATGCCATGTACTGTCTTGGATTGGATTCTGGCACAGAGGAAATACACCAGTGGGAAAACTGGTGAAATATAAATGAAGCCTGGATTTTAATTAGTAGCAATGTTCCAATGTTGGTTTCTTGGTTGTGACAAGTGTGCTATAACAATGTAGGACGTTACTATAATGGGGAGCTGGGTGAGCAGGTTATGGGAACTTTCTGTACTATCTTTGTAACTTTTTTTGTAAGTCTAAAATCATCCAAGGAGAATATTATTTAAAAATTTAAGAAGGCCTGATATAAAATGGATATTAGCAAAGCTACTGTTATTGAAGCCCAGAGTGCTGACTACCTGGCCTCTCTCTCACTCCTCCCAGTCTGCCTCCCTTTCTCCCTTGTTCCCCGGGGTTCTCTGGCTTGTGTTTTGCAAACTGCTGCCCTATAGAATTAAATCCAAACTCCTTGACTGTTCTTCTGGGGACCTTTATATTTTCACCCTTGCCTAGCTTTCATCTTCATCATCTGTTGACCTCTTGCCTTCTATATTTATTTCCTTCATCTATTCTGAAGGCAATTTCTTTTCTTCAAGCAGACTATGACCTTCCTCTTGATTGTACACATGCTTTTCTTTTCATTTGGAAGACTTTTCTCAAGTGTGTTCAGCTTCAGAAACTCTTCATTCTGTGCCCTTTTTATATGGTCCTAGAATTCAGCTCAAGAATCCCCTTAGAAGTCTCTAAGGGGAAAGGAGGAATTCTGAAAGTACTTCTACAATAGTGTGTAGTCCCTCCTGGTTGTCTGTATGTATCTGTGTATGCATACATCTTTTCTCCAACTGGTGACAGGCTTCTGAAGGACATGGCATTCATCTCTATGCCAAATATCAAGCACAGTGCCTAACATGTAGTAGATATTCAGTAAATATTAAATAAATGGATGGATGGATGTATAGTAGCAGTTTTATTGAAACTAAGGTATTTCTTGTAGCATTTCTATTTGAATATAGTTGTTAAAAATTATAAATTTAACATTTTAATAAGTAAGTTGATCCCAGTTTGCCGATGTAAAGAGAAAAGCAGTGAATTTTCAGGAGTAAGTAATAGTGTTAATTCAACCAATATGCATATAAAAATACTGAGGGGGTGGGTTTTTAGTCCTTTAAAGAACCAAAATTCTTCATAGTGTGTACTTTACAGTAAATTAAATATGTATTGTAATGTTGCCTTTCAGTCCTTCTGCATGTGAAGTTGTCAGTAAGACTAGCTGCATGCATTTGTCTTCATTAGCCATTCCAAGGTGATGCAGGTGGCCCAGCTATTCTCAGGCACTTTAATTTGCCAATTATTGTACCCATGGCTAAGAACAGATGGTGATTAGTTTCACATTTTGCTCACTGGGCAGCTTAATGTTCTTGTCACCTTACATTGAGTTTTAAATGTGCAAAGCGCAAAGAATGTAAAACATGTTTCTCAGACTTGGGGTACGTGTGTCATACCTCATAACTTGAATTGCTTCTGGATATAGCCATTAAAGGGCCTGACTGAATAATAAAAGAACAAGATAACATGGCAGAAGTACATCAAGGAAGCTAATGTGTGTGTATTCACTGACATATTCACACATACATATATACGCGTGTATATATATATGTGTGCGTGTGTGTATGTATATATACATATGAAGGCTCAGATGTGTATTTTATTTCACAGAAGCACCATTTGCTAACTTACGAAATCTGAGTGGTAGTTGATAACTTAGATTACTACTATTTAAGGAAAGAAAGAGAAAACGGTCTTTTTTACAAAATAGCATTCAACCTCCTTTTAACTGAATTTATTGGGGGTAACACTGGTTAATAAAATTACATAGATTTCAGTGGTACAATTCTATAATAATATCTGTATATAGTATTCGGTGTTTATCACCCCAAGCCAAGTCTCCTTTCATCACAATTGATTCCTGCTTTACCTTCATCTACTTTTCCCCACCCTCCTTTCCCTCTGGTAATTACCACACTGTTGTCTATGAGGGATTTTTCCTTAATCCCTTCACCCTTTTTTAAACAACCTCCGAACCCCGCCCCTCTGAGAAATGTCAGTCGGTTCTTTGTATCTATGAGTCCATTTCTATTTTGTTTGTTAGTTTATTTTGTTGATTAGATTCCACATATAAGTGAAATCATATGGTATTTTTCTTTCTCTGACTGGATTCTTTTACTTAGCATAATAATTTCCAGGCCCATCCATGCTATCACAAATGGTAAGATTTGCTTCTGTTATATGACTGAGTAGTATTACATTGTATAAATGTACCATAGCTGTTTTATCCACTCATCTATTGATGGACACTGGGGTTGCTTCCAAATCATGGCTATTGTAAATAACGCTGCAGTAAACATAGGGGTGCATATGATCGAGGTCTGTCCAGAAAATATCCATCCATCATTAATACAATGAGAACAGTTTGTGCAACATCGATTTAACCTGGCAGCCAAGGAGAGTGGATTGGAATGTGTATGTGTGAACATGATGATTTTACTGTACCAATCATAGGGGGTGGTACTAGCCCATTGAGTGAGCATGTGTTCTGTGTGGCCATCACATTCAAGATGACTGAGCAAGTACAGCAACAAATCTGCATCAAATTTTGCATTAAGCTTGAATATTCCTCTGTGTAAACTATTAGGACGATTCAGAAAGCTGCAGCTATGGGCAACTGGTGATTGGCAGCTTTATCACAATAATGTTCCCACTTATGCATCATGTCTTATGCAGAGTTTTTTGGCAAAACATCAAGTCATCCAGGTGACTCAGCCCCCTACAGCCCAGACTTGGTGCCCTGAGACTTCTGACTTTTCTCAAAACTAAAATCACCTTTGAAAGGGAAGAAATTTCAGACCACCAATGAGATTCAGGAAAATACAATGGGACCCAAGGTGCCTGCCTTGAAGGGGACTGAGGTATCATTGTACTATCTACAGTGTTTCTTATATCTTGTTCAATAAATCTCTCTATTTTTCACATTACATGACTGGATGCTTTATGGAAAGGCTTCGTATATTCTTTTGAATTAGTATTTTGGATTCCTTTGGATATATTCCCAGAAGTGGAATCACTGTGTCTTAAGGCAGTTCCATTTTTAATTTTTTGAAGTATCTCCATACTATTGTCCCCATGGCTGCACTAATCTGATTCCTGCCAATAGTGCACAAGTGCACATCCTCAGCAACATTTGTTGTCTGTTGATTTATTTTATTATTTTTAAATATGCTTCATTGATTATGCTATTACAGTTGTCCCATTTTCCCCCCTTTATTCCCCTCTGGTCTGCATACCCCCTCCTACCCGCATTCCCCCTCTTTAGTACATGTCCATGGGTCACACATATAAGTTCTTTGGCTTCTACATTTCCTATACTATTGTTACCCTCCCCCTGTCTATTTTCTATCTACCATTTATGCTACTTATTCTCTGTACCTTTTACCCCTCTCTCCCCCTCTCACTCCCTTGTTGGTAACCCTCCATGTGATCTCCATTTCTGTGGTTCTGTTCCTGTTCTAGTTGTTTGCTTAGTTTGTTTTTGTTTTTATTTTTTTTTAGGTCTGGTTAACAACCAGACCTCACAATAGCTGTGAGTTTGTTGTCATTTTGATGTTCATATTTTTGATCTTCTTTTTCTTAGGAAAGTCCCTTTAACATTTCATATAATAAGGGCTTGGTGATGATAAACTCCTTTACCTTCGCTTTGTCTGGGAAGCATTTTAACTGCCCTCCCATTCTAAATGATGACTTTGCTGGATAGAGTAATCTTGGATGTAGGTCCTTGCCTTTCATGACTTCAAATACTTCTTTCCAGACCCTTCTTGCCTGTAAGCTTTCTTTTGAGAAATCAGCTGATAGTCTGATGGGAACTCCTTTGTAGGTAACTGTCTCCTTTTCTCTTGCTGCTTTCAAGACTCTTGCCTTATCTTTAATCTTGGGTGATGTAATTATGGTGTGCCTTGGTGTGCACTTCCCTGGGTCTAACTTCTTTGGGATTCTCTGAGCTTCCTGCACTTCCTGGAAATCTATTTCCTTTGCCAGATTTGGGAAGTTCTCCTTCATTATTTGTTCAAATAAGTTTTCAGTTTCTTCCTCATCCTCTTTTCCTTCTGGCACTCCTATGATTCTGATGTTGGAATGTTAAAAGATGTCCTGGAGGCTCCTAAGCCTCTCCTCATTTTTTGAATTCCTGTTTCTTCATCTGTTCTGGTTGAATATTTATTTCTTCCTTCTGGTCCACACCATTGATTTGAGTCCCACTTTCCTTCCCTTCACTGTTGGTTCCCTGTATATTTTCCTTTATTTCACTCAGCATAGCCTTCATTTATTCCTCTAATTTGTGACCATATTCAACCAGTTCTGTGAGTATCCTGATTACCAGTGTTTTGAATTGTGTCTCTGATAGGTTGGCTATCTCTTTGTTGCTTAATTATATTTTTTCTGGAGCTTTGATCTGTTCCTTCCTTTGGGCCTTATTTTTTTTTTTTTTTTGGTCTTGGTGGACCTTACATAGTAAGGGGCAGAGCATTAGGTGATCACCAGGGTGGGGCAACCCATGTTGCTGTGTTGTAATGCTGTATGTAGGGCAGGGTTCCGAGAGGGAACAGTGCCGCTTGCTCTGCTCTGCTGGTTTTTAGTCACTTCCCCCTCTACCCACAATCTAATTGGGACCTTCTGATTCTGACTCCCGAGTGGGTGGTTTTGTGTACATTCTAGAACCCTGTGGGTGTCTCCAATGAACTCTCCTGTGAGGCTGGGAGTTTCTCCTGCTGCCTCAACCCCCACAGGTGTTTTCCATCATAGGCTTTGAGGGTTTAATTCCCCACACTGGAACTCTCGGTTACATGGTCTATCTCACTCCCCAGTTGTTTCTCCCAGTTTATCTGTACACAAATGTGGGACTACCCAGTCCACAAGCCACCACCTCAACCAGTACTCCAGCCAGTGCCTTGCTGCAAGTCCTCTCTACCTGACTGCCTACCTCCACCCCTCGTGTCCCCTCCTACCAGGCTGGGTGAATGCTTCTTCTTTGTCTGCTTGGTTATCAGACTTCCATACAGTTTAATTTTCTGTCAGTTCTGGTTGTTTTTTTGTTTTTAAATTTGTTATTGTCCTTTTGGTTGTTTGAGGAGGTACAGTGTGTACCTATACCTCCATTTTGGTTAGAAGTCTGTTGTCTATTGATTTATGGATGGTAGCCATTCTGACAGGTTTGAGGTGATATCTCATTGTGGTTTTAATTAGCATTTCTCTAATGATTGGTGACATTGAGCATCTTTTAATATGTCTATTGGCCATGTGTATATCCTCTTTGGGGTAGTGTGTATTCACATTCTTTGCCCATTTTTTAACTAGATTGCTTATTATTTTGGTGTGGAGTTTTACAAGTTATTTTTTTTAATGTTTTAAATTTATTTTAATCATTTTTATTGTTATTCTATTACAGTTGTCCCAATTTTTCCCCTTTGCCTTCCTCTACCTATGCCCCCCACTCCCATAGTCAATTCCCAAACTATTGTCCATGTCTATGGGTCATTCATACGTGTTCTTTGTATAATCTCTTTCCCTTCTTTCCACCATTATCTCCTTCCCCCCACCCCTGTGGTCACTTTCAGTCTGTTCCATGTTTCTATGCCTGTGCATAAGTGCTTTATAAATTTAGATATTAACCCTTTATCAGCTCTATCATTGGCTAATATGTTCTCCCATTCAGTGGGTTATCTTTTGATTTTGTTGCTGGTTTCCTTTTCTGTGCAAAAACTTTTTAGTTTGATGTAGTCCCATTTTTTTTGTTTCCCTTTTCCTAGGAGATAGAAAAAAATGTTGCTATGAGAAATGTCACAGATTTACTGCCTATGTTTTCTTTCAACCTTAGTAATTGCCTTCTTTAAATGTTCTCAGGCAACACAAGTTACCCAAAACACAGGATGAGATGCACCCTTTACTACCTGATATTTTGGACAATTTTTCCCTAGCTATGTACTAATGCCTTCTAAAAATTGTCATAGAGAGGTAGAAACTTCCCTTTGGAAAATCCAAAACCACTCTGGCAGTTTTGTCTGCCATTCTTTTACTTAATTGCCTGGGAATGAAGTCAACTCATTTATTGAGACTTAAACTAGAACCATTATTAGCAGAAAGATTATTTAACATTATAAGAAGGCATGGGAAAATGTCAGGCACACAGCATCCCAAACATAAACTTTATTTGCTATCCTCTAGAAGAATTTGTTTGCATATAATGTTGTTCACACCACTGATAGCAGAAAATTTATTTAATAACTACTCAGAATTAATATGCTATAGTATGCATGAGTGCCTAATTTAATTTATCTCCAATTAAGCCTATTATGTTTGAGATCACTTTACAGAAGAGACTTTTTTGCCAGCTGTAAGCTTATTTGAATTGTAATATAAGTTAATAATGTGTGAAAAACAAGTGATGCCTCCTTTTAAATGTTAATTTTGCCACCTGACTTCCTGAGATGATACATATCAAGATCATTCATTGGCATTTAGTTAATATCTTGCATGAAGACCAGATATTGGAATAAATATGAAAATTAACTATTTTAGGAGGCAAAGACAAATGGTACAGTGATGCTTTATTTTTGAAATACAGAGAAAAACCCATTGCATTATGAAAGCAAATTTTAAAAATTAATTTATAATCATATTAACAACATATATGACAACACATGACCTTTGTATGATTTTTGTTCTAAATGTATTCCTTTAACATTAGTCATTTGATCAAATATATTGGGAATCTCAGGTGTTTGGCAATGATCTCTGCAGCATTTGCCTCTATTCTAAGATGACTGATTCTCTTCAGTGGACCCAGTATGAGACAAGGGACTTATGCAGTTCTCTTCAGTGGCCTGTTTTCCAAGTTATAGGCCAAGCTTGTCTTTATGCTTATGTTGAACCAACTGCTTCATCTGCCTATCTTCTTTTCAGTGTCATGAGGCTTATCACCAAAGAAGTGATTGAACTAATTATTTCCCCTTGCTCACATGTAGAGCTATGTGCATCCCTATATAGTTGCATTGCTCCGGATATGAACTCTATTATTTGTATATATATTTAAATTTGGTAATCTGATGGCTTCAATATTGCCTTTCTCCCCTTTCTGGCTCTCTCATAGAAATTTCACCCAGTATTCAAGGCCTTCTTAAAATCCTACCTGCTGTGTGCAGATTTCCCAACCATCTCAAGCCATAGCCATTTCCCTTAGTGCAGTTATTTGCTTGATCATTTGGTTATCTTTCATGTATTCAAAAGTGAGCTCTCTTAAGGCATAGAACTTGAGTTTTATATATTTATGTTTGCACAGTGCCTAGTACAGTTTCTTCTGCAAAAATTATGTCAATAGATGGTAGTGATTGATAATCAGAATGAAAATATGACAAAGGAGAAACTCATATATTAAGAACCCTAGATGAATACATTTAAAGTCAGTTTGTGGGTTCTCATTTGTTTTCAATGTGAAGTGGAAACTCTCATGTAATAATATTTAAAAAGTGAGTGATCATGAAATGCATTTCTCCTTGTTTTGAATGGCTCTTGACAGATCTATACTAGTTTGAATCTCAGAATGAATGTACTTTTTCTTAGTTTAAATTAGAATCAGCTGGGGAATTTGAAATACATATCTGATGACTGGGACTAGCCTTCAGGTCAGTTTAGCATAGAATAGGATCATTTTTGAGAACCCTAACCACATGATTCCAGTAAGAAGCCAGAACTGAGAACCACAAGTGTAAGGGAAATGTAAAGGTCATTAAATTCATTCATCTGTCTGGTGTTTAATTGCTTTCTACTGCTGTTTAGCAATGAAAGAAAGTACTTCTAATAGGAGGCTTGAAATTGCAACTTTTAATGCAGACATTCTTTGCTATATCCACTGCCTCGGTTTGTCATGGACTGACCCACTATTAGGTATTAGTATAGAAAGTCCTACACAGTGGGAGACCTCTCAGTACTGGACAAACCAGGATATTTGGTCACCCTGCTACCAACACACTTATTCTTTGGATACTGCAGAATTGTTTTGACAAATTTTCTCTTGAGAAGAAGAAAAAGTAATTTTGAAAGAATATTTGAAAAAATAGAAATAATTACAACACTTTAAAACCTTAGCACCCCTTAGGGTAAAGAAGCATATCAAGAGAAAAATGGAAAACATTACAACAAGTTCTTGTAGGATTCCTGCAATTAAGATGAAGGAGGGGAATTTATTGCATGTATAGTTGTTAATTAAAGAACATCAAAATATTCATTTACTTTTATCTCTGCTATGTAGATAAATTAAAAATGGTTTTGTAGTATAAGGAGCATTAAATGAACATCTCAAACTTGTAAATAAAATCTACTAAAGTATAAGCTCTTTGGAGATAATTATTTTTGCAAATAAGAAGAGAGACATATTCAAGGCTGTTAGAAAAGTTACTTACAGAGCATCTGGCTCCCAGGCATATTCTTGATAGGTTCTTTGGCCTCTTTCCTATTACAGACCCTTTTATTCCCAGCAACATTTGGTACAATCCCTTCCTTTCAGATAAAGTAAATATTGGTAGATTGATAGAAAAATTGAAAGCATTTTAATAACAGAAATAATTTTAAGTGTTTAATTTAAAATTATAGCATTAAAAAGTATTCATCATGAATTGCCATTTGAGTTCTATTTTGATACCATGGCATATCTTGCAGTTTAAGGATTAATTTATCCCACAGTTATTTTCTCTTCAGTTCATGTTGACCACTAACCAGCCAGTGCAATCACCACATGGTTGATTCATTTCATCCATCGATTGCCAAAATTGTCATATGTGTCTCAATCATGTATCTCCATAACCAAATGAAATCCACTGAATTAGGAGCAATTCAGCCAATGCTTTGGTGATCAGCTGCCCAAAATATTGATGGTATCACACAGATGAGATATTAAACTATCCTTTGAAATGTCTAGTTTCATTGAAATTGTGATAGATTTTTCTCCCATTCTAAAATTTGTATGCTACTATAAGAGAAAACATTGGTGAATAAAACTTCTGATATACTTCTCCTTTTTTCCTTAACAAAAACATTTAGCTGAAGTTGTAAAAGTCAGAGAAACACATTATAGAATGCAAAATTGCCGATCAATTCATGCATCCTTTCCAAAATATGTTAATGAGTAGTATCTGAGGGACAGAAAAAGTGGGGAGGGTTTCTAGGCAAATATGCTTGTAATATGCTAGGTAAAGCAAAATTAAACTGATTCCTTGAATGGGGGAGGGAGGAGGGCATGAGACAAAACATACGTGTTCCAAAATTAGAGAACTCTCTAGAGTGAACATCTGGAGAGACTTCATCCAACCTTCTAACTTTTAGTTAAACATGCTATGTTTCAAAAAGGTTAAACAATTGATCTGTAGTCAAATACTTTCCTTAATTTTTTCCAGGCCTCCTTCCCCCAATGAAAATTCCCTAATTGCTTGTAAGAACTTTCTTCATCAATCCTGAGTAGCTAGCTGATGATTGCTTCTAGTTGAACAGCTTATCAGTGACATGATGCCTAAAAAAGGAAGCAAAAACTGTTCACTTATAAAAGATGTATTTTTTATTTTATTGTATTGTATGATTTCATTACCATTTACCCCCCTGATGCACCCCCCACAATCACCACACTGTCGTTCATGTCCATGAGTCCTTTTTCCTTTCTGCTCAATCCCTCTATCCACTAACCTTCCACCCCTCAATAGCTGTCATCCTGATCTCTATGAGTCTGTCTCTATTTTGCTTATTAGTTCAGTTGGTTCACTAGAGTCCACATATGAGTGAAATCATATGATATTTGTCTTTCTCTGATTGACTTATTTCACTTAGCATGATGTTCTCCAGGTCCATACATGTTGTCACAAAGAGGAAAATTTTCTTATTTTTTTACTACCGAGTAGTATTCCATTGTGTAAATGATGTGAAAAGATGTATTTTTAAAGTTTCAATATCTTCTCATGTTCTGATTTTAAAGCTTTTATTAATTGGAAACCTATAGTATACCAGGTTCTTTATATGTATTACATGATTTAACCATAATTAAAACCTGCAAAATAGATAGTATGTCCATTTTTCCTGTTGGAGAAATTATTAGCTTCCTGAAGGTCATATATTCAGTAAATAAAAGAATTAGTATTTGAAACAAGTCCGGTATGACTAGAAAGTCATCTCATCAAGCTCAAAGATATGATTACAGATTCAGTAGAAGTGACAACACAATTAATTTTTTAAGTTATTGGCCCACAATTAAGTGTGGCATAGTTCAGAGATATTATATAGTTTTAGGTAAACAAATTTGTAAGAAATGTACTCAGGAAAATAAAAATATATTCAAGAAATATATTTAAAGGATACTTAGCAAGCTGACTAAAATTTACTTTGGAGATAAGGTGAGGAATACATAGACATTCACATTAGTATATACATGTAATAAGTATGCAAGAATTTAAGCCGTTTATGTATTCTCTAGCTATACTTTTTAGGGCAGTAAAAGGGTAAGTACATAAATGAAAGGTAATATGGGCATGAAATTGTGAGAATTTCTTATATGGATAGCTTTTGCTGGATAATGGTGATTTTTATATGAATTCTGGATACATGTTGAATGAATGAGTAGAATTTCACAGTTAACATTCAATGATATAAATTACTCAACAGCCTTCCAAGTGATGATCATTGTTTAGAGTTATCTTATTTAAAAAACTTATATAAATTTTATTAAAATAATTATTTATTTGGGCCAATCCTCTTGTTATTCTGTTTTTAAATTATTTTCTTGATGTCTGTTTTTTCTTTCTTATTTACCCTCTCTTGTTGCCTTCCTGTGTATTGAGAAATTGATATGGCATCCTCCTCAAATTTTGCTCCAAGTTTCTAGAGCCAAGATAGCAGTGAGATGCTCTAATGATACATTCATGGAGCAGTTCACCTTACTTTGCCCTATGCTTCATAGTAAATAATAGAATTAAAATGATTTGTCAGTATTCTGCCCAAAAGTAGGTGTTAGGTAGTTAGTTGGGGGTAATACCTAGAGTTCTCTGGATAAACAAACTAGAGTACAGTACATAAGTACATATAATTTCAAAGTAAAATTTGTAAGACTAACACAAGCAAGGAATCAAAAACTATAAGAAAATAAGTAGATGTGGGAGTGAAGAAACAGGAGGAAATGCTACTAAACAAGGAATGCCATCAGTATTCTGGAAGGCAGCACTGTGATGGAGGAGGAGGAGCTGAAGTGTGCTGACAGAAGATTTAGATTCAATCTCATCACTCTGGGAAGGCACAGGAGGAGTACAAGGGTGAGATGAAAAGCAGAGACTGGTTAAAATTGGTTACAGAGCAGTTAGTGGAATGTAGTGTATAAAGTAGTTAGATGCTGTTCCTCTCCTTTCCTGACTCTTGTCGGTAACAATTCTCCATTCCTGGTAGAAGTGTGAGGGGTAATCTTAGGATACACTGAGTCAGAGATGCTCTGGACTCATGGAAACGAGGCCAATGGGACAAAGGTAAAACTTGACAAAAAGACGTAAGACCCTCCTAAATGGTTTCACAACATAGCTCACAGAGCACTATAGCCAGTGATACCTAGAGCCATGGACCGGCTCTTTAGGTAGGAGTTTGAAGGATTCTTATCTAAAAAAATTGAATAGCCCAAAGAAATGTTCTGACTAGCTTTTGGAATCCCTGTTGAAACAGATGGATGCCTCACCCAGTTATATCACAGGCATTAAGTATGCCTTGCCTCCACCCAGGGTTTCTAGTCAGTCTAGTTGGGACTATTCCTAAATATAAATAAATTTTATATTTTACATATATTTATATATCCATACATTTAAGATATTCATACATATAAACAAATATAATATATGAATGTTAAATATTAATGAATAGTGAGAGGGTCACCAGATATTGTATATAGCCCCCAATATGAAATAGAGAATAAAATATAGAGATCAAAACAGAGGAAGATAAAAAGTGATGGGTAGCTCAGGAAAAATACAGATAATTGTAGCTCAAGAAACAAACAAAAAAAGCTTTTAAAAATGTGTATCTACTGAAATATGTATTTTATTGATTAATTCACATTTAACATTATGTTAGTTTCAGATGTATAGCATAGTGGTCAGTTATATGGTTTGTAAAGTGATCTCTGATAATTCTAGTACCCACCTGGAGCTATACACAGTTATTACAATATTATGGACTACATTCCTTATGCTGTGCTTGACATCCCAATGACTATTTTGTGACTACCAATTCATACTTCTTAATTCCTTCATCTTTTTTATCCTCCCGCTAACCCCCTCCCATTGGACAACCCTCAGTTTTTTCTCTGTATCTATAAGTCTGTTTCTCTTTTGTTTGTTCACTTATTTCATTATTTATATTCCAAATATAAGTGAAATCATGTGGTATTTGTCATTCTCTGTAGTTTTTTCTTTACTTAGCATAATACCCTCTAAAGCCCTGACTGGGTAGCCCAGTTGGTTAGAGTGTTGTTCCCAGATGCCAAGGATGTGGGTTGATACCCAGTCTGGGCACATACAAAAATCAACCAATGAATTCATAAATAAATAGAAAAACAAAATGTGTGTGTCTCTCTCTCCCACTTCCTTTCTAAAAAAGATCAATCAATAAAATTTTTTAAAAAAATACCTTTTAGGTTCATCTATACTATGGGATGGAGATTTCATTTTTTATGGCCTAGCAATATAATATTCCATTGTATATATGTACCACTTTTCCTTTATCCATTTGTCTATTGATGGACACTTGGGTTGTTTACATATCTTGGCTACTGTAAATACTGCTGCAATGAACATAGGGGTGCATATATCTTTTCAAATCAGTGGGTTTTTTTTTTTATTTCTTTGTATATATACCTAGAATTTGAATTGCTGAGTTGTTAGGTAGGTCTATTTGTAATTGTTTTGAAGAATTTCTCTACTGTTTACACAGTGACTATACCAATTTGCAATCCCACCACAAGTGCTCTTTTTTTTCCTCGACATTTCCAACACTTGTTTGTTGATGATAGCAATTCTGACAGATATGAGGTGATATCTCATTATTGTTTTAATTTGCATTTCTCTGATGATTAGTGATGTTGAGCATCTTCTCATGTCTGTTGGCCATCTGTATGACCTCTTTAGAGAAATGTCTATTCAGCTCCTCCGCCCATTTTTAATTGAATTGTTTTGTTTTGTTTCTTTTTTCTTTTTTTTTTTTTTTGGTGGTGAGTTGTATGAGCTCTTTATAAATTTTAGATGTTAACCCCTTATGAAATGTAACATTGGTGAATATCTTCTCACATTCAGTAGGTTCTCTTTTCATTTGGTTGATGGTTTTCTTTGCTGTGCAAAAATGTCATCTCATTTGTTTATTTTTCCTTGCCTGAGGAGATATATCAGAAAAAAATATTACTGAGAGCAATATCTGAGATTTTACTGCTTATGCTTCCTCCTAAGAGTTTTATTGTTTTGGGTCTTGTATTTAAGTCTTTAATCCATTTTGAGTTTATTCTTGTATATGGTGTAAGAAGGTAGTCTAGGTTTATTTTTTGTGTGTGTGTCTTTCCAATTTTCTCAATACCATTTATTGAATAGACTATGTATACTTCATTGTATGTTATTGTCTCCTTCATCATAAATTAATTAACCACATGGAATGGTTTTATTTGGGGCCTCTCTATTCTGGGCCATTGATCTGTGTGTCTGGATTTATGCCAGTAAGATACTGTTTCAATTGCTATAAGCTTGTAGTATAGTTTGATATCAGGTAGTATGTTACCTCCATCTTTGTTCTTTCCGCAGATTGCTGAGGTTATTTAGGGTCTTTCATGGTTCCATAAATTTTAGGACTATTTGTTCTAGTTCTTTGAAATATACCATTGGTATTTTTATAGGGGCTGCATTGAATCTATAGATTGCTATGGGTAGTATGGACATATTAATGATGTTAATTGTTCCTGTCCATGAGCATAGTATATGTTTCCACTTACTTGTATCTTCTTCAGTTTCATTCTTCAGTGTTTTATAATGTTTTCGGTAAAGTTCTTTGACCTCCTTGGTTAGACTTATTTCAAGGTTTCTTTTTTTGCTTCAATTGTAAATAGGATTGTTTTCTTAATTTCTCTTTCTGATTATTGGTATATAAAAATGCAGCCAATTTCCAAATATTAATTTTGTATCCTGCTACTTTACTGAATTCATTTATCAGTCCTAGTAGTTCTTTTGTGGAATCTTTAGGGTTCTCTATGTGTAGTACCATGTCACCTGCAAATAATGGCAGCTTTTCTTCTTCCTTTCCAATTTAGATGCCTTTTATTTCTTTTTCTTTTCTGATTGCTGTGGCTTCATCTTCCAAAACCATGTTGAATAAAAGTGGTGAAAGTGGAAAACCTTATCTTTTTCCTAATCTTAAGGAAAAAGCTTTTAACTTTTTCCCATTGAGTATATTTGCCATAGGTGGTGTTTATTATATTGAGATATGCACCCTCCATTTCCACTTTTCTGGGAGTTTTTGTCAGAAATGGGTGCTGGATTTTGTCAAATGATTTTTGTACATCTATTGATATGATCATATCATTTTAATCTTTCATTTTTTTTAATGTGGTGTATCACATTAATTGATGTGAGGATATTGAACCAAACTTACATCCCAGGAATAAATCTCACTTGGTTAATGGTGCATGATCTTTTAAATGAATTGCTGAATTTAGTTTACCAGGATTTTTGCATATATGTTCATCAGGAATATTGTCATCTAATTTTTTTTCTCTGTAATGTCTTTGTCTGGTTTTGGAATCAGGATAATGGTGTCCTTATAAAATGAGCTTGTGAGTCTTCCCTCCTTTTGAATTTTTTTGGAATAGTTTCGAAAGGATAGGTATTCATTCATCTTTGAACAATTGGTAAATTTCACTTGTGAAGCCATTTGGTCCAGGACTTTTATTTGCTTGGAGTTTCTTGATTACAGATGCTATTTTGTTGGTAGTAATCAGTCTGTTCAGAATTTGTTTTGCTTTGATTCAGTCTTGGAAGATTATATGTTTGTAGAAATTTATCTTTTCCTTCAGATTGTCTAATTTCTTGGCATATAATTGTTTGTGACATTTTCTTATAATCCTTTGCATTTCTGTGGTGTTGGTTGTCACTTCTGTGGTGTCCATTTTCTTTTATTTCTGATTTAATTTGGAGGGGTATGCTCTCTTTTTTTTCTCAATGAGTCTGGTTAAAGATTTATCAATCATCTTATTTCTCTTTTAAGAAGGACCAGCTTTTTATTTCAGTGATCACTTGTGTTATTTTAGACTTTCTTTAATTTATTTCTGATCTGATTTTTATTATTCCTTCCTTCTTTTGTCATTCTTTTTCTAATAATTTAGCCGTAAAGTTAGGTTGCTTATGAGATTATTCTTATTACGTGAGCTAGGCCTGTATTGCCAGGAAATTTCCTGTTAGGACTGCTTTTTCTGTGGCCCAAAGATTTTTGGGTTGTTGTGTTTTCATTTTCATTTGTCTCAAGGTATCTTTTAATTTCTTCCTTGATCTCATTATTAACCCATTCATTGTTTAATAGCATGTTATTTAACCTTAATGTGTTTGTTTGTTTTTCAGTTTTTTTCTTGTGATTTATTTCTAGTTTCATACCATTACGGTCAGAGAAGAGCTTGATATGATTTCAGTCTTCTTAAATTTATTGAGACTTGTTTTGTGTCCTAATATGTCTATCCTAGAAAATGTATCATGTGCACTTGGAAAGAGTGTATATTCTGCTTCCATGTGAAATACTCTGAAGACATCAATAAAATCCATCTGATCTAGTGTGTCATTTAAAGCCACCATTTTCTTGTTGATTATCTGTCAGGAATATATATCCATTGATTACAATGGGGTATTGAAATCCCCTACTATGATTTTATTGCTTTCTATATCTTCCTTTATGTCTATCAATATTTTCTTTATATATTTGGGTGCTCCTTATTAGGTGCATAAATGTTCATAAGAGTTAAATCTTGTTGGATTGATCCCTTTATCATTATGTAATGTCCTTCTTTGTCTCTTATTATAGTGTTGGTTTTAAATTTTGTCAGATATAAGTACTGCTACATCAGCTTTTTTCTTTTCCATCTGCATGAAATATCTTTTTCTATCCCTTTACTTTTAGTCTGTGTGTATCCTTCAGTCTTTTGGAAGCAGCATATATATTGGTCTTGTTTTCTCATCCATTCAGTTATCTTATGTTTCTGACTGAAAATTTAATGTATTTATATTTAAAGTGTTTATACATAGTTATATAGTTATTATTATTTATTATCCATAATCATATTTTTCCTTCTTATTAAAAAGTCCTTTTAACACTTTTTGTGATACTGCTTTGTTGGTGATAAACTTTAGATTTTTATTGTTTATCTTTCCTTATATTTTATTTTTTTAAATATTTTACTTATTTATTTTTAGACTGAAGGGAAAGGAGGGAGAGAGGGAGAGAAACATCAATGTGTGGTTGCCTCTCAAGTGCCCCCTACTGGGGACCTGGCTCACAACCCAGGTATGTGTCCTGACTGGAAATCAGACCAGCAACCCTTTGGTCCGTGGGCTGGTTCTCAATCCACTGAGCCACAGCAGCCAGGGCTGTCCTCCAATTTTTAATGATACCCTTGATGGGTAGAATAGTCTTGGTTTTAGTTTGTTGCTTTTCATTGCTTCAAATATTTTGTGCCCATCTCTTTTGGCCTGAAAAGTTTCTCTTGAGTAATCAGCTGACAGTCTTATGAGAACTCCCTTAAAGGTCACTGTCTTTCCCTTGCTACTTTTAAGATTCTCTTTTTGTCTTTAATCATTGTCATTTCACTTATGATAATTCTTTGTCAAAAATCTATAGTATGATGAGAGACAGTGTAATATCCATGATATAAAAAGGGTAGTCTATAGAAAAGGAATAATGAGAAAGTAAGAACAAGCTCCTATAAATTAAACTGTAAAAAAAAGTATTGAGAGGTGTAGAAGTCAAGCAAACATTCTAGAAAGTAGATTAATAGGGCAAGGTGTACACAATGGAGGAGGAAAGGGTTGAGGGAAAAGAAGTGAAAAAATGTACTTTGTCAGTTCATTAGTTTCAGTGTTTCACCATAGGAGTTCCAGAAATAGGAAACAGTAGAAAGTGGTGGGGAGATAAGTATCAAACAATAATATAAGAAAAAAATTTTTAATTGAATTACAGGAATTTACAGGCTTAAAGGGAAGAGAAAATGCCCAGAATAATGGATTTTTTTAAAAAAGATGATCATTAAGATTCTTTACTATGAGAATTCAGAACACCATGGATTAAAAAGAAGATTTCAAAACCTTCCAGAGAAATAAAGTGTGTCACATTTAAACAATCAGGAATCCCCATGGCATCAGACTTTGCAACTGCAACACTGGCAACTAAAAGCCAATGAAGTACAGCCTTTAACATTCTGAGGAAAATGACTTTTTTTACTTTAAATTCAATAACAAAATTAACTAGCAAACATATGTAAGAGTAGAATTAAGACATTAAGACGCACAAGGAAAGTCTCAACAAATTTACCTCCCATGTACCTTTTCTCAGGAAGCTTCTAGAGAATGTGCTCTACAAAAATGAGGCTGTAAACCAAGAAAGAGGAAACCATGGGATCCAGGAAACGGGGGACACAACACAGGCGAGAGGCACAGGGATTTCGCAAGATGGTGTTAAAAAGAAGCCCCAGGACAACAGGTGGGCAGCTGGCCTGGGAAACTGATAGACCAGAGGGACTGAACGGGAGGCTCCTAGAGGGTAAAAAGCAGGTATGACAGATTGACCAATTGGGTTGATCACGTAAACAATGGTTTTAATAGGGCTTTTGTAGTTCCTTTAAATAGTTCAGGAACAGTGCATAATAGATAAACATATGAAAAGAAGAAATAAAAGACAACATGAGGGGAAAATATTTAACAAGACAGGAAGTCTTAAACTACATTGCTCAACAGTAACAATATTACATGGTCTCACTAATAAACATAGAATATTAGTTTACCCTCATATTGCTACTTAATCTCCTGAAAATATGGGAGAAGAAAGTTTAGTGGGAGGTGGTGATTGGATAAGAGTGTTACATTTTTCTCATTTTGCATAGTAGTAAAACATTATGTAATCTTTGAAAATGATAACTTAAGAAATATCACTCTGCACACACTTAAATATATGGAATCAAATATCACAATAAAAATTAAGAGGAGTTTCCTCTGCCATGACAGGATTTAACCTCCTTGCAGGGGAGGGGTAGGTTAGAAATGCTGATTAGTCTTCCTGCCCTGAGCAAGCCCCTAGATTAACAAAACTGAGAAAACTTGTACCAATATAGGATACTACTCATTCTGGCCAATAAATATCTTTCATTATAGAAGCGAACAACAAAGTGGTTTCTTCTGAGGAGTAGAAGGCAGTGGGTAGGGACATGTGGGGTAGGGTTTCCTGTCTTAGGTTACAGGCTATACAATATTATTTGCTTTTTTAACATATAGGCATGTATTACTTGGATACATATTAAGTCAGTTTAAAAAATTACTGAACTTAGAAATAGAGGTTATAAAACAAGGTACACAAATACTCCTGCAAAACCAAAACCAGAGGAAGAAGTTGATGGTGCTTGTCTCAATATCTTTCAGAACTAATCTGTGTATCCATTACCTGATAACAAAGAAGGGGATGCAGGACCCTCTGCCATTCTTATTCCAGACAGCATCTCCTGTCACCTACCAGTGCTCCCCACATTCTGTGTCTAAGCTCTGCTGGGCCGCTTCATGTTCCCTTTATTACAATGCCTGTGCTTTCCCTCACTGAGCCTTTGCTTACAGTGCACTTACTGCTCCCCTTTTGTTTCCATACTCACACATACATACACACACACTCTCAATCACTCACATTCACACTCTCATCCCTTCTCAAAGACCCCTTGTTCTGCCTCCATCCCTACCTATATATATCTCTGCTCAGATGGATCCTAGCATCCTCCCCTTTCTTTTAATGTCTATTGTATTGTCCTATACCACTTTCCATGCATAGCCTTAAATCACAGTTGATTTTGAACTTTTCCCTTGTTAAAAGCCTAGAAGGTGACATGGGCAGGAACCATATTTCAATGATATTTATTCCTCCTATAGAGACTGGCAGAGTGCTGACATATTCCACGTGTTGCCTCAGATAATAATGAAATGGATAAATTAATCTTTCGTTAAATGTGAAATCTGTTCAGTCATATGGCCCAGTGCTAAACATCTGTATCCATGTAAATAAATGGAACCGGAAGGTGAGGATTTTTCATCTGTCTTTGTTTTAAGGCTGCTTATATGCTTTCTCCTAAGGGGAAAGATCATGCTCAGAGCCCACAGGATAAACTGTTCCCTAAAATTTTTCATATACTACCTTTAAGAGGAATGTGGAAAGCTTGTCACCTGGAGGGTTGAAGTTTTTATTTGGCTCTTCAGAGGTTACAAGTAGCATGGCACTGAGGAAAGTGTTGCAAGCAGGACATCGCCTTGGCCTCCAGGTAGAGAAGGTCTTGAACATGCCCTTGCGCCTGATGGACAGTAACAGCGTAAGATGTGGCAAGAAAAGGTAAAACCTCATGAGACCAGACTATTAACATAACAAAGGAAGTCAAGAAATACTCAGTGACATAACATGGTCACCTAGGTAGAGAGGCGCAGCTTGGGCTTGCATCCCCAACTTCTCAACCTAACAAATCATACTGGTGTTATCTAAAACATTCCATTGATACAAATAAAATGCCCATCAGTATTGTGTATGCAAACAGTGGAGTGCTGTGGAGCCTTTAAAAAGAATAAAGTAGGATCTACAAGTTCTGATCTGGTCAGTACCTCAACAATTACTGAAAGGAAAGATTAGTGTGGAATAGGATTGCCTCCTTTATGTAACTCAAGTACCATCTTTTCAATGAGACTTCTCTTAACCACTGTATTTGTAATTGCAAATTCCACCTCCTCTTGTTCCTGGCTTTTTCTCCACTGGCATTTATTTCTATTTGATATAATATATATTTTACTCATTTGTTTATGATCTATCTCTCCTACTGGTATGTAAACTGTGTGAGCAATTTTGTGTATTTCACTTACTATTTTGCCTCCCACTGCCTTAGAATGACTGGGTGAATGTTTGTTTAAAAAAGTTTATTTGCATAGAATAGTTCTGGAAGACTACCAAATCTAACAGTAGTTATCTCTGAGCAGTAGAACTAGGAGTATACGGGTGGAAGACTAACTTTTAGTGCCTATATCTCACCATGTACATGTATCACTGAAGTGTTTCTCAAATGGCTATAATGAAATATAAAATTTAGACAGCACCATTTATTTTTGATTCTGAGATAATAAACATCATTCACAATCTCTCTTCTTGCTAGAGATCAAGTTGTAGCTGGACCACATTTCAAGTCTATGGACTTTATATTTTAGGAAGCCCTTACTAACAAAGACTGTTCTGTGACAGTGGTATCATCTGTAGTTATTGCTGGGCAGGAAGGGGTAGGTCAGATACATTTATATCTTATAAATTTTAGGTTAATCTCAGGGAGGTTACTTGACCACCCTGAATCTCAGTTCTCTTGCTTATAAAATTGGTATAATTTTTTCTATGAACAAAGGGTATTATCCAAGCAGAACAAGATGAAAAGTGTATATTCAGTGTCTAGCAGTATCTGATTCAAGACAGGGTTCCCTTTTCCCCATAGAAGGTGACTCAGAAGACTCAGTGATACATTCTTGGCTGTATGTACTCCAAGCGTGGTCCAAGGAGTTTATTAGAAATGCAGAGTCTCAACCCTCACATGATCTAATGAATCTGAGTCTGTACTTCAACAAAATACCCAGGTGATTCTTATGCATTGTAAAGTCTGAGCAGCTCTGTTTTTATGATTTTTATAGCAGTGTTTCAGGCAGGCTTATATTAAGCATGTATTTATTTTCTGTATTTTATGATACTTTGATATCTTAGGGTCTTGCAGACCCTAGGTGGAGGCACTGATGTTCCCAGGACACCCTAATTCCTAGAGATAGCAAACCATTTGACTGAGAGGACACCTTTGATATGCAAACCAACCAATCCTGGGTTCTTGTCCCCACCAGCCACCTTTTACCAGGCTCCTGAAGTCCAGAACTCTATCCTCCTTCCCTGAATCACTGGAGGGACAGTTATTGGATAACTGGAAACCTGTACCACCTAAACCACTGAAATTATTTAATCTATCCAATCCCACACGTTCTTTTCCTGCCTTGCTTTGCCTTTCATGTGGAAACCACTGTAAATTTCCCCCTCTCTTCCTCTGCTTCTGATCTACTCTGAGACCTCCCCATGTGGTCCTATAACCGGAAAAGACACTGGCATTTGGGCTACATGTCACTACCAAATCCAACAAGCAATGACAGCAATTGAATCTTTATGGGTGCTTTATTCAGATGGCAGGTGATCTGAGAAGGTGGTGGATGATCTGTGAAGATGGTGGGTTTATACCCCAACAAACCATCTTCCCTTCTCTTTTCTGGCCAGAATTTTTATAAGGTGGGGGTAAGTGGATAAACAAGGAACGCTGAGGGCTTTGAAATTCAGGTAGGATTAGGTGAGTGAAGCCTTAGCCGTTCCTGTTCTGGGCCGTTAGCTGTTTCACGGGGAGGGTGGTTGTCTGCTCTCCCTGGAGCACAAAAGGTCTGGATGTCCCCAAGGTGGTAATTTTCTATCAGTGCCCCAGGAGGCCTGCTGTTTTCCTAGGAGCCAGGATGGACCTTATCTGTAGTTTCTGAAACAAAGCTTTAACATACACATTACTTGCTAGACTTAAAACTTTTTACCTTAAGCTAAAGTTTTCTAAGTCTTGAGTCCCCTATCAGTCCTGTGGGGCTCAGCATGGTATTTCATGCTCCCTCCTCTTGGGAACTCTAAGTAGCAAACTATCTTTTCAGTGGCAAACCTGTCTTAATCTGTTGTCCTCACCATACCTGAATAAAACTAAATCCCAGGTACATATTAAAACAAGGCTGCCCTTTAAATTTTTCCCCAACTTCAGTTTCATTTGAAGAAGACTGAGGGTTCCCAGCAGAGCCAGATGTTCTGGTGTGGCATGACTAACAGGCTGAAACGTAGGAGGATGCTTAAGCCACCTCATCAGCCTAAACTTACTTTTAAATAAAGATGATCAAGGATAACCATGAACAAGGCTGTAAATCTGCTTAATGTAGTATGACTACTTTGAATACCAATAATGCTCCTGAAGCACAAGCTCTGAACACTTCAGAAACTGCTATTAGAAATGATTAAGACCTCCAAGATAATGAAACCATTTGAATGGAAACACACAAACTTATTTACAGAGTTCTGAGATGGTACCCAAACATATGAACCTGCCATCCACATCCATTCATTTTTCTCTGTGGCTTCATAATATGGTGTATATGCTTTAGGTAGAAATAACTCCTGCCAGGAAGCAGCCATGATGTCACCAAGCAGCTTCTCTCCCCAACGTCACATTACCTTTGTCTCTTCTGCTTTGAAGAGTTTTGATACACGGAAGTGAGCTAACTGAAGATGAGGTTAATAAAAACAAGCAAATGATAAAAGAACATAAGAGGGACTTTTCTCCCTATGAGTCAAAGGAAAAAAATAGAATAAGGAGTATCTATTTCAGAAATATTCCATGTTTGTTAGACAAGATGATAAGAACAGAAGATAGCAATTTTATAGTAATATTTCCAATATAAAAGTTTTACTACAATTTCATTAAGAAATTAGTTTGATTAGTAGCTTTTAGAAATGTTAGACAAGGGAATTTTTCATTGAGTATCAGATTTGTTTCCATAAAAAATAAACCCTCCTCACCACATGCACACACACTCAAAGGTAACTATGTGAAGTGATATATGTGTTAACTAACTTTATTGTGGTAATCATTTCACTATATATGTATATCACATCATGTGTACATGTTAAATTGATACAATTTTATTTGTCAATTATACCTCATTAAAGCTGGTAAAAATAAATAACCTTTTTGTTATGACCACAAAAAGAAACTTTGGCTGCAGATATCATGATTTTGCTTCCAATAACTGGCCCTATCAGATTCAATACACAGCCCAAGCAGTGTCTAAAATTTGACTTGTGGCCTGCATGATTAACAGGGTCCCCTGAAACCACGTGTTTGTTTCTCAGTAGGTTTGTTTTTTTCATTGTTCCTTGACCTTTTTCCAAGAAACTTAATTTGCCCAAGGGAGTCTCACAACAGGAAAAGAGTGTTTGCATTTGTTTAGGGAAATGTGCTTGTAATAATGACTTAGAAGGGAGAGACCAGAATGAAATGGAATGGATTGATAAGCCAGTTTGAGCAGGCAGAGAGCAACCTGGGCCTCATAACTCTTATAAAAGGAGCTCTGCTGCAAAGCATTTTGCCAAGACTGGGTCTAGCAAGAGCCATCTCCATTCAATATGCATTGTCTCTGTAAATTCTTTGTCCCTGCAAAATTCTTCTTACTAATGCCTTAGGGCATGCCAGCTCCTTTTAAGTTTTACTTACACTTCTAAGATGGTGCGGATTTCTCGGTTCAGCCCTGCAGACCCCAGGGTAGAAATCACTCTCCAAGGTATGTTACCCATTTTAAACTTGGTGGAGTCCTTTAGATGACTGTAGAGTGGTTGGTGGTGGTGATGCTATGGCAGTAAGTTCAAGTGATTTCTTGGTTGCCAGAAGAGTTGATGAGTTTGCTAATACATGGACTGAGGGAAGAGATAGCTAGACTCAGCTTCTTTCTCATTTACTGAATTTAAAATACGCCAGCAGGCCAAAGTAGAGAGCAGTCTCGGGCAGTGAAGGGTTAGTTGAGGTAAAAAAGGAAGAAGAAGAAGAGCAAAGAAAAGGAAAGAAACAGAACATTGCCATTGCATGGCTCCTTTTTGCTTCTCAAGTTCCTGTTTCTTTTGGTTTGTCTTTTTTCTCTTTCACTTTTCTACCAAGAAAGCATGGTTAATTTGTTTATAACCATGGCCTCAAGGCTAACAACATATTGAAATGGCAAAAGTGGCAACAGAAAGTTTCTTAAAATAAATTTTGAAAACCTGAAGCTAGATTAATTTCTTTTTGTAACTTTGTCTGCTATTTAGTCTAAAAAACAAAGGGTGAAACCATTGACCATATTTAAGTTAGCAAGGTTAATCTAAAACAAAGCTTGATTTATACTCAATGTGTGTTTACCTTTTTACAAATTTTAAGTCTATCTTTGCACAATTAGCAAATTATTAAACAGCCTTTCCTTCAAAGTCTGCAAGCAATTGCTTGTTTCTATGAATAAGTGAACATGTTTTACAAGATCCAAGTTGACTGATTGGCAAATGCTGATAAAATCAAAGCAGGGCTAAAATGCAGTGCACCAGCTGTAGTATAAATTACTTTTGTTCAATAATGTTTCAAGTGGCTATACAATTATGGCTTACCTTTCAATAAATACTACTGCCTTAATTACAACATCATTGTGGAAATTTATCCCTGAAGATGACTGTTGGGAACCACAGCTAGGACTAAACATTTCTATATCTGTTCATGCTTTTGTGCTCAATTATAAGCATGGATTGCTGTGAGCATTTAAAAAATAGATACTTTTTATTTAATGTGAATGAATGTTAATATACTTTGAAAATCATGTTCCATTGATTGGCCTTAGTGTTCTGTACATTTCTGGATTGCTTGAAGTAAAAAAAAAATTAATAAATTCTCTAAATCACTAGCCTTACACTATTCACTAGGAGCATTACATTCTTAGCCCATTACCATCCACCTGTTTTGGCAGCTGTTTTGGGCTCTAATGGAGGGCCTATAGCAGTCTGTTTCACATTCATATGTGTTTCAGACAACTGAAATGCTTGGCCAAACCCAGATTCCTGTTTTTGTTTATGAAGTAAGTAGCTGATCAGAAGGATCTTCTACAACCTAGGTCAAACCTGAAGGTGTAGAAAATCCCAGCAGGACGGGAATGTGCATTAGGTCACAGACTGTCCTGTAGAGTTCTTATTCCTCTCTTGTATTGTCCGTGCCCATGGAATAGACTTCCCCACGCTACTACTGCCAATAGCACGTAGACATAGGGGTCCACTGATCTGATAGTTTTGTCAGGGCATTTGAAGATTCCCTGATACATCTAAGTTCCTGGGAGATTAGGTATCCTCCAAAAGTGCCTTTGACATACTTTTCTCAACAGTAATTTTAATTCAATAAATCTTTATCAGCCCTACTTTATTCCAGGTACTGTGTGCAGCCCTAGATGTAGGTATAAATCCAAATCATTCTCTATCCTGAAGCTTACAATATTCAATCATAACTCTGAAATTTGGCAATTTGTTATTTAAAAGATGCCTTTACATAATTTGCCAAAGAGTTTGAGGCCTCATCATGTTCAAGGAAGTATTCTAGATGTTCAATAAATATTCTAGATGTTTTCTTTCTTTAGTATTTTTAGAGACCACTAGGTTCTGGTGGCCTTCTAGGGCAAATTTGGTATTTGAGCTACGTCAGTTGCTGGTTACCAGGAAATAGTTGTACTGGAGAATACCACAGCTGCCAGGCCTGGATTGAATCAGTGGAACTGAGCATATAGGACTGTGCAATGAAGGAATTAGGGACAATTTGGAGTCACTGGAATCAAGCTGATTTTGGCATGTGGATCACAGTAGAAGCTGCTTGAACTGGCAAGTAAGTCATGGTTGAGGGTTGGGCAGAAGTTGCATTGGACTAGTAGATGGTAGAATTCCAAGTGATTGCCTAGAAGGTAAGGGCAGAAGGCAGACTAGATGAGGGACACAGAGAGGGAACAGGTTAGGAGAAATCAAAGCAGATTAACAAGCAGGTGAGCACTTAGAGCCATGAGCCCAGTGAGCACTGGAACATTCTGAAAGAGGCAGCTGCTGAGATGGGCTCAACCATCAAAAGAATCGGGCTTAAGGATAATAAGAAAAAACTCTGCCACTGAGAGCATGGTCACAGGAAGTAAAATGTGCTGTTAGTACTCTAGGTCGCAGTCCTGTGGGCAGGACTGGCAGCATGATGGAGAATTCTGAATTGGGCTCATTCTGTTCTCTCAGCCCAGAAAGGTGATGTCTGGCATACAGTAAGACTCCTCAAGTATTCCACTGAACTGACCTGGGTTCTGGGAGCAGAGGAGGGAGGTTCCTAAAGGAAGTGATTTTCACATGACAATATAAACTAAAGTAAATTGCGTTGGCACTTAATGGAGAAAAAATAAGCACAGGGGAATAAAACACATCATTTGTTTAAATGACACATATATTGTCCCAGAATTTATGTTTCTTTCCCCCCTTTGTTTCTTTCCCATGAATGCCAGTAAGTAAGAAGAGGGACAGAATGGTATGGAACCTGGGAAGTTTTAAGAGTCTGTGGTTAGGTGTTACTCACTCTCAGGTGTTTTCCTTGTAAGAACATTTTGAAAGAAAGAAATAAAAAGAGAATAGTGAAGTGATTAAAATCCTACTGAACTCCCAGGTTCATGCCTGTGAAAAATCTAAGTGAGATGCCAGAATCCAACTGATGGACAGCCAGTACCTCCTCTGCTCTTCCATCAGGAAGGTACTGCCTGCTGACTTCCATCCTCTGAAGCTCTTTTGTTTGTGGTGATAGCTGTCAATAAATATAAGAGTAAAGATTATTTTGTGCCGCCTTAATAAAAGTCCTATTGTGCTAGTGGTGTACATCACACAAAAAAGCTGTAAAACACAACCTCTCAGAAAACATTCTGTGTCACCAAGATGGGTCAGCAGGATGTAACATAACAAAGCTCACCAGGGCAGCATTTATGCAGATTGTCACACTGAGCCCTGAAGCTGAGAAAGGCCAAAGAGCATTCCTCACCCTGCACTCCTGCACCCCTGCACCAGTGTTCCCTGTTTTGACACTAGATGGGGCATTGTTATTATTACAGTGGTTCTAAAATGTGAGTATGTAAAACACAGAAGAGTGGAAATATTACTTTAGGACATAACAAATAAGAGAACATTGGAGAAGAAAATAGCCAGGAAAAGTGTCTAATCCAAACCCTAACTCTTCACTTTTACCTGAAAAAGTTGTGACCAGCCCATGTGCATGCACTGATTCAGAGGCAGACCCAGAACCAGAAGCCTGAGGCTGAATCTCAGGCACCCAAGGTGTGTGTGCCACATGGATCTGAGAAGACAAATGCTTAGCTCTCAGAAGCTGCCTTCTTTTACATGGGGAATAAAAAAAAAAGAGGTAACTCTCCAAGGCATGCCCTCCTAAATAATTCTTCCTACAATTTGACTCTACATGTAGGTGGCTCAAAGAAAATTAAACAATGAACATAACTCACATATTTGGCTTATTTTTATTGTTAACCCCTCTCTCCTACATGTAGGCACACTCACACATACCTTAACACATCTGTGTAGACATCTTTGTAAAGACAGCAATGTGAATGAATTAACTTCATTTTATAAAATATGAATAAACAAAATGTGATTTATTATATTTGGATTCTAGCTCACTTAAGTTTCCCTTAGTTTTTTTTTTTTTACCTTTTTAAATTTTTTTTTATTTTAATCATTGTTCAAGTACAGTTTTCTCCCTTTTACTCCCAAGCCAGCCCACCCTCCCAACCCTCCCCACTTCCCTCCCATTACCACCCTCCCCCTAGTTTTTCTCCATGTGTCCTTTAAATTTGTTCCCGGGAACCCTTCCCATTGTCCCCTGAAATTCCCTTTTCTCTCCTCTGTGGTCACTGTCAGCCTGTTCTCTATTTCAGTGTCTTTGGTTATATTTTGCTTGTTTCTTTGTTTTGGCGTTTAGGTTCCTGTTAAAGGTGAGATCATATGGTATTTGTCTTTCACTGCCTGGCTTGTTTCGCTTTGCATAATGCTTTCCAGCTCCATCCAAGCTGTTGCAAAGGGTAGGAGCTCCTTCTTTCTTTCTGCTGCATAGAATTCCATTGTGTAAATGTACCATAGTTTTTTGATCCATTCATTTACTGATGGGCATCTTGGTTGCTTCCAGCATCTAGCTATTGTAAATTGTGCTGCTATGAACATTGGGATGCATAGGTTCTTTTGGATTGGTGTTTTAGTATTCTTAAGATAGAGTCCCAGCAGTGGAATTGCTGGGTCAAAAGGCAGATCCATTTTTAGTTTTCTGAGGAAGTTCCATACTGCTTTCCATAGTGGTTGTACCAGTCTGCAGTCCCACCAGCAGTGCACTAAGGACCCCTTTTCTCCACAACCTCTCCAACACTTGTTGTTTGTTGCTTTGGCTTCTAGGCACTGTGGAAACTGATCAGAATTGTGTCCTTGTCTTGGTTTCTCAACCATTTACCAGTCATCATTTGAGCATTAGAATGCTCAGGGCTTAGAGCCCTTCCTAGAACCCAACTGAAGAAAGGGACTTCCCAGAACTGCTCTCTTTCTCCAGGTCTACCCTGGATCTCCACTTTCCCCCTTCCTCTTTCCTTTGTGGCAGAGGAGCAGCCAGCCATCATCTCCACTTACCATACCAGTGATTAAATTACTGAAAGAAAATGGCTAGTTTCTCCTTGCTCCCCTCCCTTCTGACTGAATAGGTTCCAACACAGAACAAAATTCTTATAAACCCTGTAGTTGATTTTCAGACTTTGTTCATAACAGAAACTCTTTCTTAAGAAGATTAATTTAACTTGTGTTTAAAAGTCACACCAAAAAGGGATGATTACTGCAGTAGCCTTTTCTCATTTCAGTGGTAGTGTAACCTGAAAAGACACCGGCATTTGGGCTGCCTGTCACTACCAAATCCAATAAGCAATGACAGCGATTGAATCTTTTATGGGAGTTTTATTCAGATGGCCGGTGATCTGAGAAGATGGCACGTTCATACCCTAACAAACCATCTTCCCTTCTCTTTCCCGGCCATAAAGTACCCCTTATAAAAGATGGGAGAGGACAAACAAGGTATGGTGAGGGCTTTGAGATTCAGAAGCTGCAACATTCCTGTCCTGGGCAGTTAGCTGTCCAAGGGGGAGGGGTGGTCGCCTGCTCTTCCTGGAACAAAGGTTTGGATGTCCCAAGGAGGTAATTCTCTATCAGTGCCCCACGTGGTCAGCTGCTTTTCCCAGGAGCCAATACGGGCCTTATCTATAGTTCCTGAAATAAAAGCTTAACATACACATTTCTTGCTAGACTTATAGCTTTTTACCTTAAGCTAAAATTTTCCGTGTCTTGAGTCTCCTATCAGTAGCACTCCTCATTCCCAGGCCAATCATGCTAAGGTACTTCAGTGCCCTCCATCTTGGTAGATGTACTTCCTACACATCTAGGGAGATTGGTAGGAAGGGCAAGCTAGTGAGAAAGAAGCAATCTAGTCTGTGATTTTTATTTCATATCAGACATTGCAAACTTAAATCTTTTTGAAGTAAAACACTTTTAAAAGTCTAACTTTAAGAACTTGGCATACATGGGCTGATTTTTCCCCCCAACTTGGAATGCTCTTCCCTGCCTGGTCTAATCTCATTCATCCTTTAAGATCCAGCTCAAATGTCATGTCTGCTGGGCCTCTACCCTCCCTTTTCCCATGTCCCCTTACAGAAACTTCACTCTTTATTTTGTGCTGTCACACATTTTATTCATATCACTAGAATGTAATCCCAGTACATTGCAATCAGTTGTGTACATGTCTGTTCTGCCAGCCCAGGAGTGGGCTCCTCCAAAGCAGGAAGAGTGAGTGGTACCTGACTCATCTTGCATCACCTGCACAGAGCATGGGGAGGATGTGCACTGGAGGCTGTATGCACATCTATGGGGTTGAAGCAAAGTGTGTCAGCACCAGCTCTTTTAATATAAGGGTGTAACAGGGTTCAGCCAAAGGAGGGGCCCAAATAGGGATTTGGAATGAGGCCCAGAACTCAGGGTGTCCAGGAAATATTAGGATGTCCCCCCACCACAGGTGTGGGTTGGGGGAAGGGACAAATGGAGCAGGGCCATTGAGAGCTGTTCTGCATAACAACAGCTTTGCAGCTAACCTCTGGTGTGGTCATTTAACATATCTATAACCTTTAACTGGTTACACAGATATGTTAAATAGCTATGGCCATGCTCGGAGCCAGGGGGATGGAAGTAACTTCCCCACCAAGATGTAACTGGGGGGCAGGTCCCCTGAGTTCAGTGCCTGCATGAGAGCTTGAAGAAGATTGGCTCCACGACATGGGGCCACAACTTCCCAGACTCATGATGGTAGTCCAGTAAGCTGGAAGGATATGAGAGTGCTGGCAAGTGTAGCCAATTGAGGGAGGAGTCAGAAATGGGGCTGCAGAGAGTACCATGCAGCTGGGGTAGTGCAGGGAGAACCACATAGTTTTGCCAGAGTGGGGACTCCCTCGGCCATTGTGTAGAGAGGACCACGCAGCTGAGAACATGTGAGAGAACCACCTGGTCTTTAGCAGAGTGGGGACTCCCATGGCCCTGTGAGAGAGAATCACTATGTGGCTTTAGCAGAGAACCTGCTGCCAAAGCCGAGTGGCGACCCCACTCCTCGCAGTCATTGGAGAGAGAACCATGTGGTTTTGACTGAGTGGAGACTCCCTCAGCCATTGTGCAGAGAGAACCATGCGGCTTTGCCAGAGTGGGGACCCCCGCAGCTTTAGAAGGGGGAACCACCACACGGCTTTAGCAGAGATCCCAGTGACACAGCTGAGGGTGCCGGGAACCAAGGGAGGCCTACCAGCCAAGACGGATTACTGGGAAGAACTGGGGGCTGCCTGAGCCACGGACTTCTATTTCTTTTCCTGAGATACAGTACCCTAGACTGGGCAACAGGGGAAGGAAGGACTGTGTGTGTTTCTGGGTGTTTTAAGAGACTTTGGGATTTTGATGAAGACATTAGGCCACTGCTTTAAGTTTGTATAGCATTAAATAAACATTTCCTTTCCTTTTCACGAATCTCTGGCATTGAAAGATGTCTTTCCTATAAGGCAGCAGACATAACAAACCTGGGGGGTTCCTTTCGGTAATAGTATATTGGTCCCCTTTGACCCCCCCCCCGCCATGTTGTTCTCTAACAAGGTTTCTGAGGATTTGGAAAGCATATGAAGAAAAAGGTAACTTAAAAATCATAGTCTTCTGAAATTTCTTCAAGACGAAGTTTTTATATTCTTATTGTTAAGGGGAAAATATTATATAAAACCAGGCATATATTACCATGTATATGAGAATACTGGTCATTTATTTGCTTCCCACATCTAAACAGAATAGAAATTTTTATCACTGATTCACTTTGCTTTATGCAAAGAATGTATACTACAAAAGTTGTATGTAAATCTAATGTCTATAAGTCAATTTATGTATTAAAATACACTAAGGAATCAATTTAAAGAAAATGTTTTTCCAAGTGAAAAATATTTATATGAAAAGGATAATTTCTGAGTTTATCAGGAATCTGCCTATTATAGAGAAGTATTTTCCTAGAACAATAAAGGAAGGCTCTCCTGTGTTCCAGTCAAAATTTACCCAGCTTTCATTTCCTGCTTTTCCATAGTCCATTAAAACACTGGACTTACTCCTAAGAATTTTAACTTATACAACAGATATTCTTGGCTTACTAAAGTGAAAAACTCCTCTCACTGTCATAAAATTAGTATGTATTATATATTATTTTTGCTTCAGTTAATAAAAAATTACTTGCATGAGCATTTAATGATCTTTAACCCAAATCTTACTGGAAGGAGTCAGTATGTTAAATTCTTAATTTGCAAGAAAATCTGAGGACTGATGTGAATGCTTATACAGATCTGAAATATAGAAAAAGATACCAGGCACAAATCTCCATGTTTTTGGAACTAAAGTTTTATGTGAGTTTTATTTAAACATTTCCATTTTCCTTATTTCTATAATGGTCAAAAGAGAATTGAAGAGAGATGCAGAGTAGTGTGGGTTTGGGGTTATTGCTGTCAGAGTTTATAGTGAGGGACTCAGTCAGGCAGTGTCCCTTTGCATTCAGACTGCAGGGTTACTGCTGCCTCATCTCCATCTCCCCGTGGGGGGCACAGCAGAGGTCCTTTAATAATGCATTCACTGAAAATAATATTGTTGGCTCTGGAACTATGCATTTAACACATTCTCAGCAAATGCCATGTGAAAAACCTAGTGCTTTTAGACTGAGGTTCTGCCATGCATAAATCAAACACTGGAGTGTTGACCTTTTTCAGTAAACAATACTAGAAATGTTGAGTACCTTTAAAATTCAAACACAGCTTTTAAAATGTGTTCTCATTTTCATGGACAGCTGAGACCTGCCTGCACTAATACCCAGCTAATCTGAGGTCTGGGAGATGCTTGGGCATCAGTCAGACTTGGTTCATCTTTGCTTGTTTTAGTTCTACTTGTGGAAGCTCTGAGGCCTGCACTGTTCAGTACTCCCTCCAGACAGGTGTTTTAATTTCCCAGGAGATCTTCCTCATGTCTGAGTTTTTCTCTTGTGAGTGTCATATTTGGACCAGCATATATGCCTCCACCCAATTTTAATTAAGTGGTAAAGCTGATCTTTATTTATTAGAATTTTATTTCAAACATAGATATCCCCCCTCCTACCACTACTTTAAAAAAATGTTTTTATTGGCTGTGTCTTTTCTCACTCCTAAAAAATATCTAAGGAAACTCCCACCCCATTGTGAGATCTCATCCCACTTTTATGACTGCTCCTTGGGATCAGAATACGCAGAGCTGAGTGACTGCTTGGAGATTGCATTTACCCAAAGGTGACCATTACCAGCAGACACTCAGTTCTGCCCTGGGGCAGGTAGGTTTTGGGACAGGGCCTCCAGGTGAGAGAGCTGCATCTGACCAGTTCCACTGGATTAAAAATTAAAATCTGTTTAGAAGCCAGCTGCTCACTTCTAGCCCCGAGCATCTAGTAGCATTCCCAGGTTAATGAATGCGCTTTAAGGGAATACTGTTTCCTTCCTCCTTGCTTCAGTGACACACACCCCCACACCCCCCCACACACACACCCACACCCCCCCCCACACACACACACTCTGCACTTTTGTTTTCTCCTCTTCATCTCCTTTTCTGTTTGGACAATGGAAATAACCATCATAATTCTAATAATTTGAACTGAGATACTTATATAGAAAAATATATAGTCTTTGTGAGAGACGGAGTGTAAATTTAGCTTAATATAAAGTAATTGGTAATCAGTTAACTGTAGTGTCTGGTTTACAAGGGATTTTTTTTTCTTTGACTCATAAGGGGGTAATTGTAAATAATACAAAAGAAGCTTGCATCATAGAATATAACTAATATTTTGGAGGCAGTATGGAATTATTCCAATCTCTTAAACATGCATGTATTCATCCAGTACTATGTACTGACTACTGATCTGCAGAATGCTGACCTGAATACATCAGAAGTATCAGAAATGAATAAGACAGTTCTTCAGTCTTTCTTTGCCTTTCACGGCCATGACAGTTTTCAAGAGTACTGGTTAGCAGTTATTCATAGGATATTGTTGCATTTCCTTTGTCTAATGTTCTCTCATGAGGTTAAAGAATTTTGGCAGGAATACCACAGAGGTGATATACCCTTCTCAGTGCATTGTATGAAAGGGCACATGCTGTTAATATATGTTATTACTGATTTTAACATCTTTTTGATAACATAGTTGAAACAATATTTTCTCTTTAGTTGTCCAAATTAAAGCATTAATTAGAGTATAGTATGCTAGAATTCTGAAGATTTAATATTTTCATAGAAATATGTTTTTGTAAATATAATTTCCACTTTCACCTGGATTAAAATGATACTTTAGGGATTTTAAAATTATAATAAACTTTTTACAGTATTCCAGTTTTAGGCATACATCTAAATTTACTTTGATTTTTAGTTTCTGTTCTATAAATTTGTTGAAAATTAGATGAGACAATATATATATGAAAGTGATATCATTTAGAAAGTGCTTGGCAAATTGTAAGAGTAGAAGAATTCTGATTTTATAATCTCTGTATAAAAAATTTAACATTTAGTTGCAGGACAATAAAATGTCAAAATGTGTTATGAGTTAGTTAAATACTGTAATAAGTACTATCAGCAAATATTTAGCACATTAGTCACAATTACTGTGGAGAGTTTCAATACTTCTGGTGCTTCAAGTTAGCCACAGGTTTTCTAATTGTTCTTTAATTGTTGTGCTAATAATGAATGTTGGGTTTCCCATTAGTTCATTTATTTGTTTTTACCTAATTGTTATACCTGATAATTAACCTATAAATAATATGAAAGTTTCATGTTCATCCTGAAACAAAGACTTGAGGCTAAGACTTCCTATATCTAGATAAGGGATAAGATAAAGCTTTAAATCTTATTTCTCATGTTAAACATCTGGAATTTTATTTCTCAGGTTAAACATCTGAAATTTTATTTCTCAGGTTAAGCATCTGTGCCTATTTTACCCTAATAGATATCTATCCTTTATTTTTAGTTTGATATGTTTCATATAAGGAACGATCTTATATATCATCAAAAAGTCTAAAAATATCTTCTCTCTAGCTGTATGTTTTTAAATTTTTTTCTGAAACCATATTCTGGGTCTATAATTTACTCATAGACAAATCTGTAGGCATTTTGAATGTGATGCAATGAGGTCTAAAAACTTTCACAACAAAATTTGGCTCATTGATCATTTATTCACTAAATACCTATGTTTTGCTAGTTAGGTGCTAGACAAATATTGATGAGCAAAAGAAACAATGCATGGAACCTCAGTCTAGTAGAAGAGACAGACATTGGAGAAAATATGTATTTACAAATACACAAAACATTATGAGGTTAAAGAATAGGTTACCATAAAAGAGGATGGCCATTAATAATGTAAGAGATGTAAGAATCCTCAGGTCAGACCAGTGATTGCTCAGCCAGTGCTCTGCCTGTAAGAATCAAAACCAGGGATACCATAACATCATATTCATGAATCCTTAAGATTGAAAGATCTGAAAGGTCCTCTTGCACACTTCTCAGTCAATACTATGCTATTGAGTTTCTTCAGATACACTAATTCAAAAGAATATATACACCCCCTGTTCATTGCAGTTATTTAAAATAAGCTAAGATATGGAAGCAACCCAACTACCCATCAACAAACAAGTGTATAAATATTTGTGGTACATATATAATGGAATATTACTTGGCCATAAAAATAATGAAATCCCACTTATGAGTGAAATCATATGATTCTTGGCATTTTCTGACTGGCTTGTTTCACTTACTATGATGTTCTTAAGGTCCATCCATGTTGTTGCAAATGGCAGTATTTTATCCTTTCTTCAGGCTGTGTAGTATTCCTTTGTATATATGAACCACATCTTCAAATAAACAAAAACTCATAGCCACAGGCAGCAGTACAGTGGTTGCCAGAGAAAAGGGGGTTGGGGAGTAGTAAAGGGTAAAAGGGGCCAAATATATGGTGAAGGAGGACTCTTTGACTTTGGTGGGTGTCGCACAATGTGATATACAGATCAAGTATCATAGAACTGTATGCCTGAAACACACATACTCTTGTTAACCGATGTCACCCCAATACATTTAATTTTTTTTAAAAAAAGAATGAAATCTTACCATTTACAATAGTGTGGATGGACCTAGATGGTATTATGCTAAGTAAAATAAGTCAGTCAGAGAAAGCACAACTTTCTCTTTACAACATGCTCCAGGCCTGGAACCATGAGTTCAGGAGCTAGGGGACTGAATCAGAACCTTATATAGCAGGAGTACAAGGTGGGGATGATCTTTGACAGATAGATGGTTGCCAGAGGGGATGAGGGTTGAGTGAAAAAGGTGAAGGGATTAAGATGTGCAAATTGGTAGTTACAAAATTATCATGGGGATGTAAAGTACAACATAGGAAATATACTCAGTAATATTGTAATAACTGTGTGTAGTGCCAGGTGGATACTGGAAATATCAGGGAGGTCACTTTGTAAATTATATAATTGTCTAACCACTATGCTGTACACCTGAAACTAATACAAAATAATACAAAATATGGAATGTAATCTGAATTGAAACCCAAAATTTTAAAAAACAAAATAGAAAAAGAAATAACATAAATATTATACTGTTGAATACAGAGGGTCAACCAGCTACTTCTTCAAAAGTTTCAGGAAACCTTCCTGAAGTTCTCTCCTTCCATTCCTTCTTCTAACTAATTTATCAAATATTTATTCACTGTATACTACAGTGGCTATTAAATATTAATGCACATTAGAATCTCCTTAGGAGCTATTTAATAATGCCTGCTTCACACATCAGATCCACTGAGTTAAAATCTGCTGGGGGTGGAGAGCAGCATGCATTTTGTTTTAAAAAAAAAAACAAAAACCTTCTTAACTGACTAAAATGGCCTTCCGGTGTTGAGAGGCATGTACCAGGCACAGAAGACAGCCCTGTGGCTACTGAGAGAAGCAGATATCTGCCTGGGGGACAAACATGCTTCTATATGTCATGTAAGTTCAGTAAGGAAAGCATTTGACTGCTCTGTAGAAAGCTTACATTTTCTCCTTCTTTGTTAAACAAGAAAGCTGCTTTATTTCTATTAAGAAGAATGATATAAATGTGGCATGACTGCTGTGAAATGCTACACAGGCACACAGGCCCTAATCCCTCTGGCAGGCTCAGGTTTAGAGTCAGGCTTAATCTCACGTACACTCCCTGCATTAAATACACATGAGTGTTGTACAACCTCCGGCCCCTAATGGCATAAATTGAAAGTTTACTGTCCACCCACAATAAGGGACCTGGTAGTAACTCCTCTGCTTCAAGAGGATAAATAAAAACCAGTTTCTAAAGTAAGAGAATTGAGTCCATTTTATGAGTATAATAGTTTTGGCCAGAAATCTGTTAACATCTATTCTAAAAGTAGATACATGGACAATGTCTCAGATTACACATGATTTTAGAGATGTTCTGTTTATGTTGAATTGGAAGATGTGAGCCATATAGATTTGAAAACTTTAGTGTCCGAAATGAAATGGGGTAGACTTTTTGCCATCCAAGCAACTGAAAGGTAAAAGCCTGAAGATTGAAATAAAGGTGTTTGGTTTTTACTTCCTATAGAACATAAGTGTGCAGTACAATAAGACAACTGTATGTTAAAACTGTTTTGCATGTCTCCACTGCAGACAGCCAAAAACAATATACTTTTTATGGGTCTCCCCACCCATGCCTGGAATAATAATTTTCCAAGACTTGGGGTGATTGTGGCTTCATCCCCTCGCCCCAGGTGGCAGTTCACCCCATAACCAAGTACCCTGTTCTCTAGTCACTGCTGGGCCTCAGAATTGCAGCAAATGGCCCTGAGTCGGCCTCTGTGACACTGTCTCTGGTCACTTGAAAGGCTGCAATGAGGGAACTCACCTGAATTTTCTCATTGGTGCCAATAGAAAGTCTGTACTCAAATTCTGCCATTTCAGTCAATAAATGTATTCAAATTGAAGATAGAAAGTCAATGCTGTGCATTAACAAGTATATCTCTGTCAGGATATCATGTAATGCCAACCCTTTCAGAATTTTCAACTCTATAATATTTCTGTAGGCTGCGGTGAAGTCTTGATTCGACATCCAGTCCAGAATGTTGGCAATGTCTGACCTGAGCAGATGACCTGCACAGGTATAGATGGTCTCCTCTGTCACTTTTCCAAAGACCATATTGGTACCCTGCAAAATGGTCAGAGCCCATTGCACATCTCCACGGAAAGAGTCACAAGTGCTTTCATCCCGTCTTCACTCATATCAACTTTCTCTTTGCAACATGTTTCAGGCCTGGAACCATGAGTTCAGGAGTTAGGGGACTGAATCAGAACCTTATACAGAAGGACTGCAAGGTGGGGATGATCTTTGACAGATAATTACAGATGAGGCAAAATCTGGTATTTTCAGTAAATTTCTCAGTCACTCTCCTCAAGGCATCCTGGGCATCTTTAGTCATGGCATCAGCTTCATCCAGTATCATTAGTTTAAAGCCTTTCTTAAATATTGTCCTTGTATTAGCAAAGCTCAGATTTAATCCCTGGATGATACCTAGTCCTTGATTATCTGAAGCATTTAGCTTCAAGACCATGGGGCCAAAGTCTTTGTCTTTGTGCAGCTGTTTTCCCCAGGCTAGAATGGTGGATGTCTTTCCTGTGCCTGGAGGACCGTAGAGAAACAGGTGTCGCAGTTGGTCTTCACTGATAATTTTTTTCATGGTACTCACCATGTCCTAATGAGAAAGATCATTCTGTGTCTGTGGCCAGTATTTTTCAGCCCAGGGCTGGTTCCTGATCTGGGGCGACAGGGCTGCTGCTGCTGCTTGTGCCCTGAGGTGTCCATGGCAGGGTGATGGAGATGTCTGGGTCCGCTGGAGTCATGTAGTCTCTCCCAGGGGTCTGCACAGATCTCTACATTTTCTCCTTTTTAAGTGAACTAAACAAGTAACTGTTTTTGTGCCTTGAAAATCCCTATTTTTATCCGCCAGGTCCCCAAGCAAGAAATCTGTGGATGGTTTTTGAGGATTGCCTTCTTGGACCATCATCACTGTATTCCAGTTGCTCAGATCCTCTCTTTTTATCTCTAGAAATATCTCTCAAATCTATTTCCTGTCTCCAGTCTCCACTGCCACTGCCTCATCTTCCACAGTCTCTAGTAATTACCTTGAAATAGGTTATGCCACCTTGAGCTTCTCCCCTGTGAGCTTACACTCCACTTCAACAAGATTATCATTCTGAACTACAAATTTCATCCTGTTACTCCCAATTTAAAATATTCTATTAGGTTTCCGTTGTCCATGGAAATCAAACTTTTTAGCATGGTCTGACTAATATCAGTATCATTCCCCACTATGCACCATTTTCCCCTAAAGCTCCAGTTAAACAAAATTACTCACTTTTCTACACCATGCCATACACTTTTCACCTGAGTTTACTAGCTCAGGTGTTGTTAGTGCCTAAAACACTTTTTTAAAAGATTTTATTTATTTATTTTTAGAGAAAGGGGAAGGGAAGGAGAAAGAAAGGGAGAGAAACATCAATGTGTGGTTGCCTCTTGCGTGCCCCATCCTGGAGACCTGGCCTGCAGCCCAGGCCTGTGCCCAGACTGGGAATCAAACTGGTGACCCTTTGCTTCACAGTCTGGCACTCAATCCACTAAACCATACCAGCCAGGGCTAAAACACTTTTTAAAAATTTCTTTTAATACTAATAATCAACCTTCCCATTTTCACCATCCATCCTTCAGGAAAATCTAAAATCATTTACACTGGCAGAGTTGACTGGTTCTTCCATTGTATTAACAATGTTAACCTGTGTCTTTCTGTTAACCTGTGTTTTAATTAATGTACCCATTTATATATACATACCTACCTATATACTAACTCATCTGTCTAGCCCTCCCTTTTTTGGAGTGAGTTTTTGTTTGCCTAGAACTTAAAATGGTGCTGTGCACAGCAGAGGTTAACTAAATATTCACTGAATTAATGGGGAAAAGAATGAATAAACCTGAAACCAATTTGCTGTATCCCCCTACTCATTGGCCCTAATTCTTCTTTGATGTCTTACTTAACTAACCTAGACTATCATCTATATTTGCTTTCCTTTTAATATGTGATTACTTTCAACTTCTATCTTTTCTTCTTTTATATTTTCTTTTCTTTTTAAAAAATTGTTCTACTACAGTTGTTCCAATTTTCCTCCATTGCTCTCTGCTGCACTGCCAACCCCCTGCCCTACTCCCACAGTCAATCCTATTTTGCTGTTTATGTCCATGGGTCATTCATATGTGTTCTTTAACTAGGCCCTTCCCCTTCTTTCCTCTCATCCTTTATCATTTTACCCAAGCCACAATGCTAGTAATTTGCCATTCCAAAACTGACACCAACTCTGGAATTTCAGTAATTATGGGCAGTTTCCAAAGTTGAATGAAGTTCTCAAGGTCAAATAACCTAATCCTAGTAGATATGCTACAAACTCAGATTTGCAAGAGAGGAAAGTGATTAGCATTTAATCTAGTACCATATCACCTTGGTTCCAGGATTGAATCTTACACTTGCTTTTTGTTCTGAGGATATCTGCTGCTAGCTCTAATGTCTTCCCTCTCCCTATTTCTACCATGATCTTAGGCTAAAATTTCATGCCTGCATTATTTATTAGACCCTTCCTAATTTATAGATTACTTTGCTTGCAGAAGGAGACACAAAATGAGAGTTGAACAATTCTGTCATCTTGTTATTTATTGTTAGTGGCCTTCCCAAAAAGTGTTTCTATTCTTCCTTGTTCCTCACCTTTGGATATTTTAAAATATATTCCATATACTACCTTTGATATTTTTCTAAAATATTCAAGTATAGTCCTTCTGGATTTAGGCCTCTCCAGTATTCTAAAACTTTTCCCTGCCCCCTTTTGACTGTCTTTATTTTCTGTCAGTGTTTCCAGTTATTTCTCTTCCTTTGGGAATAGAATTTGTAAGAGAAGTTCTTGTAAAGACATAGTGATTTCTATAGTGACACCCCCTCTTCATTCAATAGGATTATGACAACAAAACTTTGCTAACTTTTTAAAATTTCTTTCATAAGTCAATGGCATGGATCTGATTAGAATTAATGTTCCCTGTCCTCACCATTATCAATGCCAGGCTGGTATAATAATGTTTTTCTGGGCTCTGTTATCTTCATGTTGTCGTTGACTTTTTCTTGCAGTTGGTCAATACTAAGGCTGTTAGGTAGTTCTTCCCAGCATTCCAAGGTTGCAAACAAGACTCCTGTCATTCCTAGCCTGGCCTAATCAAACCATTGTAAATTGGTTTTCCCTGGCTTTATTTAAAGCTGTCTTAAAATCATGATACCTTGTGTATTTTTGGTCTCGTGGCTAATGAATTCTGAGATTACTTTCTATGCTGTAAAAATGTGCTTTATTTTCTTGCTACTAAAATGATCTTATGCTTTGAGCAATAAAATCTTAGTTTTAGTATTTTATGATTTAGTGAATAAATACACATTTACATTGTCAAGATTTCTCTAATCTTTTCAGTCTATCTTTTATAAAAAAGCTCACTTTAGTTTCTAGTTGATAAACTAGATTTTTTGTGTAGAAAAACATGTTACCTAGGAAGCATGAATTTAAATCCCTTGACATTTTCCTCAAAGCAACATTTTAGAGAATAAATCTACCATTGTCATTATACAGATGTGGAGAGCAGTACAATCTGAATCACCTCACCGAAAGGTAAAGGAGTCAAGAGAGAGCCAGCTCTGATATTCCAGTAGCCTCCACATGTTGCGTGCAAACCTCAGGTTTACCATGCCCACTTTCCCTCCCTCTTCCTAGTGAGGTCTTCTTTGTCCTTCAAGATTCAGCCCATATTAGTTTTTGCTTCCCTGACACTGAGATGAAAATAACACCTTTCCCCTCTCATCACCATACATTTTTACAATATTTTAAAAATATAATTGATTGCAACATCTAGTGACTGACCCCCTACTGTGGAGACATACTGTATAGATGACAATAAAGACTGGTTACTAGGCATAATTTTTTCTTAACCACTGTATTTTTCTTAAAAAATCATCAGTTACAAGAGCCTTCAGAATAACAACTACATTTAATATTTTATACATTTTTCAAAAAGATGTATGAGTCACATTAGTTAATTTCAAAAGACCAAGGCTCATTTTTTAAAGAGCAGCATTTAACTGGATCCAGTGCTGGTTGCAGTGGACAGTAGCTGTGCAGAGAGGACAGTGCCAAGAGGATATTTTAGGAGGACCTGGCTCCCCACAGTCTGTTTTCTCCCACCTGTTTGTGACATTGTTAGAACTGGGACGTGGAGGAGACTATGCATATTATGCTGCTAAATATAGTGAGTCCAGATGGTCAACCCATGTTCTGTTCAACAGACCACACAGTATTTTAATACTTTTTGGCAGTTTGTAACATGCAATACTACTAAAAGTCCTGGGTTTTAAATTGCTACAGGTCTCAGGCTTCCTGGCAGGAACAGCGTGGTCCATCAGTTTTCGGCATTAGAATAAATAGCAGAAAGGAAAACAAATTGTATTTTCTGAAGAGATGTCATCATCATAAGTGACCACACAAAGCCCTATCATAAGGTCTGTGTGCTGTGTATGCTGAGAACTTGATCATTCAAATTGCTCCCTGCCTTTCAATGTCTGGGAAATTAGTTGGAGAGAAAACACAAACAGACAAATAAAGGGACATATGGAATATTTATTGTGAAAATACAGTTGTCCTGCAGTTTATTTGTGGGCACCAGCTTAATTTGCTATACCTGTGCCATCAGAACATTTATTTACTCATTTATTTATACATAAGAAAGTATCTATTCTAGCCTCTTTCTAAGCAATAATATCAGCAAAATCTTAGGGTTCTTCTTCCTGATATATATGAATTTGAACTTTATGAAACTGCCCATATCTGACTATTTTTAATATACTTACACATTAATTTCATGGCTCAATGTAAACACAACTATTAAAAAATAAAATAATTAATTAATGTCTCACATTAAATTCCTGGACATACCACCCATGAGGAATTCTGTCATTAGAAGGAGCAAACAGGCATGAAGAGTTGGTCTTGTAAGGTTTCACAGACAAGTTGGGCCTTGATGTGAGCCTAAATGGAAGGATGCATAGAGTAACTCGTGGATCTAGAGTATAGAGCATATGTGTCACTCATGGGGAACAGCCCACGAGTGACACATATAGGAGGCAGTGTGTGCCAACAGTGAGAAAGGAAGCTGATGCACTAGAGAGAATGATCCTCTCTCCTTTAACATAAATTTTTAATCCTTGCACTTACTTGAAAAGCATGCTTTCAAAGCATATGAGTGAAGCCTTATGACCTTTCAGAAGTTTTCAGAAAATTATTCTCTTAATATTACTAATACCTTAATCAGGGTCAGGTATTTCTATTTGGGAGTAGGTGTTTGTCAGCAAAGTGACTCTGTTGGAAAGAGCTATGTAATTTAGTACAGGAGGCACGAGTTTGCCTGTGTGAAGACAGCTGCATAGAATGGGAGGCTTCATGGCACGTTCTCCTTTAGGGAGTTAAGCTTTCCTGCCTATCAAATCCTAGTGAAGGCTCTCCTGCCAAAACAGCAACTGTGGGGTGAAACTCTCAAGAGCTCTCTTTGCCATTCCTGTGGATGTCCTTCTATCTGTCTGGCCCTTCCTTACTGTGTTGAAAAACTGCAGCCTCTGGTGTTCCACCTTACCAGGTGCAAATAATGGGTAACCACCCAGCACATTCCTCTCAGCCTACCATGAGGGTGAATCAAAGGTCAGCTTCTCAGGATCAGTTTCCACAGCTGCTCTGCCTGTCAGGCCCAGGCTTAATGCTGCCTGAGGTGTGTTCCAGCAGAGATCATCGATGTATCTGACCATGGGCCATGGAACAAAATGAACTAGATTTTCTTGGAATGAAAAGACAACAACTGTGCTCTAATGTGTTGAAAAAAATCCCTGGGTGCTTCAAGTGATGCAAATGTGTTCTCAATATTTTTAGAGCTTCCTGTACAATTTAGAAAATTATGGGTAGGTCTTATTATTTCCTTATATTTAAAGCAAATAAACTTGTATGTGTTTTAGTGATCATTTATTGGAATTTGCTGTCCACTGTTAATCATTTGTGTTTAGCAAAAAGAAGGCAGGGTTACTTGCTCCCTTGAGTTAATGGTCTCTAGACCCCCAAAAAGCTTGAGGTTCAAATTGGAAGTCAGCAATAACCACAAAAACAACCTGTAAATTAATCTCAGAGCCAAGATAAGAACTAAATTTCACATGAATTCTTACAGTGTCAGTCATTTTCTCTCTTGTGGGTCCAGGGAAACCATAACTCCTGGTGATTATATACCATTTTTCTTGAAGATACAGTGAATTTCATTTGCTTGAGTTATTCAACAAATTTGTGTATGTGCATTTAAAAATATAAACTTTATTATTATTCAGTATGGTGAGTCCGAGAGATCAGGAGAAGATGGCCCCAGCAAAGGTAGTCTGTTCGAATTCCTAAGAGGAGAGAACATGCCCACAGCACAGGAGGCCACACTGGAGGCACTGGGGCCTGTTGGGTGCAGGGGGAAGAAAAAGTGATGTCAAGAGGTTTCATGGTGGTTTCCCAGGGAAAGAACTGGTGAAGCATGATATACAGCCTTAGGATTGGCAAGTCTGAAAAATTTCAGGGCTCTGAGGTACAGGGGCTGGCTCTGTTTGTCTAGTTTCTGGCCCTAAAGGATAGTGGTTTCGTATGTGAGCCCCACAAAGAGGGATGATTGAGGGTATGAGCTCTGGAATGTTGGTTTGCATTTGAAGTGGGTGTTGCCAGGAGTGTTGTTTGCTACCTCTAGGAACAGGCTAGCTCTCTAGTGTCAGCAAGGCCTCAGATGTCAAAGCATCAAAATACAGAAAATAAAAAACACAATATAGTATTTTATGGTATGTATGTAACTTTGTACACACATACAACATACAAACTCATAATATTTATTCCCCACATAGTGAATTTGTATGTGGGGAGGGAAAGGAGGATGCATGTCTACTGTGTACCAGACACTGTTTTGGCTGATGGAGACTTAGGAGGAAAAATACTTTAAAGTTTTAAAAGTCAGCCTGTCCTTGTAGAAGCCCAACTTACTGAAGAAATAATTGTGTAATAGAACCTTTGAGACTGAGAAATCCTATGGAGAAATAGAACTGGTAGAAAGACAGAAGGTAAGTGAAGATGCTATTTTAGGTAGGTCAGGAAAGGCCTTCCTACAGAGGGTGATATTTCAGCAGAGAACGGACTAAGAGGAGCAGGCAGGGTTGTTCTACATGTATCTGGGGGAACCACAAGTGCAAAGTCACTGAGAGAGGATAATGCTTTTCAGGCTCAAGGAAGAGTAATAAGCTCTGTGTCCCGGGAGCTCCAGGGGAAAGGGAGTTGCAGCAACTGAGGTTGCCAAGGTGACTAGAAGGCAAATGCTGAAGGAGCTTGGAGGCTACCCAAGAGCAATTGGAAGCTGTGCATGTTTCTGTAATGCTAGAAACTTACACCATCTGAAGACAAGAGATCAACTTTAGCCTAAAAATGAAAATTAAGTAATCATCACCCCACTCCATTTTCTTATCTTCTATACTGTCAAGTGTTTTTATATTCATTTGTGCTAGTTCAGTTTGCAAATGGGGGAGCTCAATATCTTTCTCCCCAAAAGCTCTAAATTTGAATTTTTTCACAGTTTTAAACATATCAGACAAGTAAAAATTTATCCATGTAATACAACAGGACAGCTTTAGGTCATGACGGACATATACCTCATAGATGGCACTTAAATAGAATGAAATACAATTTTAAAAACTGCCACACTTCTGTAAATCTAGAAGAAAAATCTGTGATCAACAATTTGCTTTTATTTTCTATTTAATCATGGCAGTTTTTAACATATATGTCATTTACTAAATATAAAGTAAAATCCACATATACTCCACTTACTGTAAGAATGCCCACAATGAAAACCTTATTTCAAATCTAATTGTGGACATTGTTCCTTCATTAAAAATTCTTGGTGTTTGTGAATGTGTCACATAAGTCCTGGAGTCTCATTATTTCCCCAGCTCTTTTACAGCTGCCAGTTCTGATCAGAATTTGAAAATACCCATATCTAAAACAGTATTCTCTGAACAACAAAGGAAGGAAGAAAGGAAGGGAGGAAGGGAGGAAGGAAGGAAAAGAAAAGAAAAATAGACTTTCTGACCAAATGTGCTGTAGTTTCCTATTTAGTTTAAGTATATGTAGGTAAATGGACAATCTTCTGTTAACCTCAGCATCTTGTTACTGCTATTAATTTCTTCATCTGGGCAAACTTTAAATGTGTTATTAACTAATAGCTGGTCAGTTGTTTTGTTTTAGGTAAAGGGAAGAAACTGAAGAGTAGCTCACTTAGCTGCTGTTTTGTTCTAATTCTAACACCTCTCCCCTCACATTAGTAAGGCATGAGTCATGAACCACTTATTAATACCGTGTATGTTGTTTGCTGCAGTGGAAAAGACGAGCCATGCTTTGGAGCTGAATGCTTTGGTTAGCTTCCATGTTGAGCCCCTACTGCTTATATATATAACTGTGATCATATATCATGGAGAAAATGTACTTTTCTAGATCTCATATATAAATTTATAACCATTGTACTTAATGTATTTCAGAAATCACTTTTTCTCCTCATATGGACTAATTTTTGCAATTTAATATAGCAAAGCACTTGCAAATTCAGAAACAATTTGAGCTTAATACAACTCTGATTGGAATGATACAACTCTAACCTCTATTTTATTCTGCATCACATTTTCAGTACTAATTCACATGTTCTCTTTAATTTGCTGTCCTTCCTAAAAGGATCTGCTCATATCCTTGGTTCCCAAGTGTGTGATCTAACAGCAAACAGCATTTCCAAAAGCCCCTGCCATTGTTCTGAACTTTGCTGGATTAAGACAGCAAGATGACTGGCTGTTCTGTCTGTTTAATCTACTGGACCACAGCAGTTTACAGACCAGAACAGCCATGCTACAGAGAAACCCCTGCCACACACAGGGGTCAAAATTGATAATGAATCTGATAAGCTCACAGTGAGACTTTGATTCAGTTATACATCATGCAGTAACATAGAACCTTTGTTTCCCATGTCTCCAATATGTTGGTGCTCCCTTGGAATAGAAATTAGAAGTTGGGATTTCTGGTTTACATAGCTTGTGGCTCTACCAAGCTCCACAGTACCTTCACTTTCTACTTTCTGTAGCTCTGGTTCATGGTGGCTGCAGAAAAGGGAACAGAATTCCGGGCCTGCCTTATAGCTAGCTGCCACTGTTGATAGCTTGTGTTAGAGGCACCATGTTGGGGAAAAGTGAGAGTAGGGTGGGAAGGGTTTCTGGCACAAAGGGGGTGGAAAGAGGAGTTAATAACCCAACTTTACCTCCCAGGAATCCCATTCATATGGCCCTGACCAGCCTTTCCATCTTGCCCTTCTATCTCCTCCTACTATTATGTTTTGTTAGGGTGCAGAAAAGCGGTGGGTGTTGGTGAAGGAGCTATCTACACAGGGAGAACAGTTCCAGGCAGTTCTTGAAGGTGATAATGCTTATACCAGCCTCTCAGCTCAAAATACAGATTTACCCTCAATATATGTATTTGGACAAAATTAAGCCCAGTTTGGGCTAAGGTGCTGTGAGACTTTCTGATAAAATCTAACCCATTGAAACTCAGGCTACATACAAATCAACCATAGGTGGACATCTCATGACTTTGTTCTCCCTCTTTTTTTCTCTAATGTGCAATTACTATTCTGACTTTAGAAAAAAAATGGGCTTCTTAATAAAGCATGGATCTTGAAATGTTTTCCAGCAGTGATTTCTGCTGATTTATTCAGATTCTTTTCCTTACCTACTTTATAACTAAGATGGCTGGCTGGGCCCTAGGATGAGGGTCATGCAGAGATACAACAAAGCTTCCAGGTCCTGGTCACTGTGGGATCCTCAGACTGTGCTCTGCCTGGCCACCACAGACTGTCTCCCAGCGCAATGCTGATGCAGGCATTTTCCCTCCAAGCAACTCTGGCTTCATGTTTTCTTACTGCTCACCTCACTTGTTATTGCAAGGGAGTAATCTTAGTGAGTGTCCTTCCTTCCTGCAAGCCTAGCAATACATTAATAAGTAGTTATATTCAGAATATAGTTGTTGTTTTCTTATATTAAGCAGGCTCCTAAGAATGTATAGTGTGGGGGACTATAGCATGCTCAAACCTGCTAATGTTTTTTAATTTGTAAACTCCTTAAAGGTGAAGTCTGTGTCTTACCATTAGGTAGCTGATCTCAAGCACAGCGATCTGCGTTCAATAAGCATTAAATACAGATCTCTTGAGTGAATGCATTCCCAGAAGAAGAAGCTAATTCTTCTAACCCAGACACTCTCTTTCTCTCTCTCTGTCACCAATCAAACCAAAAGGGACTTCCTACTCTGGCTCTTTGTTGGAGAGAACCTCAGTTCCGCAAATCTAGAACAATAGAGGACCAGGCCCAAACAGAACCCTGGGCTCTGACGTTCATTAGCTTTGTGACCTTGGGGAAATGACCTAAGTCTGAATATTAGTTTTCTTCTTTTGTAAAAAGTTGCTAATATCCCTGGATAGTGTAGCTTAGTGGATTGAGTGTGGGCCTGTAAACAAAGGGGTCACCAGTTTGATACCTAGTCAGGGCACATGCCTGGGTGGTGGGCCAGGTCCCCAGTGGAGGGTGCATGAGAGGCAACCACACGATGATGTTTCTCTTCCTCTTTTTCTCCTTCTCTTCCCTTCTCTCTAAAAATAAATAAATAAAGTCTTTTTTAAAGAGTTGCTAATAACATCTATTTCATAGGTTGTTGTGGGTTTTCACATAACTACATATGTGGGACTATTTATATAGTAAGTTATTTTCCCAATGGCTGTCTCTGGGGAAAAGTGACAAGGGAATGATATTTTTCCTTTTATTTTAAAACTTTAGCTTCCTTAACTCATTACAAGTATTAGTGTTAGTAATAATACCTTTTAAAATTAAAATGTCCTTAGAATATTCATTCCCATATACCTAATGTGTGTTGATGTTTATTCTCAGATGGAAAAGAAATGTGTCATTGCATTTTCATGCAATTTTCAGTACTGGAAAAAAGGACAGTTGAACTAGCTGTTAGTTAGGAATGGTAGCAAGAATTTGGGGAATGTCCGAATGAGGATGGTTAAAGTGAGAGTTTGGTGTTCGGAGATTACCCTGTGGGAATTCTAGAAATGATGGTGCATTTAGTTTTAGGTTATGTGTCTCACTGTTTTTCCCTAGTTAATAAAACTGTGTTGTAGAATTTGTGTCAGGTTGATATGCTGGGTAAGTACATGAACACGTGTCTATTTCAGTGTGCAAGTAATAAAATCATTATCCTAATTGCATCAATGTTCAAGGCTTGGTAAATATTGGGAGTTGACTGCATTTCTCAAATACCTTCACTTCATACACCACACTGTATAACCACCAGTTGCTGGTTGTTTTCTTAGTTATTATTTTATAATAAACACTATCTTGTGATAAACCATAAATTTTAGAATTGCACAAGAGTGAGATATCACAAGACTTAAAGAGCAGAAGATCTTTTTCATTAAGACTCAAAAGGAAGAAATGTTGTAATGCTAGTGTGAATTCTTTTTTTTACTCCCATTTACCCTTCACACCCCCTTCTACCCGCATTCTGCACCCCCTTAATTCATGTCCATAGGTCATATGTATAAGTTCTTTGGCTTCTATATTTCCTATACTATTCTTAACCTCCCCCTGTCTATTTTCTACCTACCATTTATGCTACTTATTCCCTGTACTTTTCCCCCTATTCCCCACTTCCCCTCCCTCGCTGATAACCCTCCATGTGATCTCCACTTCTGTGATTCTTTTCCTATTCTAGTTGTTTGCTTAGTTCGTTTTTGTTTTTGTTTTTTCTTAGGTTTGGTTGTTGATAGTCGTGAGTTTGTTGTCATTTTACTGCTTGTATTTTGTAGGAGACCATTCTGTGTGGTGTGGGCCCAGCTTCCATTAGGAGATGCACAGGACCCACCCCTACAAATAGGTTCCCTCCTAGGGAATCAGGCCTGCAATATACCTAGGTTGCTCTGAGACTTGCTTTTGCTAAAACTCCCTCACCCTGAATTGAGACAGCAAGTGCTTACTGTAACTTCCTAAAATCCATGCTAAAACTCCTCAGTATGGAGTGTAACTGGTTCAACTACTTTTCCTTTTTTATTTTCAAATATCCTTCTTCTGTGATGTGATTAGTGGCATTGACTCCTTTGTTTTTTTGTAAAAGGTAACCACCTAAAGCCAACCTGTGATAGTAAAGGAGGACCATTATGTAATGTGCAGGATATAGAAATAAAGGTCTGTCATATCAGAAGCTGAGGCTTTTGGCTCCTCTTGAGAGCAAAGCCACCTGTGCTTTTCCTCCTCAGGACTTGATAGTCCGTGTGACTGTCTCTCCCCCATCCACAATGTGGTGGACCCCACGAGCCAGGGTCTATGCCAGTGTTTATAATCTTCTTTTTCTTAGATAAGTACTTTTAACATTTCATATAATAAGGGCTTGGTGATGATGAATTCTTTTAACTTGACCTTATCTGAGAAGCACTTTATCTGCCCTTCTATTCTAAATGATAGCTTTGCTTTATAGAATTATCTTAGATGTAGGTCTTTGCCTTTCATGACTTTGAATACTTTCCAGCCCCTTCTTGCCTGTAAGGTTTCTTTTGAGAAATCAGCTGATAGTCTTATGGAAACTGCTTTGTAGGTAACTGTCTCCTTTTCTCTTTGTGCTTTTAAGATTCTTTTCTTATCTTTAATCTTGGGTAATGCAATTATGATGTGCCTTGGTGTGTCCTTCTTTGGGTCCAACTTCTTTGGGACTCTCTGAGCTTCTAATAAAATAGACTTCCTGAAAGTCTATTTTATTTGCCAGATTGGGGAAGTTCCGGCAAATGTTCATTATGTTTTCAAATAAGTTTTCAATTTCTTGCTGTTCCTTTTCTCCTTCTGGCACCCCTATGATTCAGATATTGGAACATTAAAAGATGTCCTGGAGATTCCTAAGCCTCTCCTCATTTTTTTGAATTCTTGTTTTTTCATTCTGTACTGGTTGAATGCTTATTTCTTTATTTCTTCCTTCTAGTCCAAACCATTGATTTGAGTCCTGGTTTCCTACCCTTCACTGTTGGTTTCCTGTACATTCTCACTTTGCACAGCCTTCACTTTTTCCTCATTTTGTGACCATACTCAACCATATCTATGAGCATCCTGATTACAAGTGTTTTGAACTGTGCATCTGATAGGTTGGCTATCTCTTTGTCACTTAGTTTTACTTTTTCTGGAGCTTTGGTCTGTTCTTTCATTTGGGCCATTTTTTTTTTTTGTCTCTGCATGGCTATAACATAGTAAGGGGCAACGCCTTAGGTATTTGACAACCCATGTCACTGTGTTGTGGCACTGTAAGTGGGGGTGGGGTCAGAGAGGGAACAGTGCAGCTTGTTCAGCTCTTGGCCAGCTTTCAGTCACTTCCACAGCTACCCACAAGCAAATTGGTTCCTTCTGGTGCTGATTCCCAGATGGGTGGGTTTTTGTAGGTTTTAGGACCCTGTGAGTCTCTCCAACAAACTCTCCTGTGAAACTGGGAGTTTCTCCTTCTGCCTCAACTCCCACAGGTTTTTTCATTCAGAGGTTTTGAGGCTTTATTTCCCCACGCTGGAACCCTGGATTGTGCAGTCTGTCTCATCCCCCAGTTGGTCCTCCCAATTTATCTGCACACAAATGTGTGGCTGCTCATTACACTAGCCACCACCTTGCCTAGTCTGCCAGCTACCACCTTGCCTCCAGTCTTCTTCATTCCGGGTGGCAGTGTCTGCCTCTCCTATAAGTCGGGGTGAATGTTTCTTCTGTAACTTCTTGGTTGTCAGACTTCCATACAGTTCAATTTTCTATCAGTTCTGGTTGGTTTTTGTTTTTAAATTTGTTGTTGTCCTTCTTTTGGTTGTGTGAGGAGGCACAACCTACCTCCACCTCCATATTGGCTGGAAGTTGCTAGTGTGAATTCTTTTAAAATATTTGCTTGGGCAAGTTTAAGCCATCTAGCTGTGAAAATAATAAGCCGTAGTAGCAATAACACTATGCTGTAACTCCCTCAAAGCACATTCATCATAATTTTTATAAATAACAAAACCATAAATAGGTGTGATTACACTAAGGTAACATGAATTTGCATTCAGAGCCATGGGTCAGATGTTTTTCTTTCATATCTATGTTCTTCAGGGACAGTTTCTGCCTGCTCCACCACCTACCCCTGATAATCTGTAAGTAATCTGTGAATAAAAGCTGGGAATGGCACTTTATGCTGAACTGAGTTTGGCGAATTTTAGGGGGAAATAGAGATTTGCTTCCCTGACAAGTGGCTGGCAGGAAAGACGCAGCCAGTGCCTCAGAACAGCCATTCGAAACCTCAGTGGGCTCCAGGCAGCAGCAGCTTTACTTTTGGAGGCCTTGCCCCACACCATATGGAACATGGCATTGCATTCACATCTGACATCTGGTTAATTTTGTTTAAAGGGCATTTGGACAAGATTTTTATAATTTTGCTTTTGAAATTATTTGGCTATAAGTTACTCTTTTCATTTAAAAACAGCTCTGATTGGTCCAAAATTGTTCAGGAATTGTTTTTTTACAAAATGAAAAAGCCCCACTCACAAATGATTTTCAATGATAATGATATCTACATGAATATTAAGTTTGATAATCAGAGAAGTTATGATACAATCTTTATAGGTATTTCATTAAATAAGTGTTTTGATAATTCATGTTTCATTGCAAGTTGACATAATATTTTCAGTTCTCCAACATTATTATAGACCTTGAGCTTTCTGGGACTAATTGGTGATCCAAACACAGTTAGAAAAATAGACCACTTTCTCAGGCGCAGATGGTCCTTGACCTGGAAGATTGAAGTAGAGAAAAATACTATCTAAGGAGCTTAGTCCTCCAAATATCATTCCCTTGTAGGGAAGTATCTCTATATGACATTCTTAAGAGGCAAATATTGTCTCCTGCTAATGGGAAGAATGAGTTAACATGGGAGAAGATAGGGTAGAGAGCAGCACATTTTCACTTTTTTATGGAAATCTGTAACCAAAACAGAAAAGAGTAGAGAAGGGGTTATAGCTATAGCTGCAATGTTTACAGAGACCTTCAACCATTTTTCAGTGCGGGAACCTTCCCATCAGCATTTATTCCCCCTCCCCTTTGTGGAGCAGCAGCCTCCATGGAGGTTTTCTGTGTTATCAAAGCCTCACTGGAATCTCTGTTCAGGCCAATCTTATCTCTGATGATAATCCCTGACCTCCAAAAGCAGCTAGAACATAAAGACCTTCACCAAAAAAGAGCCAGAGCAATCTTCCTATTAGCTTCTGAATCACAAATGTCCTTGGAGACTAGAACCACCTTGCCATACCCCTCTTTTACCTCCAGGCTCAGCAAACTTTGGGTTCCAGAGGCCTTCCTCTTATCTGAGCACCTCCATTTAATCTTGCTGAACACAACCAGTGGCATCAGAAGTGTGACCCATTTTCTCAGAATGCTTTCTGCCAATGAAGAAGACCTTTCCAATTGGATATCACACTGCATATGCATTTGCATCAGACACTTGTGCTGCACAACCTCTCCCCTGAGTAGCCCACCTGCATGAGGTAACTACACCATCTATGAATTCCATGGAGTGAAAAGGGCCATCCCAGAGTCCAAGGCCATCACTGTCCTGCCCACTGGTTACAGAGCATAAGCAAGAGCTGTAGGTGGCCATTTAGAGAAAGAGAAAACAAGGTCTCTAGCCCAGGGCAACTCACTGGAAGGTGGGGTGTCCTGCTAAGTCTGTAAATCCTAGGGCAGTCTTGACCACAGAACTAAATCTTTATTCATCATGTCGCAATGGCATCATTAAGAGCACATTAGTTTAAAGAGTAACTAACCTGTTTTTTGTGACCCAACTAGGAGAAAAACAGGATGAGCAACTGGCTCAGGCTGGACATGGTTGGACTGGGTTTTATTGCAGGTAGATTTCCACAGCCTAAAGAGCTCTAATCAGGGCTTTGTGGAAAATAGATAATTCATTTACCACAGTTTGCAGCCATTTCAGGGTCAGTTACTCACCCACGACAATTAAAATGTTCCACTTTGTAGCTTAATGTGTTTTCCATGGTTGGGTCAAGGTGTAAAATGAGTACTTAATTTTAAAAAAGTACAAAACAGCAAAAATTAGAGAATTATATATTGTCTGGTTTTCCTTGTATAAGAAGATAATAAAGTTTTTAAGTATATTTTATTGATTATGCTATTAGAGTTGTCCCAGTTTTTCCCCTTTTGTCCTCCTCTGCCTGGTACCCCCTTTCCTTCCAGCAGTCCCCTCCCTTAGTTCATGTCCATGGGTCATGCATGTAAGTTCTTTGGCTTCTCCATTTCCTATGCTGTTCTTAATTCCCCCCATCTATTTTGTTCCTATTAATTATGCATCTTAATTCCTGCCCCATTTCCTCATTCTTCCTCTTCCCCTTTGAAGCTGATAACCTTTCAAATGATCTCCATATCTATGATTCTGTTCATTTTCTGGTTGTTTGCTTAGTTTTGTTTTTGTTTTTAGTTTCAGTTGTTGATAGTTGTGAATTTCTTGCCTTTTAAATGTTCATAGTTTTGATAGGCTTCTTTTTCTCAAATAAGTCCCTTTAACATTTCATATAATAATGGCTTGGGGGTGATGAACTCCTTTAACTTTACCTTGTCTGAGAAGCACTTTATCTGTCCTTCCATTCTAAATGATAGCTTTGCTGGATGGAGTAATCTAGATTGTAGGTCCTTCCTTTCCATGACTTTGAATACTTCCTACCAGTCCTTTCTTGCCTGAAAAGTTTCTTTTGAGAAATCTGCTGATAGTCTTATGAGTACTCCTTTGTAGGCAACTCTCTCCTTTTCTCTTGCTGCTTTTAAGATTCTGTCTTTATTTTTAACCTTTGGCATTTTAATTATGATATGTCTTGATGTGTCCCTCTTTGGGTCCAACTTGTTTGAGACTGTCTCTGCTTCCTGAACTTGTATGTCTATTTCCTTTGCCAAATTAAGGAAGTTTTCTTTCATTATTTTTCAAATAAGTTTTCAATTCCTTGCTGTTCCTCTTCTCCTTCTGGTACCCCTATGATTCAGATGTTGACATGTTTGGAGAAGTCCCCAAGGTTCCTAAGGCTCCCTTCATTTTTTTGAATTCGTGTTTCTTCTTTTTTTCCTGGTTGAATGTTTATCTCTTATGTTCCAAATCATTGGTTTCAGTCCCAACTCTCTTGCCGTCTCTGTTGTTTTCCTGTGGATTATTCTTTATTTCTCTTTATGTGGCCTTTATTTCTTCAATTTTTTCTTTACTCAAGGAATTCTCTGAGCATCCCGATAACCAGTGTTTTGAACTCTACATCTGATATGCAGGCTTTCTCTGTTTCCCTTAGTTCTTTTTCTGGGGTTTAGTTCTGTTCTTTCATTTGGGCAATTTTTCTTTGTCTCCTCAACTTAGCAGCCTTGCTGTGTTTGTTTCTATATATTCCATAAAGCTTCTTTTACTCCCTGTCTTAATAGCATGGCATATGCAGAAAAGGCACCTGTAAATTGTGTGGGGTAGAGCTTTAGGGAATTGCTAGGGCGGGGCAACCCTCTTCACCACTTTGTGGCTGTGTGAGGGAGGGGAACTCTAGGAGGGGACAGTGCTGCCACCTAGCTTCTGGCGGTGGCAGCACTGTCCACCCAGTGCCGGGGCCCTATTTCCAGTTACTTCACCCACTTTCCTATGTGTGACTGGAACTCTTCAAGCTGCTGCCCCAGTGGTGAATCCTGGAGTGGGTGAGTTCCAAGACCATGAGGGCCATTTAAATGGTGAAAATATCAGTTTCTTCTGCCACCCCAACCTCTGCTGGTTTTTACAGCCAGAGGTAACAGGATCTCTCTTCCCAGTGCTAGAAGCCTGGGCTGTGCGTTCTGGAATCACTTGCCTTCACGGTATCCCTCACATCCATTCCACTGCTGCTGTTGCCTTTTTGTACCACACTGCCTGTCTGCCTGTGTCTGTGGCTCTGCCCCTTCTACCCATCTGGATGAATGTGTCTTTAAATCTTTGGTTGTTGGACTCCCATAAAGCTCAATTTTATGATGGTTCTGAGTGTTATTGATTTTGAGATCTTGTAATTCTGTCTGTGGTGGCACAAGGAGGTGAAATGTGTCTACCTACACCTCCATCTTGACCGGAAGTCCTCAAGAAGATAATAATGTTTATAGAAATCATTTTCTGTGTATATGTGTGGCCAAAAAGACCAGTATGTGATATATGCCTTTCTACACTATGCATGCATAAACATTGTTCTTGATTTGTGGTGGTGTCTGTGGTTTACAGAATTCACCTCTCTTAAAGGCTGTGTCTTTGAAGCCTAAAATCCACACAAGCTCTTTATGAAGGCGTTGCCCTCTTTCTCAAGTGGACTCCTTCCTCTGGTCTCTCTGCTGATCTTTCTCAGAAGTCCGTGGCTTTGCCATTTCAAGTGAAGCTTTTATGTAGTCATACCATTCTGTTTACTTTCTGTCCTCTTTGATTGGGGATGTAAAGAGAAGAGAGAGAGTGAAAACAGAAAAAACTTGACTAAGGGGAAGCAAAAACTCTCTGATGGGTCTTTATTTACTTCTCTGTGACTTACTCAGTTGACCATTAGACCTCAATATCCCCTGTTCAGGGGATAGACACATTACCAAGGCTGCACTTCACCACAGAAGTACAATAGGATTCAAGGGCAGAGCTCATGTCTCTTACTTTTTAAATAAGTCTCAGGTAAAGGGAGAATTTGTGAACTGTGAGGCTATTTTGAAAGAGTTGCCTGTCGGACACATTTTGGGGATTTCTGTATCTCTGAGAAGTTGAAATTGATGAACTCCCAGGTTCAAACCTTGATGTTCTAGGAACCTGGGTGTTTGTTCTGAATCCTCAGGGACTAAGACAAAGCTCTGCTTAAAATGAGACTCTTCTGGCTTTAAAGAATCCAACCTTATGTTTACAGATTAGGTTTCTTTCTTTAATAATTCACAGCAGAGTCAGCAATGATAACTTTTCCTATAATATGTGTATATTGGAAGGTAGAAAACAGCATATGATAACATATTATATGTGTGCTTGATAGATATCCATTAAAGAGAGGAATGAGTTGACTCATCACATATTTCATAAACAGTCTTAAGGTATAATATAGTTCTTCTCAGAAAATCTTAAATACCCTAAATGTGGAAGGTCCTATATTTTAAATGTTGTCTATACAAAGACTTTGAAATTACACATTACCATGGTAGCATCCAGTCTTATTTTCTTTTCTGTTTTGAATGGAAAAAAGTACATTATCCTTAAGGTCTCAAGCTTTCTCTTTCATTATTACATTCAGTTTAGAAATATAAAGAGTAATTTTTTAAAAGCACAGGATTCCTGAAAATAAAATAATATGACCTCTGTCATTTCTCTGCATTTATATATGTAATGGCAAATAGTATTTTTCTTTGTATCAAAAGATAATTGGCTTTATCTACTATCCTGGTTGAGTTGTCTCCTGGAAAATTTGGTTATTTTGTTCGATTGCTTGATTTCAGAGGGAGAGTTTCTGTTCTCTGCCATTCTCTTTTTCAATGTTGAGTTCTTTGAAGACATGGGTAAAACCTTATCATTCATTCAGTAACCATTTTCTTCCTAAGATAGAAGAACAGTTATTTGTAGTTTAAAAATGGCTTCTAGACAAGGGGAAGAATGGAGAATGTAATCACAGACCCTTAATAGCATTTTGTGTGAGAAATGGCCAGATCTGCTTTTGATCTTCTGTAGTGCATGCCAGTTGAAACTTTCCCTTTATTCCAATGATTTCAATTCTCTAGCACTATACATTTATGCCTTTGTTACTCTAATGCATTACTTAATGGACCTGGAGATGTCATTATTTACAGATTTTAGTTCATTCAAAGAGCAGCAGCAGGAAATCTCCTAAAAGGAGAACATCACTGTAACCTACTTATGACCCCACATTGGCTGCTAGGGTGGTATGGGGTCTTAGATCTTGCAGAATGACCTGTTAAGTGCACCAAAAGTTTATTTGGGAAGATACAATTAAAAAAAATTCTCTTTCTTTGACACTTTAAATTCACCTGTGTTGTAGTTTCTAAGAGCAGTTTTCCTTTTGTGTTCTTTTGCTTTCAAATCTCCAACCTTTGGGATTGGACCCTTTGTTCCTTTATTACTTTCTCTTTCTTTTTATTTTCCTTTTTTACTTCTCTTCTGTCTTTCTATGCTTGAATTCATTTGAAAACCATGTATGTATGTGTATATATGTAATTTATATATCATTTTAAATATATCTTATGAATTTATAGAAAGAAAGAGAGAGGACATCCCAGAGACTGTGCTTGCTAGCAGCTGGGTATGCAAAGATGACTAGTTTCCTAAATCATCCTAAGCTTGTTTATTAGGGATATAGACATACACAACTAATAAGAATATGAAGGTACAGATGCTAGTATAGAGGAAGGTACAGAGTGCTATCAGAGCACAGAGGAGGGAGTATGCATATCTTCTGTTTTCTTGCCTTAAAGGACAAACTAAAAACTACATAGAACAGAAATGGCATCTGTCCTCAGATGTACTCTGCTGTGACATATGTTAATTCATGACATTGTCAAAAAGAGTTCATTGATTTTATAAATATGTGAATAACAGGCCAGATATTAAAGAAGACCTTTTGATTTCATGGCTCTGAGATAAAGTGCTGTCTTGTTCAGCCCTGATGGAACTGATCTTTGCCTGGTTGCACCCTCCACTGATACTGTTCCCAAAAGGTAACTTTTCTCTCCAACACTGAGAAGAATCTTTTTAGCTTTATGTGACTAATAGTCATACTTTATAATTCTGTCATCAGAAATTACCTATAAAATGTAAATTCTCATAAAATCCAATCTATTCTAAATCTCTTCTTCAAAACCTTAATCCTTTTATTTCCATAATCAGATTTGTATCATCAATAACCAACATCCAATATACAGTTATATGCTGCTTAATGACAGGGCTATGTCCTGAGAAATGCACCAGCAGGCAATTTTGTCATTGTGTGAATATCACAGAGTGCACTTACACAAACCTAGATGAGATAGCCTACTATGCACCTGGGCTAGACGGTACACCACTGTCATATATGTGCTCCATCATTGACCAAAACATTGTTAATGTGGCACATGATTGTATTCAACAGAGTTGAAAACTTTATCATGCTTTATGGTATAGTACCTTAGATAATCTTCATTATCACCTGCCTCTTCATTATCCTCTTCAGGCTCCTCTAAAATACCCCCGCCACCCAAAAAATGTTCCTGCCCTGGCCAATGCGGCTTTGTTGTTGGCATGTCATCTTGTAGACCCAAGGGTCATAGGTTCGACTCTCAGTCAGGACACGTATGAGAAGGCAGTCAGTCAATGTCTCTCTCTCTCTCTCTCTTCCTCTCTCTCTCTCCCTCAAAAAGTAATGAAGAAATGTCCTCAGGTGACGATTGACAAACAATTTTTCCTATCTAAGAATTAAGGGCCAATGTAGATCTCACAGACAGTTTGTGGAGGGAGCAGGGGAAAGATTTACATAGTATCTTTCCAGCAAACCACCTGAAAATCTGCCTTAGTCATTTATGTTCTGTGAAGTCCTCTCTTCCACGGGTGGCCAGCAAAGGTCCTTTCTTTCTTTTCAGTCAAAGCGTTTACCCTTAGTGCCCTCTTTTACCACATTTCGCAGAGCAATTCCACTCTGCCTGGAAACTTACAGATTTCACTCATTTCCTAGGTCATTAAAACAAAAGGCCCACCACTTAACAGGACCTATTCGCCTTACAAGCCTGCTTAGTCATTCCCTACAGTAATTAGAGCATATCCTTTGGGATCCTTTAGTATTTGAAAATAGTGAGAATTTTATAAAACTGACAAAAGACATGAAACTTTTCTAGTTGTTTCTCGGTGGGACAATTGGTGTGAATTACATAACTTGTCATTTACAGGAAGCAGAATTGTCTCCATTAATAATCATAGACAGTTATTTAAAAATTATGGAGTTAGTACATAAATAACATCTATTTAATAATATTCTATATTGTTTTAAACTATGGAACATTTTCATAAGCTCAAGAGAGTATCTTACTGATTACATGAAGAGCACAGTGAGATATTTTCTTAGTGATAGAAGAAGAAACTAGAATTTTGAATGGGAATATATTTTTATTATATGTATATACTGTAATAATGCTAATAAATAATTTTTATAAAATAAAGTTTCAGATGCCATATGAAATAAGTTTCTTTTGGAATCAACTTTTATCAAAATAAATCTGATTTTTTTCACTATAATTATTTTTCTACTGAAGTAGGAATGAATTAAGGACTGATGTCAAAATTACTCTTTAAAAAAATTAATACGATTCTCTAACGCACTATGCAGTACACCTGAAACTAATACAAAATAATATTGAATGTAAACTCTAATTGAAATTTTTTAATTAAAAAAGAACTTTCAATATTTAATCTTGTCTTAACCCTCTTTGAATTGGAATCTATGTTTTCTGGACAGTTATAGATGGATTTCATTATTCTGTGTGTGTGTGTGCATGTCTCCTTGGGATCTGTAAACATTGAACAGAGTTAGAGTTATGTTATTAAGAGTAGGAGAAGCCTGTGCCAGTTTTTAAGTCAAATAGTATTTTTATTGGCTTCATGAGTTTCAAAAACTATTTGTCTTGTTGATATAGCTCCATGAAACTCTGAGCATAACTGTGTCTCATTGAACAGTTATAAATTGGGTATGAGGATTTGTATTTGAACATACCTTAACAAAGAACAGGTTAAATTTCAGTTGAACCCTGGAAAAAGCTGTACTGTTACCTTTGGCTTTGGTATATCTCATTGTTTGTAAATGTCATACCTCATTAAAAGCCAGTCTCACAATTGGTCATGAGTTTCTTGAAAGCTATATAGAAAAATTCATATATCTTTTAAATTACATTATATTATTTTACAAAGGAGTTGTGGAAAATTGAGACATATTTTGCTACAATTTAAGTGTAGCACAGAAAACTAGGACAACACTTACTTTTAGAAATATCAAGTGTTACTCACTGTTTTAGAATTAATTACATAATTATCCAGCAGAAAACAAAGATCCCAGGGTACCTTAATGGGAACACTACACATCCAAATAAAGCAATAATAATTATCACCTACTATATTCCAAGTGCTTTATTAACTCTAATTTTTAACTGCCACATTTCTGTTTGTAGATAAATATCGTTAAGAATATCAACCTGTCTGTTATACTAGATGGCAAACACAGAAGAACTCCGATCCTGACAGTTGATGGGATAGAAATGATCCAGAGTGTTTTATTGACAATGAAGGCCAGAAGACCGGACTGCCTTCCAGTTATCTGCCCTTCCTTTTGGGGAAAAGTCTGCCTCAACTCAGGTCCCATAGTTACACTATTGCCCCATCCCCAGTGGTCAACAAAAAAAGATGTCAATACTGAGACTTCCTAGAAATGAGTCTTAGTGCTGTAAAATCACAGTATCTAACTAAAATGCTGGTCATCAGTGCATCCTTTGGATTGATATGTGAACGAAAGGGGGAACTGTGTATTTTAAAAAATGGGGTTTTATAGAAAGTAACCTCATAGGATGATTGGATCATTAATTCCTAACTAGGCAGGTCATGATGAACAGTTATGTCCCAGGCCTGTAACTTCTTTAGTGAAAGGTTTTAAGCCAACCCTGTCCATTGTTTTTCTGCATCTAGATTAACACACCTTTGAAATACCATTAACTAATACACCTTGAAGCAGGTAATGACCCTTGAGAGAGCATATAACCTTGTTAATTGTCCTATAATCCAAACCCTGCCTTGCTTTCTCCAATCTTTCTTAATTTCAAATGCATAAAATCAGTCACAAAACTGTTATTCTCTGCAGCATTTGAGAGCATATATTATTGGTTTGGCTCAAATAAACTCATAAAGATTCTCTAAAAAACATTAATCTTTTTATGATTTAGAAATAAGAAAACTAAGGCAAAGTAATTGATTTGAATGATAAATTAGGCATTATGATCTTGAATCATTTGAAGAGGCAGATATTCAGTAGGAACAATAGATGTTAGTAGAGAATAAAAATAGCTCTTGAGACTATTCATAAATTACTAGATATAAATTAATTAAAAATATCACCTTTCTTCCAAGCTGAGTGATCAACTCAATTTTAATTTTTTTTAAGGAATTGCTTAGCATCCTTGAGACTATTGGAAATGCCTTAGATGTGTTAGAACTTACCTTAGAGTCATCATTCAAACCACTGGATTGGGAGATTGAACAGGTGCAATAAATGGAAAGTCACAATGTCTACTTGGGGACAAATTCAAATTTACAAACTACATCTTGCCAATGAAGCAATGCTTTTTTTTTATGAAATAGCAGTTTGTTAAGATGGGCATGAACAAATGTTAAGATAGGTAGAATCTATGGGCCTCCAGGACACTTGCTACCCTTTTGTAAGACCATAATCACCAAAGTAAAAACTCCCATTGGAATAGACATCTACAAAGCCAAGGAAAGCTAACACTGTCCCTAAAACACTCTAGCAAAAAGGCAAGGTGAAACAAGGCTGGTTGGGCACAATTCATAAAGCCTACAAAGTAAAAGGATATTCTCTGAAAGAGTGTTCCAGAACTTCAGACTTATTGGACAGAAAGAAGTTATGATTATTGACCATTTGGGGAGAATCTGAGCTACAAGGAAGCCAGTTAACTAACTTCATTTGGGGAAAAAAGTAAGACAAATAGTTACTTTGTGATGATCTGAAAAGACTCTACTACAGGGTCATTGAGCCAAAGAAGAGACACATTCTAGCCTGACTCGGCTTTGTTGTTCTGAAATGGTTGGAGGTAGAGAGAAAAAAAATTGCTTTGAAGTGTCATTACAGAAATATTGCTGGTATGTGGATAGCTAAAGGGCAGACATTTTGGTTAACTACCTATTTATGTCACTGAGTTTATTTTATATGGTAAGGATCTCTTTATCTGATGGCATCCATTCTCTAAGGTAGTTTATATACATATATAAGCAAGTTCTGAATTCATCCACATAGTAGAATTTAATTGCAAGGTATAAAACATTTGTCTCAAGTACAGTTTGCTCCCAAAGTTGGAATTATCCACTACTACATAATGAAGATGTTCCATCTTTCTGACAGATGATTGGAAAAAAATTTCCATTCTCTCACAGTCCTCATGAGTTGAGGGCTAGGGATTTGTGGGGAGTGTGGGGACAATTTGCTTATTATCCAACCATCCTTGAGATATTGAGACCTGAGCTTCCATTTGAATTAACTTATACTCAACTGGCAATAAGTTGTTCTTCAACAGTCCAGCATTCAAAGGGTTACTGGTCCTTGCACTTAAAAATCAAAGAAAAAAAAATGGAATACCATAAAAGGGCCAAACTTCACACTAGATACACTGACAAACAGACCATAACATCTTACTCTAAAAGATCCATGGACAGAAACATGGTTTAAAAAAAAACTCTAAATGTATAACTCAATAAAAAAACTTATTTCAATTCAATTGTTATGTCAAACCTACTTAAAAGTCAAACTTCTCACATCACCCATCTAAGTGCATTATGTTTTATCATACATTTTGAAATGGTGAAAGTGCACTTAAAAAGTATGTATGGATGTTTTTATTTTGCATTTTTAAGGGTGGTGCGAAGGCATAGGATTTTATCAATAGTGTGCTATAGAGGGGCCCTTTACAACTTTATTAATGTTTTATTAATATTTGTTATTTGGTTTTGTTAGAAATGTGCTTTGAAACATCTAATCATAAACACACACACACATACATATATGCTGTGCAATTCTAGGGAAAATTGTGGCCAGTTAAATTTATCTTTCCATAGAACTGAAAAAACAAATGTTTTTTTCTTTTCTGCCCAAACATGCTTTAGATCTTTGATGGGCAGCATCCCATCCACCCTTGCTTTTTGCCTTTCTTGACCATTGTGATGTGGGTGCAGTCCTTTACCAGTCTCATGGTGAATAGATTCTTGCTTTTTCCCCCTTTTTTGTACTTCTTTTTCCTCTCTGAATACATTTCATAGATGACGATCTTCCAAAATAACATCAATTAATTTTTTAACTTAAAAAAAATCATACTTAATCCCTGAGTCTGCCCTCTCCATTGATGTGTATAGTGTGTAAGAGGCTGTGCAGGGACTGATAAGCCCAGTTTGTGAAGTCTCTTCAGTAGGAGGCAAGGCACAAGCTGCTTCCAACACTTGCTGTTTATTCAGCCAGCCCTGGTCCTAGGTGGGTTGAGAGTCGACCCACTCATCTCAGAGGGCTCTGAAACCCAGCCAGGAGACAGCTATGCCTGTTATTGGAAGTTGTTCTTTGTTGTTTGTTTTTTAATAGACAATAATTTTCCCTTGAAGGTTTCCTCAGTATACTGTTATGGTTTTTCACCACACTCCTTTCCTCTTTTGCAGAAACTGATGATCTCCGTGGGGACCCTGAACTCAGCCTTCAAAGTGCTTCTGCCCCCCAGGATACTCATAATTCAATAGTAGATGTTGGTGGCCTTGAAAGTATCACCCAGTGTCCCCAGCAGCTTCCTCAGATTATGGCTGCAGGTAAATGTCATTGGCCAGCCCAAGACACAAGGCATTTTGAATTTGTAGTGGAAATGCTTGCCCAGCCATGAAAATATTCACTGAACCCAGAGCCTGGGATCCTTAAAGAAATCAGGCTGTGGAACAAGTGAATATCAAACAACATTAAGTCAAATTTGACATATTTTGCAGTATCTATGTATGTGTTTTTTAGCTCTGTGCTATTTGTTTTTAATATCATTTATTTGTTTATTTTGTTTTGACGAAAGTCTATGCTTATAAGAAATATTTTGGAAAAGTCACTTTAGTCAGACTCCTGCATTTCCTTAATGCGGTGCTATAAAAGGTTCGTAAAGGAGGAAATCTGTTCCAGGGTAAAACAATAAATTCACTCAGGACCAGTTTCATGACTTGACAACTATTCTAGAGATTCCATTAGTTAAAGGTATGCCTGCCCCAGTGTTGTACTCAGAATCAGATGAATGTATTTATTCTCCGTCTATCAAGCCAATTGACTTTTTTTACCAAGAGAGTATTCCTGCTTTACCTCTCAACCTTGGAACTTAACTAATGTTGTTTCACTAGGAGAAGGAAATGATTCTTCAATTTTTTCCAGATATACTTCCTTAATGGCATTCTGTGTATAATATAAACTATATGTCATTAAGTTTCCTCCCAGAATGTATTCGGAAACCCTTTATGTCTGAAGAAAACATTGCTGTATGGTATTTGCTTTATTTTTTCATGGCTTGGGGAAATGGTAAATGAAACCTCACATCTCTAGAAACGTGATTCCCTTTAAAACACACACTCCAGGTTATTGACTCTAAGCCATTGTTTGTGTTTCCCTGCAGCCCCTGATGGTTTGGGGAGTATAGCAATAGACACAACCCAGCTCAGCATGTCCGTGACAGATCCCACAGCCTGGGCCACCGCCATGAATAATTTGGGCATGGTTCCTGTGGGGTTGCCTGGACAGCAGCTTGTGTCTGGTAAGCTTTCTCCTGGGTTTGAGGCAGCAGTGCCAAAGGGTGTAGGTGACAGGTGCCCGGTAATCTCTCCGCACGCAGGTGTTGAGCATGATCTGTGATTTATGATTGGGACATGTTTGGCAGATTGTGCTTTAGGTTCTTTTCCTCATAACCTTGCTCTTCTGCCTAATAGCTCTTCTCAGGAAAGAAAGCCGTATGCAGTATCTATCATCAATTTCCTATTTTAAATTGGTAAATAGAAGGCTAATATTTGCTTCTCAATGTGCAAAAGTCTTTCACATACCTTATGCCATTTGATTCCACAGTCTTCCCTTTGACATAGATGGGTACTTATTGTTGTTGCTCTTGTTAGTATTCTCATGTTAAAACAAGGAAGCAGCAGACCAAAGTTCAGGTTACTTTTCCAGCACTGAGGTGGCAGAGCTAGAAATCTTTCTCAGCTGACACTAAATTCCATATTTTCTTTTCACCACACTTTGGAATCATAACACAGTGCATTCAATAGCTAAAATATCTAGAAATATTACAAAGTAGGTCAGCATTGAATTTAATACATGTTTATTGAGATTTTCCATGTGCCCTCTAACAAGAGTTTTGGGGAATAAATGTATATACATAAATAAGTGTCCTTAAGGAGCATGTCTCCCTAAATTGAAAAACACAGCAACAAAAAAACAGCATAAAAATAATGTGTAGAATCAGGTGTTAAATAGTTGTTCAAGATAGGAATGTAGTCATTTCTGGAAAGATCAATTACTGAAGCTCTGAGAAAGATGTTATTAGGAAGATAAGACTAGATCTGTCTGAAAAATACATAGGATTTACACTATTCACTTACTCATTCATTCATTCATTCAACACGTATTTATGGAGACACTGTCCGGGTATAGGGACTCCAGCAGTAAACAAAACAGGCCCTTTCACACTGTGCAGTGCAGAGGTGATGGTCAGTTGCAACTAAGTTCCATACCCACAGTACTTTGTGCTGAGTTAACCAAGCATTTAGTTTTTTGGCTTTTGTTTTTATTTTTTGTCAATAATGGCCATAGATGTAAAAGTTTAAACCAGCTATATTAAATTATATATAATTTGTATGCAGGTGCAGACATATATGCTTGTGCATGTATACATACATATATAAGCATATATCATACATATACACATACATACGTATATGCACACTTTTTAAATATGGCAAGAAAGAAAGAACATGAGAGAGGATGGGAGACAAGGAAAGTAGGAGACAGAAAAAGGAAAGTCAAAGATTGAATTATAAAACATCATACGTAAGATATTTGTAAAACGCTCCACAGTGTTATGAGAGTCATGCTGTTGAAAATTAGCCTGCTGTGGAATGTGTGTGTGCACATGAATGACATTTGCTATGCTTTGAACATGTGTTCACCCAGGTCCCTTATTCCTAAAGCTAATCTAGACACTTCTAATAACTTGAAAATAAAGATTTGTATTTGTCTACCCACATTTTCCTACATTTTCTACCCACATAATTGAAATATTCATATAGCAGAAATTATAGCAGAGACTTTTGTCTCCACCTCCCACTTTTCTCAGAAAATGTGTGACTTCCAGAGTAAGCCACACCTCAATAATTCATTGTTTTTTTTATTATTTTGAGTCTTCTGACCTTTTAACGATGACCAATTTATGATTTTCTCAGCAACTTACCATGTAAAGAATTACAGCCCTACTTGTTATAGAAGATTTACCATATCTGCCCTGAATTATGTTCTCTATTGATTGTTTAGCCGAACTGCCTAAACTGTTTGAGCCCTTCAGGGTCTTCCTGGGAGTCCCTTCTTTATTTCCCAACTCAGCCAATTGAACTGCATTGTGCTTTGTTCTCAGCTCTGCCAACGGCAAGGTGTGCACTATCTCAGGGGTGATCCTGTTTTATTTGATTAGTGTTCATGTATTTTCTTACATTCTTTTTTCTGTGCAAATGTTTTAATCATATTAGATGTAAGATTTTCTATATGCATTTTAATACCTTATGTTAAATTATTTTTTCATTTCAGAGTTTTATGCTTAAAAGTCACAACACTGCATTGAATAATCTTTCCTAGTTTATTTAATTAGTCTAATTTTATATTTAGGCTGTTTTTATTTTTCCCTCTTACTAGCCAAGTTACTTTGGAGAACTTAATCTCTTCAAGCATATAAAAGCATTTCATCTTTTCTGTAACATTATGATTGTATCTCGTTCATGGGGCTACTGTGAGATTTTAATGCATAAACACATAAAATACAGCTATTTGTTTCTTTACAGCATAGTCAGAAAGTCACAGAATGTTGCTACTCATTCATTGCTCATGCTGGCCACCTCTGGAATTCTTCAGTGTGGCTGTAGAATGTTAGAGGCAGTCTTTAATGTATCAGAAGGGATTTAAAGATTATTTAGTGCAACCTTCCTTCCAAGAAATCTCCTCTAAAACTTCTCTGACAGGATTACGGAGAGGCTGGATTTTATGAGCACTTGGCTTTCTCCCAAAGTTTCTCATATTTCTAAATGACGAGGTACTCTTCCCATATTAATTAAAGTAACACTAAATCCCTTCCCTTACTACCTTTTTTGTTTATTAAATTATTAGCAAAGCAAGGCATACATTTTTTATATTCTCTGATTTTATCAAAAAATTTTCCAGGAAATCAGATCACTTATTACATATATTTCTGAGATATAATTGTTAGCTTCCACAATTATACATCTTCCATTTTCCTCCCACTTCACTATACAGGTGTTCCCCACCACAATTCCATTACCATTTTTAGGAGCTTCCCCTTTACACCTTCTGAAATGCTAATTGAGATCACTAAATTGAATATGTTTATTTTATCCAAAATGTATCATTATACTGTTATATTCTAGCCCTAAATCCCATACTCCAAAGTCTTGGTTTATCCATGAGATAATATTTACCTCTTTTATTATTGTTTCATATTATTTTATTTCCCATACTTTTAATTGTGTAGAATTTTTTTTTATTGATTTGTTCTTACAAGCTATACCTTGTGCATTGGCATTGTCAACTGATGGTTGCTGGTGTTGGCGTCAATTCAACTCCAACAGCAATCCCCAAGTAGAGGTGCAGTGAAGAATGAAACTTTATTCAGTGCTAACAGTTCAATTGTGATACAGCACAGCTGTGAAAACAGCATGGCTGTTAGGAGGCTGTGGGGCCAGGCCCCTTGCCAACTTGACCGCTCTGTTCTGCCCTGCTATTGTGCTCTACTCCGCTCAAGTCTGCTCTGCCCTATGCTTGTCTGCTCTGCTGAAACATCTTTGGTGTTTCATCTTCAGAGTTTCAGCTCCAGAGAGGGAAACACAGTTTAGTCTTTGATGGAAAGGGAAAGTGCACTCCCAGAGCCAGAGAAGAGCTGACTTATACAGACAAAAGTCCCTGCCCTGGTCCCTGATTGGTTCATCCTCATGTAAATGAGGATTCCAAATCCCCCTTATAGCTCCATTGGTACAAAAGGCACTGTCCTAATTGGTCAAAATGGAGCTGCTCTGATTGGTCAGTGTAAAGGCAAATGGAGATATAATTGTGCAGCACTGATTAGATGGGGAACACCTCAGTCTATTGATTGAAATACAATTCCAGGAACTCCTTTAAAAGGGCCAGTTCAGATGACAGAAACACAGTACAGGCAGGCAATTCAGTGCAGGCTTCTCATTGAAGTACATTTTGCATGAGAGACCCATGTGTAAAAATGGCTAGTAAGTTCTGTTTTTTTAAATTTGAGCCCAGTTAGTCACCTAGAGCTCTTTTTAGTAGGTATCTTCTTTCTCAGGGTCCAGAGTATAGATCCAGGTTTTCTAAAATGGTCTGTTGGACCATCAATGTCCCACAGTTGTTGTTTGATAAGACAGATGTCACGTAAGTATTTACATGGCCTAACGACTATGGTAAACTGTGTTTAACTCAAGCAATTTGCTTTCTCTGTGAGTTTCCTCAGAGCCTTTACTATGCTAATGTGCTAAGTATAGTTTCAAAGAGTCAGATCTAGTATATAGGATTCCCTAAACTTAATTTAACCTTTAAAAAAAAATCTGTTAGCATCTCATGAAACAATAGAATATAGCCATCTAAACCAAATTTTTCCACCAACTGTGAGGATCCTTTTCCACTACTATCCACCTTTCTCTGACATATTTGATATCTTCCATATGATCTAGTTTACAATTTTGTTTGTTTATGTTTTCACTGAACAGTGTCACTCCATAATCTCAAGTTTCAAAATAATTCTCTTGCAGTCAGGTGTTGCCTGAAGCATTCCCAGTTTTCTGTGATCTATATTGTCACTTTCCAGGAGCCCCCACTTGTGGTGTCATAAGCTGAAATCCAGAATATTAAATCCTGAACTTTGGTACCATCTGTGTGACCAGCTGCTCCCTTCTTATGTGCCCTGGCTTCTTATCCAAAGTTATAATGATCAACTGGAAAAGTTGAAATGCAACAGCTGGGTCCCTGGTTTTAAGTTTCTTGTCCAGGCCTGCATCACAACTGAGGATACCTTCTGGATATATACCCTGGCCATGAGAGTATACTTTGCTCATCTCTAAACTTTGAAATTATTTTACCTAATGTCAGAAACCCTCTCTTAGTTGTTATTGAATTTAAGTTGTTATATATCTTTTACCCCAAGTTTCTTAGCATGTCATTTGTTGTATTGCAAATACATGTTCTGAAAAAGCATCACACCTCCCTATCAGCTATGACTGTGCTATGTACAAGACAGAGCCACATGCTTTATCAGGGACTAACATAGAGCCAATACAAGAATGTCTTTACCCTTACAAGTATTGTGTATATGAACACTCTGAATTGTTCATGCGCTCATTCCTTGCTGTTTCTTCTTCAGAAGGTCTGAATTTACTATCGCCACCTCTGTTCCCTGCAATTCTGAGAAGAGCTTATCTTTGTAACTCATGGGGAGACTAAAAGGGGTTACAGTCCCCTCTCCACCCTCTTCCTTCTGCTCTCCTATTCACTAATGCTTCCACCCATTTTAATTCCTCTCTGCTTCCTTGAATATTTTTTCTAATCCTCCCAGGAACACCTTTATCCTCTTTAATATGCCCAGATTTGAAGAGGCATTTGTTAAATTCCTTCGTCTCCTGAAGCATCACTCTTTTAACTGGGATTTATTGAGCCAGACGTAGTGTTTAATACTGGAAATATAATTCATACATCTTACTGTCATGTTTTAGAAACTAGTGGGAGACACAGAGAAGAGTCAATAAGCAAATACAAATCAACATGATAAGTGGTCTGCTACTAACAGATAAAGGGTGCTGTAGGATGTCACTGAAGAGTGTTAAGCAGAGGAGTAGTATGATAAGAATTGTATTTTTTACAAAGCATTTTTGTAAGTCCTACAGACAACTAATGTGAGTGTGGAAAGGTTGGTGGCAAGGCTATTGGATGGGGGCGGGGGCTGTAAGGGTTACTCAGATAAGAGATAATAATGGCAATAATGATCATAACAATGGAGATAGAGAGAAGTGAAGGAACCCGGGAGACATTTAACTATAGAAACAGAATGAATTAATGACTGAGCACACATAGTATGTAAGGAGAATGGAGAACCAACAGTGACTCCTGGGTTTCTCACTTTGGAAATTGTGTAAATCTGGTGCGGGGGTGGGTGGGGAGGCTCATTTATTGAGATGGGGAAGGCTGGGAGAAAAGAAGGGTGGGAGAAAATGGTGAGTTTCTTATTAGATGTGTTGATTTGAATAACCATTTGAAAGGAAACATGTAGTAGGCAGTCACATGTAAGATTCTAGAGCTCACAAAGGAAGAATGGATAGAAGTGTAGCTTTGGCAGCCTCAGCACGTGGATGGTCACTGAAGATCTTTGTACCTTTCTCTCCTGGCCACACTGTTGCTGTGAAATTAGAAATGAACCCCTAGGTGTCACTCAGGTGTCAGCCTAACCTCTAGTTGTGTCTCCACATATTTTTTTCTCTACTTCCTCTCTTTGTCCACTAGATTGCTGTCTATTACTGAGCTCAAAGGTCTGATTTAAGAGAAAAAGTCCTAGATAAAACAAATGTAGTCTAGGATTCTATACCTGAACCCATCTCATCAGCTTACAGAGACACTCAGATAGACTGTCTGTTGACATATTATCCCACATATTTGTTTTTAAAATGAAAATAATACTCAAACCAGCAAACGTCCTTTCTTTAGTCCTCCCAAATATTAATAGTGGCATACTCCAACAGGGGAGTGATTAAGGGGATGCAGATAGCTTGATTTATAGTTGTTGTGCTCTCTGTAAGATAATGCTTAGAGGCCTCTTTTCTTTTTATTTTCCATCTGTTGAAAGATTTCTCATGATCAAGTGTCAGAAAATAAATAGGGTCTTGACTTATGTTTCACAATGTATGTATCTGATCTCCTATAGTCTTGACAGTTCCGTGACACTTTACAAAGTTTTTACCCTTTTATCCCCAGGACATTAGGACAAGTTCATTGGATATATTTATTCATTCACCACAATATTACTGGAGGTTCAAAATGTAAAGTGTATTTTACAAGGCACTAGAGATTTACAAGGTAATAGCAATTTATACAACAGCCAGGTGATACTCCTGTGGAGAATACATATTTCTAAAGAAGCAGATGTTATTCAAATAACTATGCAAATGATTATTTAATTACAATTGTGGGGTATTATGAAAGTGGGGTGGGGAAGCCTAATGTAGCTTGGAGGTTTTGGAGGGGGCTCAGAAAAGGCTCCGCTGAAGAGGCAATATTTAGGCTGAGACTTAAAGGATAAATTACAACTTTCCAGGTAGCAGGAGGGAAGAGCAGGAAGAAAAAGGAGATTTGAATTTGGGAAGTAATTCTAAAAGCAGAAAATGTCCTGTGCAAAGGCCTGAAGTGATAGCAGCCTGGCACCTTTGAGGAAGTGAAAGGGGGGAATATGTGGGCAAGAGGTCTTGGCTGGGTAGGGTTAGTAGAGTGACTGGGGCCAGATCTTTCCTGCCAAAGTAAGGACAGATTTTCTTTGGTGTGCAAACTATGGAAGGATTTGAAGCAGAAAGGTAACCTCTGAGTCATGTTTTTAAAAAATTACCTGAGTTGTTTAATAGGGGCTGGACTGAGAATGGCAAGAAGGGATTCTCAGTGTCCCTTATGAAGCCCAGAAAGAGACTATGGATTAGATGGCCTAGATATATCCACATGGGACTGAAATGTGGAGCACCTAATATGTGTCAGGCATTGGCAAAGTTTCTAGGAGTACAGATGTCCTCCTGAGTTTTCATTCTAGTGCTATGTTTATGAAATGTGTGTCCATGATATTTCTAGAGATATGAGAATTTGGAGAAAATTGTTTCCAAAAAATATTTGATTCTGCCTGTACTGTGTACCACATAAAGTACTTTGACATTTCTTAAAACAAGTCAAGGCTCCTCAGGTAACCCTTCATAAGTGACAACATCCTGTGTCCTTGTTGGCTAGAAATGTTATAAAATGAAAGTCCTTTTCAAATGCTTACATAACATAATATAGTAATTTGAAATAGTTATTTTTCTTCCATGAAATATAGGATATAAATATAACTTCTCTTGAGTTTGTCTATAAAGAAGGAGATGATACCAATATCAGAGAATTATTGCAACTTTTAGAACTGGAAATAAAAAGTGTGGGGCATATTGTAGGGATCCAAGCATTTTAGTTTTCTTTGCCCTTATTGGAGAGCAGTTTAGGAAGGAGTGTGGAAGGGGAGAAGAGGACCTTGGATGACTCCCCATATTAAGGTATTGAAAAAGGAAGCCTTGGCCCCTGTGTAAAACCAGTCCCTTGTCCTGACTTTCCTGTTCTAGGAGCAGTGACAGCCATTCTTCAGCAGTCACATGGAGGCACCTGCTATGCACAGGGCATGCCCATTAGTTGTCGCTATACAACACCATTACTTACGGTATTTTCCACAAGTCGCCCATGTCAACTTTCCCTGGACTGTAGATTTCAGGGCCTTTTTCAGACCTTTGGAAACATGAGGTCCTGTTAACTACAGCTAAAAGTTTAAGACCACAGCTCCTTAAAGCTGATTTAAGTAATGGCAGTTACCTCCTTCAGGGACTGAGCTGGTAGGGAAACAACAACAACAACAAAATAGCTTATTTGGCTTGGGAATGGGTAAGGACACTTGCTTCCTGCATTTCTGTGGTCTTTACTGCAACACAATTTTATAACTGAAAATGATTTGTAAAAGTAGCTGAGCCAAAAAGTACCTAAAAGGTAGCCACAGGTGCAGATTTAAAAATCATATATTAAGTACCTACTATGCTCAAGCACATTGCATAGTCTCATTTAACCAGGTTTTGTCTTGTAAAAGGCTTCTTGGGAATCAAGAAACACAAACTTGAACGATAATAAACTATATTTCCCTTCTCATCAGGAACATTAGCTTGCTATCATAGAAGATACATTTTGACCTTGAAGCTTTACTTCTGAAAGTTTGTGTCTACGGGGCAAAGGAACACTTTATCCTTAAGGGAAGGAAAAATACTGTAGTCTTCAAGTTCATAAATCTTTCCCACTACAAGGGCATCTTTAGAGAAATATTCCTCACTTCACTGGATGGGACTCTTGTGACCTCCATCAGTTAATGCTTCCCACTCATTTATTCCATCTCAGCAGGAAAAATAGGCCTCAGCGCCCTAACATGAAGTGACTAAAGTCTCCACAGGGGATCCTTGCACAGAGTGAATCATTGCTGATGAGGTTCTAACCAGAGACATTTTTATGAGCTGTGCAATCACTCAAAAACGCTCATTTTGTATTTTCAAAACTTAGTGACCTCTCCTTTGGAAGCCCTGTATTTGAGAACATCTTTTGAATTTATTCATCCCCAGCTGTGAGAAAGTACTGCCTAGTCATGGGTAGGGGAAAAAAGCAATTTAGAAAAATAATAGAGGAAAACAATGATTTCATCTTTGTCTGGATTTTTATGTCATCTTGCTGGGCCTTGGCTGGGACAGGGCAGGCCGGAGTCTCTGCAGGAGCAAGGGGAAGAGCCAAGTGTGTGCAGCAGGTCCTGATTAACTGGAGAAGACTGAGAAGTGCACAAAAATACAGAAGAAGCCAATTGGTAGCATACAAGGAAGCAGAATGCCAGAGCTGTGGAAACTGGGTCCTCTGCTCTGTCATATGGTAGCTAAGTGACTGTGGGCTAGTCACATAGATTTCAGGGGCCTTGATATGCCTACCTGCCAGGAGGGAGTCAGGTTCCCTTAAAGCACTGAAATTCTATGATTTAGGAAAATTCTAATAATCAAATCGTAATACATTACTACACACAATGCTAGAGTGACCAGCACCCAGTTAGAGTCTTGAAGAAATAAAGCAAGATAGGAACTTTATACAGAAAGAGTATCTGTATAATTAAGATAATGTTTTTGGTTGTGATGGTGTTTTTGTTTGTTTGTGTATTTGTTCTTTAATTGATCCAGAGAGCACCTGCAGAGTTAATCACACATTAGCCATGTGAGTGATGTAGGAGAATTATCATAAGATACTTTAATCTTTCTAGGCTTTGAAAAAACAACTTGCAAGAGAGGGGAGAACATATCCCTGCCAATTTCTAGGCCTTTGACACAGCAATGGCAGCTGCTGAGTAACCAATAGTTGAGGGCAAATAGAAAACGAGTTGCAGTGTGGATGCTAGACATTGGACAGTCTTAGTTCATGCCATCGTAGGAAGAGTATAAGTAGGCGTTTTATTTCAGTTTCTCCTGTCAGTGTAAGAGAACAGTGTACAAACTGTCTAAAATCCAAATAAGTGGCCTTGCTTGTTTTTATTTGTAATTGCTTTTCATCATGGCTATATCTGACTTACGAATTTAGAGTTTCTTAAAGAAAATTAGGAGCTTTGTAAAAATATGAGTGAAAAGGAAACAGAAATGTACATTTTCTCACCTACCTCCATTCACAAAGCTGTTGCTGTTCTTCTGAGCCCATGGTCCATCCACTGGAAAGAGCTGCAGCATCCATGCCGCCCTTCACAGTCTGTGTGCTGGATTCCTCTTTGAATGCATAAATCAAGTGTTCTGTTTCAAACAGCCTCCTGCTGGGCTGCATGTTTAGAAAAGAAAAGTAAAAAGGCCATGTGTGTTCCAATTGTGTTAATGAGAACCTGAAAACAAGACTTGGGGCAAAAAATAACTGCAATATAGATCATTAAGAATTTATTGTAATACAATATCTATTGTATGGAAAAACTGATAGTACCAACTCAGTAGAAATAGTAAGATTTTAGAGTTACAGGGGACTTTAGATCTCAGGTATTTAGTGTTTAATTTTTCAGAGAGATTTCAGACAATTTTTCACTTAAAACTTAGTCACTTGCTCCCTAGTGGAAAATGTGTCTTATACTATTCCCATGCTTGTGGCAAACGTTGCTGACCTAACAGGTCCTTCTTTCCTACTGAAGTCCACAGCAGGTTGCTCAAAGAACATGTAAGTTTCTTCTCGACAGTTACATGTAGTTCCAGCCGAATGCATGGCAAAGGGAACTACTGTTATGTTTAGGCTGAAAATGAATTTTTTCCAGCAATAATTCAAAATCATAAAATGCCTCCTATTCTTTTTTTTCATCTTTGTAATGTATCTTTTCATAGGATTATTTATAATGACTAATTAAAAATATGGGCCTGAGTTTGCCTCAAATTCTTTGTAATAGAATTTAAAATGGTCAAGATAGGAGATCCATCCCACTCTGGCAGGCTCACACTCATTGATTGATTGATTGATTGATTGATTGATTGGCTGAGGACAGAGAAAAGAATACAGAAATGGGATTTACTTAAAATACTCCCTAGTGGGACTTCTGGCCAAGATGGAGGCAAAAGTAGATACACTTTGCCTCCTCTCACAACCAAAAGAAAGGCAACAACAAATTAAAAAACAAAAACAACCAGAACTGCCAGAAAATCAAACTATACATAAGTCCAACAACCAAGGAATGAAAGAAGAAACATCCATCCAGACTGGTAGGAGAGGTAGAGACAGGCAGCTGGAGTGGAGAGGACTTATGGCAAGGTAGTGAATGGAGGACTGGGGTGGGCAAGGCTTCAACTGACAGGCCAGGTGAGAGGGTAGTTGGCAGAGTGGGCAGTCCCACATTTGCATGCAGATAAACCAGGAGGAACAACTGGGGAGTGAGTCAGATTACACAACCTAGGGTTCCAGTGTAGGGAAATAAAGCCTCAAAACTTCTGACTGTAAAAATCTGTGGGAGTTGAGGTGGCAGGAGAAATGCACAGCCTCATAGAAGAGTTCATTAGAGAGACCCACAGGGTCCTAGAATATACACAGAACCACCCACTGGGAATGAACACCAGAAGGGCTCAATTTGCTTGTGGATAGCAGGGGAAGTGACTAAAAGCAGGCGGAAAGTTGAGCAAGCTGCATTGTTCCTTCTCAGAATCCTCCTTCACATACAGTACCACAGAGAAATGGGTTGCCCCGTTCTAGTGAAGGGGCAACCTAAGACTCTGCCCCTTACAAAGTAACAGGAACACCAAGACTAGGAAATATGGCCCAAATTAAAGAACAGATCAAAGCTCCAGAGAAAATATAACTAAGTGACAAAGAGATAGCCCACCTATCAGATTCACAGTTCAAGACATTGGTAATCAGAATGCTCACAAAAATGGTTGAGTATGGTCAGAAAATAGAGGAAGAAGTAAAGGCTATGAAAAGTGAAATAAAGGAAAATGTACAGGAAACCAACAGTGAAGGGAATGAAACCAGGGCTCAAATCAATGATATGGACCAGAAAGAAGGAATAAGCATTTAGCAAGAACAGAATGAAGAAACAAGAATTCAGAAAAATGAGGACACACTTAGGAACCTCTGGGACAACTTTAAACATTCCAATATCTGAATCATAGAGGTGCCAGAAGGAGAAGAGGAACAGCAGGAAATTGAAAACTTATTTGAAAACATAAACTACCAAATATGGCAAAGGATATAGACTTCCAGGAAGTCTAGGAATCTCAGACAGTCCCAAAGAAGTTGGACCCAATGAGGCACACACCAAGGCACACCATAGTTACATTACCCAAAATTAAAGAGGAGGAGAGAATCTTAAAAGCAGCAAGAAGAAAACAGGACAGTTACATACAAAGGAGTGCCCATAAGACTATCAGCTGATTTCTCCAAAGAAATCTTGAAGGCAAGAAGGGGCTGGAAAGAAGTATTCAAAGTTATGAAAGTCAAGGACCTACATCCAAGATTATTCCATCCAACAAAGCTATCATTTAGGATAGAAGGGCAGATAAAGTGCTTCCCAGATAAGGTCAAGTTAAAGGAGTTCATCATCACCAACCCTTATTATATGAAATGTTAATCTAAGAAAAAGAAGAAGATCAAAAATATGAACAGTAAAATGACAACAAACTCACAACTAGCAACCGAACCTACAAAAACAAACTAAGCAAACAACTAGAACAGGAAGAGATTCAAAGAAATGGAGATCACATGGAGGGTTATCAGTGGGGAAGAGGAGTGGGGAGAATGGGGCTAAAGGTACAGGGAATAAGTTGCATAAATAGTAAGTACAAAATAGACAGAGGGAGGTTAAGAATAGTATGGGAAATGGAGAAGCCATAGAACTTATATGTATGACCCGTGGACATGAATTAAGGTGGAAGAATGCTGGTGGGAGCGGGTACAGGGCAGAGGGGAATGAAGGGGAGAAAAAATGGGAGCCAACTGTAATACTATAATCAATAAAATATACTTTAAAAATAAATAAATAAATAAATAAATAAATAAAGTACTCCTTAGTAGAGTCATTCTCTTCACTCTTTGCATGAAAAAAACAAATTTTTAAAGAAATTAGTCTCTTTTTCTTTTTAGTCATTTTTTTAGTAATGTTCAAATACAATTGTCTCCATTTTCCCACCACCACTTTCGCCCTCCCCACTCATCCCCACCTCCCACCCTCAATCCTAACCCACTTTGGCTTTGTCCGTGGGTCCTTTATACAGTAACAGGGAAAGAAAGAAATTAGTATCTTTTAAGGAAAAACATAACAATTTTAAATGTATATAAAGAAATGAAGTGAAAATATGCAGAAAATATTGATGGAAAATTTCATTCTCAAATTTTTAAATTAATTTTATACCTCCCCCCAACACACTTTTAGGGATGCCATAATATTTCTAATGTATAGTTTGACAATACCCGCCTTCCATTCTTTTTCTACCTCCCTCACTTTCTCCCTTCCTTCCTTCCTTTTCTTTCTTCCATATTTGTTGACTATCTTTCACCGTGAAGAACTAAAGCTATTTCTCCCTTATGGAGCTTATATTGTAATGGTGCAGACAAATAGTAAAAAAATTAATAACTATATCATTAGAAATTATAATAATTACTATGAAGGAAATATTTAATTGGATACTGCAGTGATTGAGCCTAAAGGGAACAGTCTACCATGGAGTCTTCACGTCTTCAGGAAAAGCTTCTTTGTGGTGACAAATTCATGGTGAAATCCTGAGGGATGAGAAGGAGACCACTCTGGAATGCATGGAAGGAAGAATGTATGAGAAGACAGTGAAGGCAGAAGGAGCTTGACTTGCTTGAAGATCAACTAGATGGCTAGTTTAGTGGATGAGGTAGAAACTGGAATAAGATTTTGAAGAGGTGTTAGAGGCATTACCAGTCCTGGGAAAGAGTTTGGATTTAATTTTAAGATAACTGAAGTTTGTTTGTTTGTTAATTCATTCACTCAACAGAGGGATTCCATGATTGAATCTGAATGTTAGAATGGATTTGGTGGTCAGTGGGAGTGAAAGTGAGGAAATCAGTGGAGATGCCCTGCGAGGCCAGATAAGCAATAGTGTCATTTTGACAAGGGGGATGGTAGTGAGCTGGAGAGACTGGAACAGACTGTGATACATTTTTGAGGTAGAGGCCTTAGGACTTTGTGATTAGATGAGAGAAAGGGGATTCAAGCTGAATCCAAGTTTTTATGTTAAGCGCCTGGGTATATGGTGGTGGTATTTCATGAGATGGGAAACATGGGAGGAACAAATATGGAGGAAAGTCACAAATTCAGATTCGTGCATCTCAGGTTTGAGCTCTCATGAGAAATCTAAGGGGTCATATGAAGAAGGCAGATGGATATATAGATGGGTCTGGAGTGACAGACATGTGGGCCAGACATAAACCCATATAGAAATATCTGTATTCAACAGCAGGTAGAATATAATTGGCACCATGGCCATGAGGGAAATGGCATGAGGAGAACAGAAGAAGAGGCAGGTGTAGGAGCAGGCTTTGAAAATTTCCAGCATTTAAAGTTTAGGAAGTAAGAGATAAGCCAGTCAAGGGGGTTGAGGAGAAGGAACAGCCAAAAAATTAGGAGAAAAACAGGAACGTGTGACATTATGGGAACCAAGCCATATATTATATCTTATCCATGTAGTAGCCAGCAGGATTGATTTCTTCTAAAAGGTCAAGTAAAAAGACTGCAATGGGGGAGGTCATAGGTGGCCTTAAAAAGAGCCCTTAGATGGAGTTGGAGGAGAAGTCAGGTTTGTTAGTTAACGATTGAAGGATCAAGAGAGATGGTACCTATTAAAGGCCCTGTGAAAAGCCATGAAGGGCTATATAAAGAAAAGAGCTTACTCTTGTAATAGTACCTTTGTAATGTTAATGGATTCACTACTTTTCATTTGTGTTTTGTATTTAAATTTGGAGTGCTTAAGAAAAGAGAAAGAGAGGAGGGAGGCAGGGAGGGAAGGAAAGAAAGAAAGAATAATGACAAATGAGAAGTAGAAACATCTTGCATAGTCAACTCTTTGAAGATGTTTCTTTAGAAAGGAGGCAGGTAAATTTGTCAGTAACTTGCATAAGATATGGGATCAAGAGAAAATTGAGACAAAGTAGAGCATGGCAATAAACTTTTGGAAATGTCCATAGGTAGAAAGAAATATTTGATTTGATAGAGGGACCAATGTATAATGTCAAGTCCTTGAAAAGAAGTTCCAGAGCTCCTGATTTGGGGAAACTTTTCAGTCCATATTACATATAGTGAAACTGATACATAGAAAAATAGTGGATCCTTGTTCTAAAATCAGATAGTGAGCCACTGAGAAGGATTTTAAAACTCAAACTGAAATACATTATTGACTGACACAATCTTATCTTTGCCAAAATTTTTATATATTTAACAACTGAATTTTTGCAGAGATTTCCCTCGGTAAATAATAGAACAATTATAATATGTGTCCACTGAAGTTATTATTGGACACACCCATCTAGTCCAAAACCATTTCTCCCTTTTGAGTAATCTCTCCTTCTATAGAATTATTTCATATGTCTGAAGCTCATTTAAATGCCTTGATTCCTTATCTTTGTGGTGTAGCTCAATCTAAATATTCACTTTGGTTAATGAATTGATTATTGTAAAACCCATTGAAGCACACATGGCTTTTAGAAATGATGAGAATTATTCTCTTGCTGCAAAATAATAATGCCTCACCTCCCTGTTTGAACCAGCTTTCCAAGTATATGCAATACTTGTGAAGAGTGGATCTCTCACAATCCTTACCTCCTTGTAATCATCCACAATGCATCTTCTCTCCCTCCCTTCCCTCCCAATGTAGTAGGAGCAATGTCATCTGTTATTCCTCAGGAAAGAATAGGCTAGGGCATCATTTCCCCAGACTCTAGTGGTTTGCCTCCATGAAGTGAGTCATGTGCCTAAACAAAGGTATATTTTTCACATAAACAAGATGACTGTATTAGCCTTGTGAAATTCCCACCATTTGCTTCATGGAACACTAGTAAAATATTTGACTTAACTTGCTAGGCATATGAAATTAGGGCTGGTAAGGTTAAATTCTTTAATTTATATGACCTTTGGGTTCCTCTTTAGCAAATGACACTATCAATATCTATTGTGCTATCCTCTTTTTCAAGGATCACATGTATTGTGTATTAGGCAGTTTACAAAAGGAAATTAAGAGATGCCTTGGGGTAAGTGAAGTCCTTTACAAACTTTAAGCATTTGACTACCTGATGATTTCCCTTCTCTAAGTTTCTAGAACTGAAACAGAGGAGTATAGATTTTAGATTTTAACATTGCCAAATTGTTCTCTATGAAAGTTGAACCCATTTTTCACTCATACCAATAGTGGACATCATTTTAACCTTTACTATTTCCATGGTGAAAAATGATCATACACATGTATTTATTTGCATTACTTTGACTACTCTGTTGGTAATCTTTGAGCTGTTTCTGATTTTCAAGTAGTATAAGCAACTCTGCATTTCTTAGCTTTGACATTTTATTTCCCATATGAAATATTTTTTAAGGTCAATTTCCAATTCAACAGATGATATGGTCATTTCAGTTACTCTTGAGATATCACAAAATTATTTTCAAAAGAGTTCTACAATTTACACTCTCATCAGAGATTCCTGAATGTTTTCTTTTTAGCATACCTGCTAAGTCTGGGTGGTATTGAAATTAATATTGCTAACTTAGTAAGCAAAAGTTATGTCTCCTTTTTGTTACCCAGGGGCCATAATTTAAAGAGCTTCCTAATGGGTCTGCAGCCAGATGGAAGCCTGGCAGTGACACTAGAGGTTTGTTTTCTGTTCTTTTGCCTGCTAGTTAATAATTAGGCAGTATTTCCAAACTCACAGTTGGATCAGATTGAACTGGTCTTGCTGAGCTGTTAATGATTCAGAACACCTTCCCTACCTCTCTACTTATCTCAATTCTGCCAGCTCCTTTGAGGGCACCTCAAGTTCCACTTCATAGTCCCGCTGAATTGCCTTCCCTGATATCTCTGGCCAACCTCAGAGGTGCCCTTTGCTCCCCACACCAAAGCAATTATTACTCTTACTATATGGTTTGACCCTGGCCTATAACTTATTTGTCTCCATTATTTTCTCTGCTGATAGCATTTTGTAAGTTGGTTATATACTCTACCTGCCAAGTGATGTTAACGTCATGCCTTTTCTCTTTAATTGGTTTTGCTGTTTGTGAGCAGAGACACTTTCTTACACAATGCTAGTCACACCTAAGTGCAAAATTAATATTGCCAGTCATATTGAACTAAATCCCTCGTCAAACAGATTTTACTCCAAAGGGTAATGGAGTCCACGAAACGCTGCTCTCTCCTTACATGCCAGTTCTAGAACTCTGAACAGGCAAACCCAATTTATTATTATGGTTTGCTTCCAGACTTTGTCATATTTATATCATTCTTATTTGCTTTTTAGGTACTTAATCCTAAAGGTCTTTTCTTGTTTAGTTTTTCTGACTTACTCTAGTGAGCAAGATTAGTTTCTCCTCTAACAAAATATCTTAAGCATTCTCACACAGTGGGTTGAATTTCTCTATTTAGATCATATCTCTTAAGTGACACCAGTCCACTTACATGCTGGCTGCTTTCACTGTTTTTATTGATTCTGCCTCTAATGTTAGCATTTCACAACTCTGCTATTTTCAGGATATGCCTGTTCATGTCATTCATGTGTCTTTTATTAGCAATCTCTGATTTCCTTGATGTATTGAACTTCTCTGGCTGGAGAAAACTTCTGCCCTCCTATGGTCAATGTTGCCTCTCAGCTTAAAGTACTTCTAGACCATGAATGTTCAATTTTACCCCCTCTACCATGATTTCTAAGACATTGATTCTCTGGTATGAATCCTTGTCAAATTTTCAAAAGCACTTGTGTTTATGCATGTGTATGTCTGTGTGTGTGTACATATTTATGCATGGATGTATAGTATGTATATTTATAAACATGCATGCATGTTTATATACCCATATATACATATATGTATAATATATAAGTATATGTGCATACATCTATATATCATCTAGCAATGGGAGGAGTTAAAATTATTTAGAGTTCTCAAATCTTTCTTTTTAGCTTTAGGGTACTTTTGAATAATCATTCAAGCAGAAAGTCAATAGGCATAAAAAATCATGATTATGCAGTTAACTAGTGAGGATGAGGAGGCTCTTAGGAACACTGCTTAAAATGATGATCTCATATGTCTTCACTCTACCCATTTCCAACCAGGCTGCATCCATGCTGGCCTCCTTTTAGTTTTGGAACATGCTGAGCTTGTTCTTTTCCTCAGGCCTTTGTTGCATCCATTACCTCTCTCTGGAATCTTCTCTCCCAGATCTTCTGACTTCCCTGAGCCTGGCTCCTTGTTATTAGGAGCTCAAATCAAAAGTGTGGTTTCCATAGAGACCTTCCTGGACCAGCTAAGTGGCATCTTCCATCCTCTCCAACCTCCAGGTTATATCTACAACTGATAACTTATCACTATTATTTGTTTATGTTCCATCAATCTCCATTAAGATGTAAGCTTCTGGAGAGTAGGGAGAAAGCCTGTCTTGTTCAAAGTTGTCTCTCCAGTTTTTAAAACAATGTCCTGCACATAGAAGGCATTTATTGATATATGCTGGAGAAAAAACATACTAATGAATCATTGGCTTTAGAGGAGTCTAAAACTTTCATATGATTTTTTTCTCCCACTTCTAAATTCATTGGGGTATATTTTAACATTTCACTTTTTTAAAAAAGGTATTTCATGAGCTTTTCCTATAGTTAATGTTATTGGATCACGTTTTGATATTTGAACTCTAATTCCTGGTAGGAATTTGTAAGCTTGTGACAAACACTTCTGCAAAGAATAAACTAAAATGTGTTAAAAGTAGTTCTGAACAATTTAAACAAACAGCTAAGGAGAATTTCTACTTACTAAAATAAATACAATATCAAAGTTAATTTCCCAAAAGTGAATGGCATTAGGTTTTTGTATCATTTAATTTTACTTCTAATTTTTTTAAATTTTATTTTTCAATTGTAGTTTACATTCAATATTATTTTTATTGGATTCAGATATATAGCATAGTGGTTAGATAACTATATAATTTACAAAGTGTTCTCCTCGATATATCTAGCACCTATCTGGTACATACATGGTTATTACAATTATCGAAAATATTTCCTATGCTATACTTTACATCCCCATCATTTTGTAACTACCAATCTGTAGTTCTCAATCCCTCCATCTGTTTCACCCAAATTCCCAAACCCCCTTCCCACTAGCAACCATCAGCCTATTCTCTGTATCTATGAGTATTTGTTTTGTTATTCGTTTATATTGTTCTTTAGATTTCACATATAAGTGAAATCATATGGTATTTGTTTTTCTCTGATCAGTTTATTATTCTCTAGTTCTATCCATGCTCTTGCAAAAGGCAAGGTTTTCCTTTTTATGACCAAGTAGTATTCCATTGTATAAATGTACTACAGCATTTTATCTACTCACCTACCGATGGGTGCTTGGATCACTTCCAAATCTTGGCTGTTGTAAATAATGCTGCACTGAACGTAGGGATGCATATTTTTTTGATTTAGTGTTTTGGGTTTCTCTGGATACATTCCCAGAAGTGGAATCACTGGACCATAAGGCAATTTCATTTTTAATTTTTTGAGGAGCCTCCACACTGTTTATAGTGGTTGCACCAATCTGTATTTCCACCAACACTTCACTGTGGTTCCCTTTTCTCCACATCCTTTACAATACTTGTTGTTTGTTGATTTATTGATGATACCAATTTGGACAGGTGTGAGGGGGGATCTTATTATGGTTTTCATTTGCATTTCTCTGATAATTAGTGATACTGAACAATTTTTCATATGTCTGTTGGCCATCTCTGTGTCTTCCTTGAAAAAGTGGCCATTCAGGTTTGCTGCTCATTTTTTAATTGGATAGTTTGTTTTTCTGGTGTTAGGTTGTCTGAGTTCTTTATAAATTTTAGATATTAGATTTCTCATTGGCCAATATGTTCTTCCATTCAGTAGATTGTCTTTTTTTGTTTTATTGATGGTTTCCCTTGCTGTGAAACATTTTTTTAGTTTTATGTAGTCCATTTGTTTATTTTTTCTTTGATTTCCCTTGCCCAAGGAGGTATATGAGTTGTATATAAAAAATATTGCTGCAAGAAATGTTTATGATTACTGACTATTTATTCTTCCAAGATTGTTATGGTTTTGAGTTTTATGTTTGTCTTTAATACATTTTGAATTTATTCTTGTATATGATGCAAAATGATGGTTTCATTTTTTGACATGTATCTAATTTTTCTAATATTATTTATTGAATAAACTGTCTTTACCCTATTGTGTCTTCTTGCTTTTTTTGTCAAGTATTAATTGGGCCTGGGTTTTTCTCTTTCTATTCTGTTCCATTGATTTATATGTTTGTTTTTATGCCAGTACCCATGCCAGTTTTGATTAGTTCAGCTTTCTAGTATAGTTTGATATCTAGTATAGTTTGATACTCCAGCTCTGTTCTTTTTTCTCAAGATTGCTGTGGCTATTCAAGGTTTTTTGTGGTTCCATATAAATTTTTGTATTATTTGTTCTAAGTCTGTGAAAAATGTTATCAGTATTTTGATAGGAATTGTGTTGAATCTACAGATTGTTTTAAGTGGTATGGACATTTTAGCAAAGTTAATTCTTCCTATCTATATCCTTTCATTTATTTGTTTGTTCTTCAATTTCTTTCTTCAGTGTCTTATAATTTTCTTAGTGTAGGTCTCTTACCTCCTTGGTTAAATTTATTCATAGGCATTTTATTTTTTTATTCAATTGTATATGTAATTTTATTTGATTGTTTTCTTAGTTTCTCTTTCTGAAAGTTCATTATTGGTATAAAAATACAACCAATTACTAGGTATTTACTTTGTATCTTGCTATTGTTCTGAATGTATTGGTTCTAGTAATTTTTTGGTGGAATCTTTGGGATTCTCTATACACTTATCATGTCATCTGCAAATAATGACACTTTTCTGCTTTCTTTCCAGTTTATATGCCTTTTATTTCTTCTTGTCTGATTGCTGTGGCTAGGACTTTCTAGTATGATGTTGAATAGAAAGCAGGCATCCCTGACATGTTTCTGATCTTAAGGGAATTGCTTTTAGTTTTTCTCCATTGAATATGATGCAGCTATGTAGCTGTGGGTTTGTCATATGTAGACTTTCTTATATTGAAATATGTTCCCTCTAATTCTACTCTGCTGATAGTTTTTATCATACATGGGTGGTAGATTTTATCAAATGTTTTTTCTGCATCTATTGATATGATCATATGATTTTTATTCTTCATTATGTTTATGTGGTGTATCACCTTAATCAATTTGTGCATATTGTACCAACCCTTGCATCACCCAAATAAATCCCTCTTGATCTTAGTGTATAATCTTTCCAATGTATCACCAGATTCAGTTTGCTAATATTTTGCTGAAGATTTTTGCATTTATGTTTTTCAGTGATATTGGCCTGTTACTTACTTTCCTTGTAGTGTCTTTATCTGGTTTTGGAATTAGGGTAATGCTGGCCTCATAAAATGAGCTTGGGGATCTTCCCTCCTGTTGAATTTTTTACCATAGTTTGAGATAGATAAGTGTTAGTTCTGCTTTTTTTGGTAAAGTTCACCTGTGAAGTCATTTGGTCCTGGACCTTCACTTCTTGAAAGTTTTTTTTATTACTGTTTCAATTTCATTAGTTGTAATTGGTCTGCTTGATTTTTTTGATTCTTCTTGATTCAATTCTGAGAAATTGTATGTTGCTAGGAATTTATCCATTTAGTCCAGAGTGTCCAATTTGGTGGTATATAGTTCATAATATTTTCCTACAATCCTTTGTATTTCTTTGGTATCAGTTGTTACTTTTCCTCTTTCATTTCTGATCTTATTTCTTTAGGACCTCTCTCTTTGATTCTTGATTAGTCTTGTTAAAGGTTTATCAATTATGTTTATTTTTTCAAAGAACCAGCTATTGGTTTTATTGGACTCTATTTTATTTATTTCTGCTCTGATCTTTATTATTTCTTTCCTTCTATTCACTCTGGGTTTTGTTTGTAGTTCTTTTCCAGTTCCTTTAAGTGTAAGATTAGTGTGAGATTTGTCTTGTTTCTTGAGGTAGGCCTGTAATGCTATGAATTTTTCTCTTAGGACTGCTTTCACAGTGTCCCACAGATTTTGGGTTGTTGTGTTCTCATTTTTATCTGTTTCAAGGTATCTTTTGATTTTTCCCCTGATCTGATTGTTAACCCATTCATTGTCTAGTAACATGTTATTTAGCCTCCATGTGTTTGTATGTTTGTCAGTGTTTTTCTTGTGGTCAATTTCTAGTTTCTTAGCATTGTGGTTAGAGAAGATGTTGATATGATTTCAATCTTCTTAAATTTATTGAGACTTGTTTTGTGTCCTAACATGTGATCTGTCCTGGAAAATGTTCCATGTTCACTTGGAAAGAATGTATATTCTGCTGCTTTGAGCTAAAGTATTCTGAAGATATCATTTAAATCCATCTAATCTAGTGTATCATTTAAGGCCACTATTCCTTGTTCATTTCTATCTGAAAGAAATATCCATTGATGTCAATGGGGTGATAAAAATCCCCTACTATGACTGTATTACAGTTGATCTCTCCCTTTATATTTATCAATATTTGATTTATGTAATTTGGTGATTTTCTGTTGGGTACTTAAATGTTTACTAGGGTTATATACTCTTGTTGGATTGATCCCTTTATCATTGTATAGTGTCCTCCTTTTTCTCTTATTATAGCCTTTGTTTTAAAGTCTATTTTTGTCTAATATAAGTTTGCTTACCCATGTTTTTTCAAGTTCATTGCATGAAATATTCTTTACTTTCTGTCTTTATGTATATTTCAATCTGAGGTGGGTTTTTTTAGACAGCATATATAGAGGTTTATTTTTCTATCCATTCAACTACCCTATATCTTTTGACTAAAACGCTTAACCCAGGGGCCCCCCAACCTCAAGCCACAGACCTGTACCAGTCCATGGCCTGTTAGGAACCAGGCCGCACAGCAGAAGGTAAGCAGTGGGCAAGTGAACAAAGTTTAGCTCACATTATTGCCTGAGCTCCACCTCCTATCTCCCTGCTACCCTCTGTGTAAAAATTGCCATGAAACTAGTCCCTGGTTCAGAAATGTTGGGGACTGCTGATTTAATCTGTTTACATTTAAAGTAATTATTGATAGGTACATATTTATTACCATTTTATTCTTTATAACTGTGCTCCATTTTTCCCCTTTCTTCTTCTTAAAGAAGACCCTTTAACATTTCTTGTAATACTGTTTTGATGGTAAAGAACTCCTTTACATTTGTTTGTTTTTGTCTGAGAAAATCTTCATTTTGCCTTAAATTTTAAATGATAGCCTTGCTGGGTTGTGTAGTCATGGTTGTAGGTCCTTCCTTTTCATTACTTTGAATTTTATGCCAATCCCTTCTGGCCTGAAGTGTTTCTGTTAAGAAAGACTGAAAGTCTTATGGCTGCTCCCTTGTAGGTAACTGTTTTCCACTTGCTGTTCTTAAGATTCTCTATCTTTAACCTTCGCCATTTTAATTACGATGTGTCTTAGTGTGGGCCTCTTTGGGATTACCTGGTTTGGGACTCTGTACTTCGTGGACACGTGTTTCTTTTTCCTCCACCAAGTTATGGAAGTTTTTCAGCCATTATTTCATCCAATATGTTCTTGATCCTTGCTGTCCCTCTTCTCCTTTCGGTACCCCTATAATGTGAATGTTGTTCCATTTCATGTTATCTCACAGATCCCTTAACTATTCTCTTTTTTTCCTTTAGCTACTCTGACCATTTTTTTGCTTCTATCTTGTCTTCCAAATCACTGCATCAATTCTCTGCTTCATCTAACCTACTGTTTATGCCTTCTAATATATTCTATATTGTAGTGTTCATTTCTGCATCTTTTTTTATGGTTTCTATGTTTGTTTGTTTTTCATGTTACTGTTTGTTTGTTGATTTTCTGTCTGGAAGAAATTTCCATTGATGTCAATGAAGTATTAAAATCCCATACTAGGACTGTGTTACTGTCACTCTCTTTATGTTCATCAAGATTTTCTTTATATATTTAGGTGCTCTTATGTTGTATGCATAAATTTTGCAAGGGTTACATCCTTTTGTTGGATTGATCTCTTTATCATTATATAGTTTCCTTATTTTTCTCTTCTTGTAGACTTTGGGTTAAAGTCTATTTTTCTGATATAATGTGTGTTCTTTTTTAAAATTTTTTGTTTTAATTCTCACCCAATGATATATTTATTGATTTTAGAGAAAGAGGAGTGGAGACAAAAAGAGAAAAACATCCATGTGAGAGAGAAATGTCAATCAGTTGCCTCCCATAACCAATTGGAAACTTCTCCTGCACATGTCCCAACTGGGAATTGAACCTGCAACCTAGGTATGTGCCCTGACTAAAAATCAAACCCACAACCTTCTGTTGTATGGGATGATGCTCCAACAAACTGAGCCACTGTCTGGGGCTATTCCTTCTAGTGTATTCTTTATTTCAGATATTATATTCTTCATTTCTGCCTGGTCTTTTTTTGGGGGAGGGTTATGTTTTTTCCCCATGTTTACTATCTCTTTGTTAAGTTCTCACTGAATTCATCCATTCTTTCCCTAAGGTCACTGAGGATTTTTACAACCATTGTTTTGAGCTCTATATCTGGTAGATCGCTTGCCTCCATTTAGTTTAAGTTGTTGTTGTTTTTTTCTGGAGATTTCTCCTGTTCTTTCATTTGGATCATTTTTCTTTGTCATCCCATTTTGGCTGCCTCGCTGTGTTTGCTTCTGTGTATTGGGTTGATCTTCCATGTCTTCCAGTCTTGGCAGAGTGGCCTTATATGGTAGTTGTCCTGTGGGACTGAGTTGTGTAGTCTCCTTGGTCACCTGAGCTGTGTGCTCCAGGGATGCCCCTCAATTTGGTTATTTTAGCCTCCCTATAGTAATTGATCCTTGATTGCTGTTGGCCTTGATTAATGTGTGGAGTCAAACCATAGGCTGGATAACTGTGAGGATTGACACCCATCACAGTATTTGAGTTACTGTGTGGATGCTGACCACACAAAGTGGAATTCACATCAGTAGAATCTCATACCTGCCAAGATCTCCCTTTCAATGTGCTACTTGTGGAGCTGATAGGATCCTGCTTTGATCCTGTCTCAAGCTCACCACTGGATGTGCTGGATTGCTCTAGTGCAGACCACTGTCAGATGCTGCCTCTGAGTGGTCCTGGCCAACTTGCTTGGAGCTACAATGCAATCCACAGTTTGTGTCTGCCTCTGCTTGGCCTGGGTGTGCCTTGGAAGGGCCAATCTTCTCAATAAGGCCACTTCCACCAGCACCAAGCCCAGGGGCATGTCAGTAGAATGCCCAAGTCACCCCAAGATCTGCCTCTGCCTGCCTCTACCTGCCAGCTGCCTATTAAGCTCAGTTACTGAAAGAGCATCTGGCGGTACATGAGTTTCATAAGGTAGGTTCTCAGTAAGACACCAGGTAGTGTCAGTGGTATTCACCAGATTGATACCAGTTCAAAATTGGTTACAGTGCTAGGTCTGAGACCACTCAGAAAAAGTTACAGATACATCAAGACTGGTTGCCACACTCTGGGTGCCCATAGACCTTTGTCAGGAGGAATCTCCGTGAGTCATCTGGGTGAGGCTAGCAGAGTTTATGAGTCCCAAACTTACCAAGATTTAGCCATGTGATGGGAGAGCTCTGCACCAGTCAGGGTGTGAGGGAAAAATGACTCCCAACCTAGAGCCAAACAGTTTAGTCACTGACATGCTATGACTCTGCTCTGATGTCTACACCCTGGGTCCAGGCAGCTGAATCATATGAGTGTGAGAGTTTTTTAGGGTGGGTGACATGGAGCCAGGAGGGTGGAGCTCCCCCTGGATGATGCCTTATGGTAGGGAGATTCCACCCAAGAAAGATGACATCTCTGTGCAGTGTGGGGGGGATACTCAGCACAGGGACCCTGGAGACTCTCTTCAGCTTTCTCCCCAAAGTCACAAAGCCCACTCCCTGCTCACATGAGTATCATCCACTCTGCCCTCCTTCTTGGAGTCCAGGGTGAATGGCTACAAATGAGATTTTGTGTTGGCTCTTTATGAGAGCACCTGGGTTTCTAGCAGGCTGGTGTTGCTCCCTGGCATACAGAATCCCTGCTGATTTTCACAGACAGGTGTTATGTGGATGCCTTTTCCTGGTTCTGGTGCTCTTTGCAACTGAGAAATCCCTCTGGATTCTCCACTACAACATGTGGCTATGTGCCCCACTCTTTTTGTGTTTCTGCCCTTCCTACCAGTCTTGATGTGGCTTCTTCTGTAAATCCTTGGTTATAAGACTTTTGTTCAACTAATCTTCAGTTCGTTATTAAGGATGATTGTTCTATATTTTAGTTGTAATTCCAGTTTGGTCCTGGGAGGAGATGAGTGTAATGTCCTCTTGCTTTGCTGCCATCTTGGATCTCTTCTAATTTCTTAATTGTCCAAAGGAAAAAGCTAAAATCTTATATCCAAGTCAATGATGGATGGTTAAAATGGTATGTTAATATTATCCTTGGTAATCATATTTTTCCCCAGTTACAAATTTATGGAATGGGAAGCAGCCTTTAAGCATACAATTTGACTGGGGAAAATAATACTATGGTAATATGGTGTTCTCTTTATTCTTTTATTATAGAGGAGTTTCCCTTTGCTGAACTGGACTTCTAAAAGTTATTTTATGTTTAGTTCATAATGGAGAACAGATAATAGCTAGTGTGGAAGAATGGTTAGGGGAGGAAGAGATTGAGGGAAAAGGGAAAATACTTGTGGACATGGACAACAGCGTGGTGATTTCTGGGAAGAGGGGGATATAAGGAGACTAAATAGTAATGGAAAAAATATAATAAAGCTTAAATTTTTTAAAAAAATGAAGAGACTAGCAAGAGATGTTCTTTCTGTCCCCTGTATGAGGCAGTCTACAAGCCAGGAAGTAGATTCTCACCAGACATTGGATATGTTGTCTCCTTGATCTTGGATTTCCCAGTCTCCAAAACTGTGAGGAATAAAAGTTTGTTGTTTAAACTAAAAGAATAAATAAATAAATTGTTTTATGTAAAGTTAAATTTTCCAATAGGCCTACCCACCCAACCTTAAATAAATCCTCTTAGGAAACAACAATAACATTTTGTTACAAAGAAACTGTATATATCATCAACATGTCATGACATGGTAATGGCATGTGTAATAGAAAACTTGTTTACCCATTTCCCATAAAAGATAGAGTTAAAAGAATAAAAGGAACTTGAAATGTACAGAGAAAAGTTTTAATAGCATGGTCTTATTAGAAAAATTTGAATACGTAAAGATTTGAACAAGAAAAAAATATTGTAATATGAGGGCTTAGAAATAACCCCTACTTTTATAAATAGATGTATTTCCTTCCAGTTACTTTTGTAAACAAATGTGTTTAATTTTAAAAATATGTATAAACACATGTATTTGATTCTAAAAATATGATATCATTTTAAATATATAAGCATTTATCACTTTTTCTTACCAGTGGGGATACATAATTGTCTTACCTATACATATTGTTGGTCTGTTCCTCAAATCCTTGTTAAAACTGATATTATTGTATTTTAAACATTTGCTAGTAGGATGGGTAATAACTATTTTGCTTTTATTTGAACTTTTTCAATTTTTTCCAGTTTTATTGAGATATAATTGACATACATTACTATATATATTTAAGGTATAAAATATAATGATTTGGCTTACATGTATTATAAAATCATTACTACAGTAAGTTTAGTTAACATTCATCATCTCATATGGATATATAAAAAAGCAAATTTATTTTCCTTGTGATAAAAACTCTTAGGATCTACTCTCTTAACAGCTTTCACATTAATCACACAGCAGTACTAATGATAGTCATAGTGTTGCACATTACATCTCTAGTACTTATTTATCTTATACTGGAAGTCTGTACCTTTTGACTACTTTCATCCAATTTATCCTAACCCTACCCCCACCTCTGGTAACCACAGATCTGATCTCTTTTTTGCCTATGAATTGGAACCTTTTCAGATTTTAATTGACTATGTTTCTTCTCTTATGAATTTCCTGTTTGTTTTCTATGGAAACATTTTCTTTTTTTTTTCTTTTTGACTTACTAGGGTTCTTTGTATATTAAAGATTTTGTCCCTTTATGCCTTATATATCTTGTAAATATTTGTAGCAGTCAGGGTTTGAATTTAATTTAGGTTAATAGGATTGTTACTTAATATAGGAGTTAGTCATTATAATTTTATTTCTAAATTAATCTTGAGAATATTTTGATAGTTGTGAACTTATTAATGGTGTAAGTAAATTTTTTCTGCCTACAATTATTTTCTTTATCTTTATTCATGAAATATTTTAAAGGTGAATAGAAAATGTACTCATTTAAGCATCAGTCACATAACCTTTCTCTTCTGTCTAGGAAGCAAGGAAACAACCTAGATTTCAATGCCTCAGGTCCTTCAAACCCTTGTGATATGATGCCACCAGTGCCACACATTTCTTTTTCTCTGTGGTTTCTGTACAATATCCTTCCATGAGTAAATATGCATTAAACAGCCTAATTTGAATTATGGTGCCAGGTAGGAACAAAGAAAAAAAACAGGAAAAATGGTTATTGTTTCGAGTATATTCTCCAAACACACAGTGATTATCAGTAATAATGATTGTTAGCTTTGTGTTCTGGTGTAGCAACAAAACTGTACTTAAGACTGTCCTTTTAATAACTTCAAAAGACTGTGCACTGTTGGAAACTCTGCCTCCTGACAGATTTGTTTTCCTTCTGAATGCCTTTGCTCAGAACACACCACCACTCTGTGTATTGAAAAGCTGCATGGCATGGTGGGAAAACCATGGGCCAAGAGCCAGACAGTTTTATGCAGAAATGCTCTTACCGGCTACGTGAACTAAGGCAAATTATTTAACCTCTCTGGACTTCCAGTTTCCAGGCAAGTCTCTTCTACTTAATAGGTTGTTGTGAAAATTAATAATGTAGTGTATGTGATAAACTTTATACACTACAGTGCATTCAGAAGATGCTCGATCATTGGTGGTATTAGTATAATTACTATCTGATAGACTGGTCTTGCGTGGTTTTCTTTCCCAGAAGAGTTTGCTGCATCAATAGAGAAAGTAGTTCTATTTCTTATTCCTACTGTGCTTGCCTAAGGGACAAATTAGAGGTGCTGCTATCATCCATTCCTCACAAATACTGTTGTGTCAGTAAAGCAATGTTAATAATAATTGCTTATATTTACCATGTACATGCCAGACCTTTGTCTAAGCATCTTATTGTTATTATCTCATGAAATGTTCACTGATAAAATAGGTACTATTATTACCTGAATTTTTACAAATAAGCACATCAAGGTACAGAGGGGCCGAGAAATCTGTTCTGATCCCCACTGCTAGCGAGTGGTACAGCCAGGATGTGAGCAACAGCACTGGGGTTCCCTCACCCAGTGGGCTCACGCATTTTGCTCTGATACCTCCCTGGAATGCCTGCCTTCACATTTGGGGACATGTAACTCAGAAAAGTATAAAAACACCCACTGGAAGGAGAGAAGGTGGATGCTCAGAGCTGAGCATCATTTACCTTCAGGGTAGTGTCCAGAAGGGCCAAAGCCATGGCCAAACAAAATCCATACATTCTTCTAACAACATTCTTTTCATAAAGAATCTCTATGGGACCAGGAGAATTCCTGTTGATGGTAACAATGCCACTTCTTATTTTGCCAAGAATCCTTTTCCATAATTGCAGTCCTATAAACGTCAGCAGCAGGAGACTATCAGGGAAGCCTTTGCTGATACTACCATAGGGTCTTGCGTTTGACTAAATAAATAGATTTATTAAGCATGTAGAATTTAAAATACTAATTCTAAGGGAAGCAATAGAAGGATATGTATTTCCCATGGATTGAAAACCTAAAATAATAATATTGCAATATTAGCAATATCTAAAACTAGCTTTGTCTTAATATTCATTTTAGCACTCAGAATAATGATGTTTTTCTCCTCAACTCTATTTTAATCTGGAATACAAACAGCTTAAGCTTTACTTGCCTTGAATCATTATTACAGTGAAGTTGAGCCATCTGTGTTTTCTTATTCTGCACATAGCTCCAAAAAGAAGTCTTGGAATTTAACAAGTTGGGAGAATAATTTCTGTAAAGTAAATTCAGACATGCAGTTACATCTAAAGCCCTGCAACTGTTTATGTTACTTGGGAGCCTTTTTCTTTCTCGGGTTGACCTGAAACTGAGAATTAATCTCAACCTACCAAATCATTTATAATTTTCAAAACCTTTGGGTCCTGGAGCCATATTTCATGCAAAATTTTGCTAAATTTATCTATAATCCCCAATGTTCTTCTTGTCAACTTCTGAGATGGTGGAACTGTCATAATGGTGGACTGTGTTTGTTTAAAATGGGATCTATTAGGTATCTCATTGGGAGACTTAAAGTCTTTCTTTAGATATGCACACCTAACATTTTTATATTCATTTCTATGACTTGGTTCATTGTGGCATTACTTGTATGTTTACTGATAACCTAAAGGATCTATTTTATATTATAGCTTCAATGAAGTATAACTGACATAAACTGTTTAACTTGATAGTGTTTGACATATGTATGCACTTAGGAAATCACTATCATAATCAAAATAATTAACATATCTGTCACACCAGAAGTTTTCTTGTTGCCTGTTTCATCTCTCCACACACTCGCACCAACCCCCTTTCCCCCTTCCCAGGCAACCATGGATCTTCTGTCTCTCTCTACAAAATTGTTTTCACTTATAAAATTTTATATACATGAAATTATATAGAATTTACTCATTTTCTGACTTTTTTATTTAGCATAATTATTATGAAAGTTATCTACATTGTCATGTATATTGATGGCTGAGTAGAAGTGAAAAGAGTGGATATCCTCACCTTATTCCTGATATTATAAGTAAAATACAATTAAATATGAGAATATCTGGGAATTTTAAATATATCCTATTTATTAGGTTGAGAAAGTTCCCTTCAGATGTTAGTTTGCTTAAAGAATAGATGTTGGAATTTTTCAAATACTTTTTCCACATCTATGAAGATGATCATGGGATTTTTCTTTCTTAGCTTACTACTTTGGTAAATTACACTGATTGATTTTTTTTTTTTTTTTAGTGTTAAGCCAACCTTGAATTCCAGGGGGGAACCTACTTGGTTATGATGTATTAATACTATCTTTTATGAAAATCATTAGATTCAATTTGTTAAAATTTTGCTTCAAAGTTCATAACAGATGTTGTCTATCAGTTTTTTTTTCTTCTTAAGTATCTTTCTGGTTTTGTTATCAGGGTAATGCTGGCATGATAAAATAAATTGAGAAGTATTTCCTCCTCTTCAATTCTTGTGGAAGAGATTATATAGGATTACACTATTTTTTAATTAATATTTAATTTCCACTGGGGTAGAATTCTTTAGGGAAGTTATCAGGGATTGAAGTTTCTTTGTGGAAAGATTTTAATGACAAATTCAATTTCTTCAATAGATATAGTGTTCCATAGATTTTTTAAAGTGCTGTTTGGTAAGTTGTGTTTTTTAAGGAATCTATTCCATCTATGGTGTCTAATTTATTAACATAATAAATTAGTTTGTTCATAATATTTCTGTAAGTATACAAATATTGATAAATAAGTTTGTTTATAATATTCCTCTATACTTACAATTTACATAGGATTGGTGGTTATTTTACCTCTCTCATGCCTAATATTAGTAGTTTGTATCTTCTCTCTTTTCCTTCCTAAGACTAGTTAGAGGTTTATCAATTTTATTGATCTTTATAAAGAACTTAAAGTTTGATTTTACTAATTCTGTCTAAAGTTTTTGGCTCTATATTTCAGCGCTTTTCTGTATCATTTTCTTTTTCTGCTTATTTTAGGCTTAATTTGATCTTTTTCTAGTTTTTGTGAGATGAAAGCCAGGATCATTGATCTGAGACTCTTTCCTAATACAGACATTTAGTTCCAGAATTTTTTCTCTGAGTGTAGCTTTAGCCACATCCTGTAAATTTAGTTATTTTTTATTTTTATTTAGTTCAAAATAATTTTAGTATCTTTTTCATTTCTTCTTTGACTTACAAGTTATTCAAAAATATGTTATTTGGTTTCCAAATACTTGATAATTTTCTAGATGTCTTTCTGTCATTAGTTTATAATTTAATTCCATTGCAGTCCAAGAATATATTTTGTATTATTTATCTTTGTAATTTTATTCCAGGTTTGCTTTATGCCCAAAATATGGCCTATTTTGGTAAATTTATTATGTGTGCTTGAAAATAGTGTGTTTTCTGCCATTCTTGGGTGATCTGTTCTAAAACCTCAATTAGGTCAAATTGGTTATAGTATAACTAAAATTTCCTGTACCCTCATTGATTTCCTGTCTATTTGTTCTAGCATTTATTGAGAGAGGGTTATTTATATCGCTAATTGTTACCATGGACTTGTCTACCTTTCCATTCTATCAGTTTTTACTTTCTGTATTTTGAAGTCTATTTTATAGTGCATGAATGTTTAGGGTTGTTATGTTCTCTTAATTACTTGACACCTTTATCATTATGCAATGAACCGCTTTATTCTTGGTAACTTTTTGTTCTGAAATCCACTCTGAACAAAATCTACTTTGTTTATTATTAATATAGCTCTTTCCAGCTTCTTAAATTTCTGTTAGCATAATTAATATTTTTGTAATACTTTTATTTTAACCTATTTTTAATTTCATATTTAAAGTGGGTTTCTTATAGGAAGCATATATTATAGTTGAGACTTATTTTTTTAATCCAATTTAACAATCTCAACCTTTTAATTGGGACATTTGAACCATTTACATCTAATATGATTACTAGTATGATAGGGTTAAAATAAATCTTATCAATTGATTTTATTAGTCTATTCTAGTGTTTATTCCATATTTTCTATTTTTTGTCCATATTTTGAATGGAATATCTTTTATGATTCCAATTTTATCTTTCACTGGCTTATCATTTTACATATGGTATAAGACCCATGCAACAGTATTTATTTTTAAAAGGTTTTATTTATTTTATTTTTAGAGAGAGGGGAAGGGAGGGAAAAAGAGAGGGAGAGAAGCATTGACATATGAGAGAAACATCAACTGGTTGCCTCTTACACACAGCCTAACTGGGACTGGGCCCACAACCCAGGCAAATGCCTTGACCAGGTATCAAACTGGTGACCTTTTGCTCTGTGGGATGATGCTCAACCAGCTGAGCCATGGAGCAATATATTTTGATTTTCCCTTCTTGTCCTACATGCCATTTGCTGTCATACCTTTTAGTTCACCTTGTGGTATAAACCCAAAATACATTGTTAGGATTTTTTTGCTTTTTAGTCAATCATCTTTTTATAAAGTTTTAAAATGTCTACTACAATGAACCACATATTTATCATGTCTTACATTCTTCATTTCTTTGTGTAGGTGAAGAGAAGATACACATTTCATATCATATTTCTTTGCATGCAGGACTTTCCTTATTTTTTATAGTATAGATCTTCTGGTATGGATTATTTCAGTTTATTATGTCTGAAAAAGTCTTTAGTTTGCTTTTATTTTTTAACAATAAATTTACTAAGTATAGAATTCTACACTGGTATTTTTTCTTCCAGTTTTTTAAAGTTGAGTCACTTCAGTGCCTTTTATCTTGCGTTTTTCCCAACAAGAAATTGCTCTTACTGTGATTTTTTTCCTTCTGTACATATATATCTTTTATCTCTTGTTGCTTTTAAGAATGTCTCAATTGTTAATCTTAAGTAACTTAACTATGATATATCTTAGAAAACTTTTCTTCCTGCTTCTTGGTTCTTATATTTTCTAATTTATTGGAACTTGAGTTTGTGCTTTTTGTCAAATTTGGAGAATCTTCTGTCATTGTTTGTTCAAATATTTTTCTGTCTCAATCTTCCTGCTTCAGGGAATTTAATTACAAGCATATTAGTCTGTTTATAGTTGTCACACAGATCCTTTATGCTCTTTTAAATTTATTTGTGTATTTTTAAAAATTTTTTAAAAATTACAGTTAACTTACAATGTTATATTACTTTAAAGTGCATTGTAGTTTTCATCTCTAAATTTTAATTTGAAGATCTTTCATGTGTCTTGTTAATATTCAATCTTTCTCCCACCTTTCTGAATGGTTGGAACATAATTATAACCATCTTAACATCTCTGTCTACTAATTCTGTCATTTGTAGTTTTTTATTTATTTATTTTTCTCCTTACCGTGGGTCACATTTTTCTGTTTCTTTGTATGTTGTAGGGCAGTTCAACTAAGAGAAAAAAGAGGCTGTTTATGGGAAAAGCATCTGAAAGAATTAGAACTGTGAGATGGTGAGTTGGAAGAAAATTGGGTGGTCAAGAAATTTAGCTAAGAAATTTCTCAGGCAGGATGGTGTGAAGTCAGTCCACCAAGGGGACCTGGTGCCCAGAGCCACAGGAGATGCCATTGCAAGGCAGGCTAGCCTCAGCAGGTGTATGTGTGTGTATCTGTTGCTATAACTAGCTACTACAACCTTAGTATGTTAAAAAAAAGTTCCATCTTTATTATCTTATAGTTCTGTAAATTAGAGGGTCTCATTGAGCTGAAATCAAGTTGTCATCGAGGTTGCATTTCTTTCTGGAGGCTCCAGGATAGAACATGTTTTCCTTGACTTTTCTAGCTTCTGGAGGTTGCCAGCATTCCTTGGCTCATGGCCCCCTTCCATCTTCAAAAGCAGCAATGGTAGCTTGATTTCTCACATCAAATCACTCTAACATTTCCTCTGCCTCCCTCTTTCCCTTTTTTAGGACTCTTGTGGTTATACTGAGCCCCTTAAAATAATCCAAGGTATTCTTTCTATTTTAAGGTCAGTTGATGAGCAACTCCAATGCCATCTGCAACCTTAATTCTCCTTTGCCATGAAAAATAATTACACTTCCAAGGATTGGCCTTTTGCACCTCATATTTTTATTGGTTTCCAGACACTGTATTCCCATAAATATCCTGAGGTTTATTCTAGGACACATTGAAATTAATTGGAAACAGTTTGAACCTTTTGAGGCTTGCTTTTAAGCTTTGTTATGAGAGATCAGAACAGCCTTTAGTCTAGAGCTCATTATGCCCCTCTACTGAGACAATATCATTTTGAATATTCTTTCCACAACTGCATGAATTTTCAAGCTTTCCTACTATAGTTGATAAGATAACAAACTCTTTCTTGCCTTTTTGATCTCTGTGGATTCTTTCTAATTCTTTATGGTGGTGCTTTTTCCAGCTTTGGGTAGTTTCCTCACTCACACAGTTCCCAGCTGAAGACTTGAGGGGGCCCCTCCTTATGTCTCACGTATACATGCATGTTACTGTGCGTGTGTGTGAAGTTCTCTTCTTTCCATTATTCTGCCTTGCAAACTCTAGTGGCATTGGTCTCCTTAAACTACCAACAATCTTTACAAAAGCATACTGCTGGGCTCCCGCAGGGTTCCTCCTTCCTGCACTATGGCCTGGAAACCCTCTCACAGCAGTACACTGGGCAATTATATGGCTCATCTTGTTCATTTCCCTTCTCTTGGAAATCATTATATTGTACTTCCTGATATCCAATATCTGAATAGCATTTTTCATATATTTTATCTGGCTTTTTAGTTGTTTCAAGTGGGAGAGTATATCTTGTCCTAGTTACTCTCTTCTTGCCAGAAGTAAAGGTCAAACATTTGTTTTTTGCCACATATTTTATTTTGATAAGGGCAACAATGGTACCCAAATGATAGGTCTCAGGCACTGGCCAAACAGAATGGATGCTGGCCTAAAATAATATGGCCATACTGGTGTTTACCAGCTAAAGGTTAGTTCTGTGTAGTGGTGAAACCCAATAATCCACCCAATTCAGAGTTTTGTCATTGACAATCCCAGTGGGACAAAACTTTGCAATAAGAGTAACCTCGGTTTGAGTTTCAACTCTGACTCTGACATTTCTAGCTGACAACTTGACTTAAATTTCCTCCATTCCTTAAGTTTCCTTACACTATTATAGTGAAGATTAAGTGTGATAAAATATCTGAAAGTGCCTTACATCTTGCCTGGCAACTAGAATACTCAGTAAAAATGACTACCCAATGCCTTTCCAAACCTTCCTCCATGATCCATTTGGATTCCTCAAGGCCAACCACGATATTTTGCTAACAGCAGATTTTTACTTAGAGACCAGTTCAACCAACAGAAAAGAGTCTTTTTATGGGAAAAGGATCTGAAATACTTAAAGCTGTGAGGTGGTGGGTTGGAGGAAAATCGGATAGTGATCACCATAGCTAAGAAACTTGTCAGGCAGAATGGTATGAAGCCAGTCAGAAGGGACCTGGTGCCCAGAGCCACAGGAGATACCATTACAAGGCAGGCCAGCCCCAGCAGGTGTGGAGGGGTAAGACAGGGGACAAGTACCCCAATTCAGTTAGAAGAGCTTGACAGGAAGCTGTCTGACCTACATCCTCCTGATTCATACCTCTCTGCTTCTTAAGGTACTAGTCCCTTGACAAATGGTGGCAAACGAGACAGTATGAAGGATACTTTGTGAGACTTAATTTCTCTGACATCATCCTTAGGAATTAGGATTTACCTCCTGCATATGACTTTCTTTTCATAATCCAATGTGAATATGCCAGTCATGGATAACTAACTGCATGTACTGTCAGCCTTTTCATTTCATTTGGGCATGCTTTTCAACAAATTGAGATACTCTTTACTTGTTCTTTTATTTTCTTTGAAAATTTCAGTCCCTCTGTAAGCATGAAGCCTAAACACTTGTCTTTATTCAAAGTTTTTGCGCTTCTAGCACTTAACACACACCTTGATCATAAGTGCACCTGTATTTGAGTGTGTTACAGAGTTCTTTGTTCAAGACATTGAGTAAAATACTGAGCAGAAAAGGTCCCAGAATAAATCCTCATGACATACACCTGATCAATCCTTTCAGTTCATTCTATTTCATTTTAGTTTAATTTAACTCTATTTATTCAACAAATATTTTATGCTGACATTATCTAGTTCACTCATGTCCCTTGCTCTGTGATGGAAGGAAGTTTCAAAATTCTTTTGACTGACTTAAAAAATGTATTTGAAAAATGTGATGCTCTATTTTCACTGTAGCCAAAACAAACAAACAAAGAAAAAACATAATTGAATAAGGGTGTGATACACAAGCTAATGTTCTTATTCTGGCTTTTTTGGCACATGTAAATTTTCCATTCAGTTGCAACAAACAGATATGAATTAGCTAGCCCTTGTACTCCTCTCTGACAAATCTGTATTTTGTAATCTCATTCCTTTTTTCTCTCTTTTTAAATGCTTATGACATATGTTTATTTATTTTCCATTATATCTATTTATTTGCATATTTTATTGTTTATGCTATTGCATTTGTCCCAATTTTTCCCCTTTGCTCCATTCCACCCAGCCACCCATGACTCCCACAGTCAGTCCCCACACTGTTGTCTGTGTCCATGGGTCGTGCATATGTGTTCTTTGGCTATGGGCACTTTTGGTGTAAACTCAATCTGAAGGAGGCCTGCTGATCCAGTAATGATCCTGCTAGTAAGAGGAGAAAAAGATCTATAATAACACAGATAAAGAAAGATAAGTAAAATACCCAATAGTCCTCTGCCCTCAAAAAGTCATTTGATAAATGCAGAAAAAAAATGACTGTGACAGAAAGTGTGGCTCCAGCCCCAAGGGACAGCCACTCTCTGACTTGGGTATGTATTTACAAAGTGTTCCATGCTTGGGTTTGAGGACACAGTGACTCAGCTAGGTTGATACTTTCAAAGAGAAATACCACTTGCAAATGACTGTGGTTAGGCTCTTTTCAGGAGAATGGCACAGATGCTATGCATGCCTTTGTAATTTGCTGCCACTTTCTAATGCAGCAATGTACTCATATGCCTGTGTTGCAGTGCACTTAGCACCTTGGCCCAGGGATCCTGACTTACCCCTAGGCCCCTAGCTTCTAGCCCATTGCCTAGCAGTATTGTAGTTGATTAGTAAATGTGCAGTGAGCACATTTACTCAGAGGGAACTAGGGCAATATGCCAATCAGCTCATCAATTTTTCCAGCAATAAAATTTAGTGGATGACCCTAACATGGAGAATGGCATATTTCTGCTGAGAACAAGACTGTGCATGTTAGTGAAAAGAATGAACAAGGCAACTATAATCACAACAGCCTGGTACTAGCATAAGAATAGACACACAGATCAATGGAACAGAATAGAGAGCCCAGAAATAAACCCATGTCTCTATGGTCAATTAGTATCTGACAAAGGGGGCAGAAGTATAAATTGGAATAAAAGTAACTTCTTCAACAAATGGTGCTGGGAGATCTGGAATATTACATGCAAAAAACTGAAACCCAGACACCAATTTATACCATACACTATAATAAACTCAACATGGATAAAAGACTTAAACATAAGCCATGACACCATAAAAGTCCTAGAGGAAAATATAGGCAGTAAAACTTCAGATATCCCACACAGCAATATTTTTGTCAATACATCCTCTAGGGCAAGGGACATAAAGGAAAGAGTGAGTAAACAAATGGGACTACATCAAATTAAAAACTTACCTCATGGTTAAAGAAAACATCAATAAATGATAAAGGGAACCAACCATATGGGAAAATATATTTGCCAATGACATCTCAGACAAGGATTTGATCTCCAGAATATATAAAGAACTCTCATCACTCAATGCCAGGAAGACAAACAATCCAATTAAAAAATGGGCGAAAGACCTGAACAGACACTTCTCCAAGGAGGGCAATACTGAGAGCCCATAGGCATATGAAAGGCTGCTCAACATCATCAGCCATCAGAGATAAGCAAATTAAAACCACAGTGAGATACCGCCTCATACTGGTGAGAATGGCCATCATTAACAAATCAACAAACAAGGGCTGATGAGGATGCAGAAAAAAGGGAACTCTACTGCACTGTTGGTGTGAATGCAGACTGGTGCAGCCACTGTAGAAAACAGTATGGAATTTCCTCACAAAACTAAAAATGGAACTGCCTTTTGACCCAGCAATTCCACTGCTGGGATTATACCCTAAGAATCCTGAAATACCAATTCAAAAGAACCTATGCACCCCAATGTTCATAGCAGCATTATTTATAATAGCCAAGTGTTGGAAACAGCCTAAGTGCCCATCAGTAAATGAGTGGATCAAAAAACTGATACATTTACACAATGGAATACTACGCAGCAGAAAGAAAGAAGGAGCTCCTACCCTTCGTGACAGCATGGGTGGAACTGGAGAATATTATGCTAAGTGAAATAAGCCAGGCAGTGAAAGACAAATACCATATGATCTCACCTATAACAGGAACCTAATGAACAAAACAAACAAAATAGAGCCAGAGGTATGGAAACAAGGAACAAACTGCTAGGGACCAAAGTAGAGGGGATAGGGGGATAAGGAAGGAAAGAAGGGGAAGGGCCTAGTTAAAGAACAAGTGTAAATGACCAATGGACATGGACAACAGGGTAGGAATTGACAGTGGTAGCAGGAGGTGGGCAGGGCAGGACAGGGGAAAGCCACAGGGAAATTGGGACAAGTGTAATAGAATAACAATATAAAAAAAGAAAAGAATGAAAACACATACATATATCCATTTACCTTCCCTCTCACTTTCTCCCCCCGTTCCTGTCACACTTGTGTATATACTTTAAAGCACAATAGTATGTGAATAATATATTGCATTATCTTTCTGTACAAGATAAGCACTTAGCACCATTGTGGAGCCCCAGAGGCCTTTGAAATAGAAAATTCTAACTGTAACTTACATTGAGCATTTGTTTTTTGTTGTAAATTACTGGCACATAAAGACCCATCATATAATTTGGCATTCCTAATAACAGTGTGAAGCAGGCAGCACAGATAGCCATGCATCTTAGATGAGGAACCTGAGGTGGACAGAAGTCTGAACCCCAAATATTGTTCATTCCAGCTTTTTCCCTCCAGACCTTTATTGCCACAGGGACAGGGTAGCCCATAATCCTCTTCTCCTCCTTTTGTAGTGATGCTGAGGGCACGTGTCTCAAGTTGAGGCTAAAAACATCAATATTCTCATTCATCTATCTATAAAAGGAGAAAAATCTTGGAGAGGTATAGTGAGGACTAGCTTATTAAATGGTTAAAAAGGACTTTTTTAAATATAGTGTTATTTAATCCTGGCTGATATGGCTCAGTGGTTTAAGTGTTGGCCTGCAAACCAGGGGGTCATGGGTTCGACTCCCAATTGGGGCACATGCCTGGGTTGTGGGCCAGGTTCCCAGGAGGGGGCATGCAATAGCCAGCCACACAGTGATGTTTCTCTCCCTCTCTTACTCTTTCCCTTCTCTTCTCTCTAAAGATGGATAAATAAATAAAATCTTTTAAAATATATATAGTGTTCTTCAAAGGCTTTGAAGCAATTCAAAATCCCTAGGACTGAGAATGAGATGCAGACCTTGAATAAAAAAAAATTATTTGAATTTACAACTGGACAGAAAGTAATTAATTTCAATGAAAACCTGGGTGATAGTTTCTGTTTCTAATGTTATACTCTCCAGAAAATAATGTTTTGGTATGTGTGTTTTTAATGGAGGAAATAATATCTCTGGGTTTTTAATATTGAGGAATCACATGTAGAGGAAGACACCACCAAAACAAGTCAATAAGAAACACTCTTTCAAATATATTTCATTCAGCCCAAAAGACTGAATTAGTTTTACATGGTGATTTGTTTGTGAAATTATTTTACCTTAGCTTAGTTCTCTGAAAAGTTAGCCACTGGACTTATTCAGGTTATTGCCAGGAATGAAAAGGCTATCAGAGAGTGTGATTTGGCATTGGTACTTTCTAAAAAATACACATCAACATGTAAATAATTAAATCTGTTCAAGTCCTCAGGTACAATGAAGTATTTTTATCTTTCTTTTATTTATTTCTAGAGAAGGGCAGGGAGGGAGACAGAGGGTGAGAAACATCAATGTGTCCTTGCCTCTTGGGCACCCCCTACTGGGGACCTGGGCCACAACCCAGGCATGTGCCTTGACTAGAAATCGAACTGGTGACCCTTTGGTTTGCAGTCCAGTGCTCAATCCACAGAGCCACACCAGCCAGGGCTAAAGTGTTTTTAAAGTCTGGTGCTGCTCAATTTTAATTTACAGTCTTGTATTCACACACCATTTTGGTCATGCTCTACAGGCGTGTAGCCTAGGAGCAATAGGCTATACCATATAGCCTATGTATGTAGCAGGCTAGACCATGTAGTTTTGTGTAAGCACACTCTACAGTGTTTGCATAGTACAAAAGCATCCCATGGTAGTTTTCTTAGAGAGTATCCCATCTGTTAAACAATGCATGAATATATTGATAACACATGTGTCTGTGTGTATATGTGTGCATGTATATGTGTGTAAAGAAGGTTAATAACATATACATTCATTTAAGTTAATAAAATGGGATTACAAAGGAAAAAACTAAATTTAAGGGGAAAGCAGATATGCTGAATATGTGAATGAACAGTTGGCATGTTTGGTTATAACACCTAGTCTTCCTGATACAAAAAGCAGAGAGAAGAGAACTCTGAATTCTGTAATTCTTCTTTCCAGGCACTGAAAAATACCTTGGGCCCTTGGGGGTAAAGAGTAGCTTTTTTCCTAGTACTACACTGGGAAAATTTTGTCCTGTAGGGAAATTATATAGCACTGCCTCCTCAGTTGTTTTCCTAGAAAACACTCCTGATTTCCAACTAAAGAATTACTTCCTAAAATTAGAATAGATAATGAAACATTAACATAGAGAGCAGCATAGAATTGGGATGTGCTTTTTCTTAAAAGGAAGGCAGTATTGTATTATGTATACTGTGTAACACACATGCAACATTGAACACATCAAAAATATAATATTCATCATTAAAGCCATAGCTATTGTGCATGTAGTATTTTCCCATACCAGGTACTCTTTTAAGCTCTTTATGTATTTTGACTCATTTAATCCTTACAACCACCCTATAAAGTAAATGTTATTTTTAGTGCTCCTTTTGCAGATTAAGGACTGAGGTGTAGAGGCTATACTCATTTGGGTAGGAAGATGAACCTGACCTTGAACCTAGGATTCAGACAATCCCTCATCTGTCTTTTCCTGAGAAAAGATTCCACTTTTCTTTCCATCTTCATCTCTATTTCTTGCCTCTATTTCTTCATTCCCATAATTTACATTTCCTTTGTTTTCCCTTAGTTGACCATAACATAAAATTGAATATGGTTTATCCCTATTTAAAAATTTAATAGTAGAGTTAGGATTTTATCTTTACCTCTTTCATAAGTTTGTTTTGATTAAGTGTCATTTTACTTATGCCACTATTAGATTATAGCATTCCCCTGTGGAATGAAAGGAAATTGTAATAAGATACCCATTGCTGTCCTGAATTTTCCAAGTGCTCCCAACCAGTTTGATCTCATATGGATTTAAAGGATGCTGTGCTTCCCTTCCTGCCTCACCATTGCATGCCTGTAAGGTCAGGTCTGTGGTTTGTCAGCCATGAGCTGGAGCTGGTGGGAGGGTGAGGACGAGGGCCATCTCATAGAGGCTGTGTGAGCCAGCCCCCAGAGACCAGTCCTGTGTTCTGTGATCCTGAACACACCCTCAGTCCTGGTGCCTCTTAGTCTCATGATCTATAACATGTAAGTAACAATCATCATTTTCCAATGATAATAAGAGGCATGACTAGCAAAAACCCTCATGGCTCTCATTGTTCAGTTAATGATTACTATAGAGAATGCCAGATACCTTTGCTCTAGAACCTCTGGAACCTTATATGAATTTATGTGGTGACATTCTGGATTGAACAGCCAAATATTTCATTGTTTTGTCCCTTTAGTATGAACTCTGTAAATCTTGTGAATTTTGTAATTTATTTCGTTCACTTGGTAAGTATTTCTTTTAGGTGATACCATGTGCCAAGAATTGTGTTGGACCTGGTAGATAAGGTGATGATTAAGTCAGCCAGTTGTCTTTTCCCACACAATCTAGTAGAAAAATTAATACTAGGTTCTTCTATGATTTAAACAAAATCCATGATTTAAAGTTTCCTTTAGGAGCACTCATGATGTGTTTACTTTTAAAATAGGCTTATTTTCCCTGGCTGGCATAGCTCAGTGGATTGAGTGCGGGCTGGGAACAAAAGTGTCCCAGGTTCGATTCCCAGCCAGGGTACATTCCTGGGTTGCAGGCCATGACCCCCAGCAACCGCACATTGATGTCTGTCTGTCTGTCTGTCTGTCTCTCTCTCTCTTTCTCTCTCTCCCTCTCTCCCTCCCTCCCTTCCCTCTCTAAAAATAAATAAATAAAATCTTAAAAAAAGAATAAAATAAAATAGGCTTATTTTCTCTCCCAAGTCCATATATAGCTATATGCTGATCTTATCTAAAGAGGCCAACTCTGTATTGCTTCAATGCCTTCAAATAGTTTAAATTGAAACCTATATAAATTGTTTAAAATAATAAGTGAATGTTTTCTTTGAAGCTAAATATTGAATAAGCTTTTCTTTGTCCTTATTTAAATTTATGAGATGTTACCTATCTCCCAGATGCTTTATAAACTGAAAGCAAGGTTGATAAATGGAATCAAAAGGTGATCCCCTCGATATTGCCTTGGGAAGATGCAGGTTTCAAAGGGCAGATCCCTATAAAGACATTTATGTGCTGTGAAGTGCCACCTCTGCTGTCATGAGCACTGACTGTAGTGGGTTTTCTAGCAATATGACTCTAGGCTATTACCCTGACTTCAAAGAAAGGGGACAGCTCTACAAAGCAAGAAGGCATTGAATGCCAGAAAGGAATGTGTTGACTTAAATTATTTAGTCTCAACATATACCTGGAGTGTCGCACTCCTTAGAAAGATAGATAAGTGGATAAATAGGTAATTAGAATTATCTAATTAAAGAGTACTTTTTATGTGTACTGAATATTCAGAAATATTTGTAAAGATTCAATAGTGTTTTTCCTCTACTTTCTGCTGCTGTGCCATGAGCCTGTCAGTACAAAGCAGAGAACACTGAGAGAACCTATTCGGTTCCTTTTTTCTTATCATTATATAACAGTCCTGCTGTACAATGTCACATAACATTGTATAGAGGGAAAATCACACATCACCTAATGAGATAGGGATGTGAAAAGAACTTTGAAATAATAATTTAGAGGCCCCAATTAGAGCCTCTTCCCATGGGTCTTCTGTGGGCATCACTGGCTGATCCCAGGCCCAGGCCTCTGAGAAGAGCATGGGGGAGGGAAGGACAGAAGAGGAGGGAGGAAGATGTAGAAGGTATAGATTCTGGGCACACAAAGAGATTTTTGCAATACTCCAGATAAGAGTGAATGAGAACCTAAATAGCAATGGGAACAAAAAAATTGATGTAGAAAACCTTTCAAAGATAGGTCTGTCTGAAAGGTTTGACATAGGATGGGATGTGGTTACTTATAGAGGTTTTAAACTAGGAACTGAGAGAAAGGGGGAGTACCATTAAAAGAAATCGGAAAACCCACAAGTTACTTAATCTACTCAAGTGTTTCTACTAGGAATGGTAGGGCAGATGCCCTGTATATTGTGTTTGCTTTGGAGTCCAATCAGACAACATGTAGAAACAAGTGAGAGGGTGCCAGCAGGTCACAGAGCAAGGAAAATAAGTTAGCATGAGCCTCCAACACAAGGGATTAAGAATAACCCCAGATGCACTGAGACTTGGCAGTGACCCTCAAAACTGGAAATCAGCAACAAAGGGTTCAGAAGAAGTCAATGTTAGGGAGAAGGAGTCTAAATGGATTTGTCTAAGAGGATTTTCCCTGCTTCTGTGGCTGAGTATGACCAGCAAAGAGAAATTTGCTGGTGAATTAGATGGGGCAGGAACTTTAAGAAAGGGTTAGCCTGTTATTGTATAGATAACCAGGCTATAGATAGCCTGTTATTGTATGAGGACCAGGTAGGAAAATTTGAGACAGGAGGAGAAACTTAGAAGACAGATTTTGGCAAATTCAATGGAAAATGCAGACTCTTATTTTGTTTCAAAATTTCAGTCTCAAAGTTGAATAATGGCATCCTGAAGAGACGACATGTGGTTTAGTTGAATGAGGTCATTTGGTATATGGCAGCTGTGATGGGACTACAATTTATGTAATGGAATGATGTCAGGTTTTCAGCACCGGCCAGCACAAAGCAAGCATTCAAACGTGACTATTGTGTTTCATCATAATGTGCCAAGTCAGTAAAAAATATAAAGTTTAGAATTCAGAAATGCAGAGAGCACTTTTAATCCAATAGGTCAGCTTCTACCTGGACCATTTCCAGGGATAATCAGAGGTCCTCAAAAGTGGGTTTTAGAGAAGGAGAGTCATTACATGGAAAGGTTAAAGGAAGCAGGATGTTGATGCTGGCTGAGAGAAGACTCCACTATTCCTGTGAGCTTTCTTCATGGATTTGATCAGTAATGATAGGAAAGAGAACTGTACCCATCCATGAGAGTAGCCCAGGAGTACAGAATAAGGACAGTGGATTTCACTACTAGATATCAGGTTCTGAGTCAACACACAAGGGCCAAATCTGTCATGGCAAACTTGGTCAAAAAATGAAATAGGCCACCCTAGGGGATAGTGGCTGTATTGTCACTAGACATGTCTTGAGGAAGACAGGATGGAATTATGTTGGAGAACTCAAATGCAGTGATGGATCAAGAAGACTCTCGATTCTAATTCCATCTTCACTCTGAGCTAGACTTTGGGAAACTCACTTATCTCCTGGGCCTCAATTTCCTCATCTCTAAATCTAGAGGGTAGGCCTAGGAAATGTCCAAGTCTCTTTCATCTCTGAAATGTCATGATCTTTGGTAACACCCAGTGACCTTTGCTTCCTCATCAAAGTGAACCCATCAACACCTGAATGACATGTGCCAGAATGGTTTTTGTGCCTCAGCTGTGAGGCCCACTGTTCCCAAAGAGTGTATTTCAGCAGGTCCAGGAATTACAGAGTTTCTTACTTTGAGAGTGACAGCTCAGACCTCTGCACAGGAACCACTCTGGCATCGAATTCGAATCACCAGCCCCCAGTGTGAGTGAATTTCACAGTATCTTAGATAGGCTTTCACCTCTTGCTGACTCAGAACACATTTGGTTTGGTTTTTAAGTGTATGTTTCATATGCAGGTGGCTGGAAAAACCTGGCACACTTCTTTTAGCAGTAGGCTCTTTGCACCAGTTTTGGTCAGGAGTTTTGAAATGCTTTTCACTTTGTATCCTGTTGTATTTTCAAATATGGATACCTATCTCCTCACTCAAGTCAACAGTACTTAAGTCATCTGTTGCTGGTTGCTTTGCTCCGTGCTGCCAGCGTCGCACCCCAGCCACAGGAGGCAGAGGTTTTATTGTGGAAATGAGATCTTGGTTTATCCGGTGTACACAGCAGGGCCCAGGAGTTCACTTTGAATTTACATTTTGGGTTTAAATGAGTGACATGCCTCTCCACGTCTGAATCTCTTTGGAAAGATCACTGAAGCATTTTCAATTTCACTTTCTTAAAGAATCTGCTTGCATGCATTTATTTATAAAGTATACTATTATATTACTTTATAATCTGTGTGGTTGATTTGTTCTCAGTAAATATGTAGCAATCTTCAAGGTTTGTCTTTTCAAAGTGAAAACCTAAGAGTAGTGTTTTCAGTATTTCTTCAAAGAGAACATTTTGAAGTAGCTTTGCATGTATGATTCTGATGGGGATATTTGGGGAATACCATTTTTACATGCCAATTGAATACATAGAAGTCATCCTTTTTAAGACTCAAGTCAGCTGTCAACCCTCAAGGATTCCTTCTATGGTATTCCCCCTCTCCCCTCCATGCAGTTTCTTAGGGCTGCCATAACAAAGTCCCACAAACTGGGGCGGCTTCACACCAAAACTTCTCTCACAGTCTGAAGGCAGAGTCTAAAGTCAAGGGGTTGGCATGGCAGAGCCATCCTCTTTCTGAAAGATCTAGGGAAGAACCTGTTTTATGCCTTTTTCTTAGTATCTGTTTTTTGTTGCTGTCCTTAATATTCCTTTGCTTATAGCTCCTTATCTCCATCATCACCCCATTGTCACATGGCAGTCATTCTGTCAGTGTGTCTTCTCCTTTTATAAGGACACTAGTCATATTAGATAGGCCCCACCCTAATTGAGTATGACCTTAATTTGGTTACATTTGCTAGGACCCTAGTTCCAAATAAAGTCCCATTAACAGGTACCAGGGGAATTAGGACTTCAACATTTTTTCAGGACAAAATTCAAACACAACATCCCCTAACCCAAACTGATTTTAACGGCCCCTTCTCTGTGTTTCTATAGCATAAGTGTCTCATAAAAGTTGTCATACTGTATTGTCATTTTCCGTTAGACTCTTACTTGCATGAAGGAAATACTCCTATCTTATAATGTCTTTGCAGGCAAAGTACCTAGTAAAACGTACAACACCTAGTGGCACACAGATGTTTGTCACATGAAGCACTTTGTCATCATCATCATGATCCTTTATGTGTGTACAGTGTTAATATATAAGTTTGCATAAGTATTTACTTTAATAACCTATGTATGCATTAATGTATGTAACTGTACCAATTTTTGAGTATTTATCATGTGCTGAACATGTATGTTAAACACTTTGGGGGTTTTCAACTCCTTTTAATCCTCACAAGAGTGTTAAAATTTAAATATGATTATCCCCACTTATAGATATTATAAATTAGGCTTAGAAAGAGTAGCTAAATTTCCTGAGTTCACACAGCCAGCATATGGCAGCCCCAGGACCTGATCACAGGAACATTTGATTGCAGACTTGGGTCCTTAGCACTTGGATATACTCTTTTTGCACTGATTGTCTTCTTGGACACTCCCATTGTGTGGAGTGGTTTGTCTGGTGTTCATGTTCACATTCACCTGATGAAAACACTAAAACCCAAAGAGGTTCAAGAACCAGCCAGCCTCAAGGTCACCCAGCTGTGACCACAGCCTTTTACTTCAGGATCACTTTTTTAAAACTGCTTTTCTTTGTTGATCATAAAAATGAGTTTTAAGAATATTTGAGAAAAATAGGACATAGAGGGGAAAAAAGCATTACTTTAATAGTTCATGAACTTAACTGACATGGAAGAGCAGGTCTTATAAATTGTAGTGGGAAACTGTAATGAGAACGTTTCTCCATCCTAGAGTTACAGTAAACAGAATATTCTTGCTTATCATATGGTTTCTCTGTTGAGTGAGGATAGATCATATTTTGGCTCAATAATTTTATGGATTAAGGAAAGCATATGTGTCAGAGCCCCTCCAGCCTGCCTCTCTGCCTTGTGCAAGTATTAGGCCCTGGCTCCCATGTTCTCAGCTCTCCCTGGACTTGAGGTCTCACCTTGGTCTCAGGCAGGATGAAGGGGACCCTGGAGCCCTGCCTTCTGGGACTGAACATCCAGTGGAGTTTGACACTGGTCAGGCTCTGTTCTGTGTCCCAGCACTGATCACTGGGTGTCTGCCCTCATCCTCAAACCCCAGGCCTCAGTTTTGGTGTCTGGAACCTGTCTTGCTTCTCCAGCTTGAGTCTCAGCCCAGTTAACCTGCATGATTACCTGGTATTTCTTGACCTGTGATAACGTAGTATTATTGCCAAACCTCAGATCCCACTAGGCTGAGTCGGAACCTTCAACCTGAAATTCAGGCCCAGTGACCTGTGAATGAAATCTCCTGGCACAACTGGCCTGCCTAGATTAATGTTTTGTCTGCTGCTAACAACTCCTACCCAGGACTAAACATGCATTGCTACCACTTGGCTTGATTCCTGCCTCTTTTATTGTATTATTCTCTTAGAGCACCATGTCTTGCTTTCTGGGCCAGACTTGTTCCTGGCATACCTCTGTCCCTTCACCCACAACCCAGCTTAGCCCAGCATCCACACTTATACCTAACCTAGTTATGCCCAGCCCTGACTAGAGACAGGCCTCTATTGTCTTTCTTTCAAATAGGATCTAGTTCTCACCTCAAATATAAGACTCTTTAATAAGGAAGAAAAGGGGCAAGCCACTGCCAGGGTCAGCAAACAGAGAAGGGGCAGGGGACAGCCCAGCTGACATGGGCCTCAGGCCCTGCAGAGTGCACATCTGATCGTCAGTAGCTGCCATCCCAGAGAGAATAAAACCAAGGTCACTTCTGATCTGATCTGACTCTGGTGGCCCCTCAGTACATCGTAGCCACACCGCTATGCGCTCACTATGCTGTAGCAGTGGGAAATTATTTGAAATGCCCAAGACCTATCACGTCTCCTTGGCTCCCTTTCTGAATGGCTCTTTCAGTCCTAGAGCCTCAAATCATATTTCTCGAGTCTTCATTTGATTTTGGTGCCTGTCCTTTTTGCTCTCCTCAGACCCCGAAGTTTTCCCAACTTCGGGGAAACATATTACAGGGAAACATATTACAGTTACCTCTATAACTCTGATCCTGGCAATAATATGCACCCAGTAAATATTGAATAAATAAATGAATGGTTGGGTGGATGAAACCAACATGCCTCTAAAGTCCTAAATAAAAAACCCCAGTGGCCCTCTGAAAAATGCCCATCTAATTGATAAAACACTGGATTATGTATGAATTAGTAAGAGGGTTATTTGTTTCTGTTTTTGTCTTGTCAGGATGGTAAAAGAGAACTAAAAAGAAACATTTGCTGAGCTTTGGCCTTGCTGCCTCTGCTCACAGTCAGCAGTGTAGAGAGGAGCTGACAGGCCACAGTCTTTGAAATAAATAACCCTTCCTCTTGTTCAAGCACAGTTTCTAAAAGAAAGTTCTACTATATACTTAATTGGATTCTTTTTTCACTGCAATTTAAGCCCTCTTCCTCTTTTCCCTGAGTGGAATTATGACTCATTATCTTTGAATTTTACAGGGGCACCTTTTCTAAGCAACACAAGGAACTGACTCAATGCACGTTCACTCTCATCTTTCTCTTTCTGCGTACGTCTTTCTCAGACTTTCTGCTTTAATGAGTTATTGCATAGTCGGTTCCTAGGCTGTTAGAGAAAACTATTTCTATCCGTTCATATGTTGTTAAAAAGTAATGGGCTCTTTTTTAAAAAAAAAAAGTTTAATCCTTCCCTACTTCTTTCCTCAAATACTGAATTTCAGATCCTTTGAGGTCCAACATAATTTGTGAGTTAATTCTTTCCTAAGCTCTTTTCAAGCTCCTGCACTCACCATGCATATTTCTTTAAGGATCATAGTCTCTTCATATGAGTGTCTCAGAAAAAAACAAAATAACTCTTGCTTGTATTAAAATATTTTGCTCAAACTATAGTGTCTTTTGCTCCCCTTTCTGACAATGTATTTATTTATTTGGACTTCGAAAAGAAAACAGAAGTCTATCACAACTAGAAAAAAATGCAAGCACTGGGCTTCTCATCTCATTTGTGGGAAACATCTGGTTATTATAACTCATGGGGCTCTCATTTCAGGGTTTGCAGCCCTGAGTGGTTTCAGCTTTAAATCACCCAATGTTGGCAAACCATAGTGAGGGCCAGGCCAAGAAAGAAACAGGCAAAGCTTAGGTTCAGAATGAGATTAAATAAAGGCATAAGCATGTCGATATTCCCATTTCTGTTTCTAATATATTCACCTTAGAAGCCAGTATGTTATTTTAATGATGGTGACATTGAAGACAATTGTATTCTGAGACTTTTTCTTTAGAATTGGCATCTGGATCAGAAGGCCACATCTTGGACTCTTTTGAAAATCAGGGTAAATTTCTAATAATGGCATGTATTAGGTGAATGGTCAAACTGGGTCATTCTATGTAGAAACTTTGAAGTAGTTAGAAAAAGGTGTGTTTAAATATGGAGCAGAGACCTGGTTTATACTTCTGACTCTGCCATTTGCTTGCTTTGTGTTGCTGGAAATGTCACTTAACTGCTTTAAGTCTCAGTTTCTTTACCAGTAAAGTGGGAATAAGATCTGTGAAACTTTATGAGGATTTCAAGTAACTAACCCAAGTTCCAGTCTTGTCTCTGTTACTTCCAAATGTTGATGTATTTTGTATACCCCCTAGTTTTGAGCAATAGCAGCACAGAGTTCTGGAGTCCTGGAATGCTGGTGGTCTGAGAGATCATCAGGGCAACTGTCCCGCAGCACAGATGCAGAAACTGAGAACCCTAATTAGAGAAGAAGTGCCTAGAATGCCAAGGTGGCTAGTTTCAGAGAGAATTCTTATTTTGCATTTATATTTATGGTTAGAAACCAAACCAAAAATTAAAATTAAAAAAAACTCATTTTGCTGAAGCCCTGGTGGTACACTATCAAATTAAATGGATTTAATAAATGGAACTTCAGTCCTCTTGGGGTTATAGAGCAGGATCACCCTGCTTATTCTGTTCAACCCTGAGGCAGAGTGGAAACATCCAAGGTGGCTGGAGAAAAGCTATAACAAACCTTTCCTTGGAAAGGAAAAGCTTATGCTGGCCCTCCTTCATACCCTGAAATGACTTAGGAAACCCAGGTGCAGTTGTCATTTCATCTGCCTCTGGGCTTATGTGATGTTTCAGCACAGGTAAGCAAAGAGCAAGGCCAGGCAGGGCTAAGGCACAGGCTGTGCAGGAGAACCACAGAGGAGCAGGGTCAGGAAGGAAGAAGAGGATTGACCTAGGAGAAAGAGGGGGAGAGAGATAAGAAAGGAAGAGAAGAGAAGGAAACTTCATCCATGAGGCCTGTGGTAGAGGGTCACCACGACTATTATGTCTCGTGGCATCTGTGAGAGTATGTCTGTGTAGGAAGCTACCACACACCAGGAAGAGTGTCTGTTTTCTGCAAATAGAAAAATTCTCCAGAGAGGGATGCCCTTGCATCTACTCTAGAAACTCAATACATTTGAGCAGTCTCTGCTCTTAGAAAAGTCTTATTTATTTATTTTTTTAAAGTCCTTTTACATCACCTTTGAAATTACTGGTTTCATTATCACACTAAAAGAACAATTCAATGTCTATATTGGAAAACTTATTATTTTTGCCTCCTTCAATTTTTTATAAAGGGCATAAATTTGGCATTTTATGTAGGGAATAAAGATTTCAAAAGGGTGGTCAATTATTTTCTGATTGAATTATAGGAAGGAAGTACCAATAGAATTTAGAGATGTATACAGTTAATTTTATGACTGCATGTATCTAACCAAGCCATGGTAATTATAATAACTCTTTGGTTTTTATTTCCTGGGGGAAATAGGTTAGGTTGGACCTGAATGCATCATTATAAAGTATGCATGTATAAATTGAACTTTCCTAAATCTAGGTCAATTGGGTAAGAAGGATCTTTTGAAAAAAAAAGTTGATGATTAGATTCACAAGGAACTTCAATATTAAATGACATTTCTCCCTACATCATGGCTCATAAAGCAGTATAAATGATACACCAATGTCAAGAAACAGAAAATCACATTCACAATAATAAAGTTTCATGATGCACAGTTTTACACTTTAATATTCTGTGTTTCATTCTACCATGTTAGTGTTTTAAATAACATAGCTTCCTTTTCATGTAGTTTTAGGTTCATCTTTTGTTTTTTCTTTACCTTTCTGGAATAACTTTCTATAGTACTAGGAGAAATTCCTAAAAAATAGATAGTATAAAGTCAAATAATCTTTTCAGGAGAATACAAAAGATTTCAGATTCTGTGGTCAAAACATTATCTGTGTGCTTTCCAGACCCCATCTGCGTACCAGGCTTTGATCCAGGCCTCAACATGATGACTGGGATCACCCCCATTAACCCAATGATACCGGGCTTGGGGCTGGTACCACCCCCCCCACCAACAGAAGTGGCTGTCATCAAAGAAATAATCCACTGCAAGAGTTGTACTCTTTTCCCTCAAAATCCAAGTAAGTGATGCTTGAAATAAATGTTTGCTTATCAATTTAAATTTCTTTCTTTTTCAAAAATATAGCATTGCATTCATTTTCATATGTGACTCATAATTTTTCATTCCACAATAGTCCTTTGTCTCTAGATTAGAACAAATCTGTGGGGATGTGCCCTTGTGTCTGTCCTGGAGCTGATCCAACACCATGAAGTCAGTATGTGTTGTGGGACTATGTATCCAGCATCAAGAATCTTTTTGTATGCAATGAAGTCTAGCTTTTGCTGCAGAACATAGTGTGAAATATGTGAGCACTTCCATTCATCTTCACAAATGTGGGAGAAAACGCTGAAATGTTTTTTGCTAGATGGAAAATTGAATTAATTTGGCAGTTAGCAATTTTGGCGGGAGACTGCCTCTCAGACTTCCTGGGCCAAATTGCATTTGCTTGAAGGAAACATACATTTGATGAAATAAATGGACCAGATTTTTTTTTTAATTTAGCTATAGATACTAAGTTTATGGGCTTAAATAGCTAGGACTTTTTTTTATTGATATTAATCAGTGTTGCCTTTTTTAACTGGACTTTTCAGGAGATTGCTCTAGTAATCTACATATAAACTAGGTAAAATGTTGCAACAGTGTACATTTTATCTTTTTATACAGACTTTCCCAAATTTAATAGTTTGCTCATTTCAATGTGAATTTTTTAAAAAAGTTTTTTTCAGGCCCAGGTTTCCCCGCCAAGTAAGTAGTGCACAGGCTTTGAGGTCCAGTTCCCACGTTCTGCCTTGCTGCTTCATTATCCCGCAACAAGACAAAGCAGATAACAAACCAAGGTTTTTCATCATGTTGCCATTTCATCATGCTTTGTACCTTGTGAAGGCTTTTCTCTCTCTTTTTTTTTTGAGCTTCTGTATTATGAAGGAGAAATGAAATTATGCTAACATTTGCTTTATCTTTGTTCACGGACAAGCCTAGCTACTCTGTAGAAATGAACAGAGAAAGCAAAGAAAGCCTGGGTGGAGGAGGGGAGAGGAATTGGAAAACAAGATGGCCCACAGTCAGTGTAAGCCAATGTAAGGAATTTTCATTGCTCCGAGTGGAGACGGTTACTCTGCAAGTTTTACTTTTGCCAGGTGAACTAGAAAAAAAGAGCACAAAGAAATCAAAAGCAAAACCTTCTGTTTTGTTGTGCTTAATTATTAGATCTTCCACCTCCTTCCACAAGAGAACGACCTCCTGGGTGTAAGACTGTGTTTGTCGGAGGACTACCAGAAAATGCTACTGAGGAAATTATTCAAGAAGTCTTTGAGCAGTGTGGTGATATTACAGCGATTCGGAAAAGCAAGAAGAATTTTTGTCACATTCGCTTTGCAGAGGAATTCATGGTTGATAAAGCCATTTACCTTTCTGGTACTTTGCATTACATAAGGGTTTCTTAGACATTTTGTTATGTTTTATGATGTTAATATGGGTTTATTCCCTCTTGACTTAATGTATAGTAAAAATCCTTACAGTTTGGGGCTAGAAAAGGAGGGATTCTGCCTTTTCCCAAGGCTGCAGAAGCTCCAGGTTAAGTCTGTGAATGTACCTCACTGCAGGAATGGCTTCCCACATCCAGTCTTTAGGAATTCCATCAAGTTTCTAATTAATGATCTCAAGTGCTTATTAGATGAAAAGCAGTATTATGAATACTGAGGACCATTATTATTATTGGATGTAATTCTCTGGTGGAATAACGTACTCTCTCAACATAATTTCAATTTTTCAGAAGTGATTCACTTTCTAGACACCAGGAGACTAAGTCAAAATCAGTTCTTTGCAAAAAGTAGCCCATGAGAGCTAGTGGAAGACCCAGTATCATTGCCCAATTGCTGGTGTATTTATCTTGGTTAAGCCTACTCCATGATCCCTTCTTATTCAGTGCCGATTTATATGGGAGATTTTTACAGATGTTGAAATGAGACCTAATGCTGCCTTCCACTCTGTGGGCGTCAGAGCAAGTGTGTGGAGTCTGTCTACATGACCTTCGCCAAATCTAAGAATTATGGGGCTGGTATTGATATGTAGCTTCAGAAGGATATATTTTTAGATTCAACTCATTGCCACTTCCTCACACTCTCGATCTGTATATTTCAGTCTGCCACTCTGGGCACCGCCTCCCTATTCGGAGACAAAGCCAGTACAGGGAGGTGGAAAAAGAACAGAAAAAAAATAAGAGCACATCTGAACATTACTGCCAGGTTTACTTGATTGGCCCCTACTCCTATGAAATTCTCTTGCAAACCCTGGAAGCCTTGGGAGTTTTTTCAATACTGCAGAAACTTTCCTGAGCAAGATAGTGATATGGAGAACTTTAAAACCCTTATCCAATAAAATCTTACAAAGTGAGGGGAAAAAATCTGACAGCTTTCCAAAGTGGAGATGGAAGATAAAACATAGAATAAAAATATATTACAACACACAAACAGCTGTGTTTTACTTTTCTCTTATATTTGAGCTAAAACCTCAGAGTGATCCATTAGACAATCAGGGACTCTGTTGAGTGACTGGCATGGGGCTTCACATGCCTTGGACAAGTTAACCTCCCTCTGAAATTCCTTTCCCTCATCTGCAAAATTAAGATAGTGACAGTACTACCTCATAGGATTGTTATGAGGAATAAATCAAAATAATGGATATTAAGTGGCAGCTGCAACATAGGAACCATTCAGTGTGTAAATGGTTGTTTTTAACACAAACAGCCTGATGATGATAAAGAAGAGCTGACTGACTTCTCAGGAACCCTGACCTGGGAACATGGGTTCTTATCACAGCTCTACCAATAAAACTATTACTTTAACCCACCTGCTTAAATGAGAGGGCTAGAGTAGACCAAAGGTGCTTTAACAGAAACATAACACAATGTTTCAACCCCAATCAGAAACCCTATTAGACATTGCCAAAGATGAACAGGCCCAAAGGTAAGCATGAGAAAGGTTCTTCCTTTATTATGCCTTGATGTTATGATTTTGCCAGCTCAGACCCTGGTCCAGCTTCCCAGCAGAACCCTGCATTGCTTCTCTGTCTGCCCTTTGGAGACAGAAGGAACCCACAGCAAAGACCTTATCCTCCCGCTTCCCTGCCCAGATGCATGAGCATCTCCCAGCTGTGCCTCCACTGTCCTGTGGTGGCTGCAGCATGCATCCCAGGAAGTTCTGAGAGGATGATTAATTTGAGGAACAGGAAGGAGGGGAGGCTGTGTGTGAGCTTTTGCAAGCCTGAGCACAGATGGAAGGCTTGTCTAATTTTAGACCTGAGTTCACATCTGAAGGCCAAGCTAATTTTAGACTCAGCCTCATCAGGGTCTCTTTTAAGGCTTTAATGATGATGTTCTGGTGAAAGAGAGGGTAATTTTTGGAACCAGGAATGTCTGAAGAGCAATCCTCGGGACATGAGCAAGAGAAAGTTGTTTGGCTTGTCCCAACACTGCCCAGTCCTAGGCACCCTGCCTACTCAGCTGCCATGTATGTATCACTGTGGCCTGCAGATTTATCAAGCAGGAATTTCACAAATTAATCTTGGTCCGCAAACAAGATACACTCTGCTTTAGAGTTAATTCTGCTCATCTGTGATCAGATGTTTGCATTTTTGATGGGTATTGTTATGTCTTTCCATTTTTAGATAACGCTGTGGAAACCTAGGTGTCAGAAGGGTGTAATGGAAATCAGATGTGAGGTCTGCTTCATATTTGTAACTTTTCAATGATGCGAAGTGCCATACTTGGGAGAAGTCAGCCTCTGCAGGGATTTTCAGCTGAGTTTCAACCCAAAATGTTATGATAATCCATTGACATCTACCACAAGATCTCGAACACCAGCACAGTGTAGCCTAGCATTTCACAGTGGTGTCTTATTTGCAAAGCACCCACACAGCAAAAGTACTTATTTTGCTCTCTCCTCTAGCAGCCCTGACAGCTGTGATCCTTCTGGGGTCTGAATTTACATTTTTAAATTCTGTGTACCCCAAACTGACGAGCAACCTCAAAGCCAAGTCTTCATTTGAAGTTTGGCTGACTGGCTGGTTTCAGTTGTTTCTGTTGATTTCTCAGATCAAGTTTCTGCTCACAATCTTCATAAGTTGGGTACCTCACAGTAAACTCCCTAAAGATTTGCTCACTTTTTGATCTAGTTCTGGGCTCTCATGTTGGCTCCTATGGCCTTCAAAGACTGTGTGGACAGGTTGTACAGTGCTGCCTATCAGCTAGGCTGCTGCAGGGCTGTTGTGAAGGCAACACAAGGCCTCTTGATTGAAGATAAAATATTCTCCTGTATGTCCCAGAGGATAAGTGGAAATAAAACAGCATTGCAAAATTGCCTGGGTAATTGTGGCTTTGCAGCTGCTGAGAGAGAATTGAGCGGCAGCTTTTTCTAGGAGAATGAAGTGATCGCCAGTGAGTGAGGTGTTGTGGAATTTACTTTGTAGATCTCTTTAAATATCATAGATACTCTTTATTTACTCCTACTCCATCTCTTTCTAAAAAGAATTTAAGAGAGCTCATGCAGTAGTGTTAAACAGTAAATTGAAAATATAAAATCACACCATAAAAAAGGTAGGGGGGAGTGAAAAAAAAACTATGCGTCAAATTTGTTTTTGAGCTGCCTGGAAGCCAGAGGGAAGAAGGAGTTAGGATAATTGCTCAGGTTCTTGAGATCATCCTCTTGGTAACATTGGCTTGCAAATGGGTAGGAGACCCTGTAAGACACCTCTCGGCAGTGTGTTTATCCCCAAATCTGTATGGGCTTTACTTGGCAATGCTTCCAGGTTACGGAAAAGAAGGATAATGGCCTCCCATCTCCTATGGTAAGGGTGTCCTCTGTAAGAGGAAAGAAATGACAGACTTCTCTTAGTGCACCTTGATCAAGGGCCTGAACCAAACTGCGCAGTGGAGACGCTGCTGTGTGACAAGACTTTCTATTGGTTTCAGGTTATCGGATGCGATTAGGGTCTAGCACAGACAAAAAAGATTCTGGGCGCCTTCATGTGGACTTTGCCCAGGCCAGGGATGACTTCTACGAGTGGGAGTGCAAGCAGAGGATGCGTGCCCGCGAGGAGCGGCACCGGCGCAAGCTGGAGGAAGACCGGCTTCGGCCACCCTCCCCGCCTGCTATCATGCACTACTCAGAGCACGAAGCTGCTTTGCTGGCTGAGAAGCTGAAAGGTAGGAGGCTACATGCTGGCGCTGGCTTTTCTTCCTCCACATTAGCTATTGCCCACTAAAACGAAAGGCTGTGGACCCTAAACACCAAAGCCTCTCTTGTTCCTTCATGGGCTGATTTCATGTGAGCAGGGAAAGTCGCCTGCAAGCAGGACACCGATGGGCTTGGTCCTGCTGTTTGGGACAGAGCCCTGCCCTTTTCCAGTGCTCACACCACAGTTCTCCGTGTATGTGTGTGCACTGCCACTCAGTGAAACTCCTGGAAAGGGTCAGAAGGGTCGTCAGCACTAGCCCCAAAGCAGGCTACTGCCTTCTAACTTGTGTTGAATGAGACTTGAGTTGAATAAGTTAGGTAAGTGCCTACTCTGTGGGCAAGTTGGTCTTGGCGATGCCTCTGCTCTGTAGAGTTTGCACCTATTCCAGATGCGTAATAAAGCTCCCTTAACACATATCATTGTGCACTGGAGTCCTTGGAGGAGAGATGCAAAATGTAGAATAGGATCCCTCTCTTCAGAGGTGGCAATGAAGGAACACTCCTAACACCTACAGGATAATTAGGACTAGAAGTGTGTATATTTCATTTCTTCACATTTTCTGAGCTCCTCTCCCATGTTTGATACTATGAGAGATAAACACATAGAGGCTTTATTACCTGCCCTATGGATTGGGGAAGTGCCAGGTCTTGAAATTAGGACTGTGTGCATGTAAATTTTTTGCCATTATAATCAAAGTTGTATCACATGAGCAACATCTGAACATTTTATAGACTGTCCTCAGGACATTGGGCATGCCAGGCTTTAAGGAGAATACATAGGTCACAGTTGCTGGTCACAGAGAAGTGTCTACAAGTAAACAATTAATGGTAATACAAATCTTGTGACATGATTGTCCAAGGTATGAGAAACATGCTTTGAGAATTTAGGAATGAGTGCATATATTGTTGATGAAGGTGTCAAGGAAATCTCCATAGAGGAGGCAGAATTTGAACTTCGCAGGATGAACAAGATTTTATTCCCACTACAAGAGTGAGTACACACATTCCAATCAGAGGCTGCCAGGAATAAAGACAGGAGGAAGCAGAGGGGTATTCAACACAGGAGGAGAAAGGCATGTGGCCTGCTCTGGTAAAGGCGAGAGCTGCATGAAGTTTATGGAGTAAAGTGAAGCTGGAAAAGTAGTCTGGGGCCAGACAGTGGAGCCACGAAGGCTGCCACTGGTTTTGGGACTTATTTCATAAGCAGTGAAAAAGCCATTGACAATTTCATATGAGAGGAAAGATGTGATTGATCCTTTGAGTATTTTAGAGCATACCTAGGGTAATGCTTGGCAGTGTATACAGTGGATTGGATGTTTTTGCTAAGGAAATGTATGAAAAACTGCCCAAATCCTATTTTACAAAGATAGGAAGTTGATATTCTGTGCTTGAAAAAAGAATTTTTGAACAAAAAGACTTCTGCTTCTAGCCATGGCTGGTGTGGCTCAGTTGGTTGGGCATCATCCCATAACCTGAAAGGTCACAGGTTCAATTCCCTGTCAGGGCAAATGCCTGAGTTAATGGTTTGGTCCTTGGTGGGGACCCATGTGAGAAGAAACCTATCATTGTTTCTCTCTCACACTGATGTTTCTCCCTTTCTTTCTCTCACCCTTCCTCTCTCTCTCTAAAAAAAAACAATGACTTCTGCTTCTAACCATCATCTCCTATTCAGGGCTCAAGAATCCCTAGTAAGCTGCAGCTGCCACTGAACTACCCCATTGTATCAAAGAAGTCATGACTGTCCCTCTAATAAAAAGCCTATACAATGTAAATACATCTTATTTTTCCATTCAGACTCAAAGCTGTAACAACTGGCCAGAAAGAGAAAGAGCAACATCCTCAACCAGGAATGTCGAGTTGGGAACAAATATTTTTTCATAGCCAGTGCGCTCTGTAGTTACTACTCATGAGCTACATAGTCTGTATTATATTCTGCCATGTCCACTCCTGGAAGTGACAAAAACCAGCACCTTGATTCTGGGAGGAATTTCATGAAAGTTTGGCATCTACATTATGTCATTTTTAAGGAACCAACACAGAACTATCTATGCACATAAGAGGAACACAGCATTGCCTTTCCTGTTAGAGGAAAGCAGATTGGGATATCAGTTTGGTAAGGTAATTTACAAGCCTTGCCATTTCAAAAATATACATTTATATATATAAGTATAATTTGCAGAATTTAGAAGCTACACCTTTGCCAAGTACTGTGCAATCCCTGAAGGAGAGAACAGATTGGAAATTTTATTAGATGGCAATTACAGTAGAATGAACTAGCTGGGGATACATCTTAGGCAACAGTCAGGTAATATCAAGCTTGACAATTTCAGCCCAAGCACAGAGTTTGGAATATAAACAGCATTTAATTGCTTAGGAAATTGGCTGCCTCAGAGAGGAAATCCACTCATGCTCTTTATAATGCTACAAAGCCAGACAGGAGGAGCCAAGGAAACTGTTTCCCTGAAGATAATTTCATTGATATGGGGATATAAAATGCAGTCAAGACCTAAGGTAAAGAAGCCTGGGTCAGAAAGGAGGTAGAAATGCCATCTGAAAATACCTCATTGGATTTTTTTTCTCTGAAAAAAACCTTGCTATTTTACATTTATTACAAACATTTTCCCCATTTTTATATCATACTTGTTTATCCTTACAATTTTCTTTTTGAAAATCAGGTTTATCCGTCAAAATCTGTAGGCCTTCCATATCCTGCTCAATGCTAAAACTATACACATAGTAGATGCTCAGTAAACAAATTCTTTTCTCTGTTTCTTAACTATTTGGATATGTGAACATGTCACATTTTTGGCCAATAGTACTACCAGGCATGACCTCTGGCCAGAAGTTAGGGAAGTGATGTGCACTCACCCATCATTCCAATCACTCCACGAGTATTTGTTGAGCCCTTACCATATATGCTTGGCACTGTGCTAAGCACTGCAGAAAAAGGAAACAGGATACAAGCCTCTGCCTCACATAGTTTACATTTCTTGAGTGATAGAGGCAATTTACAGAACACTCTGTACTTCCACTATTGCAAGTGAGAAGTACAGGGTGCTGTCCCAGTGGAGACAGGCACTCCACCTGGCCAGTAGAGGGGTGAGATAGGGGAATCTTATGGGACCAGGTAACCCTGCATTCAGGGACCACCAGGTTTTCTGAATCAGATGAAACACTGAGTTGTAATTGTATAGTGTCTAAGGCATAAAGCACCAGTGTCTGTTACATTAATACAAATTCTAAAAAAGAAAATTAATGGGCACCCTGCTGATTAAATAGACATTGTTCTGAGACGACTCAACTTAATGAAGACTGACTGGGAAGTGCACACAGTCCAAAGTTTATAGCTTGGCTCTGAGAAAGTGTGAAGGAGCTCAATAACACCATAATTACACTTTATTGGAAACAGTAGCACCAGGCAGATGAGATAATGAATTTCAGTGTGTCTAACACAGACCATCCACCCCTAGAGGAACCCTGTGTTTGGACTGTGGAAGAAAGACATTGATCAGACAGTGAGAAGAGATTATATCCTAATTCACTAAGGATGTCTCCTAGCAAGAGTATTTAAAAGTTTTTGTGTATTCTCCCCCATTTTGAAAACTTCACAAAATCTTTATGTAATGAAATGAAGAGTTTTTCTCTGCATCAGGTGAAGTTTTAACAAAGCTTTGCAAGCAGTGCCCTTGGAATTCCTGGATGTGTCAGGAAATGGGATCAACATTCACAATTTCCAGAGGACTAGACTCTGATTTGTATGCAGAATAGCCTGGTGTCTGCCTGCTCGAGCGGTAAAAGGGTGGGAGTGGTTCCAGCATTTTGCTGAGATGGTTGTCAGTGTTAATGGTTCTAAGGATGTACAGATCAATAATACTATGAGGCAAGTGGAAGTTCCATTAGCTAAAAGCCAGGCTTTCTTCTTAGGACACAGGAGTCTGTTTGTGAATCACTTCTTCAGACATTACTGACCTTCATACAAGGAAAATAGGCCATTTTATTTAGAAACAATTTGCTTAACCCAAAGCAGGAATAATCAGTGCATTTTCATATTGTGCCTGCCCTTAGTTTTTGTATTTTTACAGGTACTAAATATTAGGGAGGTTGTGTGTGTGTGTGTGTGTGTGTGTGTGTGTGTGTTGGAGATAGAAGGGGTTGTTAAATTAACCATGTGTATAACCTTTTATGTTATTCATGATTTGGAGGACAGGTAAGGTATTACCCCTTTTGATGGTTGATTGAGCAGCCAGAAAATGGAGCCTTGTTTAGGGATATCCAATGTGTGTTGAAACAGTGGAATTCTAGGTATGTGGTAGTAGCAATTTTGGCCATCCTGGAATCCCCATTCTCCTTGCATCAGTGTGTGACTGTTTACTGTGAACTATTTCTGGCCATACAAAGGCCAGAAATCAGTAACTGTGTAGACACACCATTGTGGAAACAATGTATCTCTGGATACAGAAATGTTATTGTACAATGTCTTCCTTTTTTTCATTCTCAATACATTGTTTTCCAACTCCTGTTGTTCCCTTACAGACCCAGCCATAATGGGGGTACTCAACCACCCATGTTTTCATATTCATTGTTCACGTTCTGACATTCATCCCATGTGCTGTTCTGAAATTCAGGCCAGATCGCCCTCTGCACACAAATGGGGAGAAAACAACTACTTACCCATTTGATTCCTTTTCCCTTTATTGACTAGACACCAATTTGATTAAAGTTCACCAAGTGCCCCCCTGCTGAGTCCGGGGCTCTGTGCTGCACCCTGGGGTTTGAGATGTGACTGCAGCCTGGGCCCCGCCACTTCGAAGGGTGCTGAAATGGACTGTGGCCTTAAAGTCATGGCTGCCTTAAAAATGTAAAATAAATGTGTGCCAATTATTTTTTTAATTCTTTAATTAATGAGGGAATCAGTAAGAAGATAAAACTGGCTCAAAAAAGAATTTGCTTTATAAATATTTATATTTCCTACTGGACAAAAATTCATTTGCATTGTTATCAACAAGAATTATTGGCATTGTTATCAGTTTTCCACAATATATGCTGTAGCCCTATGACACTGTAAAATAGCCTAGTCAAAGACTATTAAAGGTTCATACCCCTGAGAGTCAGATAACCCAGGGGGCACTGGTGAGCATCCTTCCGTCCATGCCCAGTATCCCATTGAAAGTATCTGCAGTAATCTTTATGCCCATTTCCAAATCTTTGACATTTTTTTCACATTATTTCTTCCATGATAGGGATGACAGATGTTTAAGCAGCTATTCTTTAAATGGGGTGGGGAGTTTGGGGGCAGGGATTCACAGACTCCTAAGAATCATATCAGATCCTTTCAATATTTTCCAATATCTCAGCTGCAACCTTCTATTTCAGTTTTTATTATCTCTTAACTTGGATGAGCTCCTAATCAGTTCTCAATCTTTCATTGAGAAATTTCTTCCAGTGCTTCTCAAACTTTAATGTGCATATGAATTACCTGGAATGGAATGCAGATTCTGAATCAGGCCTGAGTAAGAAGAGGGAGTCCGCATGTTCAACAAGCTCCCACAGGAGACTCATACTTGTGGTCTTTCAATAGCAAAGATTTATCCATAAGCAATTTTTAAATGCCTGCCATGTGCCAGATGCTCAATAAACATGGGAGAGAGGGAAAGGAAGGGAGTTGATGAAGTCTGAAGTAACCAGGAATGAAATGAGATAGGTATGGGTAGGTATATGATAGGTATCTATCATATTTCAGGTAGTGACACTGAAATATGATAGATATTTATCTCACTACTTAGCTCTCACAGAATTAAAAGTGGTTGTTGCCTTCTGAAAAATAAAAATGAGATCAAAAACATTTTTGAGCCATTCAATAAGCTGGTTAATGGCTGGCTGTAGAGGCTGTGCTTCTGTTCAATTATCTACCATCACCTTTAACTTTCCTTGCCAATGGAAATGACCTCCTCAGAGGCCAGAAGAATAAAAGGATCAGCCAGCTAAAGTGCCATAAGAACATTTATCTCTCATAGACAATGTAAAAATATTCTTTATCATGAAGTTAAAATGTTTATTAACAAATGATGTTTCCCAACTTTGAATTTGGACCTTTCTAGTGTTAATCACTGCAAATCTAATAGAAATTGGGTATAATGAAATACACAGGGTGGGGCAAAAGTAGGTTTACATTTGGGTGTATGAGAAAGAGTTTATTCTTGTATTGTTTATTAATTGTTGTGTTATTTTTCCATACAAACAACTATAAATCTACTTTTCTCCTGCCCTGCAGATAGTCTTCAAAGGGAAAAACTCAGAGAAACCAGGAGATTGAAATATTTTTTGGAAGGTTTATTCTCATAAAAGACTCAAAACTAGAGACATACATAAACCAACAATTATTATATAGAGTGACTAATGCTTTAATAGCAGGATATGTAGGGAATTGTGGAAACATACCAAATGGGCACCTAATTCGCCTTAAGGTTATAAAAAAGCTTCTTTTATGAAAGGCACTTTGACTGAATCTGGAGCAAAGAATAACAGCTAGGTGGGCCAGGAGCGTGAGGGCATAGGATGCATGCAAATGCAGGGAGGAATGGCAAGGTGTCTAACAAAAAAGAATGTGACAAAGGAATGGGGGAATGGATGAAAATGCAAGTTGAGGGATAAAACATGTGAGGCAAACTCAGGTGTGACATTGTGAGGACCCTGATTTGAAAACATTGGACAATTATAATGAGAAAATTCTCTGTAGTCACTTCATAATACTGTATCAGTTTCCAGATTCTTACTGTGGAAGGAGCACATCTGCACATTCTGGTTTCTAAACAGCACCCATGTTCAGAGTTATGCCTAAGCATGTTCACAGAAAGTACCTGGAATATTTATAAGTGCATCTGATGTGATTTTTATGAGCACTGTTCATTTCTTCCCACTTGAATAGCTTTAATAATGCTGCAATCTAAATCTAGTTTAAATTAGTTTATATAGTTTTCTGTTTTTCCGTGATCTTTCCACTGAATGCAAAACTGAATTTAGATATTAAAAACAGTTAGTTAGATATTGAAAATGCCTGCTCCCAGTATACCTCTGTAACCATTCAAAGAATTACTGGCTTAATGTTGGTTAATATAAAGTCACTTCTTACATGATATGAGATACTGACAAGATTTACCAATCATGCCTTAACTAATGTTTTTTACATTTAATTTGAATGTCAGTATATCAGTCATACATTGGCCTGCCAGTTTCAGAAATTTTAGAAGTGACAATAAAATTGGGAGTTTTCACAACCAAGTACTTCTTTTAAGCTAATGGAATTCTGTCTACTATGATTTGTTAAAAGATTAGAAAGTCTCTTCCATACTTACTTTTTAAATTGTATATTTCCAATTGCCCAATCCTAAGAATGCTGTTTTTCTTTCTGAAAACTATGAGTTAACTATAATGTGCTTGTGAACTCATGCTCTAAGTCCAAGGATGAAAAATAATAAAGTTTGGTTTTTATACAATTAAAACAAACATATACTTTCTCCCTAAATTAGGATGTTTATGAACTGAGTGATCTCAAGCAAGAGAGAAAAAACTTCTGGTTTGCAAGGAAAAGAAAGATGAAACAGTGTTGCTTTCTCTCCGTGTAAGCTTGATAACAAAAACGAGGGTTTTTTTTCCTCTGTGTTATGTAGAGATAAAAGTCACAGCAAAGGGGAAAAATGGTATATAAAGTCAGTGTTCACTTTTTTTGTTGTTGTTAAGTTTTTTTTTCTGCTGTCTTTTCAGAGGTCCATTCTCCATTCTCCTCACATATATTGGCAGGGAGAGAGGTAGAGAATGTGAGGGAGGCAAAATTCATTCTAACTGTAGCAGTTGTAGTGGATCTCTCAGAAACATGAAACTAAATCATGGGCCCCTCCATTGCCTGAACGTAATGTTAAGTTATATGACGGATTTTATCTTACACAAGCCTCTCCAGCCTGTGAGACGAGATGAAAAACCGCTGTAGCTGGAGTTCACTGAGGGTTGAACTTACACTGAAATTCCAGAGTTAACAAAATTGTATGAGCTGGCTATGATACTGAACAAGTATGTTCTGTGCCTGTGGATTAAGATTTTCAAGAGAATGTGGCTCTTTCACTTGCAGGGTGCCTCATGGGCACTCCCCAGGCCAGTTATCTCCTTTGGCAAAAGTACTAGAGCACAGGGGACAGGTGTTCACAGAAAAAAAGCTTTGATATCCAGTCCACACTGCCTCCCCACAGCAGGGGAGGGCCTGGAAGGGTGGCTGATCAATAGTGCTTTGATAATAGCTGCTTCTGACCTGAGAAGGAGGAGCATGCTCTGCAAACACCGGTTAGGCTGATCCTGCCTTCATGCAGCGTGTGTACCTCTTAAACAAGCAGCAGTCATGGCAATGAAGTTGTAGCTTGTCTGGGAGTGGCCTCTGGGAAAAAAGGTACTCACAGCATTTCTACAGCACTCTACAAAATTCACAAAGTACTCCACAAATGGAGGTTTTGTGTCATGTGTAAAATACAATGGTTGACTCCAAAACATCTGGTGAATAAAATAAAACAAAACTCTTTTACCAAATATGAATCACCCTCTATTTGTTCATCTGAAGTGTATATATGTATATGTATGTATGTGTATATGTGTGTATATGCATGAGTGTTCATATGTAAAAATATAGTATATAAACACTAGATAATAGTACATATTGCATGCATACGCACACATGCAGATTGCATAAGGATGTTTCAGATGTCCCCTAGTGGAGGGAACATAGTAGACACTCAGTATGTGTCAAATGAGTATGAATCTGAATCTTCTGTTCTCATTTTGCTCCTTATTTCTAGAATTCAGACTCTACCCAGTTTACTTGAAAAAAAATGTAGTATATTTTTTCTAAATCACAGTTTCCAGGGCTAGAAAAATACCCATGAAAGACTCTTTCTTTTAAGCTTGCCTGGAAAATATGCAATGAGCCTTCAGCAGTAGGATTGATTAATGTTGTAATAACTGACATATAACTTCCAGTTCTAATTAACTTAATCACCTTCAAACTTGTTTTTTCTCCACCTCCAAGCCATATGCACACAGGTCTGTTCCAGTAACCAATCCGAAACATGCAAGTCTATTTGTTTTCTTTGAAATAAGTTCTATCATATATTTATCAGCTGAACCTCATTCCCCACTCCTACCCCCTCCCACTATGTATACCTTAAACCAGCTCAAATAGATTTTCAATAGCCTTTTTAAGTAAACATCAACTACCCCAGATCCTCCTTCATTGAAAACAAGGAAATATTCTGTTTTTTTCAGCCTAATCAAATATGTTATACTATACCTAAAATGAAATTCGTTTTGAACTGTAGTAAAGCAAGAATTAACTTATTCCTCCTACTACCTAGGGGACAATATCTTATATTACAACTGGTTTTAAAGTAATTTAATCTGTCATCCACAGTTTGACACCAACTCAGCTGATTCTATAAGTCAAAAAACTGGCATCACTGTGTAATATTTCTGATGAAAGAATAAAGAAGTGAAGTGAATGCCGCATAGATTATTAACAGTTTTTTTTGAGCCAGACTTAAGAAAGAGAAATCAGGGTTTAGAGTAAGAATGAAATTGTACAAATTATAAAGAGTGCCCAGAATAGATCTAAAAATGAGCTCATTGAATTGGTGTATGAGAAGGTGAATCTCCTTTTGTTTCTTGTTTGTCTGTGATGCCAGGGGAGTTAGATGGGAAAAGAGAAGCTAAGTGATGATAGATGATTAGTCTCAGGGAAACTAATTTGTCAAATTCTAAAAATGTATCCATTAGGAAGGGCCAGCTCTGTCTTTTGAGAGGAACCAACATAAAGTATATCTTCTTGCCTTGACATGATTTGTACTTGGCGGTTTTCCATTTCCAGATGATAGCAAGTTTTCCGAGGCTATCACAGTGCTACTTTCCTGGATTGAAAGAGGGGAAGTGAATCGGCGTTCTGCAAACCAATTCTATTCCATGGTGCAATCGGCCAACAGCCACGTCCGCCGGCTAATGAATGAAAAAGCTACCCATGAGCAAGAGATGGAAGAAGCCAAGGAGAATTTTAAAAATGCCTTAACTGGAATCCTCACTCAATGTAAGTAAGATTTTGGGGGCCATCTGTCTATTGTGATTTTGCCTTTTCTTTCATATTCATTTTATTTTTTTCATTGGGGGTAAGTAGTTCAATAATTTCCCATTTACTCCATATTGAATGGCAAGCCTCATAACCTATTTCATGTTCTGTGGCAACTTGAAGGAACACGGACCCTGCCCTGAGAGCTTACTTCTCAAGGTGAGCAACATTTCTGTAGCTTTTCCTCAGAACACCCAGCCCGGCCTCCAGGTCAGGGAAGCCAGATGCACCTGTGCCTGCTGGACCCACCACAGTTCACACCACACCCGTGGGCTGTCCACTCCTACCTGCATGTCCTCCTATGCTGATGGTAGTAAGAGACCATGAACACATTATCTTTGGGCTCTGTTTAGGAAGATGGTATGGTCAAAAACACTCCTCCTCGGGATCCTTTATTTGAGGTGAGCTTTTGGCTGTCAACACAGACAACTCAGAAGTAGAGATTTTTTTTTTTTGCAGTATTATTTTTTGTCCTTTCTTTATTTGGAAAGCAAATTGACTTAAGTACTTTACGCTGGTGATTTTTCATGTCCGTATCCTAAATTGATGAAGGGGCATAAATGGGGCTTTTCCATAGAACAACAGTCAGGGTAATTGTCCAAGGCTCTATTTTTTTAAAAGGGCTAATATTTTTTATGGGCACTCTATATGTGCCTGTAACTAATGTCACAGTGGCACCCTTGCTTGGTAATAGCCATTGAATGACACTGTAACGTTATGCTCCATTCGAAACCAAGCTCAGAGTCCCAGACGGGCAGGTGACATGTGCGATTTACGTATTTATTCTGAGAATAAGTGTTATTGTCAATGATATATGTGCCAAAATGCCTAGCACCTCTTTCATTAGTGCAAACCCAAGTGATAATGTCATCTGTTAGCATGGGAAGAGAAAGGAGGATGAAAAACAGGGCTTTTGTGCATAAAAAATATTTTACTGTGACTTTGTTATCAAAAGATCATTTTTGTAGCATCATAAAACATTATCTAAGAAACTCCCAAACCTAAACTATGGTAAGTGACCAGATATCCAGTATGAGACCAGCCTGGTCCACCTGTCTTTATAGAAAAGGAATAGGAAGAACAGAACTGCTCTGTCTCATTCGGGCCCCTCTCAGACCACCTTACCTAGATTCCCCCCAGTCATGAGGAATGGCCTTTTATCCAGCTGTACATATCCAGCAGTTCTGAAGTTAAAGTAACTGGGGATAGGATAAAGAGCACTAATATTGATACCACCTTTCAAAGAAGGGAAGCAAAGAATGGATTAGTGGGTAGAGGAAAGAAAGGGTGAATTAATCACGAAGAAAAGGAGAGAGGGAAAAAAAGCCACACAATTCTAGTAATACCGTTCCTGTAAAGTTATGGCAAAAAGCCAAATATCTGAACAATAGAATGATCACTGGCATCTGTTCTAAATAAATTTCCATTCCTATGCAGTTTATAGCCACACCTGGTAGGGAAGAATAAGCCCTTGACTCTAACAATGAAGACCAAGGCAGCCACGTATTAGAAAAGGGAAGGAATTTATTTTTTGGGGCAGTGTCTATTGAAAGAAGCAACTATTAAAACAAGGCCCCAATCATGTGGCTGAAAGAATGCAATGTGCTTGCCTAGCATGATACAGGTACAAGCTGGCCTGGGTTTGAAATCACTGAGAGCCAGAGAAAGAAGTCTAGTGTGGGGGGTCCAATCCTCAGTGTTTCATTACTGACAGAAGTCAGATTGGAAAATGAGGTGAAATCTGCAGCAACAGTGGATTATATAGTCTTCCTAATGGGGCTGAGCATCTGGCCACAGACAGCACTGAAGCCCAAAGACCTCTTCCCCTGGCCTCTTCCCCTGGAGTGGCACCTTCCCATGGATAACCAAATGGGAATGAGCATCTTTGTAGCCAGGCTGCTTCAGTCACTGGCTGAGAAGGAGAGAATGAAGGGCTGCAGCAGAGCTGGGAATTCTGGGGAGAAACCCCACCTCATGACCCACAGGACTGGAGATTACTCTCATAGCTAACTACATCTTAGGTACCTTAACTGTAAAATATCAAAAATTAACTTCCTGCCTTTAATCTTCAAACTTATCCCTCTTCTGGGTTTTCCTTCCCATTTTAATAAATTCTCAAGAAAAAATCCTGTAATTTTTACAGCTACCATCTCCCACCACCAAACCCCATTGTTTCCACCTTCAAATAGGCCCACTTTCCTTCATTTTAGCTGCCACCGTGCCAGTGCAGGCTGCCTGAACACAATAATATCTGGTGTGTCGGTTAGATACTATGACTGCCTGTGAATCATGGAACACTGTATCTTAAATAAATGGAGTTTTTTCTTCTCACACACAGTAAAATCCAGATTTTGGTATTTGTTAGCACTAGTTCAGTAGTTCAAGGCTGTCAAGTCTGAGGTTTCTATGACATGATTAGGTTTTCCTAGATGGTTGTCTAAGAAGACTGCTCTTGCTCCTGCTATCACATCTTTTTAATAGGCTAGAGTCATATAAGAAAAAGAAGAGGAATTAAAGTTAAAGTTTAGAGCAAGAAAGAAAAACTTACCCTAAGATCCCCAGCAGACTTTCATTTATGTCTAACTGTGCAGAATTATTACATGTGGCCTCGCCTATGCACAAGGAAAATGGGAAATATACTTTTTTGGCTGTGCTCTTTGATCTCCAGAATAAAATTAGAGTTCTCACAGTAAGGGGGAAGAGGTGAATGGCTACCGGGAGGCATTTGACAGTTTTTGCCATACATACAGGAGTGGGCAAAAGTAGATTTACAGTTGTGAGGATGTAAAGCACAGTGTTTATTCTTGTATTATTATTTTTTCTTGTATTATATATTTTCCATACAAATAACTGTAAACCTACTTTTTCCCACCCCTGTAGTTGCTCCCCTTCCACTTTTATCCCTGGTCAGGCCACTTTTCACACATCATCTGATATAATTCATATCCTGTCTTCCTCACTTAAACGCCTAAGTGGCTTCCTATTTCACTCTCTCTAGTTTAAAAAACTCTCCATGCCTGCTTCTCCAACGTCAGATTTTTCTGACTCACTGTGTGTCATTCTTTCTGCTGAGTGCTTCAATGCTGCCTCACAACTCCAAGCCCTTGCATATCTGTTCCCTGTGTCTGGTGTGCTCTTCCACCCACTCTGCATGCTTGAATCCTTCTCCTTTAGATCTTGGCTGAAAGGTCACTCCTTTAGAGAGGCCTTTTCTGATCCACTCTTTTCTAGTAGGTTCACCATCACTACATCTGATTAGGTCCTTTGGAGCACTTATCAAAATGTGTAATAATTTAGTGGCATATCTGCTATTGATAATTATAACAAGTATCAAAAAGGAAATTACATGTCTCTTTATTCATCAAAATGTATCAAGTGTCTGGAACATAGAAATGCAACAACTATTTGGTGGTGAGTGAGTGAATGAGTGAGTAGATTGCGGGGACGGGGGGTGGTGGTGGCGGGGAGGTAGGGCAGAAAGCAGAAAGCAGGCATGAAAACTGAAATTGGAGTCTCCAGGGATGCAAGAAGCAGTTTGACTTTGGTGTTAGAACTATCTGCAAATAATGAGGTTTCAACTTGCATGTGTAATCAGGCAAATCATAAAAAGAGCTCACTAGCTATGCTTTCATTGGAAATTGCTATACTTTACCAGACACTTGGTAGTAGGCTAGGGGATATGAGGAGAGTTGGAGTGGAAGAGTCAACAGAAAAATTCATTTTACGTTACCCAATTGTAGCTAACTGTCCAACAACCTTCCCATTTCTCATATTCCTATTACTATTTAGGAGATCCCACGTGGCCCTGTAATTTGATTCTAGGAAATATTTGTCAGCCAGCAGATGTCAACAAAGATTATAAAAATTCTAGCTGATCTTGACAGACTTCCATGCTGGCTAAGGGGACACATCCCTGCCATGGAGTGCCTGAGCAGCCTTCCAGTGAGTTCTTGCTAGCCAAGCCCCTTTAGGACAGCTTGAAGATGGGAGACACCTTAAGTGTGCACCTGCACTGGAACAAAGCCTGTGAAGTAGAACAGGAAGACTGCGTGTCTCTCTGAGCAATCTCTGAATGTTTCATTCTTTTCTATGCACTTTTATAAAGCTGGCTACTCCCCAGATGCAAAGGGGAACCAAATCCTAACATTCATCATAAAAATCTTAGGTAGGTGCTCATTTCATCATCCTTTGAATTTTAATATCTTTCATGTCATGTCTGGTGGAGTTATGTTTATTTGTCTCAGCCATATTTTTTTCTTTCTCCAGCTCAGTTCAGTGTGGTAGGGTGACTTTGGTATTGGTGCAGAGAGTTGCCTTTAAAACAGTAACTGCTGAAGTCCACAGTGATTGACATACTCGCTATACTTGCCAAAAGCAGAACCAGTCATACCCCCATTTATCTGCATTATATCCCTGGCAAACATCATAGGAATCATACTTTGTTTTTCGCATTTGGAGTTAGGTTAGGATTGTTAAGCATCAAAATTTGAGAATGGCATCTCAGCTTTCTTTCTCCCAAGTGGCTAGAAATCTCCTGGTTATTCAGAAGTAGTCCCGAGTGTTCCCTCCACATAAAAGATCCCACAGTGTGAGTTCCCTTCTCCATACCCTCCCAAGGCAGCCTCCCCATCAGAGAGCCTAGGGAAGAGGTGTCAAATTCATTTTCCCTGGGGGCCCCATCAGCCTTGAGGTTGCCTTCAAAGGGGTGAATGTAATCTCAACTCCCTCACAGTTAAGGAGTAGTTACATTTTTACAGTCCTAAAATTATTTTGGCCCCTTGATAGCAACCACATGGCTGATGTGGACCCCAGTGAAAATGAGTTTGACACCACTGGCCCAGGGTGTGGGGCACTTGTTCTGAGGCAGCTTGGAAGCAGGTACATTACTGACCTGTCTTGTTACAGCAAGTGTGGCTGGCCTGGTGTCCTAAAGAGAGGGCTCATTTAACAACTTCCAGGAAATGTCAGATACATTGCAAAGTTCCAAACACAGTAAAAGTGTGGGTCCCTACTTAGAATTTGCTGGAAATAGCAAATTGGTTGAGCAAGAGAAGGGAATTTCATTAAGCAATAGTCCATTAAGCTGGATTAGATGCCCCTTTCTCCTTACCTTGCTTGTCATATTTGTCCTGCTTTCATATTTGAGCAAGTAGCATTTGCTCGAAAGGAAACAAAATTAAGATCCATTACTAATAACATCAAGAAAAAATGTGATTTATTTCAAGGTCTATATCAAAGCTCAACAGTTGCTTTCCACCTTTATTGGTGTTGTGTTCTACCAACATTTGTTTAAGTTCTGACCTTTTCTCGTGTCTCTGGCCTTCACCCCAGGATCAGCTATTACATATATTCAAATAGACATCGATTCCATCTGAGCTTTGGAGTAACACATCAAGGGGCAGCAGCTGAACCCAACCAAGAGTTTGGGGGAGTATAGCATTTGTTTACTTCTCTTTGGAATTGTTTTCTATTTCTAACCATGGTTGTATAGTTATCCAAGATGTTAGATGAGAACATCATCTATCCTGGTATGGAATCTGGGACTTTCTCTTTTTTCCTGGGCCAGCTGGGTAGTTGTCATTTGCTAGACATATAACAGAGAAGAAAATAATTCCAGAGTATACATATGAATCATCTTATTCATATGTTGTCATACCCTTATATCATCCTTGTCTCATGTTTATGTCATTTCTTAAACTGTCCATTGGCAGAAACTCCTTCAGGTTTCCCAACTTGGGTTTTGGGTTTTGGGTTTTGATCTCATTTTCAAAAAATGTGTACTTCATAGGAACTCCTCATAGGTCTGCCCACTTTCAGTTTTTCAGTTGTGAGCAAAGCTTATCATTTCAAAGTTCAGAGAGTTGTTTATAAAGTATAGGAAGCAGTACCACAGCATTCAATTGTTAATATGCGTGCCAAGATGATCAGTTGTGCATGCCTTCTTACAACACACATCGAATGAAAATTTAAATGTTCCATGATATTCCTACTTTGGTACTTTGCCAACATGCTTCCTGGTAAGAGAGAAGAGAGAGAAGGGAACAAAGTGGGGAAAGACAAACAGGAAAGCAGATGGCAATGGAAAATTGTTTATTAATATTAATTTTAGAATACATGCCACAAATATAATGAACTGGAATGAGAAGTAGAAATTGTAGAATGTCTAGACAGGATCTTAGGGACTCCTTGGCTTCAACCCTTCATTCTACAGAGGCGGAAACTGAGGCTGAGGGAGCAGACATGCTAGGCCTCTGTCATTTAGCAATTTAGGAACAGATTAGAACCCAAAACTGTTGGCTCCTTGTACTGTTTTCTTTCTACTACCATGTATTTTTGTGTGAGAAAAATGATCAGAGGAAGATATTCTAACTGGAAATGTATAGTTCACAGGTGGGGTTGAAGAAGTGTGCTGGCATCACACTGAGCATAAATGCTGTTATTCTGTTAGAAGATGAAGCATTTGCCTCTTGTACAACCCACCATCCCCGCTGCCAGAATTCAAGCCCAGTTCCTATCGCACTTCCCCTCGGACACCTTTTTGGTCTTATAACTGATAACCATCTCCCTCTGACCTGCCTTCTGCAGCACCTGCTAATACTGTCTGCTTGAGCATTTAGTTATTCTCTAAGCATAAGGTTTTTGTTTATTGGTTTTTATTTCCTCTGGTAGGATTTCAGGCTAAATAGAGACAGAGGCCACTTACTGTTTTCATTTCCCACCTCACTGCACCACTCCCAAGTCTGGCATAATTCTTGTAAAGCACCTTAGTACAAATACTGGTTGTTAATCAGACATCATAGATGGAAATGACAGCAGTATTGGAAATTGAGCTGGTACCTAATAACTACAAAACATATTCTAAATGTTGGTTTTTTGAGTAAACCATGACCTCAACTGGCTTTGTGTTATTATACCATTCCTCCTAAAGTAGAATACATAGAATGTACTTTGGTTTAGACGTTTACATTAGTAGTATTATAGTTACTAATATTATTTTAGCCTGGAGATTGGGAAGGTTAGAACTATCATGCAAATTTACTTTATCCATTTATGATAGGGATTGGCATCAACCTCATCTTAGACCTTGAAAATAGCAAATAGTGGAGAGACTTTTGATTAGGCATGAAGAGATCTTGATTCTAATCCCAGCTCTGTCATTAATTAGCCAGGTGACTTTAAAAGTCTTTCAAGCTTGTTTTTTCATCTCGATAGTGACAGGGTTTATCCATTCTCCTAAGTTCCCTTACCACTCTGAAAATTCTGCAGTTATCATTATCAACACTCCCACCCTTTAATGTCTTTGAATACCTACACACAAGTGTGGGCTGGCTCCCAGCCATGATGTCAAATGCTCCCGAGCTGCTCACAGAACAGAGGATCAGCCACGCACATGTCCTGGTTCTGCCTGGCTGCGGAGGTTATATCTTCTGGACAGCCCTGTGAATTTTAAGCTGCATATTAATCCTGAGAGCATGTGGGACACCTGCAGGTGCTGCCAGCTGGCCACAAGTCTTGTTAGAGAGGCTGCACCTACTCCTGACCATCCCCTCTGTCATATCCTCATCTCTTCTCCTGATTAAAATCATAAAAGCCTCAGGCATTTGAATGAATGATGAAATTCATCCACAAATATTTATTGGGTTCCTATTAAGTGTCAGATACTGTGCTAAGTACGGCAGTGACATAAGAGGGCTTTCTGATCTCCATGTGCTTCCTGACCCCCTTTCAGGCAGATTGGTGTCCTCATCCACATTTCTTCTGCCTAAAAAGCTCTTCCTGAAATCACTTACATCTTAAGAACATCTCAGCTAAACATTTTATTTCCACCAGGGGAAATTTGGCTCCTATGTCCCTGCTGTGGAAAAAGAATTTTTATGAAGTGTTATAATGTTTTTCAGTGTCTGTGGTCATTGCTAGCATTCATTCATCCATGGGACAAACATCCCCTAACTGCTTTAGCAACTCAACAGGTTTTCTATTTCTTCTGAAGATCATATTGCCAATGTTTTAAGTGCTGGGAGCATAATTTTTATTAAAAATACCTCTTTGCTCTCAGGAAATAAATGTCCAGAGAAAATACTTTCTTTATAAAAACTGCCAAATCCAGGAAGAACGTGGAATTTTCTGTTTCCCAGGATACCACAGCTGGAAGTAAAAAGTTACTTAAGGCAGAGATGATGTGTTCTTGACTCTGTGCAACTGAGGAATACAACTTAATGTTCATGCTCAAACAAAAGAAATCTGTGCCCAGAGAGAATGATGATGGAAAAGTAGCCACAGATAAGTGAGAGCATTTCTATTCAAAGAGACAGACTGCTTAAGTATCGAGACACCTTCTCTATCAGCATAGTAGTTGTGACCCTCAAAGTCAAAAAACGTATTTACCATTTTCCTTTGCAGAAAGTTTGCAGGCCCTGTTGTTCAGGATCGCAGGATTGTCAAGCCCATCCCCCAGGCCCTGGGATCTGAACAGACGGAGGCTTTCCTCAGGCCTCACAGCTAGAGTTGGAGCTGTGAGTTGACAGCATAGGCTTCTGGACTCTCCCTTCCCTCTCACATGAAAGAGCTTGCAATCTCCCAAGCATTTTCTGGGCCCCACCTCTTTAAGTTTCTTCTGCTGGGGCTTCCTATTCAACAACAGTGATAATTGGGCAGAATGGATTTTAGATTAAAGTATGTGCTCAGACCCTCAGTACACTTTTGGAGAGGGGTAAATGCAGGTCCTTGATCAATCACAGCATCAAATGTTTGGCTTTGTGGTAGAAAATTCCATTTACCTTAAAGTGATGGCCTTCCCCACCTTCTTTGGCACTCCCCACAAGCTCTCTTACCATACTTACTGTGATTCAATCATGTACAGTTTCCCCCATCCAAAAATAGTGTTCCTAGGAAGGCTTTTGTAAGCTCTAATGGCATAAAATGAAGGCACAATTATCATTAATTTATATGGAAAAATTTTTTAGGGTTTCCAAACCCCCAAAATAACCTACCAAATCATATTAAATACACTTACTTACATCTACTTTTACACTAAGTGTAACACTGTTACAAACTCTTAGGCTCTTTTTCTTATTATGTCATGGGATACATCTTGCTACAAGATGAACAAAATAAATCTAAAAGCACAGATGCTCACAGATACAGTTCAGAGCTCTGGGGCTTGAGGCTAAGAGGCCAAATGTGGTTTCCAAGGAAGGAGCTTAATGGGTCTACTGCTGATGCTGGGTGTGCACGCTGCCTCTATATTGGCTGCTGCAAAACAAATACTGAGCAGTATTTTTGCTTTTCTTTCATAAAAGCAAAAATCCTCTTCAGATTTCTCTTGATTAGGAAAAGAGATATTGATATTAGGTCTTTCATAAAAGTGAAGTTTCATAATACAAACTTTCAAATAGCAGGGGTTACTTGTATATGGTTATGTGCCCCCCACCCTGCAGGGCTGTGGGGGCCAGAAGTGTTTTTTGGATCTTTTTATCCCCAGTATCTAGTACAATGTCTGGCTCGTTACACTTCACAGTGTTCATAAGGCTTTGGCCTATAGTATAAATACACATACAAATTTGTGGTTGCCAGAGGCAGAGGGTAGGGGTGGGGAAAATGAGTAATAGGGGACCAAAAGGTATAAACTTCCAGTTAGAAGTAAGTCCTGCATTGGCCGTGTGGCTTGGTTGGAGCATCATCCTGTACACTAAAAGATTGACATTTGATTCCCTGTCAGTGCACATGCCGTATTTTTCAGACTATAAGATGCACCCCCACCCCCACAAAATTGGGGAGGAATAATGGTTGTTAATGCTGCTGTTGAGTTCTGTTTAGGTTTACATTGGTGAAATATTATGTTATTTATGTTATTAAATATTTTACCACATTTTTTGCTTCAAAAATTTTTCCCCATTTTCCTCCTCTAAAACATAGCTATGTCTTATGGCTTGAAAAATATGGTACCTAGTTTGCAGGTTCAATCCCTGGTCAGGGCACATACAGGAGGCAACTAGTCAATGTCTCTCTTATATCAATGCTTCTCTCTCCTCTCTCTTTCCCTTCCTCTTTCTCTAAAATTCAATAAAAGCATATCCTCAGGTGAGTATTTTAAAAAGAGAGAGAGGGAGAGAAAGAAAGTGATACCAAAAGCCAGGTCTCTCCCTTCCTGCTGGATAATCACCCTTACCAAGGAGTCAACTGCTGATGAAAGGGGGACTGGGAGAGCCTGCAGACTGTTGCTGTGTTTTATGGTGGAACTGCCAATGCAGATTAGCTCTGGTGCAGGGAATGCTGTCCTGCAACTCATGCCATTCTTATCTATCAGGAATGGCAAAAAATAAATGTTTGATTACCAACTATGGATAAGGGGATAGGAAAACAATTTGAAAAACACTCAGTGGGTATAAAATTGGAGGGCAGTCTAGCTGTCAAAAATTAAAAATTCAGATATTCTATCTATCCTTTCCACTGCTAAGAATTTTTTATAGAGCTATTTATGTAAGACTGTCAGGAGGTACATCTGAGGATGTTCATTGCAACCTTATTAATATACATATGAATAAATTTCCATGATATGTTAACTGAAAAAAGAAAGGTGCAGCACAGTGTATATAATATTAGCATTTTTTGTAAGTGAAAAACAGGTTACACATAGAAAAATATATACTGTGTATATCCGCACAACATTTTCTCTGGATGAATGCACTAGAATCTGCAAATTACCTTTAAAGAGATAAATTTGGTGGGTGGCAGTCAGGATGGAAAAGTAGACATTACTTTTCATTTTACTCCTCTTTTCTTATATATGTGTGTTATTTTAATTAGTCAGTAAGGACAACCTAGGCAGGAGGATTTATTGGATTTAAAAAGCCTAATAAATGCAATATATTGTAAGAAACTATTAAAATGATAATATTCTAATGGATTTTTGTTGTTAATTTCCAAAATATTCTAATATATGCATTAATAAGGGGATCTGCAATCCCTTAAACTACCCTGGGGTTTATACAAAGCTTAAGAAGTCACTGTCTGTCTAATATCTTTCCATTTATTTGAACAATATCACCATTTCCTGCTTGTTTGAAATTTGCTAAAAAGACATCCTATTTCCTTTTTTATAATTTCATCAGTGTGTTTCTCTTTCTTTCTATCCCCACCCCATTCCCCAGAAGAACCAAATCTCTGTCCTCATCTAGTAAGGAAGTTCAGAAAGGGCCCTATTGGGCCTCAGGTGTAAAATGGCTGAAATGGAGTCACAATGTCATGCAGTGTTCATTTTACTCATCTCAAGACACAACCCCAGAATGCCCTTTTTTCCTCCTCAACTTGAAATTCCAGTCAATGCCTCCTTAACGTATGGCTTTGACCATATTAATTCTCTGTTTCCTGGGCTTCCTGCCAGGCAGACTTGCAGGCTCCTCTGAGCTCAGGACTCAGAGCCGCCTGAGTGAATGAGCAGAACTACCTCTGGGAGTCTCTCATAGCAGCTTCCTCTTACCGTGTCCCTGTCCTGTTTGACACTAACTGCTCCTCCCTCTGGCTTTGTCTGGCTCCTCTGGGTGTCCTGAGAGCCCAAATCACTTACTACCTTCCCTCCATTATAATTCTTGAATCCTGGGCCAAGGCCCATCAGTTCCACCCAGCTTTTAGTATTTAAAAACAACAGTAACAAGCTACGGTAGAGGAGGTCTGCTATTTCATTTGTTATATGCCTTTGAAAATCTCTTATGAGCTATTCATAGATAATTTAGAAAAAAATGTTATCCCTTAAAGGAAAATGAAATTTCCTCTGAACCCTACAGTGTTAAGGCTGTATCATGAGCCCAAATAGCATTAAAAACAAAAATTAAGCTTGGAAGACCTGTTCAAGGTGCTCTATTTAAGCAGGCCTACTGCTGGTAAGGACTTAATCGGTTTCTCCAGTTATTTGGGACACTGAATGGATTTAAGACTCTTTCACAGCTGTTTAGCTGGAACAAAAGATGCAGGAAGTTCAGGAACGTTGAGAAAGAATGTAGTCAGGAGGACATGAAGGACAAAGGGCTATGTTTGTGTTCTTTGGAGGAACCTGACCTTTCTCTCCACTGCTTCTAATGCTTTTTTGTCCAGAGCTCAAAATTCAGGAGTGTTGTACAGCCTAGAAATCTGAGGTTTTATGCTGGATGTCCCATTCCTTCCCAGGAAGCTTGTTTAAATTGTTCTATTTCTGGATAAATGGAGTCATGTTCTGAGCTTTCCTTCCTTGAGGAGACTGAAGACAAATTCTTCTCAAGATCATTTATTAAGTTCTCTTTCAAGTAAGGAGTATGTGCTGAACTCAGCAGATGTCCAAACATTTTGGGGGTGGTGGAAGGTACTGAAAAAAGTTTTAAAATTACCTGGCCTTATGGATTTTTTTTTGAAATTTTGAGGAATATATACCTATATGTGTGTATGTTATATGTATGCATGCGGGTGTATTTGTTTCCTTGCGCACGTATAAGATAGTGAATAAACAACCACTAGTGGAATGTTAAATTTATTAAGCAAGGAGGCTGTTAGTCTGGGGTAGTCCTAAAGCTGTGGTGGACCAGGTAGGCAAACCAAAATCTAATCCTATCAATACCTGAGGATAACACAGTTGAAACCTAAGGATAACCAATCACAAACAGCCAATTAGGCTTTAAGCTATGGCTAATCCATAATTCCCTTGTTTTCCTTCTGTCTCTTCTCTATAAAAGCCTCTCTCCAGCTCCTGCCATTGGAGTGTTCTGAATCACTTCCAGTTTGGCACTGTCTGCTTTTAATCAATTTTTGCTGAAATTAACTCTTTAAACTTTTAATATGCCTCAGTTTATCTTTTAAGAAGAGGTTTGTAAGCATAAAGAGTGATGACCGATTTTATCACAGCTCTGTTTACCCTTCCATTATGTTCACTGCTACCTGCTGGGTGTCTAAGCAAGACTCTATTACAACATCTAAGACTGACATTCAAGCATATTTTTGAAGAGTCAATCACTTAATTTATTTTATGATTCTCAAGTAACCTAATTTAGTCTAAGTACTTAAAGCATAGAATTAGGAGAGAAAGATTTGTAAAGCGTAAAGGGCAAATTTAAACTTTCTGACTGAAGGCTTCTGTTGATAACACTTCCGGAATGGTAAGCATGCTAACTGCTGTAGGCTCGAGTGGGCTGCCAGCCAGTACCCTGGAGACCACTAGTGGTGGTGAAGGCACTGGTGGGGGGTCGATCTGAATTTGTTCTGCCTGTAGCACAACTTCCTATAAACTACATTTTTCAGTGAATGCCAGTGCCATTTGTCTACTATTTACCTCTTCTCTGAGCTGTTAGGTGGAATTTTAAATATACCATTTAGTCAGTAACTGCTTGTAGCTTCATTATATATAGAAGCAGTAGAATGAATTACACTGGAGAAGTGTAATAGTGACTGGTAGTGTTCATGGACATGTTTTTGGTTTTCACTGCTGGAGACAATGAAGAGTATATGGTCTTTACCTGTGACATTAATTATATGGTCATCCCATTTATGATTTTACAAATACGCTGTCTTTGAATCACATTCATTAGTGCACAAGCGCTGAGGTGGCTTTTCCCTAGTGATGATGAATTCATGCTGATCCAAGCACTCTTTCTGAGTCTTTCGTGTGCCCAAGAACTTTCATTTGCAGGTCAAAAGTAAACTTGGCCATAGAAATACCATGAGAGTATTTTTTAAACCTAAGTTGAATTACACAGTTTTTGTTTTGTTTTGTTTTAATTTGTTACTATGTGGGGGAAAGTATAAAACTTAATAAGGAATTAAGTATACAATTGATCACATTTAGTTTTGCTTTTAATTCATTTCCCTACTGAAAAGAATACAAATACATGAAATTGAGATTGGCCAGAATATTTAAGACATAGCTTTTTGAGTTCTGACTTCTTTCTTAACCCCAGTGTATATTTCAGCTCCATGTGGATGACCTTCAGGCATCTCAGATTCAGCATGTCCAATAGCAAAGTCCTGATCTTCTTTCTGAGACCTTCACCTGTACTCATCTTCTTGGTATCTGATGTACTTCTCAAGCTGGAGTTTTCCTGGTCTCCTTCCTCTCCTCTCTCATAGGAAGTCAACCACACTTGTGTCCTATCAATTTGCCCTGTCAAATGATTCCTTGCTTCTTCTACTCCAGTGTTCTGCCTTAATTCAAGCCTCATCACTTCTCCCAAGCAAATTCTACCCAGATCTGCCTCCTCTGGCCTACAATGTAAAATTCACAATCTGGCTTGGTGTACATGGTTCTTCCTTATTCATTCTTACACAGCATGAACCCCATCCCCACCACCTGTGTTCACATGAAGTTCTTTTTACATTCCTTGGCAGCCTTTGAAATGGCAACCCTGCCTTCTCAGCTGAGCGAGTATTAAATCACTGTTTAAAAACTGGCAAAATGTGGCCTTTGTTGCATGTGCCCTCTGACCCCACCTACTGAGTTTGTCCCCATAGGTGACATCCATACCTCTCTAGAATAGGGTAATTATCTGCTTGTTTTTCTCTCTAGAGATTATAATCTCACCAAGGGCAAGGGCTTGTATTCATATATTTCTAGCAATCAGTCAAGTGTCTGGTAACCAGTAGGATCTCAGATGTTTGCTGAATAAATGAGTGAGTAAATAAGTGAACTGAACTTATGCCCTGGGATATGGTAACAGCATGTTCTAAGCAACTGAGGCACTTTACCTCAAACAGGGACTAGCTGCAATAGTGCATGACTTGAGTAAATATTAGGGGGTCCAATTTTACTCCTGAACGTGTGCGGTTTTGGCCATCTGGTCTTTCTTCTCAGTGCTTTCTCTTCTGCACTACTCAACATGCATCCCTGCTCTTTCTCACCTCTGCCCACCCTACCCTCATATACATACAACACAAATTTTCTCCTTAGTGTATCTCCTTTATTAATAGCCTTCCCTGACTGATGGCAGAAGTTTGACCTTCACCACCCAAATTGTCAGCCTCAATCCTTGCTGTCCTTCCCCTCAGGCCTGGTCTCAGGACACCACAGTTCTTATTCTTCTAAATGATGCCCATCGAAGAGCTCTGCTGTTAAAAGCAATGGGGCCCATTATTCTCTAAAAATCTCACAATCACTGTCACCTCTATCCCTGCCAGATAATCTGACAGTGGGGTCCAGCACAGCACTGTGGGCTGACTGCCCTGTGTTGCCCATTCAGAAGGCAGCTTGAAGTCCCCTGTGAACCCAGTCTGCATGTAGACAAAACAACAGGAAGCCTGGGTGGCCGGCTGGGCTGCACTGTGCTTCTCCTCCAGCTGTGCTGCTGATCCCAGGGTTTGGTGGTCAGGTGAAAGGCAGCCCTCAGAACAGCTAGGCCTGACTAGTCTGGCAGTCTTACTTCCTCCAGGTGAGTTGATGAGAGGGAAGCCACTAGCACTCAAGGAGAGTGTGAGATAAGCTGATGACAAATCCTCCTATTAAAATTGAGTGCAATAAATTCATTGTGTGACATGATGATAAAGTTTGATAAATAAGGAGGTTTCGAGGTGTGATTCTCTTGAGATAGAAAACAGTTAAACATAAAAGCCCCTGTGAAAACTACCCATAGATTGAGAAGTAGCTTCTTATTAGCATTATAAGATATTTACAGCATGGGGAGTGAATGGATCTGCTTTCTTCCAGTGCTCCATCACACATTTGTTTATTTTGTGAGCTTATTTTTTAAAATCATGGCACCATATTTTGTTCTTCTGTGCAGATTATCCTATCACTCTTTGACATTCTTTGGACACCTGGAAGATTTGGAAGAGCTTTGACATCCTTTTTTAATAATAGAGCCTTGGAAATCACTTAAGAAGAATTTATATTTGATAGAGTGTTAGCATCTATGAGAAAGAAGCTAATTTTAACTGTGTGCCTTTCTAACTAATATTTAGAAGCTTGTATTTAATCATATGGTTACTTCAGTGATATAAATTCCTTAATCCCATGCTTACTAGACCTATAACAGTTTAATCAAGACTGAATCTGCAGTTGGTTGGCCCTACCCCTAACATTTACTACCAAGAGCCCATCCCTTTCTCTATATAGCTTTGGTCACAACCCCCAACATTTATCATTCCTATAGCACAATGCCTGCAAGCCACAGAAGTTCTAAACAAAGTCAAAGTGATAGTGTTGGAACGTTAAGGGGTTTGGGAGCCTGTGGGAGGGAAGCCTTATGAACGAGAAAATGGAATAACAGAGAGTGGTACATGGTCCTGATGAACTATGGAGGGTGTCACATGGTGTCAGAATAAGATCTGCATGCCAGTGCTGCAGGTGCAGTGAACCTTGGTCTATCTTGACTTGGGACAGTGGCTCCACTTCCCTGCCAGAGGACTGGAGGGCTGGGTGTACGGTGTGCAACATGGGGAAGAAAAAGGAGCCATGGAGTAAAAATAGCCTTGAGATTGAGGGAAGATATGACACAACTACTCATTGCCCCAAGTTAGAACTTGGACATGGTAATGTCTTCAGAGGGCTATGTGTGACTCCTTGAGATGGAGACCAGAAGAGAAAAAGATCTATGTTTGGCTCTTCCTCATTCAGCCCAACTTCACTTCTGAGATGCCAACCAAGGCACTGCATTGTCTGTATATCTACATCTGTGTGCCAATGCCAGTGCCCATATGAACGATAGATACAGGCATATAGATAAACTAAGTCACATTGTTAAACAAGGTAAAGAATGCTTGAGTGCAGATGTCCATAAACTATTCCCAGCGTATTTAGAATTTGTTTTAACCTGAGGTTGTGGAGACAGACTTGAAGAGAGACATCCCCAACCTTGCTAAAATGTAAGTACAAAAAGGCACACATTGGATGGATATTGATGATGTTATTTCTACTGTGACATCATCCATAGACTCCTAGTGTCTTTGCTTTGCTTCCCTAAAGTGATCACAACATAAATTACTTGTCTTGTTTGACTTCCTTGTTCACCAAAGTTGAGCAGATTGTGGCCGTTTTCAACGCTTCTACCAGACAAAAAGCTTGGGACCATTTCTCGAAAGCTCAGCGCAAGAACATAGACATTTGGCGAAAGCATTCTGAGGTTGGTGATTTTATTATTACTTTTTAAACACCATCACACAGCTGGATTGGCAGAGAATAGTGTGGCTGCAGCCGTTACGGTTTTCGTTACAGTGGGCAGTCATCTTGCCATTGTCCTGTCTCATTGTCACCTCCAAGTCCAGCTCAGTTTTGTTCCTCACCCAGGAAAGCAGCTGACTTCGTGCTTAGAAGGCAGAGTGCTTTTCTCCCTGGAAAGAGAGAAAAGAATATCTTCTATTCATAGTAAAGAGCTCAGAAATAAACCAAGACACTTTGCCTAATGATTATGAAATAAAATATAATAGAAAACAGAAAACTAGCTTTTAGTAAATATAGAGGATTTTTTTATTTGGGGGGTTACTATTCTACAACATAATGATAACACTTTGTTCTTTGGGCTAGGAATGGCAAGTGTGCCTTTCGTGCCACATTTTCTCATCATTAGCAATGCCTCAGTCTCCTGTGCTAGCCTGTAAATTATATCATACCTCTCTTAGAACAAAATTCCTCAGGGGAGTGAACAGCCAGGCTGGCCAAGTCTACCCTTCTGCATCAATGCATGTGTGAAGTGTGAGTATTAACCCCAAGTAAAGAGTCCAGAACTGGACGTTCTTTGCCACCTAGAAGGGCCAGAATGTGTCATTAGTCATTGGTCGTCAGCTGTTATTTTTAACTCCACAGTGTAGTATACGCTTTGAACCTGTGACTTAAAAGTAAGTATACTGTCTTTGTTTGCTTCTTCTTTAAATGAGAGAATGTTTTTCATGTGGATGCCTCTCCATCTCTAGCATGTTGCTATCAAAGTTCTCTAAATGACATTCCCCTCTTTCAAAATTCCAAACTTATAGAAGGTAAGGTTTATTTATTTAATGATTTTGGCTCACACTTGTAAAATAAGTGTTTTACATAGAGTTTGAAGAACCACAAAGTACCGTGATATAAATCATTTGGGTAGCATTTTAAGTGCCCATTAACTAATGCTAAATTACAGTTGAATTCCAATGGCACTAGATATAATATCCACATGAATACCAAATGAATTCTTTATTATCACTGTTATTATGGTGAATACCGAATGACTTCACAATAATGGGACACTTAAAGTGCTAGTGCAATTTATTGTTAAAAAGGACATTTTTTATTTTGTTCACAAATGCCTAAGAACGTGGTTGGTGAGTGATGAGTTCTGTCCCTCTGTTCAGGATTATGAGTGAGGAGGAAGTGGGATTTCTCTTTAATTTTTCAGAAGCCAGAAAAACAAAGTATGCTTCCTTAGTGCTCCCCAGACACTGAATCCAGACCAGAGTCAAGGTTGATTTTCAGGAGGAAAGAGCCCTTATTAATTACCAAATTTACAAATTGCAGGTTATGAAATAAACTAGAATCTACACACTATGATTCAGAATTTGGAATAATCTATGAATTGTTTATTTTTTTCTTCATGTAAAAACCAAATGTGATTAAAAGAAATATAAGGGGGATCCAAAAAACAGAATTTATTTTTTCAAAATTGTGTATTTATTTTTATGTGTTTAAACTTCAGCCACCATCTCCACTTGATGCAGTACACCTATCGAGACTTGATTCCACTGCTCAAAACAGTTTGGAACTCATCGATCTTGATGCTTCTTAGTGCTTCTGCTGTCTTTTGTTTCACCCCTTCCTCAGCCATATTGGCAAAATGTTTCCCTTTGAGGACTTTTTTCACCAAGGGAAACAAAAAAAAAGTAACTCAGAGCAAGATCAGGTGAATAGGCAGGCTGGGGCATGGAGGTCATGCTGTTTTTGGTGAAAAACTGCTGAAAGCCACCCATCATGAAATGGGAAAATGCCTTGAAAGAGTCTTCAAAAAAAATTCACTGAAGCCAAACACAGCCTCTCACAACATTGCCAGCTAGTACACTGATACAGATGGGTTCCTAGAACACTCACCTAGTAGGGGAAGCCTGTACTATGAGGGTCCCGCCCTCCAGAAGATAATTACGTTTTGGGGGGATCACCCCTCAGAGAGGCAAGGGACATGACAGTGAGTAAACCTGTGCATAAAAAGGCTGTCCTTAGTAGGTGAGTGTCAGCAAATAGCAGTTACTGATTTAAATCACACTTCCTGCCACATCTGGTCCCCTTCCCCTGGCTCCCTGGACTGGGGTTGGGGCTGTTCTCCCACTGCTGAGCAGGACAATCAGGGCTTCCAGCTTTCTGGCTTTGTTCCAAGGAGCCTGTTTGCTTGCCCCTGCTGAGGGGTAGAAGTGGACGAGGTCCTGAGAGGTGCTCCTGGAAAGAGCCTTTATGACTCCCTGCCACTCCTACCACATCTTCTGATATACTAGGAAATAGAATTCTAAATTACTTTTTTATTTTCTCTCCTACATGTCGCTTAATTGATTAAGTAACAGTTCATAATTTAACATTGTGGATGATTTCTCAGTTGCATAAGCTTGATAATTGGCTTGATTTTTTTCTGCGTTCCCATGTACACCACCTGTTAATTATCTGCAACACCTTTACAGATTTATTAGAGAGTACTAATGATTTACTGTTGAACCAGAGGCACCCTGTGGAAACACCCTCAGGTTTTTTTCCTCCCATTTTTTTTCCTTTCTGCTGCCCTTCCCCACAAGAACCACTGCTGTATAAGTTTGTTATTAGTAGGGACTAAACAACAAGCTCTTTCAGCCTCATTTATTCTTTCCACCTGACTTTTCCTTGTTTTAAGTATTTTCAGGCCATCTCTTTGGGAATTGAGCCTTTTGTCAGAAAAATTAGCTGTCCACAACCTAAAAACTTCCCCACTAAAATCACAGGTTATATCCACCTCCAATACCCACTGGTATTATTTAAGGCAGGATTGGCACCTCTTTCTACTGGGTATCATGGTCATATAAGGAGACATGAGCCATCAGCCTGATGGCCTTTCAAGACTGTTCTGTGAGAGGTGTCCCTGTCCTAGGAACCTTGCCTCTCTGCCTACCCCTCTACCTGTCCTCTGCAGTGATGACTCCCAAGGTTCAGAGCTGACTATGCAAATAGTGTTAGCAATGAATACTTGCCTTCCCATCACACTACAGTTAAAATGTGTGCGCTACGCAGAGAAACAATTGAAAGAACCTGTAACACAGGCTAATATGTGCACATCGATTAAATGGGCCCTGGAACTATGCTTAAAGTTATACCCTGAATGTTAGATGTTGTAATGTACTTTCATTGCTACTCAAAGGTTTATTTATTATAAAGTGAAATTATTTTAATTATTTGGCTTTTATTTAGAGACTTCAAGTTAAATGAGTTAAAAAAATGAAACACAACCCTTTTTGAGGACAGTACATATAAGAGAACAAAATGGATAAGGATTTACAAATATATGATATGTAGATTGATACACATGATAATATCATTTTTAACAAATGATTACAGTGTCCTGATTTTTAGACATAGCTGTAAAAAAACGTATTCTGGAATTCTTGTTGAGTTTTCACATGCAGGCTTGCATTCAGATGGCCTTTATTATTGTACTACTCTTCCCCATTTATGTGTGAGTTGACAAAGGCTCCAAGAAATTAAATGCCTTAACTACAGTCACTCCTCTAAGAGGTGGTGAACATAAGATATGATCCTAAGATCTTAAAGTGATGCTAAAACAACCATCACACCAAAAACAATAAACTCTACATAATAATGTGAAACACCAGAAAAGGAAGGCATCTGTTTTTTATGTTGTCCTCCAACATTTTTTTTAATGTTACCATTTGGATATCTGAATGGTGTGTGTGTGTGTGTGTGTTATCACACATGGGCACAGGGGCACATGCAGGAGCACTATTTTGCATGAAGAATAGTAGCGGTCTAGATTTTCAACTTGGAGAACCAAGTGCCTAGCGTGATGCTAAGTACCTTGCATGCATTTATTTTATTCTCAAAATTATGATCGTCACAATATTTCAGTGAGTAAACTGAGTCTTAAGAGAGATGAAGAGACATTCCTAAAGCTACACAGTAGGTCAGTGGCAGACTGGGCCTTTTGAAAGTTTCCCTGTTTGCATTCCTAATCCTTAGCTATGAGCCCCTCCTGTGTGCCAGTCATGGTGATAGGTATTTCTGTGTAGTTCTCACAAGAGCCCTACTAGGTGGATGTTATTATCTCCTTTTCTACAAATGTGGAAATTGATACTTAAGAGATGAATAATTTGCTGAGGAGCCCTTACCTAGTCATTAGTGAGCAGGAATTTATCCAAAGTCTGAAAAAAGTCTGCCTCCTATACTCCTGAGAACTTTGTCCTAGATTAGGTGGGGCCATCTTTGGGAGGGAGAAAACTGCAGATTCTAAGTACTCATATGTCAGCCATAATACACTGAAAGACCGTGGGGAAAAGTGACTGACATTCATGTATTCTTAACTTTCAGGAGCTCCGGAATGCTCAAAGTGAACAACTCATGGGCATCCGCCGTGAAGAAGAAATGGAAATGTCAGATGATGATGAGAATTGTGACAGCCCCACTAAAAAAATGAGAGTTGATGAATCAGGTAACACTTTTAATTGCCACATACCTGTGAGGTATTATAATGATCTTCCTAATCCCAGATGTGGTATATATATTGGGAAATGACCACATAACTCATATTTATTTGAGTTATACTAAACTTTCATCTCTGAGTGACTCTGCCTTTTATAAATAGAACTTTAAATTCCTTCTTAGAAACATAGTAATTCAAATTGTTCCAGTTGTTTCTTTATACATAGGTCTGGGGCCATTATGCTTTTTTCAGGGGTATTTGCCTATTCCCATAAAAATCCTTTTCCAGAGTTATGGTAGCCACTGCTGATGCTGAAATATAGATAATGTAGTTTCAGTCATTGCACTTCTGTCAACAACTGAACCTAAAAAAACAAATACAAACTAAGCAGACAACTAGAACAGGAACAGATTCACAGAAATAGAGATCACATGAAGGGTTATCAGCAGGGTGGGGGGTGGGGGGGCGGGGGGAAGGGGAGAAAAGGTACAGAGAATAAGAATCTTAAATGGTAGGTACAAAACAGACAGGGGTAGGTTAAGAATAGTATGGAAAATGGAGAAGCCAAAGAACTTACATGTATGACCAATGGACATGAACTAAGGTAGGGGAATGCTGGTGGGAGGGGGAGTTCAGGGTGGAAGGGAATAAAGGGAGAAAAAATGGGACAACTGTAATAGCATAATCAATAAAATATATTTTTTAAAAAAGTGTTTAATCTTTAAAGAACCTTTCTAGCCTCTGAGCCAACATGCTGGAAAATAAGACCTTTTTCCAACAAACTAGTTCACCTAATCTGTAATCAAAGGGTTGGCCCATTTTGTAACAAGAAAGGGGCATTGCTCTTGAGTGTTAAAAAGCAGAGAAGCTCAGAATGAACCATGGTTCATGCACTCTGTGCTATCTGAAATGCTGATTTAAAACTCTGTTTTTGAATTGTGTGTATGTAAATCCCTTGGTGTTATAAAAGGAGGCCAGGGGAAGGCTCACTCACACACAGGAGACACCAAGGGAGACTGCTTGTCAAGGTGAAGAGTGTTGTTTGTAAGGCCTGGGAAGAACCAGAATTGCCACTGTTGCCCAAAAGGGATAATTAGAGGCAGGACATAGATTTGATCTGTCTCCTCACATGTCCTAGTGAACAAAATACTTAGCTGTCCCAAGTTTTTTAACAGAGAGATTCAGGTGCCTAGAAACAGAGGACTTTTGCTAATTTGTTGGCAGAAATCAAAACCAAGATTCCAAAAGGGTCAAATCATCCAGGCTGCCAATGGTCAGAACTCTCTGTTTCTCCAGGGCCTTCAAAGAGAATGCCAGAGACCTAAGTAGTAACTGCAAGCAAACCTCCTTTCCCCGGGCATATTGGAAGGAAGCTTCATTTCCTTAGAGCAGTGGTTCTCAAATGTGTGGTCCTCAGTCCAGCAGCATCAGCATCACCTAGGAACTTACTAGAAACAAACTCTCAGGCCTTACTCAAGACCTGCCAAATCAGAAGCGCTCTCAGGAGGCAGAGGTGTGATCCAGCAATCCCCATTGTAAGTCCTCCAGGGAGTCCTGCAATGTTTGAGAACCACTGCCCTGGAAAATGTGGCTTTTATCCTCAAATTTCATTAATTTAAGTCTTTTAGAAGCTTAGTAGGAAAGAAGGCATCATGCCACTATTTTTTGAATCCATATATCCTTTGTCTGAAAAATGAGCCTAGCATTTGTGTGTCACTGTATGCCTCATCTTACGATGACATCAGGTTGCTCAGGACCACTTGATTACTGGGTTTGGATACACTTATGTGAGGAAACCACCTTCCTCACAAAATTTTCACTCTGCAAACCTTCAAATATTAAAAGAAGAGAGCAAGTGTTAGTGTGAATTTCTTAAATTCAGTGCAATCTTCCCATAAAAATAAAATCTTTTTCTCAAAAAAACTTTCATCATTCTTGAAGTTTCTAGGTGAGGGGCAGGTTCATACAAAACTTTAATCCTTAATATCCTTAATAGGAGAAAAGAATTGAGTTAATCAGACATTTTTATTTAAACCTGTGGTTTTAGGGGGCAGAAGGGGTGACTACTTTTTAAACAACCTATTTCCCAAGTAAGAAATGTGTTTAATTTCATAGCCTGCATAGGATAGGGCCAGAATAATGACTCAGAACAGTCAGCTCCCAAAGGGGATCTCACCAACCATGGCAGCAAGTGTGTACCTACAGGATCGGCCCCTAATTTCTGCTGCAGAAAATCCACAGAGAGGCTAAGGGCCTCTCCCCTCTCGGGGACACCAAGGTCCGCAGGGAAAGTTTGACCAAAGAGCCCTCTTCCCAGACCTCTCTTCATTTTTCCAAGGCATCTGGAAGAGCCTGAAGTGGGACCTGAACTTTTAGAAGCTTTCACCAGGCTTGTTAGTTGGTCAGTAGAATTAATGAGCACAACACAGTGCATGTTCTGTACTGAGTGCTGAGGCAAAAGATGAAAGAGCTGGAGTTCAAATGCCAGACCCCCAGGAGTTCAAAGTCTTTTTCGTGCTTTTCAAAATGAGATGGACCAGAGAACATGGCATGTGGTTTATGAGGAAAGCTCAGGACTGATTAGAGGGGAAGGAAAGCAACTAACCTTTTTTATTCCACTGGGCCCTGGAGATCCTGCCGAAAGGCAGCAACTGTTTTTCTTTCTGCCTGCATGCTGGGCACACAGCCTGAGAGCAGTCTTCCCTTCTGGTCTTTCAACAAAGCCTGAGACAGATCTGCTCCTTGCGGTGGGAATAGAGGGCTGAGGCCCCATAACTAGAAGGGAAGCATACCTTTCAGTGCCACCTCCTTAAGTGACACAGCAGTAAACTGAGATACGAATTTGCATCTGTCAGGCACCTGTGAGCAGGACTCTCAATGTGTAGCACCAATTCACTGACAGGAGAATTGCCAAATGCTTAAATAGAAGTAAAATTCTCTTATCTTTTAAAGAAAATCCCTTGCTCTTTTCCTTTCTGCTAAAACAGTGAGATTTTGCCTTGCACCCCTGAGCAGTAGTTGACCCAGGCATCCTAGGAAATTCTGGAGTGACTTCCTTCTCTGGGCCTCGTGCCTGGGCAGGGACTATGCCAAGGCCACTCCCATAGCATGCTTGAGTTTGGTCCACCAGTGTTGACTTTCATCTTCATATGTCCCCTAGAACAAAAACTAACATGCACAGTTTTATTTCTGAGGAAGAGCCAGAGATAAATGGTTTTTAGAGAAGGTACAATATGTTATGTAAGGACTTGTATGATACCTTGGGTTTAATTCTTTTAAAAAAATCAAAGTTGTTCAAAATATCTCTGATCTTCTCGTTATAAAGAATATTTCATTGTAGTTTTGCTTTCCATCACACAATAATTTACAGCATGTTTTTGGCTGGAGTTCCCCAGTATTGCTATAACCACAGTATAATTCTGGAAGGCCTGCTCACTGTTCCTCATCAGCTGAATCTTAAAGGGGAAGAGGAGTTTGCTGGAACAAAACTAAGATAATGATAAAAATGAAAATGAGTTTTGTTAATACAATGAAAACCAAGACAGATTAATTGAAGCATTTATTCAAGAAGATTGGCATCCTGTTCTGAAGCCTATGAAGATAATTTTTGATAAAAATTCAAATTTATTGTTTCATGGTCTGCCTCCTACTGGAATCAAGCCAAACTTTAAAACCAGATCTGTTCCCCCTTGTCCCTCTCTCTCTCCATCTTTCTCTCTTTTTTTCTTTCACCCCCACCCCACCCCAGGACGGCAGTGGGGGTGGGGCAAGAAAGCACAAGGAAGAGAGGGGACAAGAAGAAGTCTGTCCCAGATTGTAAGGCCTCAGTGACAGAACCGATTAGTTTTCATATTGTGAGACTTGAACGAATCAGTGCATGTAAAGCCTTCCTCGCAGCGTTGAGCACATAGTAAGTAGTCAGTAACTGTTAACTCTGCTCGTTATCTTAGTCATCCTCCAGCATCCGACCCTTGGCTTTTCAACAATAAGTGCTCAACTCAGTTTGTTGACTTCAGTTGTATATTCCCATCTTCTGGTCTTTGTTTTCTTGCATTTGTTCCATAAGTTGATAGGAAGATGTTAAGCCTAAGAATATTTATTCTAATTAAATTTTAATTCATTTCCCCCAAATGGTCTGAACTTCTCTATACGTACAAAATTCAGTGCCACATGTTTGATAGGTTACATCCCAGAAACCTGAAACTCAGCATTGATTACTCATTGTAATTAATACCAAATATTGTCAAGTACCTTCTTGTATTCAAGGCACTATGGACTATCTAGGGCATATGGAGAGGGTAAGACACAGTCTAGCCTACCCTCAAGGGTATAAGATGCTTTTAGAAGAGAAGAAATAAACATTTTAAGTTAATAAAAATACAATGTCTAATGCCAAATATGTTCTAAAGCCATTAATTTAAATTCATTATAGACCAAGTGAACATCACTACCCAGTGTATGTACCTCATCCAATATTTAGTGTGTATAGAGTATACATTGAAGATAAATTTTACAAGAGTAAAATGAATATATCCCTTGCTTAACAGACAACCCTTAAACCATTCCATAATGCACAAATATTTTTGGATTTTACTTACACCTAATTTAAATTCTGAGTTCTTTAGGGGAGCAAATACTCCTTTAATTATGAAGAGTGTTTTCTGGGTTGTTGATTTTCCGTGGACACTCACCATAAACAGGTATAGACTTTTTTTAAAAAACTCAATAAGAAGTCATTTAGAAAGATTCGCCAAATCTTTCAGCCAACTGAGTCAAATTCAGTACTAATAATTAAGTTTAGTTGGAATTAGCAGTATTCAGTCTGTCTGATTAGTTTTATATTCAGAAGCTTCCAGTAGCTTGAAGCTTTAGGTTAAAAAAATCAATAATAAGAAGGCTCTCTCTGGCTATCCCCTTGATGTCTTTGAACACCAGCACTGCCTGTTTTTCTGATTTAATTTGTTTCCTGCTTAGGAGTGCTTTTGAAAGACAAAGGATGCCCACTGCAGAGGTTACAATTAGGCAGGAGCCTAAGAGACTCATTGCCACCCCCAGCACCAGACTGGGCACAGGAGGACAGGGCCACTGGGAGCCCAGGGTGTAGCTGAAGGGACCATTTTCACTCACAGTAGGTAAAAGCCTCCCATTGAATGAATGTGATCTAAGCAGGCTTATTCTGGAGTTGTTTGGAATTGGACAGACTCAGACTCAGAAAGTGAGATGCTCGGTCTACAGCCACTTGTCACAGGGTGGAGTTCTGGGTGCCAGCAGACTCAGAGGCAGGCAGGCAAGCAGGTGGTGGTGAGAGGAAGCTGGGAAGGATAAGCCCCTTATAGACTTCTGTTTTCCAGGTGTATTGACAGCCTAAACAAGAAATCCAGCAGTGGTGTATGTCTATCAGCGACCACCAAGTTAAAGACAGGCATTTTTTTTCAACTGTTAAAGAATATCTTCTGAGAACACAAATGCCTTACAACAAAATGTGATTAATTAAAACTAATATTACTTAAAGATAATGAAATAAATCTTCCAAGGATGGGCAGAGTAGCCTTCTTCATTTCTAAATTGTTGAAATAGAGCTTCATGTACAAGGAGCCAAAGCTTTTTCTGTTTCTTTTTTTCTTGCTAATCTTGCCAAAGAATTCAAATATATGTTTATTTTGGGTATATTTTTTCAGTGCCCTGGTTTTATATATAGTTACAGTTCCCCTTTTCATAATGGACATGTTTCTGAAGAGTATAAAATCATGTTTTTATCATTGCTTTACCTTTAAATGCAAGAGACAGATGCTATCACATCAATCCTGTGGTACACGATTCCTTGGCAGTGGAGGCACTCCTGCTGCCCAGCCAGACTGTATCTGTTTTGTAAATTCACATGTAGAGCCTAAACTGTCTTTAAGCTTAGCCTCCTTCTAATCTTATTTTTATGTAGCACCTGACCATGCCTTATTTCTGATTTCTCTCTCATGTATGCACAGACTTTCCAAAATCATGTGTTTTATGTAAAATTGACTTATGCTGCTAAAATTGCATTGTGTCAAGGAAAGCACGGTTTTCCCCAATACTTTAACCACTCGACTATGCTGCACCTCCACAAAACCAGGTGAGCCCTCACTAAGGTTCTCTAACAATCCACACCTGGTCAGTCTAGCTTGTAGCTAGGTGGGCACTCTGAAAGGTTTCCTACTCAATAGGCCAGTGCATCCCCTCACCTACATTTGCTGAGCAGACTCCAGCTCTGTTAAGCCCTGGCTTCTTGCCTTGTGACATGAGCTGCTGGAGCCTGGTGAAGGGCTTGGGCTGCTGGACTGTTGGCAGGCAAAGGAAGTTAGCAGCCAGTTTTGGGGAAAAACTAAATAGACCTCGATCTAGGGAGAGTGTAGATGAATGACCAGTGAGTAGCACAATATCCTAGCACAGCCACCTGTGCACAGCCCTTGGTGCGTAGATTCCCTCAACTTCCAGTAACACAATTATCTAGATTACAGTTTATTGTGTTTTCTGGGCATTTCATTCTGATAAGGGTTGGTGTAGGATCATTATATAGGAGAGTAGATGTAATCCTCTTTTCTTAGCAGGCTTTAAGGACACAGGAATATTTATGTAATAAGATGCAAAGTTGCTATGGAAAATACTATAGCAACCTAACATCTTCCCAGAGCCAGGCAGGTACTTGTAACAGCAATCTAAATTTACATTTATTTTAGTGTCATTTTATCAACACTCTTACTATCTCATTCTGACAGGATGTTAAAATATGTCTTCAGCTTGTATTGGAGCAAAATTAACACAGTGCTGTTAGATTTTAAGTGTAGTTTATATAACTTCTGAAAAAATGAGAATATTTTTGAGGGAATTTAGATGACAGAATTTGGGTAAGTTTTTAAGTTGTTTTTTTTTTCTTTCCTAAATGTAGGAAAGAATTCCTTAGTAGTATTTATTCCCAATTTTTACTTTTAGTTTGTAAGTAATAAGTAGGAATTTTTGGTTGTGAAATAGAGATTATCCTTTTCAACACTGACACAATTCATCAAGCGCTCACCTATGGTTCTATGGGTGCTTACAAAGAAAACACTTGTAGTAGATCAGCTCATTGCCCTCTGGCAGCTGTAACATTTTAAACATAAAACCTGTCTTTCACATAAAATAATACCTGGTCATTTTGAAAGATATAATGATGAATAATAAAGAGGACAATAAAACTGGTTAGTCATAACACTAAAACTGTGTGATTTCAGATTTTTTTCTTTTGCACAGCTTAACTATATAAGCATATTTCTATGTAATTTTAAAAGTCCAGACACAGTAATTCTACATGCTTTTGTTTTCAGACAGATCTTGTATAACAAGTGAAGTTTTTAAAGCTTCTTTTTATATGTTAATGCAATAGAAAATTAGAGCAAATTGGGTATGTCCTTTCTGGATCACAGGCTCTTTTACAGGAAGCTCTAAGAACTGATGCCATAATCTTTGAAGTTGTCAAAGTGGGTACTTGACATTATTAAAAGTTTCACATCTGAACCAGTCCTTCCAAAAGCAGCTTTTGGGTCCCTTGAATGTGAGTGTGTGGTAGAGAAACTATAGATATGTAGCTGATTTGTAGTGAAAAGATAGTATCTATTGATTTTCTTCTATACCTCTCCATCTAAAACTTAAAGTGTGACTCTAACACAGTTAAAGTAAGGCATTGGCCAAAAGAATCAATACCAGACCATATTGAAACATATGCTGTGACCATCTTCTTAGCACAATAGTGCACTTACTCTTTATGAACGCCATTGTCCTAATTCTCCTCTGCTTTCATACTGCATTCTTCATCAAAACACAGCTGGTGACACAAAGCTATTATATCTTGACTCCTAACACTGTTGCTCATAAGCTCCATTAATCAAAGACCTGAAGATGCTGTACTGTGTTAATACAGGAAGTGAAGGGGGGCCAAGATGGCATTGGAGTAGGAAGGAGCAGATTCGGCTTCCCTCTGCTCAGGGGAGAAAATCCTGACCGATCTATGGAGTAGAGAAGCAAGCAACCAACATACTTCAGCATATGTGAAAATAGGGGACCAAGGATTGTGGTGGAACCAAAAAACCGGACCCTAAGAAGAGTGCTGCAACAAAACAAGAAAAAAATAGGTGGAGGGTGGTGAACACCAGGATACCCACTGGAAGAGGAAACCCAACAACAAAGGAACCACTAACAGATAACAACAGAAGAAGGTGAAGGAGGGAGTAGTAACCACACAAACCTCAATCCAGGACCTATCTGGAAATACAATTAAACAGTAGAGACAGTACCCAATACAAACAACTGAACAAGAATTCTTTAAACCTTATACACAAGGAAGAGCCAGCTTAACACAACCTGCCCTCACCAGCACAACAAAATACAGGAGGTGGTGGACAGACTGACCCTCATTTAACCAGCTGATGGGAAGGAACCACCAAAGAAAGAATCAACAACAATCAAAACCCAAAGGCAAACACAAAGCCAACTTAAATGACAGCCCAAGACCAGTGACCTTGGGAGATCAAGGAAACTGCACCACTGGATCAAGGAAACTGCACCACTGAAACTCACTGCTATTCTACTAAAGAAGTTCACACCACAAACCCAGGGAGCCAGAACAGATCAATTTAAGAAGCTGAGGCTAACAAGAAGAGTCTCACAAACAATGGGAAGACAAAGAAACAACCTCCAAATGAAAGGAAAGGAGGAAGCCTCAAAAAATTCTCAGGGAAGAATGATAAATGAAATAGAGGCAATTCAACTATCAGATATTGAGTTCAAAGCAATGATTGTCAGGAAGCTCAATGAGCTCACAATGAGCTACCAGAAACTACAGGGAAGCTACAATGAACTCACTGAAAACTACATCAACATGAAAAAGGAAGTAGAAACTCTCCACAAAAGCCAAGAGGAAATGAAGAATACAATTTCTGAACTGAAGAACACAGTAGAAGGAATGAAAAGCAGGATTGATGAAGCAGAAGATGGGATCAGTGAGCTAGAGGACAAAGTAGAAGAAAACACCCAGAAAGAGCAAGAAAAGGAAAAGAGGCTCAGAAAGAATGAAGAGGGATTAAGAGAAATGCAAGACAATATGAAACATAATAATATGTGTATAATAGGGATACTAGAAGGAGAAGAAAAAGAGAAAGGGATAGAAAACCTATTTGACAAAGTAATGATGGAAAACTTCCCTAATTTGATGAGACAAAAAGTCACACAAATCCAGGAAACACAGAGAGTCCCAATCAAGAGGAACCCAAAGAGGCCCACCTCAAGACACATCATAATTAAAATGGCAAAATTTCAAGACAAAGAGAGAATATTAAAGGCAGCAAGGGAAAAACAGGAAGGAAAACACAAGGGAGCCCCAATAAGGCTAACAGCTGACTTCTCAATGGAAACACTCCAAGCCAGAAGAGAATGGCAAGAAATATTCCAAGTAATGAGAACCAGAGGTCTGCAACCAAGGCTACTTTACCCATCAAGGCTCTCAATCAAGATAGAAGGCCAAATAAGACGCTATCCAGACAAAAGAAGTCTAAAAGAATACACCTCCACTAAACCAGCTCTGCAAGACATGCTAAAGGGACTGATTTAAGGAAAGAAAGGAAAAGAGAGAGAGAGAGGAACACACGTACATAAAAGGCAATGAATAAGTACCTATCAATAATAACCTTAAATGTAAATGAATTAAATGCTCCAATCAAAAGACATAGAACAGCTGATTGGATAAGGAAACATGACCCACACATATGCTGTCTACAAGAGACCCACCTCAGGATAAAAGACCTGCACAGGCTGAAAGTAAAGGGCTGGAAACAAATTTTCCAAGCAATGGATAGCAAAAAAAAGCCGGGATAGCAATACTGATATTTGACAAGATAGACTTCCAAAAAAGGACGATAAAGAGAGACCCAGAAGGTCATTTCATAATACTCAAGGGAAGAATCCACCAAGAAGACATAAATATTGTAAATATATATGCACCCAACATAGGAGCACCCAAATACATAAAGAAAATCTTAGAGGAATTCAAGAAAGGTATTGACAACAACACAATTATTGTGGGGGATTTTAACCCCACTGTCAAAAATGGACAGATCTTCCAAACAAAATATCAACAAATATATTGTGGCATTGAACAATACCCTCAATGAAATGTGCTTTACTGATATATACAGAGCCCTCTATCCCAAAGAAGCTAAATACACATTCTTTTCAAATTTACATGGAACATTTTCAAAGGTAGACCACATGATAGGACACAAAACAACCTCAACAATTTCAAAAAAATTGAAATCATACCAAGCATTTTCTCGGATCACAGAGACTGAAGCTAGAAACCAACCTGAAAGAAAAAAAACCCCGAAACACTCAAAATCATGGAGATTAAATAGCATGCTATTAAACAATGAATGGGTCAAGAATGATATTAGGGAAGAAATCAAAAGGTTTCTGGAAACAAATGAAAACGAATTCACAACAACCCAAAACTTATGGGACACAGCCAAGGCAGTCCTGAGAGAGAAGTTCATAGTAATACAGGCCACCTAAAAAAGTTAGAAACATTTCAAACAAACAACCTAACCCTACATCTACAAGAACTTGAGGAACAACAACAAAGACAGCCCAGAGCTCAGAAGGAAGGAAATAACCAAGATCAGAGCAGAATTAAATGACATAGAGACTAAAAGCGCAATTCTAAGGATCAATGAATCCAAGAGCTGGTTCTTTGAAAAGATAAACAAAATCGACAAGCCTTTAAGCAGACTCATCAAGAAAAAAAGAGAAAAAACCCAAATAAACAGAATCAGAAATGAAAGAGGAGAGATTACAACAGATACCACAGAAATACAAAGGATTGTAAGAAATTACTACAAAGAACTGTATGCCAAGAAATTTGAAAACCTAGATGAAATGGACAAATTTCTAGAAAAATGTAATCTTCTAAAACTCAATGGGAAAGAAGCAGAAAGCCTGAACAAACCAATAACGGCAAAAGAAAGTGAAGCAGTAATCAAAAAACTCCCAACACACAAAAGCCCTGGACCAGATGGTTTCACAGGAGAATTCTACAAAGCATTTAAGGAAGAGCTAACCCCTATCCTTCACAGACTATTCCAAAAATTCCAAAAAGATGGAAGACTCCCAAACTCTTTTTATGAGGCCAAAACCGTCATCCTAATTCCAAAACCAGATAAAGACACAACAAAGAAAGAAAACTTCAGGCCAATATCGCTGATGAACATTGACGCTAAAATCCTCAACAAAATACTGGCAAACCGCATCCAACAGTACATTAAAAAGATCATACACCATGACCAAGTGGGATCCATTCCAGGGATGCAAGGATGGTACAATATTCACAAACCAGTAAATGTAATACATCACATAAACAAAAGCAAAGACAAAAACCACATGATCATATCAATAGATGCAGAAAAAGCATTTGATAAGGTACAGCACCCATTTATGATAAAAACACTGGACAAAGTGGGAATAGAGGGAGCATTCCTCAACATAATAAAGGCCATCTATGAGAGACCTACAGCCAACATCATGCTCAATGGGCAAAAATTAAAATCATTTCTACTAAGATCAGGAACAAGACAAGGATGTCCACTTTCACCACTTCTATTCAATATAGTACTGGAAATTTTAGCCACAGTGATCAGACAAAAAAGGAAATAAAAGGCATCCAAATCATAAAGGAGGAAACAAAACTGACACTGTTTGCAGATGACATGATAGTGTACATAGAAAATCCTATAGACTCCACCAAAAAACTGCTTGACCTAATAAATGAATTTGGTAAAACAGCGGGATACAAAGTCAATATCCAGAAATCAAAGGCATTTCTGTACACCAACAATGAAACAGCAGAAGCAGAAATCAAGAAAAAATCCCATTTGAAATAGCAAAAAGAAAAATAAAATCCCTAGGAATAAACCTAACCAAAGAGGTAAAAGACCTGTATTCAGAAAACTACACAACACTGAGGAAAGAAATCAAGGAAGACACAAACAAATGGAAACATATACCGTGTTCATGGATTGGAAGAATTAATATCATCAAAATGTCCGTACTACCCAAAGCAATTTACACATTCAATGAAATACCTATTAAAGTACCAATGGCTTATTTCACAGACATAGAACAAACACTTCAAAAATTTATATGGAACCATAAATGACCCCGAATAGCTGCTGCAATTTTGAAAAAGAAGAGTAAAGTAGGAGGGATCACAATGCCTGACACTAAACTATACTACAAGGCCACTGTAATCAAAACAGCCTGGTACTGGCATAAAAACAGACACATAGACCAATGGAACAGAACAGAGAGCCCAGAAATAAACACAAGTCTCTATGGTCAATTAATATTTGACAAAGGAGGAAGCAACATAAAATGGAGTAAAATAGCCTCTTCAACAAATGGTGTTGGGAGAACTGGACAGCCACGTGCAAAAAAATGAAACTTGAACACCAACTTACACCATATACAAAAATAAATTCAAGGTGGATAAAAGACAAATATAAAACGTGACACCATTAAAGTCCTAGAGGAGAACGTAGGTAGGAAAATCTCAGATATTTCACACAGAAACTTTTTTACTGACATGTCTCCTAGAGCATGGGACATAAAGGAAAGAATAAACAAATGGGACCTCATCAAAATAAAAAGCTTTTGCACAGCTAAAGAGAACAGTATCAAAATAACAAGAGAACCAACTGTATGGGAAAACATATTTGCCAATGATACCTCAGACAAGGGTTTAATCTCCAAAATATATAAAGAACTTACACAACTCCACTCTAAGAAGACGAGCAACCCAATTAAAAAATGGGCAAAGGCCTTGAACAGACACTTCTCCAAGGAGGACATACAGAAGATCCAAAGACACATGAAACAATTTTCAATATCGCTAGCTATCAGACAGATGCAAATTAAAACCACAATGAGGTACCACTTTACACCAGTCAGAATGGCCATGATAAACAAAACAACAAACCACAAGTGTTGGAGAGGTTGTGGAGAAAAGGGGACCCTAGTGCCCTGTTGGTGGTACTGCAGACTGGTACAACTGCTATGGAAAGCAGTATGGAACTTCCTCAGAAAACTAAAAATGGATCTGTTTTTTGACCCTGCAATTCCACTGCTGGGACTAAATCCTAAGAACACTAAAACACCAATATAAAAGAACCTTTGCACCCCACTGTTCATAGCAGCACAATTTACAATAGCTAGGTGCTGGAAGCAACCTAGATGCCCATCAGTAAATGAATGGATCAAAAAACTATGGTACATTTACACATGGAATTCTATGCAGCAGAAAGAAAGAAGGAGCTCCTACCCTTTGCAACAGCTTGAATGGAGCTGGAAAGCATTATGCTAAGCGAAACATGCCAGGCAGTGAAAGACAAATACCACATGATATCACCTTTAACAGGAACCTAATTAACAAAACAAAGAAACAAGCAAAATATAACCAAAGACACTGAAATAGAGGACAGACTGACAGTGACCAGAGGGGAGAGAAGAGGGAATTTCAGGGGAGAATGGGAAGGGTTTACAGGAATAAATTTAAAGGACACATGGAGAAAAACTAGGGGGAGAGTGGTAATGGGAGGGAAGTGGGGAGGGTTGGGTGGATGGGCTGGAATGGGAGTAAAAGGGAGGAAGCTGTACTTGAACAATGATTAAAATGAAAAAAAAAATAGAAAGAGATAGAAAAAAATACAGGAAGTAAAGACAAAAAAGGTCCTATAGAATTCCAGTTAGTTATACACATTCAGTGCCACATAATTAATGAAAAAAAAAATGATTGAAAGAAGTAAGTACTTTCTTTTCCTGAAAATTCCTCCTGTCGCTATATGATTTTCTTACACATCAGATCCTCATATAACATTATTTTGTTCGATGCCATTTTGTTATAATGTCGAGAAAAAAATTCCTGACCAGGGTCACTGGCGGAGTTTGCACATTTTCCCACATCTGCATGGGCTTCTCCAAGTACTCTGGTTGCCTCTCACATCCCAAAGATGTGCATGTGAGGTGAATTGGTTAAGGGTCCAAATTGCTCCCGTTTTGGTGAATGTGTTTTGTGAGTGTGCCCAGCACAGGAATGGTGTCCTGTCCTGTCCTGTCCAGGGTTAGTTCCCACCTTATGCCCTGAGCTGCTGGGATTGTCTCTGGCCACCTTCTCCCTTATCTGGAACAAGCAGGTTGGAAATAGTGATCTTACCTGTTTTTATTAATCTTCCTTAAATTTATATGTAGCCCACATTTATTTCAGTTTTTAATATTAAAGTGTTTAGGCTCCTTATTTAGAAGTTTGGTGATGATTTTGTGACAGAAACATGCTACAGGAACTGAACTCCTATCTGTACCAATTAGCCTGTGTTACAATTGGTTTTGTCATATGTTGTTTCACCTAAAGTCACAATTTTTAAGAACATATCAACTATGTTAGGTGAGGACTTACTATACTTAGAAGCCCTGTATATTTAAGTTTATAACAATTAAAAATTATTATTATAGTAAGCCCTCTCATATCTAAACAGCTTAAAGATTCCTCTTTTGGTGAATGTTTTTGATACCAGAAAGGGACTAAGTACTCAGCAACTCTTCTCCTCAGTTCTAGGGCACAATGTGTGAAGCCTTCTGGGAAGTGGCTAGAGCAGGGAAATTTTATTTGACTCCCCATGCTAGCAGAGAAGTAGAGAGAAGCATTTCTAGAGCAGAAGTTGCAAGGCAGAGTCTATAATAAAGTGGTTCAGGTAAGGTGTTGCAGGTTCTTTAATGAACCCACCATAACTTCTACAGCTGCTATGTCCCAGAGGCCCTTGCTTTCCACTTGGACCACATGGCTCATTGCCACTAGACACAGTTACCTAAATTTTCAGTTATCAGAATTACTCTAGAAACACATAAATATCTAACACTAGGGTGCTGGTTAATTAATCATGTACATGTACATAGCCTTGAAATAAATCATGTTTTAGAAGACTATAATGGCATGGGAGAAGGTTCTGCAAAGGAAACCAAAAGTTTATTTGGGGTGTTTAGGGATTCAAATTTGGAGATACATATTCAAGAGGAACCTGAAATGTGATCTGAGGAGAGAGGAAAAACACAATGTTTATACAGGCAAAACCTGTAGGCTTACCTAGTTTATTGGAAAGAAATTGGCGTAGACAAAAATAAGTAATATTAGTCTGTATAGGATAGGTTATTATGCTATTTGCTAGGTTGGACTTCACAGAAATAAACCTCAGTCTGAGAATGGCAACAGATATAATCTGTCTGTGGTTGGCACAGTCTAAACGTTCATGTGCTATCCAAGTATGGACATGCATAATACAACTTCCCCAGTGGCCTCCTGGCTCCACTGTAGGACTCCTTGACATTAGTGACTCCATTTCAGATATTTCTGCTCACATAGTAAAAACAGTTACAAAACAATATAGAGGTCATTCCAATCGGTGTGTGTGTGTATGTTGGACTTACAATTAGGATATAGGTCAAACATTCTGAATGATTATTTCTAGATTGTGTGATAAAAGATTATTTTTGTTTTCTTCTTTGTATATCTCAAAAATTTTACCACATTATGGCCCTGGCTGGTGTGACTCAGTTGGTTGGAGCATTGTCCCATAACCAAAAGGTTGCTGGTTCAATTCCCACTCAGGGCATGTGCCTGGGTTGTGGGTTTGATCTCCAGTCTGGGTGCATATGATCCCTGGCTCAGGTGTGCACAGGAGGCAACCAGTCAATGCTTCTTTCTCACATCAATGCTTCTCTCTCTCCCTGAAAAAATGTCCTCTGGTGAGGATAAATTTTTTTTAAACTTCTACAATATGTACATGTATTACTGTAATAACTAAGTTACCATGAATATTAATTTTAAAATTAAGAGGATCTGGTAAAATTCATATCGATAGGGGAATACCACCTGGCCATTTTCAATCATTCAGGAAAGTTAAAACTGGTGATGAATAGTAAGTAACTAGTATCACATGGACATTTACTGAATCACTGCCTTTTGTTTTAAATTAGGGAATTTCCACATTTAATCTGCCAAAATATGCTTACCTTCCCAGACATTGTCTTACCATTTTCTGTTTCAATGGTTGATCATATTTGCTTAACTATTTAATTTAGGATCCAAGATATAATTCAAGCTCTAAACAAGGTAGACATGTTGAATTCTCACTCACAGAGAGATTGGTAATGATGAGTCTCTTCAGGTATAGAAGAGACCTTTAGAAATCATCTTGTATAGTCCCCTCCTTCTTTGTACAAGAAGTCCATAGAAATATGGACTTCTACCCAGAGAAGTTATGTTACTTGACCAAGATAGTAAGTAGCAAGTCTATAACTCAATACTAGTTTCCTTTTTTTTTCTAGGCTAGTGACTTTTCTATGGCACAACTAAATTTCACAAAGAGAAAAAAGCCCCAGAATATTCCAGAAATGTCTTAAGTGTTATTAGCCAAATAAAATCATCCAAGAATTTTGAATGCCTGTCATGTACATGGCACTATTATGCCATTTGGAGGCAAAAGTATACTGAGGATGTTTATTACCTTAGAATATTAACCCAGACAAAGCTGGCTGGGGCTTCTGCTTAGTTTTCCCATTGTTTTCTGTATTTTCTGCTAACTAGTGATCAGCTTCAACACAGGCAGTGTATCCAGAAGCTGTTTTTAAGCTGATTCCAACAGAAATGTCAACTTTTAAAAATAATAGGAAATCAGCACAATCCTTCTGGTTGAGTGATATGTATTTCCTCAAAAACAATCTTCTCTATGGCATTAAGCAAGAAAAAAATGATCTCCTTTGGTAACCACATATTGTCATAACCCACGCCTTCCATTGCCTAACTCTCCAAAAGAGTACAAAGAATAAGGACATTTCTCCAAACCCAGGTGTAGACTAAGTGGTTGATTGGAAATGACTTGAGCTATTAGCCCTTTGATTTTTTTCCTCCTCATTTCCTGTTTCTTCTGTATTCCCAGGCCTCAGGGAAACCTATCTTCCCATCACCACTTTATTGACTCTACATCTAATTCAAGAGTTATTCAAGTGCTCTTCCTGCTTCCTATGCCTTTTCTTTGGGAGATTTGCCTCCCAATAAATCTTTAAAGCAGAAGTGTGTGGGAAAGGATCTACAATAATATCAATCTTATTGAGATAGATGCACAGACTCAGGGAAGTTTTAGTCTAGAAGAGATCTCAGAAGTATAATAACATTTCCTCTCCCTCCCCACCCCATGTTCTAAATTAATGAGAAAAAATATGGGATTTTTTTAGCCCCAACAATAATTACTTGGAATACTGAGTAAATTCTGCAAGTTTATATTGGGTACTATTTGTAATTAAAAGTTTTAGGCACAACTTAAGTGACTACACATAATTTCACAAATCCTTTGGAGAAAGGATAAGAGATTTCATTCCTCCTTTAGTTATTTACCAGTCAGTTGTTTAAGAAATGTCTCCACCTGCTGCCCTAGACTTTTGTAATGCAGGTTACATAGTGTGAGAATCCTAAAGGCATTCATTTCTCTTTCTCTAGTTCTTGCCTCCATGAGTTGTCTTAAGCAATGTTGTAATACAAAGCAGTGATAAAACTAAAACAGTAGAACTTCCTGCCAAGATGGAGGCATAGGTAGATATACTTTGCTTCCTTGTACAACCAAAAGAAAGACAAGAACCAATTTAAAAACAAAAAACAACCAGAAGTGCCAGAAAATTGAACTGTCTGGAAATCTGACAACCGAGGAGTTAAAGAAGAAACATTCCCCCACATTGGTAGGAGGGCGGAGATGGGCAACTGGGGTAGAGAGGACTCACAGCAAGCCAGCTGACCAGGTAGGTGAGGCGGTGGCTGGCAGACCAGGCAGTCCCACATTTGCATACAGACAAGCTGGAGAGCGAGACAGACTGCACGACCCAGGGTCCCAGTGTGAGAAATTATAGCTTCAAACCTCTGGCTATAAAAACCTGTGGGGGTTGTGGTGGCAGGAGTAATTTCCAAACTCACAGGAGAGTTCATTGGAGAGGCTCACAAGGTCCTATAACATACACAAACTCACCCACCTGGGAATTAGCACCAGAAGGGCCCAATTTGCTTGGGAGTATTGGGGAAGTGGCTGAAAGCCAGCCAAAAGCTGAGCAAGTGGCATTGTTCCCTCTCTGACTCCTCCCCCACATACAGCACCACAACACAGAAAAATGGGTTGGCCCACCCTGGTAAATGTGTAAGGCTCCACCTCTTACAACATAACAGTTGCACCAAGACTAAGAAATATGGCCTAAATGAAAGAACAGATTAATACTCCAGAAAATGAACTAAGTGATGAGAAGATAGCCAGCCTGTTATATGTAGAGCTCAAAACACTGTTAATCAGGATGCTCACCAAAATGATTAAGTATGGACACAAAATAGAGGAAGAAGTGAAGGCTATGAAAAGTGAAATAAAGGAAAACATAAAGGGAACCAACAGTGAAGGGAAGGAAACCAGACTCAAAGCAACAATTTGGAGCAGAAGGGAGAAATAAACATCCAATGAGAACAGAATGAGAAAATAAGAATTCAAAAAAATGAAGAGAGGCTTTGGAACCTCTGGGACAACTTTAAACATTCCAACATCAGAATCATAGGGATGCCAGAAGAAGAAGAGGAAGAGTGAGAAACTGAAAACTCATATGAAAAAAACAGTGGAGAATTTCCCTAATCTGGCAAAGGAAGTAGACTTTCAGGAAAACCAGGAAGCTCAGAGAGTCCCAAAAAAGTTGGACCCAAGGAAGCCCACACCAAGGCACATCATGATTATATTACTCAAGATTAAAGATAAGGAGAGAATCTTAAAAGCAGCAAGAGAAAAGATAGTTACCTACAAAGGAGTTCCAATAAGACTACCAGCTGATTTCTCCAAAGATACCTAGCAGGCAAGAAGGGGTTGTAAAGAAGTATTTGAGGTAGTGAAGGCCAACACCTACATCCAAGATTACCCAACAAAGCTCTCTTTTAGAATGGAAGGGCAGATAAAGTGCTTCCCAGATAAGGTCAAGTTGAAGGATTCATCATTACCAAGCCCTTATTATATGAAATGTTAAAGGGACTTAGAAAATGAAGAAAATCAAAACTATGAACAGTAAAATGACAATTAACTGACAACTACCAGCAGCTGGACCTAAAAAACAAAAATAAGAACAAACTAAACAAACAACTGGAACAGGAAGAAATTCACAGAAATAGAGATTACATGGAGAGTTATAAGCCAGTAGAAGGATGGGGAGATTGGGGGAAATGGTATAGGGAGCAAGAAGTGTAAATGGTAGGTACAAATAGATGGGGGGTTGAGAATAGTATAGGAAATGAAGAAGCCAAAGAACTCATATGTATGGCCCATGGACATGAACTAAGGGGGTTGGGGAATGGTGATGGGAGTGGGGTGCAGAGCAGAGGGGGATAAAGGAGATAAATATATAGGACAACTGTAATAGCAAAATCTATAATATATACTCCAAAAAAACTAAAACAGTCAGTGAAATCTCATGATGTGTATGAGCCAATAATTTCATTTTACTTGCAGTGCCAGATTAAGGAAAAAATTAGCAAGCAAAATCTTCTAAGACTAATTGAAACTCAGTCTTTGATATGAGAATGTTGCTTATCTGTTTTGACAAATCTAGTAGCATATCATTAGAGGTCTTGTTCTGGAATAGCATTGGGTCATGGCTCCCTTCAGTGCCTGCTCTCTGTATTCTCAGAAGTCTCAGCAAGACCAGCAGATAAAGCCTACCATAAACAACTATGAGAGCTGACAGCATCTGAAAAGTTGTATAAATCTATTCATTGGAGGTTTTGTTTGTTTTCTTGTTTGTTTCAAGCAAATAAGGGTGAAAACATGCTGAGATGGAAGGACCTTCTACCCCATAAGCTCTTCTAAAACAAGTTCAGGTTTTTTTCCTCTCTGAATGGCCAGTGCATTGCATTTTACACAGTAGGTGGACAAGAATTTGTTCAGTGAATAGAAAGGAAATTAAAACTTGAGGGAATTAATTTTTATTCTGTTGAAGGATATTTTTTCCAATTTAGACAAAAAAAACACAAAACAACAAAACACTATTATATATTTCATTGTCACAGTACTCAGTTTTTCTCAGATGAGAACCCTGAGGTGTAATTAAAGCCTAAAGCCTCATCTCTCTCTCTCTAAAATTCCCTGGCCTCCTGCTGATATATACCTCATGTCTACATGACTCTCTGAGGTTGGCAACAGAAGAAATGTGAGAGGCCAAGCAGCACAGAGAAGTTCCTCTTGGGCGTCCTGCTCCTCAGAAACACACAGTAGTCCCCAAGCTGTCATGAGTCCTGTCCCTCCTCACTCCTCTATGGAATCCTGCATCCAAAATTACATATCAGAGACTCTATATTTTACACTTTAGAGTAGGTAGAATGACATGTTCTTTCAGGTCATTAAAAGATGGGGGACTATGGCAAGGAAAAGAATGGAGCCAAAAGGTAGAACAAGAAAGAAATCAAAAAGATAACATTTGAAATGTTTCCTCTTGAACTAGGTTGAAACTATTGCAGACAGAAAGAGAATATATCTTGATTGTTTTAGTAATGGAAAGTTGTTAGATCCTTGGGTTTGGAAATAGAAATTAAAACTTAAATTGGACTTTTTGCCCCTTCTATAGAACATGTAGGCTCCTACAGAACATTGTAATTAAAGCCATATCATTAGCGCCCTGTTAACAAAGCACTTTGTATAAAACCAACCACAGCACCTCTCTCTCGTGTTCAATAAAAAGTTAGTAACAGGAGGGCTGCTTTCTCAGAGGAATTCTTTTAACCTTTCAGAAATAAAATATTTCATGCTAATTCCTGCTTAATTGGAAGGAAATCATTTCTTTAAAATCATTGAGTATGAGTTTGAAGTCTGTTCCATCCTTGACCTCTTTAATTCAATCAAGGTCACCTCATATACTTGCCCAAATAGCTTTACTTCTCAATTAGAAAAAGGGGTAGGGTTGTTTAAAAGCATTGATGTTTGATTAATCATGCTTAACTAGGGCTTCAGCACCTGAAGAAGGTTTTGAAGGACCTGCTAGTAAGAGTAAAACATTGCTACCTGAAAAATTATGCTCATCAGAAACCAAAAACAAATCATTTTAATGATCAAAGCAAAAGCTGCTTTTCATAGGGAATTGAAAAAGATTATCATGCTCAATATATAGAAGGTTTTAGTACCTGAATAACCCTCTCCCAGGGAAATATTACTATAATTTAGCCATCCAGACAGTTTTTAAAGTATGTGCAGTTTTGCCTGCCCAAGGACTCGGAGAAGATGAATGCAGAGTTTATCAAAGCAGGATTTTGTAGCCCTCAAGCTCTAGGGATGAAAAGAAGTAATGAGAAGATGTGTCCTGTGAAGAATGTGAATTAGAGCCATCTGACTGAACGGGAGAGCAGAAGTTCTGGCAATGAGTTTTTGGGAGGCTCTATGTTTTCTTCCTGTTTACTGGGCCTGGCTGAGGATTGCCATGCGACCCTTGAAGCTCTTTGGGAGAGAGGGTCATTTGGGTGGTCAAGGCATTAAGAAAGCCCTGAGAAGGTGGCCTACCTGTTGAGAATTGGTATCCTAGAACAGAGAGTTTAGAGTCACTGAAAAGAGCTGAGAAATAACTTGGAACCAGATGAGGTCAGAAGTTCTTTGAAGTATCTTAGTTTTGTTTCTAGTGTGGCTTGACAGGTGATATCCCTTCTCTAAACCTCAGCTTTCTCAGCAGTAACATGAGGTTCATCCTAAGGGAGTTTCCTCAAGGTTGTAAGAAATAACTAATTAAGGGGTTCCGTGGCATTTTGCAAATACCAGGTACTTTGGCAATGCTGAGAACTGATACTGGTGAGCAATAACAGAAGGTGTAAATGAGTTGTTCACAGGCCTGGCTGCACATGCGACAGTCCCGGGAAGCTCCATACAAATAGCGGTGCCCAGGAGTTAATGTCCAAGCTGCTATGTTATTAAAATATCCGTCAGGTGATTCTAATGCACAAAAGATCGAAAACATGGCTTACAACAAACAAATGGCTGTTGATAATAGGTGGGGATGAAAGAAAAAACAGGTTGAGGTAAGATGATAAAAGTATGAGAATGAGAGGAAAATAAAAATAGAGTAAAAGATGAAATGGTTTAGTGGAAAGGAAGTGACTGACAGGCAATAAAAGACCAAAGAAATAAGAAATAAAAACATATGTAGTTTATTAGTTTAAGCATGGCCTGCATGACACAGGTAGAAAATTCCCCTCATCATGTCTGTGCAAGGTGCACTTGCAATAGCCTTTGCATAATTGGGAAAAGGCTGGTTGGGAGGAGAGAAAACATAAAGATAGCTGGATGCAGAAAATGCGATGAGAACCAAGGACATAGTCCCTGTTTTTCTGTGACTATAGGAGAGTAGTGGGGACATTTTTCTCTTCTCTCAGTGGTGAGAGAGGGAAGCAGGGACACCTGGACATATACCTGAGGATCTAGTGACTGGTCTGGAGAGAGCTCACACACAGGATGGACCTCGTCTCCTCCAATAAGAGGCTTGATCAAGGTGGTTTGTTCCCACAGAGCATAGCACTCAGCTGGGCCTCTGCTGAGTGCAAGCCCCAAACCTGCTGCAGCAGGAACTTTCTCCAGAAACATGGCTGCAAAGGGAAGTAACACAACTATAGCTAATGGATCAAAACAATGTGTTTTGGAGATACAGCCTGGAGGGTTTATGAAAGCATTCAGCCACCATATCATCCCAGGAGAGGTAGTGAGTAGCATTCAGAGAAGAGTGGATAGGTAGATCAATGAAATGTAAGAAGGCAAGGCAAATGGCAGAGAATCCTAGAAGGCCATGTTGAGTGGTAAAAGCTGGGGAGGGGAAGGTTCTTTCAATAATAACAGAGAAGCTGTTAGAAAAGGCTGAGAGCAAGCTGGTATTTAAAAAATAACAAAAGAAATACAAGAGTGGAAGAAGGTTATAAAGAAAGCATGAGGAAATAAGGACCTGGTTTTAAAAGGCTAGGGAAGTGGTTCTAAAAACTTTGGCATGCATTAGGATCAGCCTAGAAACTTGTTGAAATGTATATTCCAAAAATTCTGGTTTAGAGGTCTGGGATGGAGCCTAGAAGTCACGTTTAAGAGATGCGAAGATGAGACACATGGTGGCTGTGTGTAGAATGAACTTTAAGAAATAATGGCCTGGAGACAGTCAGTTTTTCATACCAGTGTCCTTCTCTACCTTGCTTGTGTGTTTAGAGAGGATCAGGATTCTTTTGTCCTAATGCCAGGTGCACTTAGGTGTGCATAAATCATTCACAGCACTGGTGATGGGATATGGAGAGAAGGAGACTTCAGAGGCAGTCCAAGCTTAGTCACTGCCCATCCCTTCCCACCAAGCTTAAAAACAAAGTCTTGGTTCCCACTTAGTAGACTAGACAGAGTGTATATAATACAAAAACTGAGAATAGAAAAAGGTTTTCTAGTCAACTCATCATTGTTATCCTAAGTATTTAGTGTTATGAATGACAACTTTGTGGGAAAAGTCACTATTCCTTGCAAAGGGCAATGACTAGAACTGGGAACATATTTTACTTTGGGGATGATCTTCATTTCATGTTTCAGAATGTGGATGTTTTATGTGCTAGAAACCACCAGTTCAAGAGTGTGAGGGGGCGGGGAGTATGGGGGGGTTAGTAGGAGTAGGAAAACATCACTTCTTGAGGGAAGAGTTTCTTGAAGAAAAATAGAAGTGATCCTCTTAAAAGGGAAAGAAATCTGCAAGTTAAGAGGAGAGAGAGGTGGTGGCCCTTATACTGCAGGCAGATCATCTGAGAGGAGGAATTCCTTCAGGGGAAGGGTTGCTTCTCCCTTTGGACAAGGCCAATGGCGACTTAGGGTGAAGTCACACCCAGCAAAACCCACCAGTGGAGTGCTGTTCCCAAGGGAGGGGCTCTGTCTGGGGAGGAGGGGTGCCATGGCCAAGGGAGGGGGACTGTTCCTGAAAACCTGTGCCATTATGTGATTGATCTTGGTCTAAGTCTGACTCCCTTTTCAGGCATCTTCAAAGCCTTTGGAGGGTAGAAACATAGTCCTGTATCTTGGAAACAGAAATAGGGATTGAAAATGAGAAGGAAAACAAAAGTCTAATCCAAAGAAAAGGCGGGGGGAGTGCTCCTCTGCACGTGCCTGCTGCCTGCCCTGTCTGCCTCAGCCCCTCTGCCTCCTGGAGACTGCTGGGCCTCTGTGAAAACGGTGTCCACTGTGGCAGCCCCAGTCGTGCCTCCCCTCAGCTTACCCAGGATCCAGGTGTGAGCCCAACTTTAGCCCAACCCAACCCCACCTTCACGAAAGAGCCCACCCTCCACCCTCCTTCCCCAGGCAGAAGCCTCCTCTCCTGTAATCCTACCACAGAACACACTGTGAACACAGCCCCTCCCAGGGCAGTTTACAGGGGCAGCCACCAGGTGCACACCTATGTTAGCTGCTAGGAGGGACTTCTGAGGTCAGGCAGGAGCCTCTTTGAGACTGGAGCAGGACTGAGCCAAGGTTCACAGAGGTTACTGCAGAGGTGCTTCCCTGGGGACTCGAAAGGCCTCCCTCACCCAGCACAGTGTCCTTCAACATTTGAAATGGTGGACTCATCCTGCTGTTGGAAGAAGTGGACATGCCTTTTTCCTTCTGTTTTCCTCTGAGGACGAAAGAAGAGGGTGGGTGTTGGAGGTATCAGAGGATAATGTCAATGGAAAAGTGATAAACCGTGAGGCGAATTCTCAGTAGTGTTGAGCAGCTCACTGCGCAGACCACTTCATTAGGAAGGCTGTGTGAAGGGAGGGACAGGGGATTTTTTTCCTGAATCACCTTCCCATCACTGTGCCTCCAGACTCACATTTAAGTTATTATAATAACAGGATCTAGCTTACCTGCACTCTCCAAATTACCCTCATTCCATTGGTCTCACACAAAGATGGAAATAGACACTGTATTGTGCTTCTGTTTAGCTCTCCCCAATAACTAATACACAGACTATAATACACGCTGCAAATATCAAGTGTTATGTCAATGCTAAGTTGTAATAATAATAACCCTGCAGAAATATAGCAGAAGGAATTTCCATGAGCAATTTAAGGAAAATTGCTATTTCAGTAGTGGTAGAGGTGTTACCGAAACACAGATGGATTATGGCCCGTTAGTCCCGTACGAGGCTATCTAGCAGGAGACTGGCCATGTGGAAAGCATCCTATGATGCTTCCAGCTCTGAGCCTGGACATTGGCAGGCACCTGAGCAACTGACCACAGCCCAAGGAACCATGCCTTCACCTTGTCATCTGATGGATGGCGCTGCACCGTCCTCAGTCCATTCAGACCTGGGGGCAGACCTCTGTGGGTGTAGGGCACAAAAGCAGAGCATAGGTGAGCTCAGGTGGATAGGTAGGCACTCTTTGTGGTGGTCCTTCATGAGTTCTAAGAACAGCATGAGTCTCTAGACACAGCTCTCTGAGTGGAAACTTACTAATGACTGAGGCTCAGGGGCTCAACAATTAGTGGCTATCAGTGTATGTGGCCACTTCATAGGAGAGAGACGCAGGACAGAAGAAGGGATCCCTGAGTAGTTTGAATCAGCCTCAAGACAGCCAATGGGAGAGTTTAACCTTCATGTGGATCATTTCCAAATTTCTTCTGCAGAAATGTGTATTTATTTTAAAAAGGGCCCACCCTGTCTGCTTTCAGAGCAGAACCTCTCTCCAGCAGAACACTCCCCCAAGCAGAGGCAGGAATGGAGTATTTTCCCTCTTTAGGAACAAGTCAGATACCTCAGAAGTGTCCTAGTTTCCTCCCCTCTGGAGCCACAGCATTTACCTGTACTAGGCCAACCAGGTGCATTGCTCAGGTGTCTGAGAGCATGGGTTCTGGAGTCACACTTGCTAAGCAGAAACCCTACACTCCAACCGGTATAAATCTCTGCAATCCTGTGTCTCTCAAATTCACTTTCATCACCTGGAAAATAGAAATAGTGATTATATTTTCTAGATTATGTTTTTGTGATGATGAAAGGTAATTGTGGAAATATATCACATTGCCTGACACATAAAAGTTATTAGCTCTTACTGCACTATTGCTATTACTACTGCAACTCTTGCTTCTGCTATTTGGGGAAAACAGAGTAGTGACTTTCTCCTCTTCACTCCCTAAGGAGGTACCCAAGCCATTAGGACTGGTCTGTGATGGGACTACCTTAGAGTTGCAGAGCTTGGAGCTGGGGTCAAGTAATGAAACAAGAATGACAAGCCAAGCATATAGTTCCTCCAAAAGTATTTGTCCAGATAAGCCAGCCAGAACCCCAATTCAGGAGCCAGGTGATAGAATGAGCAGTGGTCTTGGCAACATCAGCACTGGTAACCTGGAGGAATCAAATTCTCAGGCTTAAGCCCAGACATACCGTATTGTTCAGTCCAGAAATAGGTGCTGCAGCAGCCTATCAGGAGACTCTTCTGTGGGCCAGTGAACACTGGGTCAGAGTAACACCAGCTGTTTTATAAATAAGTCCCAAATCTTCAGTGGCTTAACAAAAATGTTTACTTCTTGGGCACAGAAGACTCCAGCTCTGAGCAGGTGAGCAGACATTCTTATTCTCTGGGCACCTATCCTCCATACACGGATACAGAGACCCAGGCCCATTCCAGCCATAGCAGGAGAATGAGGGATTTTACACTCCATCAGTGAAAACTAGTCATGTGGCAATGCTGAGGCACGCACCTCTCAGGAACAGCACTGCACCAGGCACAGAAAAGCGCAAAGTGGAGTACCCCATGTATACAGACCTCATGGAGTCTAGATCAGAGTACCTGGAGACCCCAAGCACCACAAGGGAGAGTCAGGATGCAGGAAGCTTGGATTCTGGAGAGTCTCTAAGTCAGCAGGCCACTGGGGGTAGAAGGCGAGCAGATACCATGGGGATACTTTGAGGCCTCAGACCCATCCAGTCATCCAGAGTTCTGGACCTGCCAGCACAACCCCCTCTCTGGGCAGCAACCGATGAACAACGCTCGAAAAGGACATTCCTTGCACGCAGGAAAGAAGTGTATGTTCAGCAGCATTCTCCTGGCTTCCCAGGAGGACATCTGCCAAAGTGGAGGGAGAATATTAAACAGAGATCCCCGAAGACACAAGGACAAACTGTTCTTGAGAAATCCTGATATTGTTAGAAACAATATGTTAAAGTGTTTTATTATTTAGTTATCCCTTGCCTGAGCATGAAAATGATATTAACATACTATTAACTTACTGGGACATAAGCGAAAATAACTTACATTTTTCATATAGTGCTAATTATTTTTCTGAGGCTGGCTCAGGCTGGCAAAAGAGAGCTTTCAAGGCTTTCACCAGATTATTTACTTAAAGAAGTTAAGCATGCCATTATCTGTTTCCATGGAAACACAAGTAATACAGGAAACAGAGGAGAAGGTCACTTTGACCATAATTAACATAAAAAATAATGGTTTATACAGCAGCTAGGAAACAGGACAGTGAGGTGATGCAACACCTTCAAACCCTTTCTTCAGCAGTGTGACTTAATCTTTGGGTCAATTTTCACACTAGCTTCGCTTTGGTAATTTTAGTAGTCTAGTACTAAGTTTTAAAGTGGAACTTAACCTTGTTTAGCAAAGCTTTTCCAGTGTTATTATTTCATTTTTGATCCAATGAGAACATTCCAGTAACATTTTTTCTAAGGTCCTGAACAAGCGTGAGCCAATGAGTGCCCTGGTGCGAGCCACAGCTCCTCGCCTGCGCCTTCTCAACAGGCGGAGAATGCACGAATGATAATCCAGAGCATCACTAGGTTTGGTGCCTTTAAAATCACCAAAGGAGATTTAGTTATGTTCAGAATAGTTTACATTTAAAGTGTCTGATTGTATTCTTGTTTTACATTGAAAATCGGCAATCCACATGTGGTAGCTCTTAGCTAAATATTCCACTTATTGGAACACAGTACACTCCTTTGGGATTCTTACAAAAAGATGAATACTGTAGTTTATTTTTAATCCTTCCCTTGATTACGCATTTTTCAAAACCATTTAATTTAATACAGTGTCCAAGAAAGAACTAAAGAGGAAAAATGAAAGAATTGACCTTTTAAGGTTTCTGAAATTTTAATACACAAAGAAATTATATTAAGTTACAAATTATTAGGATTCCATTTGTGTTAGAGCTCCAGTCCGAGGAACATAATGTAGCTTCTTCCAGGAAGCCTCTTCTGAAGGTGGACTCAGTGCTGGCTGCAACATGATGCTGGGTAGTGTTTACAAACAGGTGGCTTGAAGTTAAGTGGAGTCGATATACAATTTCTCACCCTTTAGAAAAGAACCACTCTGCTGCCACCTGAAGAACCACATTTCTTTCTCAAATATCTAGCTTGAAATCATTTAATCAGGAATGTAAATCAGGTATATGCTCCAATTATAAAAACATTGATGGGATTGGCTGTGGTGTTGGATTTGGGAGGTGGGGGTGGGGTGAATGGAGCTACTGGGTTGTTTTTTTTTTTAAATATATAATGATACCACATTTCTATTCCAGAAACACAAACCACATTGTATCCTACTTGTCAGGAACAGTGGTCACTTGGCTTAGCCAAGAATAAGAACTCTCGGCAGTGCCATGTCACAGGCTTATAAGAGAACTAAAATAATGGATGGTGTGCTTTCCTATATGTATTTGAGTTCAGATAATTTATTTAAATAATGTTGCTGGCACATGCTTTATAGCTGTTTACATTTTGCTACATGAATTTCAGCGTATCTTGCAGACTATGCAATTCATTTGGAAAATGTAATTTTCATCCCTGCATACTAATCGATTTCTTCACAAACACCTGCTATCAGTTATGATAATAAAAATGCCAGTCTGAACTGAGAAAGGACTGAACAGAGCTTCCAAAGGAAATGACTTAAGTGTCTTTGAATGCTACTAAATGTAGTAATGTGCCTATGTGGTGCCAACACTTTTTTCATCATTTGCATTTTCTATAATTTTGCCCTATTACAACATGATGCCTCATAACCATTTCCTTATGGATTATAAGCTGAATTGTCAGGAGTTGGGGTCCCATGGCATGGACAAGATCTAAAGTTGGGCTGTACGGTGTCAGAAAACACTAGCTCATTCCTGATATACCCTGAATCATTTCTGATTTTCTACATCCCTAAATACTGTAAAATTGGCTGCTCCTTAGTTTTACATCCACATATACACCAAATAAAATTTCCCTTATTTATTCCCTTTAGCCACCAGTTTATTCCACACACCAGTGCCAGACTAATTTTCCTAAATCAGCAATTTCCTCGTGTCCTTCCAGCACCCAAGCACCTTCAGTGGTTCTCAATTGGTCGCTCCATTGAGCCCAACTCTGCATTTTAACTTCTGAGCCTCCATCCTCTGTCATCACTTGACATAGTTCACCTGTCTCTTCTGCTTCCAGACAAACTCTGTTCTTTTTGGTCAAGCTTCCCCTGCTTCCTGCCCCAAATTTTCTCTCTTCAAGTCTCATCTCTGGACTTTTGCTTTTTTTTTGTCCTTCCCCAGTTCTTGGATTTCATACTTTGAAGACCACTTTGATTATTCCAGTCTGTATTTTTCTCTTCTCTGAACTCCTGTAGAATGATTTTCTTGTCCTATACTTTGACACTGCTGCTTGTTTAGTCATTTAACCAACTTTTATTGAGTACTTACTATATGCCAGGCAGCAAGCTGTCTTCTCTTCCTTTGAATGTATTAGTTTCCTTCAAATATGTCAGTCTCTATTATAATTTAAGCTCCTTGAGTCAAGAGACATATTTTGTCTCCTTTTCTGATCCAAGATGCTCAGGCAGGTTTGGGCACAGAGTACATACACAGTAAATGCCTGTTGACTAATTGATCTGTAATGATTTGGGTAGGGAATTTTCTGATTAATTGCATGTTCTATTTGATTAGTATTTTAGTGTTTATTATACATGGATTATTATTGTGAAAAATGGAATACCATAAAACACTCACCTGTAAAACTGTTATTAACATAAATTGATGTTTGATATTTGAGGACAGACTCCACCAGGGTGTCCCCACATCCCAGTGCACATCTGCCTTCCTCATACTGTAAAGTGTGGATGGAACATGTACAAGGCTGCCCAGGACCGGGCCCTCTGCTTGGGATTGGGGTGGTGGCAGAGAGGAGCACGAACTCAGCACCCGGGCTGAGGTCCACTCCCTGCCCTGACACACGGGAGCTTACTTCTGTGAAGAAGTTACTGATAACAAGTTTTTAAAATTTGCTTTCACTTCCCTCTTGCTTCCAAAAGTAGAGAATGAATTTTCTGTGGCAGGGAGAAAAAAATGTGTAAAACTGGTGGTATAGGAGAGGGGAAGAATTAAAGACTGGCTCTGAACAGTCTGGTAAGAACTAAGCATGTCTGGATGGGCACAGTAACCCAGTGACTAAGAGCTAGCAGCCTGAGTGTAAAGACTATGCTGCTCACTTTGTGGGATCTGGCAAATTCTCTGCCTTTTCTGTGCCTTGATATCCTCATCTGTAGAGGGGATAAAGCAGTTTGGTAGGGGGTAGTTATAACGTGAGTTAGTGAATATGAAGCTCTTTGCCCAATGTCCATTCTGTGCTGAGTGCCCAGCTAGCAATTATTTATATTGGAGAGACCACAAAGCAATCAGCTGGCATGTGGGGAAGGGGTAGCCCATCCTTAATTTCCTTTTATCATTCACTCTTCTTTCTTACTCAGTTTCAGTTATTTCTGAAGCCTTGAGATGTGTAAGACCCTGAGTGAACTGTCTCAGTCTCTCAGTAAGATGCCAATGGGACTGAGGTCTGAATCTACATATAGAGAACTTTAGGTTTCAGGAAGGAGTATTAGAGTAACCACTAAGCCTTACAAAGAAAGGGTGTTTTAATCTGTTAGTGAAACAGATGGAACTAGGTTACCATTCTAAAAGGAGTCAGAGAAAAATAATTTGTGCCATTTGTCCCAGCAGTAGAGCGGGGAAGGGGTACATATAAATTCTGCCCTCCCCTGGGCTACTGCCACACAACCTCTGGAGCTGATTGTGTGCAAGAAGGTGACTCTCCAAGGAGCTAAGCAGCCCTGCAGTAAGGGAGAGGATAGCAGTGTGGCAGATGGGATGGCTGCCCAGAATGCTGAATGCTGCCATTACTGAGCTACACATACTGATTTCCAAGAGAGTGCCTTTGCTGGGGGAGAGGTCAAGACACACACACAAAACACATTCACATGTGAGACAAGACAAATAAAATACATGAAAATTGCAAAAGAAATTATGCTTACCCACTACACAGAGCCCTGGTGTAAGGCGTTTGTTTTACTTCTAAGGTGATACGAAATGTTAAGAATTTGGGTGAGACTCCCTTTCCCCAAGAAGACCACTCAGTCTCAACAGGGAGTGACTCCCTAGAACTCAATTGTGTTTATCCCCCAGCCCTGGCTGCTCAAGCCTATGCTCTGAAAGAAGAGAACGACAGTCTCCGTTGGCAGCTGGATGCCTACAGGAATGAGGTGGAGCTGCTGAAACAAGAAAAGGAACAGCTTTTCCGAACAGAAGAGAACCTCACCAAGGACCAGCAGCTCCAGTTCCTGCAGCAGACCATGCAAGGCATGCAGCAGGTATGGGCCAGGGTTTGGTGGGGTTTCGTTTGAAAGGGATGGCTGTATTCAGTGGGAGGGAAATGATGGCCATTTGCAGGATAAGTGAAGGAGAAGAAATGATGACAGAAAAGCTAAGTTGCTAGGACAGGAAAGTGCTGATGACTGTTTGTGGGAGGGTAGAACCTGGAGAAAACCCAGGCTGAAGAAATATGTTGGAGAAATGTACCCTTGAGGTAGGAAATACAGGAAGAAGATCTAGGCAGTGAAAAGGTTTGTGTATGAAATTTACCCTTACAGCCAATGGTCAGGACATTCGGATCACGACACAAGTACTTTGTAATCTTACAACTTTTAAATGAAAAGCATGCCGACTGATTTTACAAAAGCATGACAAGTTTTTTATTCCAAGACCAAAGAAAACATAAGCTGTATTATTTTTACTTCTTCTGGATTATCTTAGGATCTGGTCAGGATCCATGAACACAATACATACTTAAGAAATGTTTGCTGATGGGTTGGATGAAGCACTAGAATTTGGGTAACAGGCAACTTTAGAAATAAGCCAGTATCTGTGCTTTAGTTAAAGAATGACAGACGTCAGTCCTACACACTCAAGTTAAAGATGTGTATTTCCAGCAATTACTAGAAGGAGGCAGAGGCTCTGTGTGGGCTTCTGAAGAAGGGAAACACGGACTGTGTGAAATGAGTTGAAGGGAGGGCAACCCTGAGCCCTGGCTGTGGTGGGGTCCACATCAAAGATTCATAGCTGCATTTATATCTGAAAACATCCATTGATACCTGATATACTTAGGGTGTTTGGGCCTTTGAGTTATTGTAGACTAATGCAGCATAAATTATCATCATACATGGATATTTTTTATGCCTCTGAATATGTAAATCTAATCACTCTTTTCTGGCAAAAACAAATATTGTTTGTATTTAAATAAGGGAAATGTAAGGAGATAATGGGAAATTAAATATATAATGAGTAATATTTTTTAAAATTCATTCATATTGACTGCTATCCAAGATCAGGAGCATGACTTACCTACAAAACTGTCTTAATGACTAGAGGTGGCTGCTACAGAAACACTCCCCCAGCAGGGGAAGATAATTGAGAAAAAGGAATATGAAAAAGAAGTGTAGATTAGGATATAAAGAAGTTAATGACCAAGTCACAGAAATTGTCTTAAACATCTCCCTCCATTTTAAAGCAATTTTTGAATCTTGTCTTTGAGTCCTGACTGGTTGATGTTCACAGAGTGTTAAATCAGTGAGATTCAGAGGTAAGAGCCCACCAGGAAATGTCATTACAGTCTTTGCACACATCCTTATGCTTGGAAATTGGCGTAACAGGTGCTATGTGAGGCTCCCAGGGTTATCCAGGTGCCCCAACACTGGATGTGTGCTGACACCCTTGCCAGAAGGGAAGTCTGTTGGTTTCCAGAAAGACCATGATGCCAGACCTAGCCCACAGGCCACTAGTCACACTTCCCACAACCAGCCTCTTTTCTGGAGGGAAAACTATCCTAGTTGCTTTAAAAGTTAATAAAAATCTTTTTTTTTATTTTTTTTAATTTTAATCATTGTTCAAGTACATTTTTCTCCCCCCTACTCCCATTACAGCCCACCCACCCAACCCTCCGCCCTCCCCCCAATTACCCCCCACCCCTAGTTTTTGTCCATGTGTCCTCCAAATTTGTTCCTGTAAACCCTACCCATTCCCCCCTGAAATTCCCTCTTCTCTCCCCTCTGGTCACTGTCAGACTATCCCCTATTTCAGTGTCTTTGGTTGTATTTTGCTAGTTTTTTTTTGTTTTGTTTTGTTGTTTAGATTCCTGTTAAAGGTGATATCATGTGGTATTTGTCTTTCACTGCCTGGCTTGTTTCACTTAGCATAATGCTTTCCAGCTCCATCCATGCTGTTGCATAGGGTAGGAGCTCCTTCTTTCTTTCTGCTGCATAGAATTCCATTGTGTAAATGTACCATAGTTTTTTGATCCATTCATTTACTGATGGGCATCTAGGTTGCTTCCAGCACCTAGCTATTGTAAATTGTGCTGCTATGAACATTGGGATGCATAGGTTCTTTTGAATTGGTGTTTTAGTATTCTTAGGATAGAATCCCAGCAGTGGAATTGCCGGGTCAAAAGGCAGATCCATTTTTAGTTTTCTGAGGAAGTTCCAAACTGCTTTCCATAGTGGTTGTACCAGTCTGCAGTCCCACCAACAGTGCACTAGGGACCCCCTTTCTCCGCAGCCTCTCTAACACTTGTTTGTTGCTTTGTTTATGATGGCCATTCTGACTGATGTAAAGTGGTATCTCATTGTGGTTTTAATCTGCATCTCTCTGATGGCTAGCGATATTGAGCATCGTTTCATGTGTCTTTGGATCTTCTGTATGTCCTCCTTGGAGAAGTGTCTGTTCAAGTCCTTTGCCCATTTTTTAATTGGGTTACTTGTCTTCTTAGAGTGGAGTCATGTAAGTTCTTTATATATTTGGAGATTAAACCCTTGTCTGAGGTATCATTGGCAAATATGTTTTCCCATACAGTTGGTTCTCTTTTTATTTTGATACTGTTTTCTTTAGCTGTGCAAAAGCTTTTAATTTTGATGAGGTCCCATTTGTTTATTCTTTCCTTTATGACCCTTGCTCTAGGAGACAAGTCAGTAAAAAAGTTTCTGCGTGAAATATCTGAGATTTTCCTACCTACGTTCTCTTCTAGGACTTTAATGGTGTCACGTTTTATATTTAAGTCTTTTATCCACCTTGAATCTATTCTTGTATATGGTGTAAGTTGGTGTTCATTTTTTGTATGTAGCTGTCCAGTTAATAAAAATCTTTAAGGTAGTGAAGATTCAAGTCTGAGAAAAGTCAGAGGAGATAAGGGTGAGCTCATCAGTCAGGGAAATGCCTGTTGGGGCTCAACACCTAGCAGCGCCAGCAGCCAAGGGCTGAGTCCACCTGGGGGCAATGAGATAAGCCACCACCCACACATAGCCCCTTCAAGGAGGTACTCATTTACTGCAGAATCTCATCAGCAGGAAGCTTATTTTTTGTATGGTCTCTTGTTTGTTTGAGGGGGTTGCTTTGGTTTTTGTCTGGGTTGGTTTGATTTAAACAACAGAAATTGACTGTGTCACAGTTCTGGGAGCTACAAGTCCAAGATCAAAATGTGGGCAGACTTGATTCCCTGAGGGCTGGGAAGGAGAATGTATTTCTGAGGTTCTGCCCTCGTTTGTGGTGGTCAGCTGGTGATCCTTGTCCTTCCTTGGCTTATAGACATATCACTGCTTTCTGCCTTCTTCACATAGTGTTCTATGTGTGTCCAATTTTTATTTTTTACAAGGACACAATTTGTATAGGATTAAGGGATCCACACATCTAGTATGACCTCAGCTTAACAAATGACATCTGCAATGACTCTCATTTCAAACAAGGTGACATTCTGAGGTACAGGGGTTTAGAACTTCACCATATAAATTTGGGATGAGGGAGACATAGTTCAATCAGTAATAGGCATATAGTCAATAGTCAGAATACATATGTCGAATAGAGTAGTGAATGGACAAAGGCACAGAAGCAAGAACTAGCAGGGTGTCTGTGAAGAGCTTTGGGCTATTTGGGATTCTAGGTTCATAAACAGCCAGGTAGGGAGTGGTAAGAGCTGACACTCTGTAGGTTGCACATGTAGACCCTCCTTGGCACATGGGAAGCACTAACCTAGCGGTAGTGAATGTGATTTTAATTTTTACTGGTTGTTAGGTGGATGCAAGGCAATCTCTGTGGCAACCCATCTTTAATATGGTTTTAAAATATGGGTGTTTTTTAAGAATTGTATTTCTCCGTTGACATGACTTTGAATAAATTTCCACAGCTTGCTCGTTTGAGCCCCAAAGCAAAGAATTCTCCTTACTTTGAAATCTACTCGCAATCTGTCCACCATCTACTTTTTCAATTAGAAAATCATGGTCTCATGGGAAAGTCAAGAGGTAGAGGAGGGCTTTGCCCCCCACATGTCATTGTTTTAGCAATCCATTTGTGGGAAATTATTTCTGTAATAAACAAAAGAAAATAAAGAGTTTCCACAGCCTTAGAACTAGCATACAATTTTTAGAGTTGCTTTAAGTTTAGCCAAAAAATTTCTAACTTTTCTTCTTTTAATCTCTTAAGCATATGTTTACTGACATCACAGGGTTTCTTGTAAGTTCATGAAGAAAACATGATGGGTAAGGTTCTTAAAAATGAAAAGCCCTTAGGTGACATTGTCTGGTTGTTTCTTGGTCTGCCCCTACATTACATGTGAGTCATAATTTAATATTAGAGGTTTCAATACTAGTTTGCAGCCATGGTAACACAGTAGCCTTTCCTGACTTAAACTAACAACAAAGTTAACCTGTCTTTGCCACAGGGATAGTGAGGTTGTTGGCTTTTGTGCCTATCTTTAGGTGTACTATGGAAAATAACACATATTTTAAACTCTTATTTATCTTCAGATTACCACCCTGGATTGGGTAGTCTTACACTTATTGAGGTAAAAAAAAAATACCATATAAATACTCTTTTAGGGGTACAGTTCTATGAATTTTGACAACTTCACATGCTCATATATTTATATAACCACCACTACCTCAGTCAATGTATAAAACAGTTCCATCATCACAAAAAATTCCCTTATGTCACTTTTTAGTTAACCTCACTCCCAGCAACTACTGATTTGTTTTCTACCTCTGTGGTTTTGGCTTTTGCAAAATGTCAGATAAGTGGAACCATACAGTATGCAACAGTTTGAGTCTGGCTTCTCTCACTTAGCATAATAAATTTGAGATTCATCCATATTGCTGTATAAGATCACTCTTTTTCACACTGAGTAGTATTCCATTGTAAGGAAGAGCCATAATTTGTTTAGCTAGTCATCAGTTCATAGACATTTGGGTGATTTCCTGTTTGGGGCAAATATGAATAAATTTGCTGTAAATACTCAGATGATTTTTGTTTGGACATAATTTTTTATTTCACTTGGGTAAATACCTAGGGGGAAGATTGCTGGATTGTCTGGTAAGTGTGGTTAACTTTTGAAGAAACTGATGAACTGTTTTCCAAAATGTCTGGACCATTGTGCATTCCCATGGGACTGCATGAGAATTTCAGTTGTCCTATGTCCCTGTCAGTCAGCACTTGATATGGCCAATTTGTTTTGTTTTCTTGTGTATTTTTTAGCCACTACAATAAATGTACAGTGGTGTCTCATTATGGTTTTAACCACACCTAAATTTAGACAATATTTGTAGTTTCATTCTTGAGGTCAATATGTCATATTTTAAAATAACCAACTTAAGATCAGAGTTCTTTTTAAAAATATGTATTTATTGCTTTTTAGAGAGAGAGGGAGAAAAACAATGATGTGAGAGAGAAGCATTTATTGGTTGCCTCCCACACATGCCCACCCTCCCCCCAGGGATTGAACCTGCAACCTAGGTATGTCTCCTGACCAAGGATCGAACCCACAGCCTTTTGGTGGATGGAGCCATTCTGTAACCAACTGAGCCCCCTGGCCAGGAAAGAATCAGAATTCTTTTTGAAGCTGTATATAAATCATATTGACAGAATTGATAAATATTCAAAAAAACAGGATACCATTATAAACTGCTGATCATAAAACTACATGTGACTAACAAAGATTGGTATGTCAGATGACTTTCTCATGAATACTTTAAGTTAAAGCTTTTAAATAGTATAAACAAATGTTGTCTAAGGACCAGCTGTCTTAGGCCAGTAAACCATTGGCCCACGTAGAGAAGTGGCTTGACATTTGTGAAGACCAGGCATATCAGCTGTCTGACAACTTCCAGCAAAGGAAGATCAGACAATTTGGGGGGGGAGGCAGATTATGATCAATACCATTTTAGAAATTAAAATTGAGAGTAACCCCATCTAGTTTTATCAAATGTTGGTCAGTAATTGGTCTTTGAGATATAATTAATAAATAAATGCAAATGTGTTGTGTCCTGGCCCATGTGGTTCAGTTGGTGGGAGCATAGTCCCATACCTGAAAGGTCTTGGGTAAAATTCCTGGTCAGGGTACATACCTAGGTTACTGGTTCAATTCTAAGTCAGGGCACGTGTGGGAGGCAACCGGCAGATGTTTCTCCTTCATATCAATATTTCTCTCTCTCCCTCTCTTCCTCTCCCTCTCCCTCGCTTTCTAAAAACAATGAGAATAATGTCTTCAAGTAAGGCTTAAAAAAAGAGAGATAAAGAAAAGAAAGTGCATTGAAATTGAACATTAGTAAGTACATCTGACCACTTACATTAAGCATCTCTTCTAAAATCTCCATTACATTACTCAATTGCTTAGTAAATAATTAGACATAGTACATAGTTTGCACTCCCCTGCTGTTTGAAATTCATATGTGATGAAGTCTGATGTGTAAATGTCAAAATCAGGATAATTATGGCAGCAGGAGCCGTACTGAAGGTGATGAATGTGGCTGTGGTGGTAAAGGGGACTCTGATAATGGTGACTGTGGTGGCAATGAAGGCTATAGTGGTAAAGGTGCTGGTGGTGAAGGTGGCTGTGGTGGGTACGGTGGTGTTTTTGATCATTAAAATATTTTGGGACAGACAGGTAAAATGGACATATCCAAGAAAAGCTTATTTATTCTTACTTTTTATTTTTTAACTTTATTTATATTCAGAGAGAGGGGGAAAGGAGGAAGAAAGTGAGGGAGAGGAAAATTGATGTGCCAGCTGCCTCTTGCACACCCCCAACCAGAGACCTAGTCTACAACCCAGGCATGTGCCCTAACCAGGAATGGAACCTGAGAACCTTTGGTTTGTAGGATGATGCCCAACCCACTGAGCCACACCAATCAGGACATATCCAAGTAAATTTTAGAGAATTCTTTTTGTATCTGATAAAAAAAGGGTGCCCCTTAAAAATTGTGAAAATCTTTAAAATCCCAGCAGGCCCACTGCTCCCAGCAGACATCAAAAGGTAATGTTACAGCCCTGGCCTGGGTGGGGCTCCATTGGTTGGAGCATTGTCCCAGTGCTGAAAGGTTGCTGGTTCAATTCCTGATTAGGGCACATACCTAGGTTGTGGGTTCAATCCCCAGGTGAAGCAGCCAATCAAAGTTTCTCTTTCACATTGATTTTTCTTCCTTTCTATTCCTCTCTTTCTAAAAGCAATGAAATAATAGGCTGATTCTCTGCCCATTATTCTTTTTCTCTTATTATCGGTTAAAACTTTATCTTTTATCCTTTCCACTGAAGTTTCTATTAACAATCACATTATTTTATTTGCAAATGTCATTTTTGTTCTTTATTATCTCTTCATGAAATCCTATCCTTATTTTTTGGTTGCATTATCTTCTCAAGTCTTTTTGAGAATACTAATCAGAATTTTTAAAAATTCTCTTTGTTCCTGAATCATTTCTGTGTATTCCAAGATTGGTTGTTTGGTTTTTGTATCTCAGTCTGTCTCTCATACTACAAGTTTCTTCTCATGTGAGGGGATGCTTGGTAGTCTGTTTGTATTTCAGAATGAAAGGCTCAGTTTACTTTCCAAAGACGCTGTGTGGTTTCACTCATTATTGAGTCCAGGTCTCCCCCTTCCCACACAGTCTCCCTCCCATGCATGACAACTGACTGGCAGACTTCATTTTCAGGAAAGCTTGAGATCCCACAAATGTCAAAATCTGTCCTACAGGAGGAACTCCCTAGAACTCGCTTCCCTTTCTCTGTTTTTTAAAGTTTATTTTTGACAGACATTTTAACTGACTCCCTGGAGAAAGGAAAAACAAAAACCAAACACCCATGGACTATGTCTGACACTTGAACAAAAACCCATTTCAGGAGCTTTTAACTTTAATGCAGCCCTTGAATGAACTCTGATTGGCATGTGGGCCAGTGAAAGGGTCAGGGGAAGAGTATTACAAGTTACTCTGGCTGGACTTCCAGTCAAGATGATGGCATAGGTAAACATGGTTCACTTCCTCACACAACCACATCAAAATTACAACTAAATTATAGAACAACCATCACTCAGAACTGTCAGAAATTGAGTTGAATAGAAGTCTGACAACTACAGAATTAAAGAAACCAATCCATCCAGACTGGTAGGAGGGGTAGAGATGTGGAACAGGCTGGTCCCATGTCCATGTGTGGTAGATAAAAATTTGGGAAGGAGATCTTTGGAGCAAGGATCCCAGCCCCACACCAGGCCCTGTAGCACAGGGTTCCAGTGCCAGGAAGATAAGTCTCCATATCTTCTGGCTACAGGGATTAAGTCAGTGAAAGAAACTGCTGACATTCCTCTTAAAGAACCCACACACAGACTTACTCAAATTCATTCCCTCTGAGGTCCAGGATGAGGGTAGCAGCTTGCAAGGCACTAGTGGTACACAGGGAAGAACTGAAATGAGAGCTGGGGAACAGTGTTCTCCCAGATACAAAAGCAGGCAAAAGCCATTGTCCTATTTCTGAACCCTCCCCCCACAGAGCTACAGAACCAGCAACTGGTACCATGTCTAAGACCCCATCAACCTGACTGACACTGTTTGCCTACTCTGGAGATCCCCTGAGACTTCATCCCACCCAACTTACAGCTTTTAACAGTGGCTTTCCTATATGGATGGCTGGTCTTGGCTCATGCTTCCCAACTTCCTAAATCCTTTCAAGTAAGCAACGGCCTGCCTCAGTGAGCCCCTAGGACCTGTACCTCTTGCTAAGTGATCCCAGGCATGGTACTAGCAGTAGCCAGCCTAGATTCACAGCTTGGCTTTGCCTGGGAATCTCCAAGCCCAACACAAGTAGCAGCCATCTCAGATTGTTTTCCAACTCAGGCAGGGTACTCCCAGGGAAAAAAAAAAACAAGTAGGTAGGGGCTGACCTTGGCCTGCACCACCTGGGGAAACCCAAGGGCCTGTTCACCCAGTAGACAGCTACAAACCAATCAGAGCACCACCACCCTGCCCCTACACATCTGATCCTCCACAGAGGGTGGAGGTTGGTGGTCAGTGTTCACATCCAATCCTTGCAGCTGACTGGCCTGGGTAAATCCCTCCCATTCATCTGCTAACAGCAACCAAGGCTCAACTACAAGAGAAGGGTTCACTCAGTCCACATGTAGGACACACCTCAAGTACCCAGATTCAATGATAGGAGAGGCTGTGCCACTGAAACCTATAGTCCATCTACTATATTAGATTATGCTACCAAAACAGGGAGTTTCTATGCTCTACCTAATGCATAGAAACAAACACAGGGAGGCTACCAAAATGAGGAGTCAAAGAAACATGGCCCAAATGAAAGAACAGATCAAAACTCCAGAAAAAGAGCTAAATGAAATGGAAATAAGGAATCTATCAGATGCAGAACTCAAAACACTAATTATAAGGATGCTCAAAGAACTTAGTGAGGACCTCAATAGTATAAAAAAGATCCAGTCAGAAATGAACACTGCACTCATTGAAATAAACAATAATTTATAGGGAGAAAACAGTAGAGTGGATGAAGCTGAGAATTAAATCAATGATACGGAACATAAGGAAACAAAAAAACAATCCATCAGAACAACAGAGAAAAAAGAATCCCCCCAAATGAGGATACTATAAGGATCCTCTGGGACAATTTCAAGCATTCCAGTATTTGCCCATAGGAGTGCCAGAAGGAGAAGAGAAAGAGCAAGAGATTGGAAATTGATTTGAAAAAATAATGAAGAAAACTTATCTAATTTGGTGAAGGAAATAGACATGCATGTCTAGGAAACACAAAGAGTTCCAAACAAGATGGATACAAAGAAGCCCACTCCAAAACACATCATAATTAAAATACAAAGGTTGCCTTGGCTGGTGTGGCTTAGTGGATCGAGTGCCAACCTGCAAGCCAAAGGGTGGCCAGTTCGACTCCCAGCCAGGGCACATGCCTGGGTTCCAGGCCAGGTGCCCAGTAAGGGGCGCACAACCATACACTGATGTTTCCCTCCCTTTCTTTCTCCCTCCTTTAGAAAAAAGAAAAGCCAAAGGTTACAGATAAAGAGAGAATCTTAAAAACAGCAAGAGAAAAGCAGTTAGTTACCTACAGGGGAGTTCCCATAATACTGTCAGCTGATTTCTTAAAAGAAACTTTGCAGGGTAGAAGGGATTGGCAAGAAATATTGAGAGTCCTGAAAAGCAAGGACCTACAGCTAAGACCCAGCAAAGATATCATTTAGAATCGAAAGGCAGATAAAGAGCTTCCCAGACAAGAAAAAACTAAAGGAGCTCATGGTCACCAAGCCATTATCATATGAAATGTTAAAAGGACTTATTTAAAGAAAAATAAAATAAAAACTATGAATAAAATGGCAATAAATGCATATCTGTCAGCTTAAAAACAAACTAAGCAAACAAGAACAGAGACGGAATGATGTATATAGAGAACATTTTGATGATTGCCAGATGAGAGGGGGGAGGGGGAGAATGGGTGAAGAGAGGAGGGGATTAAGTACAAACAGGTATTTACAGAATAGCCATGGGAATATAAACTACAGTATAGGAAATGAAGTAGCTAAAGAATTTATATTCATGATCCATGGACGTGAACAATGGTGTGGGGATTGCCTGAGGGAGTAGTGGGGTTGCTGGTTGGCAGAGAGCAAAGGCAGAAAAATTGGGATAAATATAATAGCAGAATCAATAAAATAAAAAAAATAAGCTGGCTGTCCAGAAGCATACAGGGAAAGTAAGAACAGCATGCACATTTTCCAAATGTCTGAGGAAAAGAACATGGGGACTTAAGGCGGCAAATTTTAGAATAAAGATAGCTGCTTCAGGGTGAAGGGGCAGATACACAAATTAGGTGGTGGCTTTAAGGGAGGAGGAAAGGAAGACGATTAGTTCAGAAAAGGTATCACGAAGAGGCTGCAATATGTAATAATGACAGTGATGTGACTGACTATTTTTCCATTCTATTTTAGTATTTTGACCTGGAAGAAAAGAAAGCAGGGAATAAACACAATTGACTGTACAGAGGCAGGCAAGCGTAAGCTCAAAAGGATGTGCAAAGAGGACAATAGAAGGGATGGAGGATGAGAAGGACAAACAGAGATAAGGGAGGGGCAAGGGAAGAGCAGTTCTTCCTCTAGAATTTTTTTTTTTAAGATTTTATTTATTTATTTTTTAGAGAGGGAAGGGAGGGAGATAGAGAGAGAAACATCAATGTGCGGTTACTGGGGGTTATGGCCTGCAACCCAGGTATGTACCCTGGCTGGGAATCGAACCTGCGACACTTTGGTTCGCAGCCCATGCTCAATCCACTGAGCTATGCCAGCCAGGGCTCTTCCTGTAGAATTTTTTTAAAGGAAATGACGCAAATGTAGAAGAACAAAAAGAGAAAAAACAATTCTCTAAAAGAAAAAAATGCAACATTTTTATAATGATATATTTTAAGAGCTTTTACAAAATATTTAGATAAATGAACTATATGTAGAATGTGAAAAACTAAAGATTGATTAGTTTGGAATTTAAATAGTAATATATTATGAGGATTTTTCTTCTAAATAGGATTCTTTCCTCAGGAAACTCAAAATTGTTCAGTTGGAAGAGAGTAGCGCTCACACAGCGATCTGCTTGTTTACTCATTCAGGAAGAAGCATGTAACCACATTATCATAATATCTTTACTATATGAAAACATTTCTATATCAGTGCATAAAATAATTCAGTATAACTGGACGGGGCAAGAAAACCACATTATGGTGTAGAGAAAGGGGCATTCTTTTAGACTTTCATGTGCAAGTAGGGAAACATTTAGTTTTAGAAAGTTCAAAAATATGTATGTATATAAAATGTACTCACACAATACAAAAAAAATTGAGAATATTTATAAGCTATGACTGCAGAGAAATACCCCATGTTTATTTTATTCTATTTCAATGACCTAGATGAAGTTTCTTTTTAAGTAGAAAATAACTCACAAGACACTTCCCATATTTGTATTAGAAATTTTTGACATTAGAAGTTTTTGGTAGAATCAGGAAAATCATAGAACATGTACATTGTCAGATGCTGTGGCTTAGAAAATGTTAAGGAGTGGGCACCAGGGTTCATAGTAGCTGCAGATTCAGAGCCTGTCAAGATCTTCTTTTCCTTTCACTGAACTACACTAGAGTCTGTCATTTTATTTTCTACCCATTCTTCAGCCAAGTGCTTGGGATGCTGCTGTTATACATTCCAAAATGAGGACTATACACCATCATGTATGCTGCTATATAACATGATGGTGACGATAGTCCTCATTTTAATTCAGTGGGCACCATTCACTGGGTAGCTAAATGTCATTTGTAGAGTTCCCACTGGCAGCATGTGCATTTTCTAACATCTGCAGTTTGCATTCTATGGTGCATTGGAAGAAAGTATATATCCCACTTCAGTGTAAGACTACTAAGGGCATGGTTGGTCCATTTGGAATCAGAAATAGAAGCCAATTCTTCAATGCTGGGTCCAGGGCTTCACATTGCAAACCCCTACATGTTTGAAAGGAGAACCTGACATCTGCTAAGGAGTTTGGGAGTTTAAAGCACATACCCATTCAACTCTGGCAAAGATACAAAGACTGAAAGTGAAGATAACGGAGAGGAAACCTCCCTAAGTTTTTTAGTTTCAAATAAGAATGGGCCACTGGTCATCTTGCTGTTTCCACTGAACAGAGACCACAAGATAAGGAAGGAAATAAGTTGCTTTTATGCCACCCAGTGGGTACCAAGCTTTTGTACAAGAGAATGGAAACGGTGAACCAGTAAAAGGAAAAGGTGCTGTACAACTTTGTAAGAGCCAGCCTGCCTGAACCTCAGGTTCTTCATCTGGAGAATAGGTCCTGCCAACCTCAGTCAAAACTTGTTGCAGTAGAGTGAGGTTGTATATGTGAACACACTTTGAAAAGCTATTATACAAATGCAAACTGTGATTGCCACATTCCTGGTAAAAATATGAAGAGTGGAGAGGTTTAAGAGAAGCCTCAGGATTTGCAGAGTAAGTCTGGACAAATCCAGATCCGAGTTTCCTGGTGCTGGGGCATCCTGTGCTGTTGCCTCTCTGCCCTTGACTGCAAGTCTTTGCCACTTTCCATGGTTAACCCCCAAGAGCAGGTTCACATTATTTCACACAATGCTCACAGCTCAGGAGTAGGTGCTTATCCTGGTTTCTCAGGTAAGAAATTGAGACCTAGAGATGTCAAGTGACTTGCCCAGGGCACAGCATGTACCTGGCAGAGTCAGAGTTCCTAGCCCACATTCTCTTTCCTTGCAGCCGCCTGTGGTGTACGCTGGACATGGTGCTGCCAACACTGTCCTCACAAGAGCAGAGGGCCTGGAAGCTGTCCCTTTCCTGTACTTGATGATTGCTAGAAATATTATTGGCAAAAACCCATTGCCTATTTTCTGATTCTGCATCATAGCCCCTAATTTGGTCTTTACAGTAGCAGAGTGAGAGCTAGCAAAAAGAAAATAGTGTATATGTGGCTTTTATTTATTAAAATATTTGGACTGCAGAAATACAACTCTTTACTCTGGGAAGAAAAAGAGAAGCCCTAATAAAATTAACTATGGGAGTCTTCATCGCATCATTTGTTATTTGTTCTGCCATTGATTAATTTGATCATCAAATGCATCCTCATTAGTAACTGTCCTTTCTAAAAATAATGAAGCCAGCAGACAAATTGATGTGGGAGCCAGGGGTAGAAATAATGGCATTGCCCTGCACAACATTAAAGTCTTTTGGCTTCTTTCTTTTGCTCTTTACCCCTGGATTCTGCAATGGGAAATACAGCATCTTCTGTAGACTTAACAGCCATACACAGGACAAAGGAACTCTGCTTCTCCCAACATCATAGCTGCAGTTGTTGGATGACCTTTGCATGACCCTCCTCTTCACTACCTCTTTTGGAAATTGCCTCCTGACTTGTAGGCCATATCACACCAAGAGTGCCAGATTTATAGTGAAATGGATCTTTTCTTAAGTGCTATAAATCAAAACAGGCTTTTGTTGCAGACACATACTAGCCTTTCAGTCTGTTGGACCACTGTCGTCTCTCCCTCCAGGCACAGATGCTAAAATGAATCCTTGTGGCCTGGCCTTGACTTCATTTCTGTATAATCTGCCAGTGCAAAGCAGCAGCCCCATCCACACTGCAGCCCGGAACCCGGGTGTAAGCTGCTGCCTGTATACAGCAGGTGTCACGCTCGCAGCCAGACTGTGTAATTCTCCATCTCTCAAATTGGGCTGCAGTTGGGAGGGAATTGTGCTCCCAGGCTTTCTCCATGCAGCTGGTTAGGGGAGGAAACATGAGGATTAGAAAAACCAGGCAATTGTCTTCTCATCAGAAATGAAAGCTGTGAAGAGAAAGCAAGGAGAAATGTGGTAGAGGGTAAAAGAATACAATGTGGAAACAATCTGAAAGGACAAGAACAATTCTGAGGAAAAAATCCTCTTTAAAAGAATAAACACAGAGGAAGAAATACATAGGTGGGAGTTGCAGTTTTTCTGGGTCCAGGTTTGTCATTTTAATTTTTGTTTCATTTTCCTTTTTTTAAAAGATTTTATTATTTTTAGAGAGGGAAGGGAGGGAGAAAGAGGGAGAGAGAGAAATGTCAATGTGCGGTTGCTGGGGGCCGTGGCCTGCAACCCAGGCATGTGCCCTGACTGGGAATCGAACCTGCGACACTTATGGTTCGCAGCCCATGCTCAGTCCACTGAGCTACGCCAGCCAGGGCTTATTTTCCTTTTTATAAAAGAATATATACTCGATGCAGAAAACTTGGAAACATAAGATAAGCATATAAAAGGAAACAAATCATTCCTAGTGTCACTACCCAGATAAAATATTGTTAACATTTACATATATCCTTTCAGTCTTTTTCTCTGTGTACTCAAACATATAGGGGTAATCATTTTTAAATATTGACCAATGGAATAGCCAAGCTTAGTCAGGTAAAGTTTCTGGAACTGTAGCCAAAGTGTGGATTTGGAATTCAGTTCCAGCGTGTTGTTAGAAGGTTTGTTAAAGACATGTTTTCTCCTCTGTTTAACAAAGTATCCTGAATGACTAGTCATCAAGGGAAACTTAAACAAAGTTAGTGCCCAATCTGGTCCTCACTTAACAGACCACGCATTTCACTCAGCTGATTATTGGGAAGCCCCTACCTCATGAAGTTCTTTGCTTGATGCAACTTCCTCAGTTTGGTAATCACCTCTCCAAGTTTTCCTGGTTTCTCTTTCATCTCTGTGTGTCTCTGTGCCTCCTTCTCCTTCTCCCTGCATCTCTTCCCCTCTCTCCCGAGATGGTGCTCGCTCGCGCTCTCTCTCTCTCTCTCTCTCTCTCTCTCTCTCTCACACACACACACACACACACATAAACCCCACTTAATAAATAGCCTCAACAGCTTTATTTATTGGAGGTGCTAGAGATTATAGAAAAAGAGGCATTATACTTAAACTCTGGTTGTACAATAGGTTTCCAAGGAAAGGGCGTTACAAGTAATGCTTATATGTGAAGGACGAGCAGAGTGATTTTTCAAAGCTTTATTATCCCTTTTGTCTTCTTTCTTTTGTTCTCTTAATTTATTCCACTGTGGCCCCATGCATACACATTCCATTTTTCATGTCTTCCACCACCAGCACCACCCTAATTAATTTTAAGCTGGGTATTACTCAGGTATTCCAGTCAGAGGGGTTTCAGTGGCAAGCACAGGGACTCTCATTCACGGTGTTGGAGATGCATATTTTCACCAGGATTTATATTTTATCCTGAGTAAGTCATTTTGGTTATTTAAGCAGAGTGGTGCTCTGCAGTTTTGTCTCTCACTAATTCTCTGTGCACCTTGTCTTCTTTTTCTTCTGGGTTTGTATTTCTTCCCTCATGGTTTCTATTTCTCATTTTCAGTGCTACTCGATTTATTTCATGAAGGTTTTGACCTAATTGTAAAATCCATAAAAAAGCTATCATGCTGAGTTTCTCTTTACAAATATAGTCCCCCCATCCAGTAATCCTCCTATTTATCATTTGGGGAAAAGAAAAAAATGGGGGATCCTGATGTAGTTTCTCCACTCTACGTCTGATATGTGAGCTCAGAGTGATCTCAGAGACTCTCCACATCATTTAAGGAGCTCTCCCAGGTCTAGTCTTTCCCTCATGGGTGCTTGGGACTTAGCTGATTAGGCTGGTCTCTCTGCCCCACTGGTGGTTGACTTGCTTGATTTTAAGCCCACAGTTTGCTGGTCATTTCTCATGTGAAACGCATTGCTTTGGCTACATGGACTACTCACAATAAGAAAGCATGAAAGAATGCAATGATAATGGAAATTCTGTATTAGATAGCAAATTTGGACTGGATTTGGGCTCAATTTCACCACTTTTGTTACAGCACAATGACTGCAATATACAGAATGTTAAAACTAGGAGGAGCATTAGCAGGCCCTACATTACCACACTTACTTCCTAGTTGTAATCAAACAGTGAGGTTAAGTCACTGAGCTAAGACCCCTGCCCTTCTAGTCTCATCTGGCTGCCCAGGGCTTCTGATTCCTGGCCCTCAAGTTCATACTCTGCCTCCTCGTAGGTGTTTCCATTCTGGGAATTCTTTCCTTTTACATTTATTTATATCTGTCTCCTACCTCCCTGAAAAATATGAGTTGAGACAAAAGGGCTATGGTTTTCCCTTGACATGTTAAATAGTGCTCATTTCTTTTGTCTTCTTATGTTAGAGTTGAAACTAATTCTGACACCTAAGACCAGCCTTTTATGGCTTACTTAGTACTTTATATTCAACAACTATCTGAGTAAATGAATGAAGAAGGAAAGAACAAGTAGTTAAATCACCTCACACGTTTTATTCTCAGTGACGGAAAAGTCCAAACCAACTTACCTGATTCTTAGTCTTTGCTGCTTTTCTTACTTAGGCCTAAATAATAATAATCTCATCTCACTGACTGAGCAGAAATAGCTTTCAGATGAGGCTTTGTTGAAATTAAAGGATTGATGAGGTCTGCCTCCCTTTAAAGGTCACATGCTCTCTCCTGGTGATGAACATCCTCTAGAGCTTACTAGTCACTGGCCTTACTCAGGGCAGTTGGTGCGGCCCCAGGACTCTGAAAGAAGGACTTCAACTGCAGGAAATAAGCCATCGTGTTTTCACTCTTGCTGAATGGGTGTATGTGTGCTCGCCAATGTTTCTGTTCAGATAACGTCTGTCTACTATCCAGGTAGATGCTTTGAGAGCCTTAATGATGTTTTTATTTGTACTGTGCTTCCCCAAGGAACGAAGGCATAGAAAGGGTAGGTGAGGAGTCTCCAAACCAGACAGTACAGTGCTTATAATTTCTTCCTAATTGTTTTTCCTAATGTCAAAAGTGGGACTGTTTCACAAATTGAGGTATGAAGGACAATGGGGAGCTGCCAACCACACTCTAGTGGAAGACCCTAGATGTCAGGGAATAAGGACATTTTTCTAAGCAGCTCTGCCATTCCCTTCCTCTTGCTCTTCCTGCAGATGTTTGCAGTTAATGATGCATTTCCATAGAACTCAGCCCCAGCAAGCTTCATCAGCAGAGCATATATGGAAAAACAGTACTTATCAAATATACCTAGAACAGTTATAAAGAGTAATCATATACTGGACCTTAAAGCAGGTCTCAACAAATTTCAAAGAAGTGTTTTCATATTTTCTTATCACAGCAAAACTTTTAGAAATCAGTGTCACAAATGATAACTAAAACAATCCTATATATTTGAAAATTTAAAAACATACATCTGGACCCACAGGCCTGCAAATAAATCAGAATTATAATTTTAAAATATTTAGAAATAATTGATAATCAAAATACAACATATCAAAACTTGTAGGGTTCAAATAAAAGAGAACCTAGAGGAAAAAATTAAAACTTTAAATGTCTACTTCAGGAGAAGAGAATATTGGAGTAAGCATCCAATACTTATTTCAAAAGAATAAACACAAAGAAGGAAGGACATAAAGATGAGGGTAGAAATTACTTAAATAGCAAACAGCCATACAATAGACAAGATCAACAAAGCCAAATGTTTATTTGAAAAGACTAATAAAATTAAAAATCTTTTTCAACAGTGATCACAAAAAAGAAAGGTATAATAAACAATATTAGAAATGAAAATGGGATATGATTACAGATGTGACAGAGATTAAAAAGATATGAGAATATCAAGAATAGCTCTATGACAAATTTTTTAACTTAGGTGATATAGACACATTCCTATAGAAAAAAAATACCATATCAAAATTAAATCAGGAAGAAATTAAAAGCCTAAATGAACTCATTTAAAAAAGCTGAATTAGTTTCTTAAAATCTTGCACCAATATAACTGACTCAAAATGGCTTTGCAGAGGGGTTCAACCAAACATGCAAGGAAGATTAAGCCAATCTTTTACAAGGTCATTCAGAGAATAGAAAAGAAGGAAACATGTCCCAACTCACTCATAAGGCCAGTATACTTAATACCAAAACAGGACAAAGACAGTGGAAAAAGGAAGGGGTTTGGGGGAATTACAGGACACTTTCACTTATGAAGGTAGATTTAAAATTACTTTTTTAAAAGTTAATTTATTCTGGTATTGTGTAAACCACCAAAATGGATTTATCCCAGGAATGCAAGGTTGGTTCAATATTACAAAAGTCTATTAATATAATGATCCTATTAACATGTTAAACCAGATTAATACAATTATTTTATTGGCTACAGAATATCTGTTCATGACTTAGAACTAAAACAACCAAAGGAAAATTAGTCTTTTGACAACTTGGAATAAAAGAGAACTTATACTGTTTGTCCTGATCTGTGTGACTCAATTGGTTGGGACTCATTCTGCAAAGCTAAAGGTCACTGGTTCAACTCCCAGTCAGGGTACATGCCTGGGTTGTTGGTTTGGTCCCCAGTCGGGAGGTGTACAGGAGGCAACCAATCAATGTTTCTTTTTCATGTCAATGTTTCTCTCCCTCTCATTCTCCCTCCCTTCCACTCTCTTTAAAAATAAATAATAAAATCTTTTTTAAAAAGAGAGAGAGAACCTTTCCTGTTAAAGGTTATCCATAGTGAACTCAGTGGCAAAACAATTATTTTTTTAACCCTCACAGAGTAATCCTTATATAATCCTTTTAATTCTTATACAACTATTTGGACTAGAATGTAACTGCTTTATATCATTTGTTTTGTATCATGATTTACATTTTCAGATTGTCATCTGGAAACAAAAAATTTAAAAGATTGCTGCACAAAGTGTACTAGCAGATACTAAAATTGTGGTTACCCTATTTTTTCCTTTTGAAAAATTAAAGTCAACACCAACCTTGGTATTATTCCCTGTTTAACTAGCCATATATCATGGATGATGATCTTATCTATGACATCATTGTTAGGAGCTGGCCTTTCAGCTGACTTTGGCAAAACCCATGACTGAAATTTTCATTAAAAGGATGTGGATAGACTTCCACATATAAATTTAAAATGCATGCAGTTGCTGATCATGTGTGGGGGACTGGCTACGGTTGGAGGAGCACTTCATCACAGGGTAAATTGATGTGGACATTAAGCGTGAAGCTACAGCTCTAATTTCTCTTAGTTTTTATACCTAGAGAACCTTTGCTTTCTTTTCTTTTCTGTTATCATTCATGACCATGCTGACACCATTTATTGTAAAAGGCCTGAGTAATTCAACTCACTTCTTAATGCCTTGTATATTTAATGTTTCTGAAGTAGAGAAGATTAGTTTAAAATGGTAATTTTCTATCGGCACTTTGAAATCTATGCAAGCTGAGTGGTACTGTATTTTATTTTACCAAAAAGATCTCAGCCCCAAATATTAAGAATATTTGCAACAGCACTATTTGTTGAAGTCTTCTGTTACTGCTGCTGCTGCTGTTTTTCACCCCCCAGCTTAAAAATAGTCTGCAATTCAGAGACAGGGCAGAAGGGTGTAGCTCCACAGGAAGTACCTGCAGGTGAGTAAAGTCATGCAACGAAGCTGCTTCTGTCTGCTGGGGCCCACATCTATCTATCCAGAGCTTAGAGCAGTGAACCAGTGAAACTTGGAATCTCTAAGGGGTTCTGATTACTTTTGAGACTCGGAATGTGGGGTTCCAGACCACCCTAAGTGTATTAAAGCAACTTGGAAACTTTGGGGCAACGAGCAGATGTGGCCTGCCATACATTTCTCCTGTGATAGATGTGCCCATTTCTTTGCAGAGCTTGTTCTACCCTGCCCTTAGATGTCAGAGTCTCCTAGTCACAAACATGTTAACTTATGTTAACAAAGAAAAACTGGGAATATTGTAATCATTGAATTAGCCTCTCTAGTGTTCTACAGTTAATTAGGACTCAACAGTATAGGTGATAAAGGCCTTCTAGACCCACAGAAAATTTTCCATCTGTAGACATCTGTGGATGATGTAGAGGCAAAACTTTTAGCTATATTTTCTCTTTTTGTTTATCTGCAGAATATGTTTGATCGTTAGAACTTTCTTGCCATGGCCAGTGTGGCTCAGTGGAGTGAGCACCAGCCTGCAAACCAAAAGGTCGCCATTTCAATTTCAGTCAGGGCTCATGCCTGGGTTGTGTGTACTCCAGGTACACCGTTGGAGGCATACCGATAAATGTTTCTCTCCCTCTTTTTCCCATCCTTCCCGTCTCTCTGAAAATAAAATAAAAGTTAAAGAAAAGAACTTTCTCATCATTAGGATTCAACTAAAACTTCTCAAGACCCCAACACATTCTTATTCTATAACCATAAGTCAAAAGCTGCTTTCCTAAAACTGCAATCAAGGAAGGCAGTCAGTGATGATGGTAATGTCTGCTGTGGGTTATAAACCCTGCAAAGATAGAACAAATCTCTGTTGGCCTTTGGGCAACAGTACAAGACCCAGCTGTTCAATCAGGTTCTTGTTTGAAGTAAATGGGCCAACCTGGCTAGAAAGCATGTTAATATTTTAAATTTCTACATTACCAGCTGACATGTGCCCAGAGGCTGGGGTGATGACTACCTCATATAATTGCAAAAAAGAAAGTGATAAGAATAAATAAATCCAAGCAAATTGGATTATCATTTGTACTAGAATTGCCAACAACAGTAATAGGGAGAATATCGCTGACATATATTCCTACTTCAGCAAGGCATTTGACACCTTCTCTTGTGAATTGCATGAATGGTGTTAATTCTAGCTGGCTGGCCCTGTGCTTTGAAAAGTGGCAGAATGAGGGCAACCATCACGGCTAGGGTGGGGCTCAATGACAGGCCCTTTTCTTGCTGAATATTAATCTTCTACAAGTGAAAAGTCATTTGACCTTGCTGGGTCTTAATCTCTCCATTTTTGTCAAGAGGATAATGACAGAAGTTCCCTTTAACTTGGTACCCTTTGCCATCCAAAACCTCACATACTTAATTGATGTCCTTTAGTGTCATAGTATCCCACTGGTGAGTATTGTTAATGTGAAGAAAGTGAAAAGAACAAAACAAAACAGGATGCTGAAATGATTCTCCAAATTACACAATTTTAAAAGAAATCATCTACAGAAGAGAAAATGGGTTTTAGAGCCTTCCAAACCACAAACCACTTTTGCATCTTCTTTTTCTGTTTTAAGTCATTCAAGAAAGTGATATGTTGATGTGCAAATGATAAATTATTCTCGAGAGAGACAGTTGTGAGGGAAAAGAGGAGACCAGAGGAGTAAGGTGGCTTTTTCAAAGTTGCACAGCAAGCCATTCTAACCTTTGAAATAATGACTTGTGGTGGTGGTGGTGGTGGTGGTGGTAGTGGTGGTTTTGCCAATTCTTGGCTATATTTCTTTGTGTAATAATGTTGCCTTACTGGGATATAGTGTAACATGACAATAACTCCACAGAATTATAGGAATGCTAAAAAGTATCTGTCTTCTACAAGTCCCTCCCAGAGGAATATTCAAGTAAAAGAAATGGTCACTAAAGCAGTGTCTGTTGAAAGAGTTCCCCTCTCTTCAGCTCACTAGGCCAAGGTCACCTTTTTCCTGTCCTGCTCAGACCCTGGGCTGCCTGCCAGTGGTGTGCCTACTGGAATTTGACATTCAGAGAGAATCCTTTTGTAAATATCCACCTCCTCTAAATAACAAAATTATTTGCAGTAATAATCATGAAATGGAAATAATAATATTAATAATAGTCAAGAAAGAAATTCAGGCAGTGAAATTTTTCTTATATTGAATTTCACATATAATTATGCCTGTAAAAAGAAGGGGGGGGGCAAGTCAAAGAACACGGATAGAGGACTCACGGCACAAACAGTGAGATGGGGATTGACTGTGAGAGTGGGGGGGCGGGGCAGGAGAGAGCATTGGAAAAAGGCGGGACAACTATAACTGAACAACAATAACTAACTAACTAAATAAATAAATAAATAGTACAATAAAAGGGAAAAAATCAAACTATTCAAAATTTTTAATGCACCTAACATTTTGAACTTTGATCCTTTGATCATAGTATATAACACAGTATATAAATAATTGTCCAACAAATGAGTGAATTTTAATAAATCCAATATAAAAAGTCCAATTTAGACAGCTGTGTACTAAGTGTACCACTGATGTATTTTCTTGATTTGTTCTTTCATTTTAAAGCAAACTATTAACAATATTAAATTTTTTAAATATTAAAATTTAGTATTTTACATATAAACTAAAATTTGCACTTACTAACCCAAAATAATACAACTCATGGTTCTCACATTGAACTGTTCTACATTTTAAACGTAAAAATTCTCTAAAAGGTTTTGTGGAATGAATTGAAGTAGCTCAAGCTCTTGTTCTTACTCTTTGCAATAACTGCAATTGTTGTTTATTACAAATCTACTGTAGAAATATATGAATATATGTAAAGGTTGTACCTGCAGCAAGTTCAGATGATTCTAATCCAGAAAATCCCTGTGTTGGGGGGTGGAGAGGGGGGTTGGGTGTGGGAGTCGGCACCCACCTTGAGATTTCAGACCCTTGAAAACACTTCCCTCTGCTTTTTCCCCAGTCTCCCTGAGCTGCTTCAGGCTCCCAGGGTACTGATAGGCATGACCCCAGAGGGCAAGCCCTGTCAGGCCTGCACTTGGGCTGTCAGCTCTGGCTGACATTTGGATCTTAACAGCCGGTCAGGGAACAGGGCCAAGCTCTAGGCGTCTCTAGGCTGTAAATGAAGCCTGATCCCATCATGAGCAAGAGATTGCCTTTCTGCCTAGCAATGAGAATGGCATTTAAAATTCAATATCAGAAAAGATATTGACGAGATTAAGGGCCTGAAGAAATTGATTTATGAGGAAAGGCCTGAGGAATTAAATATGTATAGCCTGGTGTAATAGGATATTAGGCTCCGAGCACAGTTTCATTTCTGTGATCCAGTGTTCCCTGTATCACTCATCTGAATGGTGGAGCACTGGAGTGCTCTGTCTCCCAGAGGCAGTCCTCTGCCAGGGGTCACAGTGCCGGAGGCAGAGAGGTGGGTACCAGGACCAATAAACTGGCCACAGCTCAGTTACCCTCGTATCTCACCCTAAGCTGAAGTGCAGTTTCATCCCCAGGTGGAAGCAAATGACATTTTAAACTAGAATAGATCTTGAGTAGTCATACCGCCTCCTGTGACAAGAAAATTTAAGCTAGTTCAGTTCCATCTTTTTTCCCAAGGAGAAAAGTGAACCTTGTACTTTCCATGTGGTAAATGACTGCCTTTCCCCTGAGCCAAGTTTCTCTCCTTTGTCAGGAACACCATTAAATGTGTTTGCCTTTAGGCAAAGCCTTGCCCTTAAGTTACAGTAATATGCACTCAATTTTTTACACCTCAGATTCTCCCTGGCAATTGGGGATGGGTTCAGGATTGACATCTCCACAGAGAGCTGATGGTAAAACAGTCCATCCAGACACAGTCACATCCACCATGGCCTTTGGCAGAAACTTCTCTTTAGATGTCCCGGGGCCTCATTTCCTCAGGTAATATTCTACTGGCCTTAAATGCATAGCCTACTGAGCAGGGCATCTGACTTATAGCAAAGCTGTAGAGATGGAGTGACATTTATTGAAACTGAATTAACCAAAAACATTAAATTAATGACACTCCATGGGTTCACATGTTTCTAGACTTTTATGCACTAATATTCAGTGGTTCATTTCTAACAAGTAGAACTTCTGATTCAAAATGGATCGCCTGTGCCCATTTTCCTCATGCCTAAACTGATCCCCAAAACTTTCCTAAGGAAACTACACTGGTTATAGTCATTCTTAGAATACTTTGTGCTACTTAAATTAATTGTGATGTGGATATTCACATTCTCATGAACCAGCATCTAGAGCATGGGCTACTTAGTGTTTGTTTCCTTGGTATCCTCCATATTACCTGGCCCAGCACTGTGTACATAGTGTTGACTGAAGGAATGAATGAATAATTGATTAAATGAATTGATGAATGAATGCATATCAACAGATTCATTTTTTAAAAAGATTTATTGATTTTTAGACAAAGGAGAAGGGAGGGAGAAAGAGAGGGAGAGAAACATCAGTGTGTGGTTGCCTCTCACATGCCTCCTACTGGGCACCTGGCCCACAACCCAGGCATGTGCCCTGACTGGGAATTGAACTGGAGACCCTTTGGTTCACAGGCCAGTACTCAATCCACTGAACCACACCAGCCAGGGCATCAACAGATTCTTTTCAAAGAACTGAACATAGAGCCAAGCATTGGGGAAACCCTGAAGTAAGAGGAAGATGGAAGAGAAAAAATATGCATGCATGTATGCATGCACATGTGTCTGTGTATGAAGGTGCCAGTCACTATCAGTATATATCTACCTGGTAGCATGAGTTCACCTTACCTGCCACCAACCTAAATTTAGAAAATGTACTCCTCTACCACCATGCATGACACAAAATCAGTGTTCTATTTAGAGGTCTTCTCTATTTTATGCCAACCACCACCTCCATTCTCCCAGCTACCCACCAGCCCTGCCAAAGATTCCTGAGTTAACACAATTTTGTGAATGTCAGTTTATAATGAGATGCTGCTGGTGTATTTCATATTTGCACTGTAGTCTGTAGTTTTCATGGGATATAACTTTATATAATCTCTTGGTTATATAAAAACTTCACCTTGGTAACAAAATTGTAAAATTTAAGAAAAAAAAGGCAAGGGGGCTGTTACAGTTTTTAAATCCACCAGGCCACTCACAGACATATACACAAAAGCATGCTCAGCTCTTCAAGGAAATGGTGAGCACTTAGGTAGAAGTCATTTCCAGGAGGATTTTAAGATTGGCACATCCTGATTTCCATTTCAAATTGACAGTGCAGCATGGTTGCTAAGGGAGAAGTCGTAGCCTGGTGCAAGAAAATTGACTTGTGTGTGTGGTAGGTCTCTCCCAGACAGTGTGGCCTTGGGTACATGACTTAACCTCTATGTGCATATGACTCACTCATCTGTAAAAATGGAAATGTGACCTAACTTATTCTGGGGCCCCAAATAACATTTGTACTGCTCTTTGAATTTGTCAGAGTGAAAGACCCATTACACATTGAAGTCTACATCCCCGAAGAGCATTACAAATGATCCTATTAAATCAGTGGCCTGGAAATATCAAGATGCATCAGGTGCAGCACTTGTTTACCTGTTATTGTCCAGCACAGTGTTTGCACTTTATTAGCATATGGATAATTGTCTAATTGGAACACACTCAATTGTGACCACCAAAAAATGTAATAGTACATCTGTTTAATGCCACAATCTCTAATGTTAAATTAAAATTATGCTGCAGTCAACCAATCCAACTGAGAGACTTTTCTGATTAAGTTCTAGCCACCTGTGAACTTCTGTAATTGAGGTACTTTGGCACTTAAAAATTCAAACTAGAAAGAATATTATAGAGGCACATAAATTTCAAGTGAAAGGGGACCAGAGAGACTGATTTAAATTATCTAGTTTTGGATTACCACATTGTCTTTATAGGACATCTAGTCAAAGAAGAGTTTTAAATCACTCCTACTTTGGATACATAAATATTAGATTCATGAGTTTATGCTTTATAAACACATGGAAGCATCAATTGTGAAGAATGCAGAAAACAGTCTAAAGGTGTTGATTTAATTTTTCTCCAGTGGTGGTTTTGTTATTATTTCTTTTTGGTAGAACATGGGAAAAAATTACCTAATTATAAATTCATTAACTGGATTTCCTTAGCCTTTTAAGAAATATTCCCCATTAGATTAAGAAAGACAAAGACCTGCCAGAATAATGAATCAAAATGTCTTAAATGCTACTTTTCTCTGAAATTTTCCTATGTGCATATGGCTAGAACAATAAATTACCCAGTGGTAGATCCTCAGGTAGTTTTTGTTTTTGTGGTTGTTTTGGTTGTTGTCTGTGTGTGTCTTTTATTTTGTTTTGTTTTTGAGAGATCATGGTTTAATCCTAAAGAAGCCTGAGATACCAGAACAAGTATTCATTTATTCATTCATTTATTCATTCATTTATTTATCAGCTACTGTGTGTTAGAGATAACCCAATAATTGATCCTTACCACTGGTGGATGTAGTGTAGTTGGGGAGATATCTATGAAATGAATATACCATATTAAGTACTTAGGGAGTATAGAAGTTAGAGCAACTAACTTGGCTTGGATGAATGGAAGAGGTCTTTCCTGAGGAAGAACCCAAGTGTACTTACTGCATATAGTTATGCAGGTTCTGTCCTGGAGAAGGGCACTAGGCCAAATGGGTGAGTGGGAATAAAATCAAATCCAACTCTTCTACCTAACCATGTGCTCTAGTGAGAGATTGTGTCTCCCTAGAGGATGGGCTTCTTTTCTATAGTATAAAGTCATGGCATGGGTTGCTGTTAGTTCAAATGCATTCTTTTTCTTTTTTTAAAGGTCAAGAAAGTTTATTAGGCCACTATCTCTATCAATACATAAGAAGAGGCTGTTATCACTTGCTTTTGTCCAAAGGTTTAAGAATATTTGATAATTTAATACACTGGATAAAGTTCAGTTAAAAAAAGTATAAAATGAACAAAAGTTCCTGCATATCATAATAAATGGCATAAAGTGGCATGCTGGAAATTTTGACTCACCTTTTTAATTGTATAGTTAGGATAAATAAATTCACATACTACTAAAATTAGCTATTATATTTCTTTATATTATAAAGAAGGGGTTTTGTTATTTTTTGATAGAAAACATTTTTAATTTTATTTTTTAACTTTTTTTACTGATCTTCAAGTACAGTTGTCTCTACTTCCCCCCATCCCATCCCCCCACCCCAGCCATCCCCACTTCCCACCCTTGATCCTACCCCCTTTGGTTTTCTCCATGTGTCCTTTGTAGTTGTTCCTGAAACCCTTCCCCCTTGTCCCCCCATTATACCCTCCCATCTCCCCTCTGGTTACTGTCAGTTTGTTCTTAATTTTGTTGTCTCTGGTTATATTTTACTTGCTTGCCTGTTCAAATGTAAGTTGAAATCCAAACCACTGACCTTCTTGTCCTTTCCCAGAAAAAACAGGTCCTTTCATAACTCTAACAAGCTCACTACCCAGCATTATGCCTGGAAGATTCCTATTTATTTTTAATGTCAAATGCATCTAAAAATGAATAAGAATCTTCCAGGCATAATGCTGGGTAGTGAGCTTGTTAGAGTTATGAAAGGACCTGTTATTTCTGGGGAAGGACAAGAAAGCCAGTGGTTTGGATTTTATCCAGTAGAGGTTGGGGAACCAACAGTCTTTTAAGCATGGGAGTGCTTTAATTCTTAGATGGTCAATTCTCTCAGGAGTATTGAGTAAATGACAGGGAACAAGCAGATCCAGAGGGGAAGAGGTGGCCACCTTACCATGACAGCCAAGATGGATGGAGAGAAGGCAGAGAGGCTGTGAGGGCAATGAAAGAGCAGGGTTTGACTTCAAAGTTTTAATTCTAGATACCATACAGTAATAGATTTCGGCTCAGGGGGAAGGTGAGGGGATGGTAATAATAGTCACCGTTTGAGATAGTATCTAGTAGGTAGTAGGAATGAGGTAGAGACTATTGAGTCAGCTTTGTAAAGCACAAGTGGATGAGATATGTAGTTGAAGCCATGGGTATGAATAGACTCACCTGAAGAGACCATGGTATCAAGGAAAAAAAGAATCTGGAGATGAAACAAGCATTGATGACCTTAGTGAGAACAACTTGAGTAGGGTACTAGGGGTGGAAGTCACACTGTAAAGGAATGAGGATTAAATAAGCATTAAAGGAAACAAGTTTTCATCCAAGCTGCACCTTAGAATTGTCTGTGAATGTTTTTGTTCTTTACTTTGTTAATTTTAAAAATTAATTTATTTTCCAATTACAGATAACATACAGTATTATATTAGTTTCAGGTGTACAGCATAGCATAGACATTTTTATATCTTACAAAGTAATCACCCTGATAAATCTAGTACCCATGTGATACTATACATAGTTATTACAATATTATTGACTATATTCCCCATGTTGTTCTTTACATCCCCATGACTGTTCTGTAACTACTAATTTGTGTTTCTCAATTCCTTCATGTTTTTCAACTCTTGCCCCATTCCCCTTCCCATCAATTTGTTCTTTGTATCTGTGCATTTCTGTTTTGTTTGTTTATTTTGGGTTTTAGGTTCCACATATAAGTGAAATCATATGTGAAGTTTTTTAAAAGCATAGTTGCCTGGATTGCACTCCTAGATATTCTGAATTAATTGCTCATCTATGAGGCCCAGGAATCAGCATTTTTAAAAGTCCTCCAGCTTTAAAAACCACTACCCTTGACTTACTATTTTAAAAAGTATAAATGAACTTCAGTAGCTAGCAAGCATATAATGAGGTGCTTAAAAATCACAGGGAGTCAGAGAAGTAGAAAACTTCTGAAGGATGAAGACGCTTTATGTTATCAGACAGATGGATAGTACTAAGTGTTGGTGTGGATATGGGGCACAGTAACTCTTCCACACTGCTGCTGGATGGGTAGACTGGCACAGCCATTCCATAAAGGAGCTTCCGCTACTTAACTCCTTAAGCCTGCCCTATGGACCAGCAGTTCCACTGATGGAAACATGCCAGGGAGATTCTCCCATAGGTCCATTAGGGAACCTGTCCCACCATGTTCCTTTGTAGCCTTGTATAGGGGAGAGATAATTGAAGATAATCTGGGTGGCCTTCATGGGGAGAGTACATCAGGTATAATTGAGTGGGTGCCTTCCATAGATTATTATGGATCATCAGAAGCAATAGATTGGATATACAGGGTTGGGCAAAAGTAGGTTTACAGTTGTTTGTATGGAAAATAATACATAATAAATAATAATATGAGAATAAGCTCTGTGTTTCATGTACTCACAACTGTAAACCTACTTTTTTCCCACCCCATATGCATATTAACCTGAACAGACCTTAAAAATAGAATGCTTAGTAAATTAGAAATATGACAATATTGCTTACATAAAAATGCATACTCACCAAATAACAATATATATTTTGGAAAAACACATTCAAATAAAAAAGATAGAAACCATTGAAAGTAATTGCCTACATGTAAGAAGAAAAGGAAGTGGGAATGACAGAGAAGAAATTGTATTTAAAAAGCTTGATACCAATCCCATCCTGGCTGGTGTGGCTTAATAGATGGAGCACCAGCCTATAAACCAGAAGGTCACCGGTTTGATTCCCAGTCAGAGCACATGCCTGGGTTGTGGGCCAGGTGTGAGAGTCAACCAACTGATGTTTTTCTCTCACATTGATGTTTCTCTCCCTTTCTCCTTTCCTTCCCCTCTCTCTGAAAATAAATAAATTAAAATATAAAAATAAATAAATAAATAGAAAGCGTGATACTAAGGAAGAATGAGGTAGGATGGAAGCTTCAAAATGGGAAGTGACATCGAGAAAAAGAGGTGTGTATGTGTGTGTGTGTGTTTAATTCTTTAAAAATTTTAATTTTTAACTATGGTACAGTTTGTTTGTATAACATAAAATTGACCATCTTAGCCATTTAAGTATGGTCCAGTAGTGTTACGTACATTCACACTGGTTTTTTAATGATATTATTTACTATATTTCTATGCTGTACATTGCATCCCTGTGACTTTGTGTGTGTTTTAATAGAAGGGAAAAGAGTTATAAATGTGTAGATGAAATGGCAGACTCTAATGGAGTTCTCACTTTCCCTCTTATTTATTCACAACATTGGTAATAAAGCTGAGAGTTATATCCAAGTAGTATTCCTTTCTTTGTCCTTTCCCCAACGTTAATCAAGTTCTTCTGATTTTTTTCTCATAACTAAAGCAGTGAATGCTCCTTAGAGACATACCAGAAAATTACAAGCAAATCTAACAGAAATATCCTTAAACCTTCTTACCCAGAAGTAGTATCCAGATATTTTTCTATGCCCTGAGATATTTGTGCAGCTTCATTTTTAATGGCAGCATTGTGTTCCATTGTACAGATATACCATCATTAATGCAGCCAAGCCCCTTCTGCTGGACACTGCTTGCTCTAAATGTTGCTGGCTCAGGGAACAAGCATAAGCTACCTACCTTTGAAGCTACCTACCCTTCATTTGGCTCATTTTTAAAGGTGGTTTAAAGATTGGATTTAAAATTGTCTAATGATGTAAAAATTGACTTGGCATAATCAAAGTCAGAACACCAGATCCCCTCAGAACTGTTCTGGGCATGAATGAGAATGAAGGAACAGGGTCATTCCCCACTGTTTATAAACTGTCATTATAGGTACTTGTCACAGTGCCAAAGTACAATATGAGCTCCCTGGGTTCCGTACCTTAATCAATGGATGCACAATTACATCACATAAAGTGTTTGGGGAGCCGGTGTGGGGAATGTGTATTGCCTCACATGCAATTATGATATGGGCAGCTGGTGAAATGGAAGGCTCTGAGTTTTTAGAAAATTGCAAGGAAATCACTGTTCATGCTAGAGGACCGAAGTACATTCTTTAGTTTATATCCAGTGCCAGAGTAGGGAACAGAGCAAGCCAGCCCACGGGAAAGCACAATGTGCTTTTCGTAGTACTTACAACCCCCCAACATGCACAAAAACTAGTGGCTTTGAAGATTTAACTTAATCCTTCCAGTTGGTGAGTTTAAGCATCAGAAATCCAGTGCCACTGTGTATTCAGGACTTGGTGGTTAAGAACTGGCCAGACAGCTCTGCAGCCAGCTTGTCAAAGCACCAAAGATTTTGGAGTGGAAAAAAAAGGCCCCAAAGAAGCAGGAAAGCACCATTTTCATATCATTAGTGTAGCATCTGTTATGTACAATAGCAAAAGAAATGTGCTTTTATCTTTTTAAACCAGTCCTTTGTTGTCAAGAAGCTTTGAATAGACATCAGTCTTTCCAGGGCCTGTTTTGAAGCTCTTGAATGTTCTCCAGCCACTGTGTGTATTAACATACAACCATGTTCCAGAGAATTAGTGCTGGGCAGCCCTGTGCTTTTGGCAGGCAAGGTAAGCCTCCACATGAGTTACAGTTGAGAGGGCAAGGAAAGCTCAAGGTTCACAAAAATCCCTCAGTGGCCCTGCTTAAAATAGCAGTGTAGGCAGTAGCTTAGTGTTTTGACAGCTTATATCAGCAGTTTTCTCAGCTGATATATTGATTGCAGTTTGGACTTCAGTTGTACTGATCTAATAAAACATCACTGTCATAACAGTGAACATGAAAGGATCTTCCGTGGTCCCAGCCACCTGGAGAAGCAGCTTTACTGTCATGTGTACAGTGAAGTAACCTTGGACAAGATGACCATTAATATATTTTTATGTTTTAATTTGTTCTACCAATATATTGTTTATTAACCCTATTCTACATATTTGCACAAATATGCATTTGTTAAAAGGAATAAGATGGTGCCTTCACAAATTCCACAGCAGACTTGTTTCATAGTGTGGCAGTGTCACAGACAGCCAAACGGTGTGTCGTGAACTGCAGCCCTGGGCACACTAAGTTGAGGGGAAGGGGAACATTTGAAAGTTAACTGAAGTATGTAGAACTTCTCATGTTTTTGAATGGACATTTTGAATATCTTACAATCACCTGGCCTTCAATCCTACTTACCCTAAATATCCTTCAATTTCACAGCAATTGCTGACCATCCAGGAGGAGTTAAACAACAAAAAGTCAGAACTGGAACAAGCAAAGGAAGAGCAGTCACACACACAAGCATTACTTAAAGTTCTCCAGGAACAAGTAAGTGAAGGCAACAGCTCTGACTGGTGAACCCGTTCAGACCCAGGCGTACGTCTCTTTAGTGCCCGTGTGCATGACTCAGGTTAATCTGTGGTGCAATTAGCCTTCCCCCTGTGCAGGCCCACTCTGTGGACTTTCCCAGCACGTCTATTTGCACTATTAGGGACCTATTCAGACTACCCAAGCCTGCTAGTGATGTGTGAAAGTTTCTTCCTGAAGACAAAAGAATTTTGATGAAGTTGAAAATATTGACAGTGCAGATATATTTCCAAACAAGCAGCTAATTTCCTTTAAATTATAATAGTGAGGGAATGATTAGCATACCCCATGATACTCCTGCAGACATATGTGTAAGAAGGACTGATTCATAGCAACATTTAAAAAATACCTTCCCTGTGCTTCGGGGCACTTACCTAACCATGGCAAGCACCAAACCTTGTGTATGAAGTTTGTAAATGTGATCGTTTCATCCTGGCTTCCTTTGATAGTAAAGTGTGGCCTGACACTGATAGATAAGTGGATGTGAAGGCACTGTCTTCCAGCACGTATGATGGATGGCTCGGTCGCAGAGCGAAGTCTCAGCCCAGTATCTGCTTGCCTGCTCTGGGCCTGCGCTTGCTGCCCCCGATGAAATGAAGGGCACCTGGAGGGAAAAATCACATATAGCAACTCCAACCCTAACCAAATTTAAGTTGTTTTAAATTTTTAACTTACACTGGTTTATGAAAACATTATTTCATAATAAAAGTAACTGCAAAAGTGATGTTTTTAAAAATATGAAGGTGGGAGAGTATGACTCTAGTCAGCTCCTTGTCAAGTCATTTTACAAGTGGTTATTTTTTAATGGTTTGGGATCAAAAAAACATATTTTTAGTTACTTTCCCCTAAAAGTATAAGTGGTTTGTGAGGAAAAAGTAAAGATATTGGACACTTTATAAGCTTTAATAGCTTTGGATGAAGATGTTTTATAAAATTAATCATTATTTTTATGTCATGAATATATATGCAATAATTTAGACTGAGGCTGAATCTGATAGTTTTGAATAAGTTAGATTGAGCTGAAAACATTGTTGGCTGAATTCACATGACCTACTGTGTAGGAGACTGGAATTCACTGCTCTTTCCTCTTTTGCATTATTTGGTTCAAATTTGCTCCTGATTGAACAGACATAGGTCTGACCTTTGGTGTTTATACTCTGGTGCGTGTGCCTGTGCGTTCTCTCTCTAAATGGCTTAAATCCTTTGTTTTGATTTGAATCCAAACCCTAGTCATGAACATAGATTCTAAGTTCTGCAGAAAGTACTGATAGAGCATTGTTATGGTGTACACTTTTAAAGAGCAAAGAACAAACACAATCGTTGGTGAATCATCACACTTCACTGTCCATTACTTAAAAAAAAATAAATTGGGAATGTGAAAAAGACTCAGAATAACTAAAATCATTAAAAATCTTTGAAATACTACTAGAAAGGAAGCGTTTTTAAGTCTGCTGTACTATTTAAATGGGATGACTCTTTTCAAGCAAAGGCACTGAGAATACCTAAGTCTCCGTGGGCCCATAGCAGCCAAATGCGTCCAGGTGCTGTTAGCACTGCCAGGTTTTTCCCAACAGCCCTCTCTTGGAGCCGCTGTCACCCTTGCAGGTGCGAGTGTGCGATGGATGTGCTCCTTTCATCTTCTTGTAGCCACCCACCCACCCAGAGATATGCACTTAAAAACACACCTCTGTCTCCATGAGCATTATCTTACAAGACTTTCTTTGGGCTCATGTAGAGTAACTACATGGGTAAACACATTTTCAGTGCCTGCATAGCTAGGGCCTAAATAAATGACCTCACTTCTAGAGATTCTGATTATTTTGGTCTGGAGTCTTGCATTACACATGCACATATACACACAGGAAAAGTTACACCCTTCTCAAAAGACTTGGAATTTTGCTATTCAATGTGACTACCATTGATGGGAATCCTGGAAAGAAAGACTAGATTTTAAGGGCAGAGCCTTACCATCAGCAGGCCCCTCTGCCCCCCACCCCAGGGAAAGGAGGCTCATTCCCCCAGTTCTCCATTTGCTAAGATGCAGCTTCTGCAGGTCCCTCCCACCTCCCTTAGCCCCTGCCTTTCATCTCCTCTACAAACGTGGTAGCTTCCAACACCTAGAGCTTGTTCACAAACCTAGGTGTCACCAGACACAATGTTGGACCGCTCCTCCTGGAGGAGCAGAGCAGCAAAGGGAGAATGGGAAGCAGGCCAGTCCTTGAGAGCAGAGCAGAAGTTTAGTTCCAGCTTCAGCTGTAGGTCAAGGGGAACCTACAGGAGGAAGACGTGACCTGTGATCCTCTGGCAGCAGAGAGCAGGGTGAGACCATGCTGGTGGACAGGGAGAGATGAGAGCACATGGGTAGTGGACAAAGATAGGGCAGAGTTAAATGAGAAGGAAGGGGGAAGGAAGGAGGAGGAAGACATAATTTATTTAAAGGGGAGAAGAAGAAAAGGGGCATGTTTATGCTAATTAGAGTATAAAAGTGGGACACTTTAATAGCATAGTCCTGTACTTTTGCTAAAGTAACAAAACCTTCTGAGCTGACCTCACTCTGACTCACAGAAGCAGGAGTTATAGGACCTAAGGCAGGATGAGCAGAGAGGATTGATAAAGAGAAGAAGATAAGAAACACCTACAATAAGAAAACCTTGTGATAGGAAAATGTGGAGGGCTTTTCTTAAGTCCTTTTGTGCCCACTTATAATAGATTGTATTTGTATCACTGTGTGCTTTTCATATGTATCACACATTGCCTTTTCTCCCTTACCCTTGTTATGTGTAGAAATATCAACAATGTAGCCCTAAAGAACAGTGGGCAGAATTTTTTTTTTGTAAGTGGGATTGGAGTGCTATGGACAAGCCATAATCAGGTCCACTGGTCCATAAGCAGCCACCCCACACTCAATGTCTTCATGTCACCATTTTCTTTGGCAAAGCCCTTCTCTTAGCATGAGAATCCTATGGCTTCATGCTGAGAGTTTGAGGTTGCCTTAAGAAATATAATGAAGCTTTCATGAATGATCCATGGGTGTGGACAATGGTGTGGAGATTGCCTGAGGGGGGGGAGCTGGTTGAAGGTGAACAAAGGGAGAAAAAGTGGACAGCTGTAATAGTATAAACAATAAAATATAAATTAAAATGCAACTAATATTTAATATTAACAAGTATGTGTAAAAATAGCCAAAAAAATGTTCAAATGAAACACATTGATGATATACACGCATTTATTTTCTTTCAAACTTTAAGCATTTGCTTTCCACCATGAATTTGTTGTTTGAGACATTAAAAGGATACAGAGACGCTGCTTCGGAAGTATAATAATCCAGGAGGAAGTACTGGAAACACTTACCCTTTGCCTTTGCTCTCTGCCTCCACATTCTGCTTTGAGTCAAGCTAAATAAATTGCCAATTAAAGGTTTCCAGAAATCTCCTGACAGCTGATTACTCTCGATCCTTCTGAGAGTTGAGAGTAGTGTTTTCAAAGATTCACTGTTAAAAATCTCTTTTGAGAAATAGCTTTCCTACTAATGCCTCAGTGACCAAGGAGATGTCTTCCCAGTTCTTCCTTTATGAAAAGAAGCAAACTGTCTTCTTTGAGGCCTCAAGAAACAATGTCAGTCATTCAGCTATGTTTTCAAGAAGAACATGTAGAGTCGCACTGCGGCATATTAGAACAACGAAAAATAGTCCTCATCCACGAGTAGCAGTTAGTATAATTTCATTTGGCCGGTGGCAACTTGCAAGCTCTGCAGGGTTTAAGTTAATAGTAATACAACTTGGAAATGAAATCATTTTTTATTCTTAAGAACCAATTTTTTGTACATTTTATGCCTATGGAATTGCTCTCTAATCTTATTATTTAAAAAATAATGACCAAGACTCATTTATTTTTTGCCAGCCATCAAGTTTCATAAAATATTGGTCTCAAACTGGGTTCTATAAAGCTCATTAGAATTATGTGCTCCATTTGTTTTTTTTTCTCATTGGAAATTTTATAAAGTGCGACATCAGATGAAACAGAGTTAATAGGATGATATACACTTAACAGACGTGCCTGCTTATTCATTTTTTTTAATTTGCAGTTAAAAGGTACCAAGGAGTTGGTTGAGACCAATGGCCACAGCCATGAGGACACAAATGTAGGTACCAAAAACCTGGTGTTTGTTCTTGCTTGATGTTGGCTGAATGCTCATTGGAATGTGTCACTTTATTTGTAGCACAAAGGATGTGTACCTGTCAGTGGCTTATTAAGATTACTGTGTTTGGTTTAACAATAAAATATAGTAGATAGACAGGGCAATTGTTAGCTCAGATTACAGATTATCAATTTAGAATTACTGGAGCTAGTCTCTACCATACAAATTCTAATCTCAATGAATTGGTTTGAGCCCTTTATATTTCCAGAACTATAAACTAATGATGTGTTAGGAGGACAGATGGAATGAGACCCAACAGGGTAATAAGCTGGATATTTCATGTGTGTTTATTCAATTTGCCCATGTAATGCAGGTGGTAATGAAATTATTGCTATGTTGAAGAGGTATCAGAACAAACCCCTTCTCCCAGAAAGTGTACCTATCTTCTATTTCAGACCCAGAACAGTAGCATGATACATTTGTCTTCTTGATACAGGTAGAATGGTTTAAGAACCCAGTTAGCATTCTTGACTTCCTCTTTTACTGTTCCTTGAATTGCCCCAAATTATTCAAGTACCCTTTGCCTTGGAAGTTCTTTAGTCTCAGGTAGAATATTATATGCCATGTGGATTGTTGGCTTTCAATATGTTTTATGGTTTTGTTTTTGTCTTTTTATAAATATATTTGAACCTTCGCTGGTATAGCTTAGTGGGTTGAGTACCACCAGCCTGCAAACCAAAGGGGTCACCAGTTTATTTCCCAGCCAGGGCACATGCTTGGGTTGCAGGCCAGGTCCCCAGTAGGGGTTGTATGAGAGGCAACCACACATTGATGTTTCTCTCCCTCTCTCCCTCCCTTTCTCTCTGTCTAAAAATAAAAATAAAATCCTTAAAAATATACATATTTGATATCTGTATGTATCTGATTACCCTCATCACAGAAAATGCTTACTAAGCAATTCTTTTCATATAACACAGAGTCAGACATGGTAATAAATGTCTGATTAACTAGAGCTAGGGGAAGTTATACATTTCATGTTCACTCTTGTTTTAATTATATACAGCAGAGAGCTTGACATTCAGAGTACCAAAAGCTCTCTCTTATTAATTACTGTTCCTACCAAACAGATATTTAACATATGACACTTACTGAGAACCTACTGTGTACACGGAACTCTGCTAAGTACTAGGGAAGGGGTTGGTTTACAAAGAATTGTAAAGCTTGCTGTCATTCCTCAAAGAACTTTTAAACAAGTTGACAGGTTAAGGAACACATGGACAATATACGAAGTGCAGTAAGTATAGAGGAAGGTGAGGCCACTGTGATGTGATGTAGTTTGAAATTTGAACTTTGCTGCTTATTAGCTGTGTCAGCTTGACAAGTTACTTAACCCCCCAAACTTCCTTTTCCTCATTTGTAAAATGGATGACAGTGCCTACTTCAAAAACTATGATGTAATGAGCTGAAGAACGTGAAAACCTTAAAGTGTTATTATCGAGGTTTCTTTGTGCCAGATGATTAAGAATGGCTTCCTTGGATCTGTGGCATTTGGGTTTGACTTTGAAGAATAAATAAAATGGAGAGAAAGAAGACATTCATTCAGATCTCCCATAGGAGATGTTGTGACCTAAGTAGAGTCTGTCTTCCTCCAGTGTTTCATTCCCCCAATCTTGCCCTGCAACTCCTCTTCAGCATCCTAGCATCCAGGGACACACTGCTGATACATTCTCAGCCAGAACTTTCACATGTGCTCCCCTCAGAGTCAGGCTGTCCATGCCTCCCAAGGAAGCTGCAGTCGAATCCAGTAAGCCTGGAGAAGTAGCAGCATGCTTAAATTCTTGGTCTATAAAGTGTGGGTGATATTACCTGTCTTTCCTTCCTCAAGGCTTAGTGTGAGAAGCAAAGGAGATAATGGATGTGGAAGCTCTTGGGAATTGTGAGGTTCTACCTGAGTAAGAGGTTGTTGCTATTGTAAACTCATCTGCTGATTGAATCAAATTAGATAATATGTGTAAAGGGAGGCCTAACACAATATTTAGCCAGCTCTTAGGCTCTATTTTGAGGAGTGTTGAAAGTCATTTATTATTAATGGAGAAAAATAAAAGGAGATTATCTTTGGGGTCTTTGTCCTTTCTAGAGGAAAGTTTTTAGATTTTAAAAATACCCATCTAGAGTCCATGATGTGGGCTTTATTGAAAGATAAGGTTCAAGTCTGGTAGGAGGGAAGAATAGCACCTGAAACAAGGGTGGGTGAGACATTTGTGGAGAAGTAGAACCCAGCACCTCACCACTGCTGGCCGCCTCTCTCACTGTGCAAAGGGCGAGGCTAGATTCGACAACCACTGCCTGTTTTTTCAGGGGGTTCCCAGTAGGTGAATTATTTGTCCTCTTTCTTGTCTCTAATGTTGTCTCCTTTGGGCAGTTTCCCTAGCACCTCCACTAGAGTTATATGACAGAAAAGGAACAAAAATCACTTATTTTGTGGCCATGCATTGGGAATTCTGGCAAAATACTTTGTGAAAATATTTTTAAATGTTCAAAATAAAGTCTAGGTGTCCAACTGAAGTTTCTACCAGCCCTGTGGTGGTCAAAGGAGAATTTATTTTGCTCACTAAAAAGCCATATGACCATGCCAAGTTATTTACCGTTTTTGAACTTCACCTTCCTCATCCTTAATGTGTTAAGTGAAAGTGCGTACATAAACACTTGGCCCAGGGTGTGCTCTCAACAAGTACTGATGACGTCTTCCAGTATCAGTGTCAGGAGTATCTAATACAGAAGGCCATACTTTGACAGATGAATTTTCATGCAGATATGAGGTTTAAAGCCTCTAGTCCAGAGGTTGTTGATGGAGACATGTAGATTTTGTGTGTGTGTGTGTATGTAATTAGTCACACATGAGGGCAGGGATTTGCTATATTATCATTTATTAATAATTATACAGTAGATCGGGGCTGACATGGCTGGGTATTCCTGTGAGAGTGGATCATTGGTTTCAAAAACTATACTATTATAAAAGTAAAAAGAAAAATTTTGTATGCAACTAAAAATTACAGAAAAAATGGAGTTGAAGAAAAATAACTTAGTTTTTTATTGCTCAAATATAACCTTTATTAATATTTTAGTTCATTTCTGCCATGTGCATGAATATGACCAGAGGGAAAAACCCATAAATAAATGAATTTAAAAAAATATTATCACTCTCGTCAGTTTTTTACCTTTTTGATTTCTCATTATAAATATTTTTCTAGTCACCAAATGTTCTTCAAAGACATGATTCTTAATGGCTGTATAAAGTAGATATAAAATAATAGAACCACGTGCATATGTGTTAAGCATTTAACTTCCCATTTTTAACTATTATAAATAATGCTGCAATTAGCATGCCATAAATCTTGATATGAATCCCTTGTATTTGTTTCTGGGGGATTCTGTTTATTGATAGCTGTGTCATAAAGTCTGTCAGGGAGCTCCAGACTTACCGAACTGTCTGGCATTCAGAACGTCAGTGTGGCAGATGCTCACGTTCAGCATCCATTTGTCGTCCTGGGGGCATCCACCAGAAGATATGTTGAGTCTTGCACTTTACAAACAACCCTTTTGCCTTACTTTCAAGAGTTGTGAGGCTTACGGGATGCTAGGTTCACCTAGATTTGGTTGGTTACTATTGTTTTCTATTGTTTTTACCTTTTACTGAGCCACAGTAATATCTGACCAATACCTTGTCTGGTGTTCTTGAGGTCCCCAAACAGAGGCACCCTTATGAGACCTACCATTGTCCCCATATCACAAGATTTTCTGCGAGCCCATGCCCATAAGAAAAGTTTTCTGAAGACTAATTGAAAGCTATTAAAAATGGAGATCAGATGCAGAGTCCTTGCTCTCCAAGAGGACTGTACTTACCAGTTTTAAACAGGTTCTCTTTGTATTTGGAACTGGATATATTAATGACAGTGGGGCAATTCAACCTTTTAAGTGTACCCAAGTTTGAAACTAGCTTTCATCATAGTTCCTTTAGAGACTTCTGTTATTCCAGATCCAATGTTCTTTCCTAAAAAGCAAAGCTATGACATTTTTTTTCATCTCCATCTCTGAGCAGTCTCCCAATCTCTAGAAGTGCTGAATAACTAGCCTCGTCCCTGGTAATTATGCACAACAGGTATCAAAATCTTAAGAAAAGATAAGCTGTCCTCATCTAGCATCTTTTATGATGACCTTCCTCCCAGAGGCCCCTCCACCTATGATCCTTACATGTGTATGTTTGGTGAAAAAGTGGAGGGTAAGGGAAGGACACAAGAAAGGTAGCAACAAGTAAGAGGAATCAAATAAAGTGGCAGCTGAAGCCTGAGGTGTATGGAACAGTTTGGTCTGAGAGATTCCCATGAATTTTCTCTCCTCCATCCTTGTTTCTGCTTTCTGAAAGCTGCTACCCCACATCCTCTATCTGCGGGCTCACACGTTAGGGTTAGAGAAATTATTTGCAATGTGTAAGGAGGTTTAATCTGTGATGCTGAAGGTTACCACTGTCAAGTAAAATACCCTTTCTACCCCACAATGAAAACTCAAAAAACAAAAGACTTCAGTTTTTCATGTTGCCTCCATAAGAAAGTAAATCCTCAGAGTTGACTTTAAATCTGTCAAAGTAAAGATGTTAGCAGTATGCAGAAGAAATACTGTGTGAAGAACATTCTTCAGATTTAGTACACAACAGAAAAAAGCTACTGTGAACCACACATTTTAATGATGTGCATGTCAGAACCCTGCAAGCGCCAAGTGCTGTGCCTACTTTCAAATGTGGCTTTCACCCTTAGGCCATCAATTTTCAACCAGTGTGCTGCAAGAATTTTTAAAACATGTGATACCTGACTATTTAGAAGTCAGCAACCTCTTTTTCTTTAGACTGTCATATTAAAAAGTTATAATAGCCAACACAACAATAGCCATCCAGTGTGAATGAGTCAAAATTATTTTTTGTCAGGTCAGCAAAATATATATTTTTTGGTGTGTCACAGAGTTTTAGTAATTAGTTTATGTGTGCCATGAGATGAAAAAAGTTGAAAATCGCTGCCTTAGGCAGGTAAGCATGTGTGCTAAGAATACATCATGATGTATTAAGCAAGGCCAGAAAGAAAAGGAGAAACCCCACAGGGAAATAGGACCACACCCTCAAACAGCAAAAAACACTCAGGCTCTATCCTTTCCTCCCATTAACAACTTGCTGCCTCTCCCTGGGAGACCTGACATTGAACTAGAAGGGGAGTAGAGAAGACAGTAAGGACTACCTCATCACCAGGAGCCACACCTCTTGCCCCGCCTCCCACAGGCTCTGTTGGGGGCTCAGGAGCACCAGGTGCAGCCAGGATGAGCCAGAGGAGCCGGCGGTGTGAGGCTGCTGCTGTTAGAGTTCTTCCAGCCCTGCATGTCTTTCTTCTATCTTCTGCTGTCCCTGGCCTGTACTGCGTCCTTCAGTTTGGGTTCCCACAGCCTGCCATCCTTTCTTATTCAGTAACTCGACAAACATCCATTGAAGTATGAGGGTTCAGAACAAATCTAGGTGCCAGATGGCCTGGTCTCAATCCTGGCTTTGCCAGTAACTGTCTGGGCAACCTGAGCGATATGCTGAACCCCTGAACCACCCTTTTTCTCGCTTCTAAAATGAAGGTAATAATCACACCTACCCCACTGTGTTAATGTGAGCATTGTGTACAGTGCTGGTGTGATCAGTACATGTTAGGTATTATTAGTACTCCAGCCTTCTACATTCCGGGCGCTGTGTGAGGTTCTAGCAAGATGTGGTTGCTGCCTCGGTGAAGCTGACTCACTGTCCTTACCCAAACTTGTCCACTGTGTCATGCCATCAGGACTCACTGTTCTTATCTTCAGGTCACTATGACAGTGTGAATAGTGGGATTGAGGTAGTTTATTTGCATGTCTTCAAAAACTCTCCAGAGACAAGGCCTTTATTAGAAGGATGGATTCCACAGAGAGGAGAGTCTGGGGGGAGTAGGATGTAGTGTGTGGGTATACAAGTTACAAGACCCCTGAAAAACTCAATTGGAAAGTCAGAGGCCACTTTGTCTTCCTTCATGGAAGGATGGACCCATGTCTGTAGACATCTGAGGGTGTAGATGTCTGAAATCCATAAGGTAGACTTTTCATGGACTAATATTTCCTCTACCCTGTAGTATACCATCCTCTTTGCATATTAAATGAGGTCACTCCTAGTCTTTTCCTCAAGTCATAGCTCCTGTAAATTCTTGCTTTTTGCCTGCTTTCTTCCCTTCCTCCACGCCCACTCCACTCTCTGTACCCTTCTGCCCCAGCACCCCCAGCTGCCTTCTTCCAGCTAGTTTACCATGTTTTCTGCTGTGAAATCCATAATCTCATCTGAAAAGACCCACTCACATCCCAACACAGCACTCTCGGAAAGGACCAACGGCTGGTGAAGACCCTGTGAGCACACCCACTCCCCGGCAGGTGCAGAGCTGCAAGGAAGGGTGAGCAAGGGCACTGTCATCACAGACAGGCAGGAGCTGGCTTCCTGGTTAGAGCTTTGTTTCCAGTAAATACTTGAGCTGTTTCCTTACCTGCCAATTGACAATGTGTTTCCACAGCTGGGCCACAGTTTGTCCTTCGTGTCAGGACAGGAGTTGGTAGGACCTGCTTGGCCATTAGTGGATTTGGAGCATGTAACCAGATTAGTTAATGTTTAATAAAGATGACAGACTGGGTTCAGAGATGTGGAAATACCTTCTTTCCCCAGGATAAGTTAAAGAGAAACAGGAAAAGGAGGCAAAAATTTCAGCTCTCTGTGAGATGGTCTGACATGTACATGGATACCTGTGGCTAACGCTGAGATCTGAAACAAACTTACATTTTAAAGGTTATACTTCCCCCAAAAGTCTAGTGATAATACTACCTGATCTAGAAGCCAAACCAATACATACATATAAATGCTCTTATATGTATGTTTGCATAAAAGTGCCGTTTTCTTTTTGTGAAAAGTTTGGAAACTGCAGAAAAATATAAAGAAAAAAAACCATCTGCAGTCTCACCACTCAAAAATTAGTGTTTTCATTTCTTTGTATTTCCTTCATATTTGTTTATGTGTACATATATATATATTTTTACCAAATTTACAGCATATATGGGCAGTTTAACAGCCTATATATTTTTTGTAATAAGTCATGATCATTTCCCCATGTTAATAAATGTTTTCTTAATATGACTTCTAATAAGTGCCTAATAATTCATGCCACAGATTTGCTCTAGTTTATTTAATCATTCCCTGCCATAGGACTTTAAAATAATATTTGTCATTGATAGTAGGCAATGAATATTCTTTTACAATGTATTAGCTAATTCAGTCACGATTTAAGCACTTTTTAAATGGAGCTTTTCCACTTGATTGGGATTTAGAGATAGAGGGAGAGTCACTGACTCTTTTAAAAGATCCAGTTCAGCCCCTATGTGGTAAGTGATGAAATAAACAGCCAATGATAGTGTCTGGGTGTTACCACATAGAGAGGATTCTGAACTCTTCAATGGGTGTGGAAAATAATTCCCAAGAATATTTTCATTCTAAAAACAAAGGCAAATAGTGTGTACTTCATAAATCACTTAGAACGAGATACTGAGGCAACTCATTTAGGGTTTTGTGCTGTGAACTGTAGGTCGGCACTCCTGGTGCTCTACAGACTGTAGAGCCTGTTTTGTGTGTGGATCCCCACCCGAGGCACATGGACCCAGGCCCTCACCACCAAAATGGGGCTTGTCTACCCTCTAGGAGAATGCATGACATTCAAAAGAGTTATCAATTAAACGAACAAAATGAGTTCTAGCACTAAACTGAAAATTAAGGTTTTTTTTTTTTAAGATTTTATTTATTTATTTTTAGGGAGGGAAGGGGGGGAGAGAGAGAGAGAGAGAGAGAGAGAGAAACATTAATGTACGGTTGCTGGGGGTTATGGCCTGCAACCCAGGCATGTACCCTGGCTGGGAATCGAACCTGGGACACTTTGGTTGCCAGTCCGCGCTCAATCCACTGAGCTACGCCAGCCAGGGCACATGCCTGGGTGGCGTAAAACCAGCCAGGGCAGGTTTTATTTCTAACACGGCTGAAAAAATATGTGTAAGCTCCAAATGACCAACAAGAGAAGTGTCCATAAATATACAGACATGACTTGAGTGCAAGGAATAATTTTAAAGTCGAGTAAACCTGAAGAGCTCAGTCTCAGTGTCCCTGCCTCCAGTGAGATACAGCTTAGCACTGTCTGGTGTGTTGATCGAAAATGAACAGAGGGAAAGTTTATGAGCACTTATCAAAAAAGCCAGTAACCCAAAGGGTGGACAGGATTTTCTTCTAGTTTCTCTGGAAGACAGAAGGGGAGACTCAGGAGCCTCCTTTGCTCAAGGAACTTCAGTTCCTATTGACATGTCACTAGGATTAAAGATGAGAATACAGTAAGGAACAGAGGTTCACCCATAGCAGATCAACCTCTTCTTGTTAGTTCTGTAAGTGTACTCAGGAACCATAGGGCTTCCAAGATGGTTGTGGTTGTTGTTGTTGTTGTTGTTGTTTAGAATATTAAACATTCTGCAGTAACATTCTGTGGAATATTAAACTTCCACACTACTGGTTTCTGCTCACCACACATGAGCCCAGGACAGGAAGAGGTATAAACATACCAGCCAGGGCTGGCGCCAGCCTTGGTCCACCCACCATCAGTGATGCTGGCCTTCCTCAAGGATTCTCTGCTGGGTTCTCCCTGGTTCTCCTGGGACAGTCCTGAAATGCCATGAAAGGCAGTCACAGTCTGTTTACACACACTGCTCACCGCCAGAACACACAACTCACTGGGCTGTGGCATTTCTTTGAGGAAATGTGTAGAAAGATGACAAAGAAGAAAAGTAGGTGGAAAGATGAGAAGGAAGAAAAAATGGGGGTGAGAGGCAGGAAAGACAGCAGCAGGAAGATGCCCATCAGCCCTTCCAAATCCACGGAACAGGCAGAAGAGCAGTGCCTTCCCCATCCCGTACTTCCCAGCAAACTCCAGTAATGAAATCTGCCTTCACTAAAGGTGTGTTTGTGGTTGCCCCAATATATACACTTAGTGAAAACCTAAGCCAAAAATAAGGTTCTAAATTCAAATCCAAAAGTTCAGGTGTTAATCTTCAAATAAAATATTAGTAGGCTTCCTGGGGGAAACTGTATGTGTATATATATATATACACACACACACATGCGCACACACACACATATATAATATATACATATACATATGTATATATGCATGTGTATACATATATTCACACACACACATATATATATTTATATTTAAACACAGCACCCACAATAAAGTGAAGTGTGTGCTAATCATTCACCCTCAAAAGTCTTCCCAGCTCTGCTGGAAATGCCCCTCTCCATTTCTGCCCTTCCCTTCCCTCTCTAGGGCCTAACAGGTAGGAATCATCCCTAGTGGTGTGTCCACTGCCTCCTGCTGCAGCTGCACCTCCCTGCCTCCTGGCCTGCACACCATGCCCATAGGGACTCCCGGATCAAAGATTAGACAATAGCCCAGCTGCTCACCCTGGAGGCAGATACCTTGTTTGTTTGTAGTCACCTGTAACTGGGCATTGTAATTAAACCACCAAGAAGGTTGCACTCCTCACCCTTGTGCCTTTAAATCTAACTTAGGATATCACAAAACTTCAGAACTTCAGCGAACCACACCTCAGTGTAAATCCCATCTTAATTCACACAAAGGAAAGTTAAACTGTGAAGGAAAGTTGATCTGAAAAGGGAAAGGCTTTCATACATTCTGTTCTTTATAGAAATACTGTAGGGTATTCCTGAAGAAGCGGGTCTGTAGCCCTTAGCTGTACAGTGTCAGAGCCAGAGAGGCCACACTGTCTCTGGGCAGCAGCCTGCCTATAAACATGTGAAGAGTCACCAGGGACTTGGAAGTGGTCCCTTGCCAGGTATATGGTAGCCAGTCTCTGAAGGCTCTGCAGGTTCCCCTGAAAAGACTCACCAGTGCTGGAATGATTAATGGGTTTTTTTTTTTTCAGATTTCTGTTCACTTGATTATTTTTTCCAAGAAAATTTGATTTGCCTCTGACTTCCCAACCCTGACATTGGCATTGTGGAGGAGATTTGTAGCTCTGATGCTCAGCATCACCATTGTTTTTATTACGTCAGCTTCCCCATGAGATTACAGAGTGGCTTTCTCTGGGCAATTTCCAGACTGTTCAGTGTATGCTGATGAGCTACTTATGTTTATGAGGCTTTTAGAATCTAATTTTCACAGGCAGTTTCTTTCCCTGCCAACTTTAAGAATGATGGCTTAGAATGATGAGAAAGGTCTACAATTGCAGTCTGTGTAAGGTTCCCGCACTGTGTAGGTATAATTTCTGCTTCCTCACTACACGTAACACACACTTACACCCACAAACACGAGCACAGTATGTCCCATAGCTGTAAGCCTACATATTGTTCCTCATTATTTTATACAATATTAAAATTGCTCCTTTTGGTAAGAACAGAATAATTGTTGGCCTGATTATGTTGAATAAATGGTTTTTGTTAACAGGTCGAATTCAGCTAACTCCACCATTCGTTACAAATCTAACTAATTAGAATTTTTATTGATAATTTCACTTCCCATCTATCATGTCACCCTTTCTGCCTGCAATGCAAATTCCACATGTTTTTAAGCCCATCTCAATTCTTGTTTCTTGGTGACTTACCCTAAGATCAGACCAAAGCAATTAGCCATCTTCTCCATATTCCTACAGTATTTATCATTGTATACATTCTGAGCAACCAAGTTGTGATAGGTCTGTCTCCTCAACTCAGGTCTAAGTGCCTTAAGGGAGGTGATGTATATGTCTGCTTTATGGAACCTAATGCAGTGATGAGCCTATGTAGATGGGTACATTTGTAATACATTTAGAATACTTTTCAGCTGATAATTGGACTGACTTAGAATTTCCAGCAGCTTCAGCCAGCCCTACAAATCTCTTGGCCTGGTTAGGTAAGAGTTGCAAACACTTCCTTCTGTATATTATCTGCAAGTTATCTTGAAAATGAACACATTTCATTCCAGTTCACTTTAAGATGTGTATATAAACCTCATAGACTGTGAAAGTTAGAATGGAGGTGGTAGGGATCACCTCATCCAACTTTCTTACTTTATAAGTTTTAATTTGGTGTATATTTTCTGGTCTAATTATTGTGTGCCTATGTACATTTTCAAAGGCAATACTTCTCAAACTTTAGTAAGCAACAGAATCAAAGGCAAAACTTTTTAAAACACAGATTGCTGGGCTCCACCCTAGAGTTTAAGATTGGGTAGGTGCAGGCTAGGGCCTGAGAATTTACATTTCTAATAAGCTCCCAGGTGATGCCAGTGCTGCCCATCTATGGACCACTTTCAGCAACTGCTGCCTACTCTCCATCCCAGACTAGGTCAGGTGCTACTCTGGGCTCTTATAGCACCTGAGGCCAATCCTTGTCATAGCTTTTATCACACTGTATTTTAATATATTTTACATGCCTCTCTACCCTCTAGGTTCTTATTACTCATTCTTGTATTCTGTTGTCTAGAACAAAGCCTACCATATAGTAGGTGCTCAATAAATACTTGATGAATGGAGAGTATTGAATGGAGAATGGTGGAGGCTGATAAATTCCAATCAAATTATACTAAACTGAGGCATCATGAGACCTTAGTCTAAATGTGAACTTTGTCACTTTTCAACCCAAAGAGGAAAATATACAATTAGTAATTGCAAGGCTCTGGTTCATAAGAAATTGCATTCATTTGGAGAATACACAGAAAATAGGTGAACTGACAACTAGCCACTCCGAACTTCTTCATCCAAGTCCATGTTCTGGGCAGTGCAGTATGTTGGGGATGTTACAGAACAAACAAGGGGGGGCCTGGAACTATATACTGTTACCTGAAAGGAACCCCCCAGGTTCATTATGTCCGCTGCCAGAGGAAAGACATCTCTCAATGCCAGAGATTCATGAAAAGGAAAGGAAATGTTTATTTAATGCTATACAAACTTAAAGTAGTGACCTAATGTCTTTATTAAAAATCCTAAAGTCCCTTTTAAACACCCACAAACAGACACAGTCCTTCCTTCCCCCTTTGCCCAGTCCAGAGTACCATATCTTGGGAAAGGAAATATAAGTCCATGGCTCAGGCAGTCCTCTGGTTATTCCCAGTTAGTACTCTGTCTTGACTGGGAGACCTCCCTGGGTTCCTGGCACCCTCAGCTGTGTCGCCGGGATCTCTGCTAAAACCAGGTGGTGGTTCCCCCTTCTAAAGTTGTGGGGGTCCCCAATCTGGCAAAAGCACATGGTCCTCTCTCCCAGGGCCACAGAAGTCCCCACTCAGCCAAAACTGAGTGCTTCTCCCCACAAAGTTGTGGGGGCAGGGGATGGGGCTTGCCACTCTGCCAAAGCCAAGTGACGATTTTCTGCTAAAGCCGCATGGTGATTCTCTCTCACAGGGCTGCAGGAGTCCACACTCTGCTAAAGACACGTGGTTCTCTCCCTCAATGGCTGCTGCATCTGGGTTTAAATTCCCATGCCAGTCTTCCTCTGCAGCCTCATTTCCAACTCCTCCCACACTCGGCTTCACATGCCAGAACTCATATCCTTCCAGCTTTACTGGACTGCCATCATGAGTCTGGGCAGGTGTGGCCCCATGTCATGGAGCCAGTCATCTGCAAGCTCCCACGCAGGTGCTGTAACTTGGGGGACCTGCCCCCCAGTTACATCTTGGGGGGGAGGTCCCTTTCCATACCCCTGGCCTAGAGCATGGTCACAGCTATCCAACATATCTATGTAACCAGTCAAAGGTTATAGATATGTTAAATGACCACGTCAGAGAGTAGCTACAAGGCTGCCCTGCATGTTCTTGCTCTGTGTGTCCCTCCCCCAACTCACACCTGTGGAGGAAGGGGTGGAGACATCTTAAAATCTCCTGGACACCTTGAGTTCTGAACCCCATTTCAAATGCCCATTTGGAATCCCCCCTCTTGGCTGCACCCTGTAACAGGAGCACATCTGATCACAGCCCAGTCACTGTCCCCAAGGGGCACACTACCCATTGAGGAGATAGCATATGACTAAAGAGGATAATCCACAAAGGTTGGTCCTCTCAGTAAGGGAGAAGACTTGGTTTGGATTAGGGGCTTGCACAAAATTGAAAAGTTGTGATTCTCTGAGAGGTACCTCAGACGGAAGGCTGTTTAGACTAATAGTTAGAGAGTCTGACTGCCTGTGCTTTTGGAACCACTACTTTTTAGGTATGTTAGCTTCAGAAGTTATTTGTGCCTCAGTTTTTTTCATCTGTAAAATAGGGATAAGAGTACCAGAACCTGGCATCTACCAACCACTCAGTAAGGGCTAACTATTAATATTATCATCATTATCATTAGTCATACCGTTTTCTATTTAGAGGACCTCAAATTCTACATCAATCAGGTACCATGCATCAGCAATTCAGAACACTGAGTTTTTGGGATATTTATCATATATGGCATATGCAAGAAGGCAGTGAAGAAAAAGAATTGGATTTTTTCTGTGTTGGGAAGGGAGAGAATATTTAACATTTACTAAGATCTCATAGTATGCCCAGCAAACACTGTGAAATTTGATTTTATTTTAATAATAATTAAATGTCTCTCTTTCCCATTTATCCAATTGCATCCCATTTATTCTCATGACCTAATTTACCACTATAAAGGTCAAAAAGACTCTAAAATTTTAATGTTATCATTAGTAATGTAACCTCAGCAGGCGAAAATTATGATAGTGAGTGCTTTGTAGCAGAGAAAAATAAGAAATATCATACTGAGAAATGGCCTGGGAAAATAACATGCCAAGAGCACCATAATATAATTAATCTTTACCAGCAATAGAGTCAGTATCATACAAGATAAATCAAACCAACTAATTCTGGATGCACATAAATACATTTAAAAGTATTTCACTTTATTTTCTTCTGTTTGCTGCTCCATTTTTATTGGTAGAGGAGATTTTTCATGTCAGTACTTTTCCAGGTTATGAAGGGAATGGACTTGCATAGATGTGGCTATGTGGATCACATTTTCAATAGTGATGAGAAACACACAATATTTTTTAGATCAAGTGTATTTTTTATTTGGTAACATCTACAGTAGCATATAGGAAAACTAAAAATAAAACACTAAAACCTACACTTTAAATCATGAGTGGAGTTACTGGAATACAAAGGAGTTTTTTCTCATTTTTAGATCATTTTTATTTACTATGGCTGTCACGAAACTATGCCAAAAGAAAGTAATTTAATTGTCAGCTTGAGACCCCAGTTTAAATGTGATATGAACTGTGATATCCATAATTAAGTGATAATCCAGGCAACACTGATGCTCTTGGTATTTAATAGGAAATGTTACAAAATTGAAATTACTCTTTCTCATCAAAGTCTTTTTTCTCTAATTAAAGTATATGTGGGAATCATCCAAGTTTTCCAAATAGGAACTAAACAATAATATATACATATATGCATGTGTGTACATATATACAACACATGTATATACTGAGGTCTGTCCAGAAAAAGTCCAGCCATTGTTAATATAACAAGAACAGTTTATGTGATCTCAATTTAACCTGGCAGCCAAGCAGAGTGAACTGGAATGTGAATGTGTGAACAGTGACAACTTCACTGTACTAGTCAGTGGGAGTGATAGACTGTATTGAGTGAGCATGTATACTATGTGGCCATCGCATTCAAAATGACTGAGCAAACAGAGCAACAAATCTGCATCAAACTTTGTGTTAAGCTTGAACATTCCTCTGTGAAAACTATTTGGATGATACAGAAGGCTTTCAGAGACAATGCAGTGAATGCAGCACAAATAAAAGTGTAGTACAAACACTTCAAAGATGGTCGAGAATTCATTGAAAGTGATCCATGTTCTGGAAGGTCTGCAACAAACAGAACACCTGAGAATGTTGAACATGTATAGACTGCAGTCGACAAAGATTGGTGACTGACAGTGCAAGAACTAGAAGCTGATCTGGGGGTTGACACAGGGTTTTGGCATGAGACGTGTTAGGCAAAATTTGTTCCGTGGCTTCTGCTACCAGAGCAGGAGGAACATGGTGCTGCAGTTACTAATGACCTGATTCAAACCACAACCAATAAACCAGATTTCCTCAAGAAGGCCACAACTTTGAAGGGGACTGAGATGTCATCATCCTATGTACAATTTTTCTTGTATCTTTTGTCTTCAATAAATATCTCTATTTTTCATAGTGCATGGCTGGATACTTTATCGATAGGCCTTGGTATACGTCTATGATATTATTATATGTGTCTGTGTGGGAGGATGGTTACATATGAAATACAGGGTGGGGCAAAGTAAGTTTACAGTTTATCCTTGTATTATTTATTGTGTTATATTATTTTCCATATGAACAACTATAAACTGTATAAAAGGTAAATATTTAAATGTTAATAGTGCTTATATCTGGGTAATCAAATTTCAGTTAATTTTATTTTCTTTTTATGTTTTGTAAATTTTCCACATTGAACATGTATATATATAATGTTTCTAATGGGAAAACCAAGGAAGGTTGTTATTAAGAATTAAAGCGAACTAAAGAATTGTCTTAAATTTTGGAAAGGAAAGTAAAGAAAAAAGTTTATGAGCTTATATCATGGTCTCCAAAAAAGTTAATATTTAAATTAAAAACATATTGAAAGCATTAATAATAGATACAGATTCAAAATTAACTTTTTTACCTTAAGATAATAAAGAAATTATTTTACTTTAAAATGACACAACAACAAATGTATTTAGGGACCAAAAGGATGTAAAATATCCAAGCTGATTGCATTGGTTTTTCACTGCCCACTCTATGTATTCTTCATAGACCTAATAAATTGCCACAGGCCAAGGGTACTGACCAAACCTATGAGGCCAGTCAGTTTCACCTATGATGTTTATCTTCTACGAAGTAACAGATTCATTTGATATAATTCAACAAATATTACCGAAGGCCTAAAATGAGTTCTTTCAAAAAATACTGTTTGCAGATTTAGTATATAGGGACTATGCTAGGTACTGAGGACATTATTCCTGTGTGGAGAAATGATTGCAAGTAGAGCCATCACATAAAGTCCAGGCAGGGACACTTTTGGAAGTGACAGGAATGACAGGTGTACACTGGGACCATGCAGGATAGGGAGAGACAGAAGCTGGGCTACAGAGTGACTCCCAGCCCAGATTTTCTCCTGACTCAGGCCCCGTATTTCCAGCTGCCTTCCCAAGACCTCACATCCAATATTTCTAAAGTATTGGAGCCAGTACTTCTCATTCTTTATGATTTTTACTTCTGGTATCATTATTCTGCTAGTCATCAGACTTGACTTGTTTAAAATTTTTTAAAACTCACTTCCCTTTTCTTTGCTTCACTACCACATGCATAAGCCCCCTGCCTAAGCCTGTTCACCTGTTTGGTCAGTCCTGCACTTGGCCCACACTTGTTCTTGGCAGTGCTGCTTTGACCTCGGCTCTCCTCCACCAGCATCTTCCAAACCAGAACACGTGTGCTGCCTCTTCCTCATTCCCAGAACTCTGCCTTTGAAACCCTTCCCTGCTGCACAGCCCATGGTTACAAGTCACACTAGTACAAAGGAAATCTGTCACCACCTAACAGCAGCAGCCAGCCAGTCCCCTGTCCCTAGCAACACAGGTCCTCAGCCAGGCCCCTCCTGGCTTCCTGTCCTGCTCCCATTTGTAGTCATAACTGTGAGAGTCACTGCTCATTGGTCCTGCATGAAGCCCCTGCTGGCTCCTGAATGGCCAGGAATGTGGACATCCTTCAGGAAAGGGCTCAGTCCAAGTGCTCAATAGATACTTTCAATAGACTTGACAAAGATGTTGATAGGTGCCAGGAGTGCAATCAAGAGGGGCAGCCTAGCACAGTAGTTAAAACTCTGGAGCAAGAAAGCATTGGTTCAAGTCCCAAGTCTGCTTCTTAACTAGTTATGTGATCTTCAGCAAGTCATTATCCTCACTATGCCTCAATTTCCTCATCTTTAAAATGGGAAAGCAACAGTAATGACATCATAGGGCTGTAATAAGGATTAAATAAGTTCATATTTGTAAAGTTCTTACAATACTACCTGCACATACTAAGCATTATATAAGTGCTTATTAAATAAATACAACCAAGGATGATCAGAAATGCTGTATCCAGATTATCTATAGCACATAAACCACACCTGTCTTTCTTGAAAGGCTCCTTTTTAGGACCTATAACTAGTTCTCACCTATTTTAATCATAACAGTTGGAAGTCTTAGAAAACACAGTTCTTGGACTTATCTAAGAACATAATGAATGTACCCCGTGGCCAGCAATTGAACCCCAATGAGGTAGAACATCTTAGCATGTAAAATATGGTTGGTTTGTAGTAAATTGCTGAATCTTGGCTGAGGTCAGGAGTCCCATAGGCCTGCTTTCAAATTGTCTCTCTGAGGCTGAAGCTTGTTGGGCCTCTTTCCTCCCTCATGCAGACCCTGGACATCAAAGGTTTCTGGGGAAAGGGCACAGGTGGGTGGGGCCCACAGCTCTCTGCACTGGTGGTACCAAACTTCAGCAGCTGATACTAGCAGGGCCTTGGGACTTCTGACCCACAGAAAATTCCTGAGATCCTGTTTGCTCTTGGGGATTGAAAAATTCTTACTTTTCCTTGAACCATAAGAAATTTTGAAGCTTACTCAGTCACTCATAATCAACAGTCCTTTTTTCATCCGTTTGTTTTTTTATTGTTTCCCATCACCCCCCCTTCCCTTTCTAATTTTTATTGGCATTGAAATCCAAGATAAGTACATATCAAGTTAGCTGCCTGTATCAAGTTGATGGGCTCATTCTGAAGGGAAGCTCCAACTCAGGGAAGAGCACAGAGCAAGCATGGAATTTTGGAACAAAAAGACACTGTAGATCATATGTTTCTACAAACAGAAATAAGAAAACAAGGGTACACAGCAAGTCAGTAGCAATTAAAACTAGTGTGCTGTGTCCAAATCCATCATTTGTTTAATATTTCAGGCCATTTTTTGTGGGTCACTCCATTTATCACCCACTGGGCACCTGCTACATGCTTGTCACTGGCTAGTCACTGAGGAATAGCTTGAAGGTTATTGGAGACTGTTATATCACTTGACGGATTGCTTGTGGTACTTTGGAAAAAAAGAAAAAAAAACATTGAGTAAAGGATATTAAAATAGCTGACTGGTATCTTGAGTGTGGTCTTCAGGGACCCTGGTTTCATGGAGTGTAATATTTGAGTCGGGTCTAGAAGCAAACAACAAAACAAGGCCATGGAACAAGGAAAGCAGAGAAGGAATGAGAGCCTTGTGGTGTGGTGTTGGCAGAGTGGGAGGTGATATGGTCAGTCTTTAATTTACCATGCAGATCTGGACAACTGTCCCACTTACCTTGCATGCACTAGTAGCTGTGAGGCTGCCAGCCCTTGTAGGACCACAGGGAAAGTCACATTGTGGTGGTCTCTCTATTTAGCATGTATTTGTGGGGGAGTGTCACTAAGTATGTTATTCAATGAAATAGTCAGCTACTCTGTGCTTACATATAGCTCTTCAAAATGGCCTCTGTATGTCTTTAGCTTCTTATTTCTTTTTAAATTTTAAGTATAACAGCCCTGGCTGGTGCAGCCCAGTGGATTGCCAGCCTGAGAACCAAAGTGTCACCGGTTCTATTCCCAGACTAGGACACATGCCTGGGTTGCAGGCCAGGTCCCCAGTAGGGGCCACAAGATAGGCAAGCATGCACTGATATTTCTCTCCCTCTTTTTCTCCCTCCCTTCCCCTCTCTAAAACAAGTAAATAAAATCTTTAAAAAATAAAATAAATTTTAAGAATAGCAGTATAACAACATTGCCACAGAACATGTAGAAAATAGAAAAAAATATGCACTATTTGAGCACTACCACAGTTAGTTTATATATTTTTGCATACATATTTTATATGATTGAAGTCAGAGTTTTATACATAATTCTCACATGGATTCAGAACCCCAAGTATGTATTATGCGCATGTTCTATATCCAGTCAGTTCTGTGAATAATAAAAGTGAATAATAATGGTAATAATGATGCCACAATATATTCATAGATGTTTATAATTTTCAGAGGCAACATCTCACATATGACGTTTGGTCCCGAGAGAAACCCCAGAGACACTCAGGGCAACAGGCACAGGTCATTATCCCTGTCTTACACAAGAGGAAGTTAAGTGATGCCCTGCCTGCAGTTATGCAGCACATAAATAATGGTGACAGAATTAGAACACAGTTGCACTCAGCCATGCCTCCTCACCTTGTCAGGTAAATGACTGCCCTAAGGAGTTGCTGGTTTTGTTGAAGAAACAAACACCAGTGAAAGCCAAGTCTGTCTAAATGTGCTAAATAATCAACTGCCACATAAATGACATAGGAAATGTGTTGAAATAAGGAAAACTTGCAAGTAGCTTGGCACAAATGTCTCTGAAAATATGGGACTTGTATTGTGTGTAAATATGTAATAAGGGAGTGGTGAAGAAAAGGGAGGAGAGGGTATGCTCAAGGTCAGCCAGTTCTTAATGGAAGAGCCAAGGCTAAAGAATGCTCTCCTACCACCTCATGGCCATCTCTCATTGTCACTTTGAACTGGGCAGTGGTAAATTCAAGCAGACAAGCCCAATGATCAGGTGATGATAAGAAACAGGGTTAAAAAGTGCAATGATAGTCGAACCCATGGAAATGAAAGAACTCTGATAAAAAGGGAGAAGGAAAAAGTGGTGACTAAACTTGGGCAAGTACCAAAGTTAGAGTATAAGGAGAAGAAAATTACCTTCTTCTCCATGTATGCTGGGCCAGCAGAAGGAATGGAGAAGCCAGTGAGGACTAAACAAAAAATTAGGAGGAAAAAGACCAGGACATCTTATGTAACAGAAGCACATAAGGCAAATGGTTTAAAAGTCACTGATGTCAAAGAACTCATATGTCACATGGTAAGAGGGTTGAGAAAATACAGGAAGTCACTGAAACTCTTTCAAAGGACAGCTTCATGGTGTAAGTGTCAAGAAAGCTGAGATTTCAAATAGTGAGTCAGGGAACACAGACTCTCATATTCAAGGAGCTTTGCAGTAAAACAAAATAGCACCAAAGTTAAGGGGGCCACAGGAATAATGAAATGAGAGGAATAATGAAAGGATTTTATGAACTGGGGAAGCCATTATTCTTTATTCTTAGGTGCTTGGGTGGGTAGAGGGAGACAAAACAAAACAACAAAGTATAATTCTACCTCAGTAAATTATTGAAAAAGAACTTTTCTAAATAGATAAATTACTTTGATCATTTCTCAGTGATAAGGTAGTTGATAAGGAGTCTTAGAGGGGAAATTTCTGCCTTCAAGCTATTTAAGAAGTATTAAAAAAGAAGGCCATGATATCTAGTTTCTAGTTATTATTAAAGACCTTCTAAGTGTCACAGAAATTATGGTTAAAGGTAAGAGAGAAGATTATTAGACAATTCTGTCCATTCCCCTGCCAAGTGCAGAATTGTCACCTACTGTGCCTTTTCTAGGCTGGGGTGATTTTTACTCTATCAAGTGAATGGTATTCTTACCACTTCCCTTAAAATACTGTTTCATAATCCTATTGACCTCACTGTGGGGAAACTCTTCATGTCCATCCCAAAGTCCTCTCCCTCTGTATACTTTGCATGGTATTAACAATTTGTTTAGTAACTTCCCTTCCCTTCCAACCCTATCCACTGTTATCCATGTCCAATGTGCAACTCTAGGCATCTGGAACACCTTCTCCAGAATGTCTAGTAGACACAGCATTCTTTGCAGCATATTACATTTATTGGTAAAGGATTTTAATGGGGTAAATGAAAAACAATCTTCATAACTTTGTGTTTCTAATAATGAAATATTCCATTCTTAGTTTCCTTCCATTCTCTAAAGGTTTGGAGTGGAATGGAATAATAAGGACAGTGACATTTTCTTGATTGATTTGAGTAAGAGAGAGAAAGAGGAACAACGATTCATTGTTTCACTTATTTATGTATTAATTGGTTGATTCTTTTTTTAATTGATTTTCAGAGAGAGATAAACATCAATTTGTTGTTCCATTTATTTATGGATTCATTGGTTGTTTCTTGTATGTGCCCTGACCAGGTATCGAACCTGCAACCTTGGTATATTGGGACGATGCTCTAACCAACTGAGTACTTGGCCAGGGCAGAACAGTGAAGTTTTTAGGAAAGGGGCAAAGCCTTGCTAAATAATGATCCAATGTCCCAGTAAAATACATTACCCAATTACTAAATAGATAGTTGGAACATCCTAGGTAGAGAATATGAAACTCTTGAGACAGGACTTAAGAACTGACCCATTTGTTTACAGAGTTAAAGATGAAACATAAACTGGTTATGTCCTCTTGAAAATGTGCTACCTTAGTGTTTAATATTATGGCAAATTTGTCCCTATTGTGATTAGTTATTCTCATAACAATTTTGGGCAACAGTCCATTTGAGGTTTTATCATGTGCTACCAGACAGCTGCCCTGGCTTCACCAGATCTTAGGGATCTTATAGCCTGATCACCCTTCTCCTGAAGAAGGGCCTAGATGGAAGCCTATATGTGTGGGGGTTACATTACAGGAGAGTAACACTGAGCTTAGAATATCTACCTTTTATATCAAGCAGTAAGCAAGCCTTTTCTTTGTCCCAGAAGAAGACATCAAGATACAAACACAACCTAATAAACACTCATAAAAACAGTTGTCATGGACTCACTAAGTTATAAAACCTATACATCCTACTTTCTCCCAAATATCTTGACAAGATGTCATAGAAACCTTAAGTTTAATGTTTCCAAAATTGAACACACCATCTTTTCCCATATTTGCTTCTTACTCTCCTTTCCTGTTCACCAAGGTACCTTCTTATTCTCAACATTTCCCTCATTCATCAGGTCATCAGGTACTTTGTAGTTCCACCTCTTGAATATCTCTTATGTTGTATACACACACCACTTACTTGGTTTGGACCCTCATCATGAAAAGGTAGAAAACAAATAGACTGTTGCAGGAGGCTCCAAGCTGGCATCCCTGCCCCCAGTTTCAGTTGGCTCCAAAACAGTAATCTAAAATTCAGAATCATTCGTGTAACTTTTCTACTGAACACTGTTCATTAGGTAAGCCTTCCAAATAAAATCCAAACTTCCTGTTATGATCTATGTACTTCTTCCAGCTCCATCTACTGACACTTCCTATAAGCTTTCTTATAGACCTTTTATGAGAATTGCTTGCTAGCCCCTGAGTGGCATGTGATATACGTTTGTGACATAAATACTTATTGAGTGGCTGAAAGTAAAAACAGGCTTAGCTTAAATGCAACAAGGGTTTGGTTAGGGGAGTTACTTAGTTAAAAAATTTTCTTTATGTACAGTATTTTCTTCACCTTACTAGTCATGACAATGGAGCTCCTTTGACAAACACTGGAAGATAATTTAGATTCACAGGCACTAGTACAAACATGGAAAGAGAGAACAGGTGTCACTTATATCTACTTTGTGCTTTGTAGACTACTCCAAACTCATAGCTTACCAAAAATCATAATTTTCTTGTTCAGCCTGATTATAAATACAGACAAATCAAACTAACTTGTTTTTTCTAAGGAATCCATGATTAATGAGTTACTAAAACACCACTCCCCTTTTTTTAATAGAGGAAAAATATAAGAGCAGAGCCCATCAAAGGGCTATCTAAAATCACCATCCTGTCTTCTAGCCCTTAAAACTCATTGGATTGACTTTAAATTTTGTCTCTAGTAAAAGGTATGAAATAAGTGTTCACCATCTCATTAATTCTGTGACTTTGTCAGCTAGTCTGAGTTTTACGTTATTCCCCAGGCAGGCTTGGGCTCCAGGGCATGTAGCAATAACTCCTTTGAGTAATCACAAGTTGGTCCACTTCACTAAATGATGTTGTAGAGCCAAGTTTCTAGTTAATATGCTTGGACACACCTTTGACTATGATGGAAATGATAGTTCCCCTTTTGGAGATTCTTGAGGCCAATTTATAATCTATATTCTTTGGAGCCTGCCCGATTAGCTTCATTAGGTATAGTACCATGTCCCAGCATAGTCCTTGTCCCTACTGGAGGAGTTAGAAAAGCACCTTCACCTGGCTGGCATAGCTCAGTGGATTGAGCGTGGGCTGCAAACCAAAGCATCACAGGTTCGATTCCCAGTCAGGGCACATACCTGGGTTGCAGGCCACGGCCCCCAGCAACCGCACATTGATGTTTATCTCTTTCTCTTTCTCCTTCCCTTCCCTCTCTAAAAATAAATAAATAAAATCTTAAAAAAAAATAAAATAAAATAAGGAATGAAGGAAAGGTACTCCTTATAAAAAAAAAAAGAAAAGAAAGAAAAGCACCTTCATCTCCACCCAGAATACAACTCACAGTAGTACCCAAAGGCTGACACATCGACCAAGACCTGGTCTCTGTCAGGCCCATGCCTCCGGGACTGCTGTAGAGCCTGGCAAAGAAGTGTGTCTACCCCACAGCCACTGTAGATGCCCACATGAGAGCATGCCACTGATAGTCAGGAGAGCACAGGCTGCAATAGTCCATCTTAATTTCTACCTTTTATCTTTCTATCCTCATTTGCCCAACCCCAAAACATCATCAAAGTAGCCATCTTTGTTTGGTAGGCCATGTCAGCTCCTTGTAGGCATCGTTACTCAATAGGATTTTTTGGAACCAGCTCTGAGTCCCCTTTTCTTTATGACTCCAGCTTTAGATATGGGGACAGGTGCCTAACAGCACTCCAGTGGCCTCAGTCTATTCCTCCCTTGCCACTTCACGCCGGCTTTTGATGTGCTGCCAGCTCTTCAGTCCATTTCCCTCCCTAAACCTGGGTCCTCAACTGTGTGATGGCCCCAGGACACCACTCAATTTTGGCAATTAATGTAGGCATGTTGACTGCTAAACTCTTCCCCGTAATTTCATTTGTCCCCAATTATCATCCAGGCTGTGATCTGATCACCCGTTCTTAAAGATACTATTTCCACTCAGCCTTAGGTTCATTACTGTTAGTTCTCTTCAGTGATACAGTCATTACCCTAGTTAATATTTTTCCATCCTCTTTCCTCCTAAACCTCTGCTGGGAGATCTTTACAGAGCCCAGAGCCATGTCCCTAGGGGATCTATTTTTCCTTAAGGGAATGCCATTAAGAGAATTTAGCAAGCTCCTTGAACCCACTAGCCCAGGGAGATGAAGTGTCCACACAGCCTTCTCTGCTCTAATGAACACAGTCTAATCCCAAAACACCCTAAGAACTTCACCACAGAAGGAATTCCTATTCCCTTCCATGTAACCCTCTTTATAAAATATGTTATTCCCATCTACATAAACCTTTGGATTTGTTTGGTTTTAAAGTTCTTGAGCATATTTCTGCAAGATCCCTTTTTGGAAGTGTAAGAGTATTTTTCTCCTGTAATGACATGT